>NC_142010.1:119329791-120054791 GCF_049901735.1 Notechis scutatus
CCAACCGCCTGGGAGTCCCACAATGCCCCAAAGGCATCCATTCACAATCTTAACTGGTTTCCTTGGTAACAGCTGTTACTAGTTTTCCACCAATCAATGGCAAGCGGGACCAGGGGGAGTCAGTGTCCTATATAAAGAGTCAGACAGATTAGCCTGCTCAGTTGAGGGTTTATTCCTTCTGTGGACCTTCTCCAGGAAAAAAAGAAAAGCCATGGCTAAAGGGCTAGGGACCCAGCAAGCTGCACCCCGGCGATGGGTCTGCTTCTTGGCTGCCCTGTCACTGCTGTGTCTGGCTGTCCAAGCAGGTAAGAGGAAAGACTTCTGAGAAGGAACACTCCAGGTGAACTTGCTGGGCTTGGTGGTGATGGAAATGTGGTATGGGGGGGTCACATTTTGTGCATGGTATGAGTGTGGAAACCCCAAAAGAGCTAAAATGGGGAATGTTTGTGGCAGAATATCAGAATCAACAAAGGCTTTTCTAAGGGGTGCTGTCCAAAAGTGTGTTAGCCACGTGCAATGCATTTATAATAGATTTTGTTAAAAAATCAAATATTGCAGCCTTAGTTTGTCATATAACTTCAGCATGAGGAAATAAGAGGGAATGAGTCGGCCCCTTCTTTTCCACAGAAAAGCCTTCCACACTGCTGATTCCAAGGTTAGAAAAGCGCTTTGCTCATATTCAAGAGCCCAAGAAGTCGTGATCTTGCCCTCTAACTATTAAAGCTCCTTGAGAAAGCAATACTCTCAAGTCAAACTAATGTGTGTGGTTTGAACACTGTCAAGAGGGCTTCAGACCTAACTCAAACAGAGTGAGGATTCTCACAGCTTTGACCCTTTCAGTTTTCACCTAGCAACTTTACTTGGTCTTTAAACTCTGATTCAACAGGACTGTACTGGAAAGAGAATACATGCCGTGGTATCCTATTGGTCTTCACAACAGCCACTTGGATTATGGCTGAAATAGAAAAGGGGGTTTCAACAACAATAACAAACAACACGGACAATCTCCGGTACCTTTTCGCTGCTGGCTTTCATGTTGTTCAGAAAGGCTGCACCTTTTACTTTCAATCTCCAATTCAGCTTGATCAGAGCGGGCTTTGTTTCTAGAGGGTATCCTTTGGCTGAGATAAAGATTCAATATATAAAAGTTATATAAAAAATAACTCCCCGTTGTGAATTTGTATCCCATAAGTCCCATCCAGCTGGATTATAAACTGATTCAACCCAGACTTTTCCTTTTGATTTTCTTGCACCCTTCAGTGCCAATTGAGTCTGGTCTAGATTATATATATAAATGTATGGTATTCAGCTTTGTTCGGGTATTTTCCCACGTCATTATAGTTGTGCTTTTAAAGACGTGGGAAAATACCCAACAAAGCTGAATACCATACATGTAATACCAGCGAAAACTTAAGAATATATATATATATATATATATATATATATATATATATATATATATATATATATATATATATATATATATATATATATGTGTGTGTGTGTGTGTGTGTGTGTGTGTCTGTCTGTCTGTCTGTCTGTATGTATGTATGTATGTATATGTATATGTATATGTATATGTATATGTATATGTATATGTATATGCATATGTGTATGTATATGTATAAAATCTAGACCAGACTCAATTGGCACTGAAGAGTGCAAGAAAATCAAAAGAAAAAGTCTGGGTTGAATCAGTTTATAATCCAGCTGGATGGGACTTTGAATGGGATAAAAATTCACGACTGGGAGTTATCTTTTGACTGCGTTTACTGTGCTACCACCTATGTGAAAAGAAAGATGATATTGGGAATCTGTGCTTTTGTGTTTTAACTCATTTTTTGACATTCTAAATGTTAGCTATTAGCACTTAGCGGCAAGCCAAAGGCATGAACTTTCTTCAGTTGTGATCCAAGAGGTGGGGTGAGGTGGGGAGTTGGAAGTCAGGGTTAAAATGAGAAGATTGCCTCATTAATATGGTCTGCCTCACTGCGAAACAAGCATATCAATTTCCCACAGCTGAATGCAGGAAGCATCTCAGATAAATATCAAACAATTCTGGAATACGGATATGCGGAAGCCCACAAAAAGAGCTGCAGAGAGATGGACAACATGAGGCTGAAAGAGGACATTGTGTGGTTGTTTCTCTTCTCCTCTCTGGAGCGAAGTGTCACCAGTGCTTTTCTTTTTGAAGTGATTTCAACAAAAGTGATGTTTTCCTCGAAATAACCACATTGGGTGCCTTTCTCTTTAAGAAGCCTTTTCCCACCCCACAGTGCCTCTTTGTCCTTGAGAGAGAAAGAGAGAGAGAGAGAGAGAGAAAGCAAGTTTGTTTACTTGCCTTTGAATGTTACCCTTTTATCCCTTGCCCAAGTTGGACTGGACACAAGAACCAAGCCAAGAGATGGAGACTGTGAACAGGCTCAGCTTTCTTTCCTCCAGGGTGGCCCTGAAACACATCTTGGCTCGGGGCAAGCATTTATTCATTGGATGGCAGTGATTTCATTGAGTTAATGATGGCTAGGGAGCCAGAGGCTCAGATCCAACTCCCCAGAGTCGTAAGCGCCTGCTCTGACACCCTCAAGGAATATCAGGAGTAATTGCCATCCTCATGAGCTTGAGACCATCTGGTGTTATAGAGTGTAATTATAAAAGGCCATCCCAAATTGCAATAAGCTAGACACGGTGAGCCACAGTAAAACCCTGAATGTACCAGTCGTCTGGGTTCACTTATATAGATCTAGAAAGGATTACAGCAGTTTCTCAAAGGACAGGAATATAGGTTGCATAAATAAGCGTAAATAAGAACCTAATGCTCATATTCTAAAGTCAATGAATTAAGCACATCCCTTGATTGGAGTCAACCTTGAGCATCTTTAAACACAGTCTTGTTTTGTGCACCAAATGAAGAGTATTTCAAAGAGACTTTTTATCATATAATATAAATGGATAGTGTGCTATGAGATAGCCTTTCAAGCCCAGATATCATTTCTTTCTTTCCTGCCTTTGTTATTTTTATGAATAACTCAAAATGGCAAACACATATAATCCTCCTTCCTTCTGCTCTTTTTCTCACTGTGAGGTGGGTTGGCTGAGTGACAGTGAATGGCCCAAGGTGGCCCTAGCTGGCTTTCATGTCTAAGGCAGGACTTGAACTCATGGTCTCTTGCTTTCTAACCTGGTTCACATCTATTCTTTACATCTGTCTCACTCCCTCCATCGATGATTACTCATCATAAACACACATATACTATGCATGCATACACATTTGCACCTTACATCAAATCAAGGATAGGTTGCTTTCTCCAAAGTCTAATGATTATTTCCTTAGAAAAAAACACAGTCGTCAGGAGAAATGCATAACCCAGGATTGTTCCTCTTAATTAACTCCAGTAAAAAGATGTTGGTCAAACACTTGATTCCTTGTGATTCAGAAATCATTGTCAATATCCAATACAACAGCAATCCTTTCATATAAGCAAAGTGGTTATAAAAAGCTTTATGACAAGATGTTGCTTTGAGTCTTATATTATTCTGCAAATAATATTTCTCATAGCTTTGAGCTAAGAGATTCTGAAACTGTAATGGATCTGAACAAGAGAAAAAAACGTCTATTCCTGATTCTTTAAACATGCAGAACCGATTGTAACTGTTTGATTTGTGTGTGCCTTTGAATCAGTGTTTCCTACTGGCAATTGACTGGCTTAATTCCTGCAGTTTTCTTGGCAAGGATTTTCAGAAATAATTTACCCTTGCCTGCTTTCCAGGGTTGAGAGAGAGGGACTGGCCCAAGGTTGCCCATATGACCTTGTGTGTAAAATAGGACTAGAACTTGTGGTCTCCTGGTTTCTAGCTGGTGCCCTAACCACTGGACCAAATTGGCTCTTTATCTGCTTGGTAAATGACAATAATAAGGAGCAGCATATCCTATGAAGACACTGCAAGCAGAATCCATCTTTGGGGCCCTATTATTCACTTACACCAATTCAAGTGGAGTGGTCATTGTCGCCCATCACCAGGAATCACTACCACAGAATTTCATAGCAGTGAGTGCACTCATAAACAGAGCAATATATCTAACGAAATCATTTCAAACTTTAGGTAAGGAAGCTATTCTGGTTGTGAGCACTTTTAAAACTTTATTTATGTGAAGGATAGTGTGTAAACTTGATTTGATGGGCAATGTAGTGTTCCCTGGTAATTATTCAAGCCACACTTAGAAGAATAGGAGGCTTGAGTGTGCAAATAAATTATGATGTAATGCTGGAGTTATTCCTTGCTTTTTCCCTTTCTGCTCTTTCCAAACCCTGTGGTTAACGTTCACATTGATTTTAGACAGAAGTCAACTGAGATCTGAGATTCCCAGAAGATCCTTTTCATGACCAGCAGGTTCTCTCCAGCCCCAATGGGTATAACTCAGCAGCAGGGTTTCCCATCATTTTGAGGCAAAAACACATGAATGGGCAGTGGAAACTATACAATTGTTTCTAACAACAAGGACCATAAAGGCTGCCAAGCCCTGGACAAGAATCCTGGCTCTGTTTGGTCAATTCTGCCTTCCTCCAATGTGAAAGGAAACAAGTAAAAGAGAAACCTAGGGAGCAATTTTGTTTCTTTCCCTAACCCACAGATGGGTAGATGTTTGATGGCCCAGGGACCCCAATTAATGCTCATCAGTCCCCTAGACAAAGTAAATAACCATGGTTAGATGGAAATGTAACGGAGAGTAATTACATTACTGTGAAAAGCTTTCAGCCTCTACAGAATGTTTACCTTTCTGCTTAGCTGCATGGTGAAGGACCCTGGATGGGTAGAATGCCACGGAGAAAAAAATATGCCATACTGTTTGTTTTCCCTCTTGCTTGCATAAAGTTTGGTGCAAACTGATTTGAATTTGCTAGGAGGATATGTAGCAAAATCTGGTTGCAAAGATACTCTTAGCACCACACACTCTTGGCAAACTCCTGACTTGTACCAAACATTAATAACAACATGTCCCAGTTGCAATGCATTTTCTTCTGTCCTATTTTCCCGGCTGAATAATCTCACTGCCCATTCCTGCTATTTGATCCTGTCACCTGCAGTCCAGAAGGCAGATACCATCGGGGATCCCACGGTGGCTACCATCAACCACTCGCACTTACTGCTGAAGCGGCTTCAAGAGCTTCTGCTCAACGGAAACACCAGCGACACCACCCTGAGGGTCCACACGGCTGGCTCTGATGAAATTAAAGTCTTCAACACCCACCAGCTGATGCTCAGCTTGCAAAGCAAGACCTTTGAGACTCTGTTGCAGAACCAGACTGTGCTTGATTTGCACGAGCCACCCGACAACGTGGCCCTTTTTGAAAAGTTCATCCGGTAAACCGGCGGTGGTGGCTTGCTCTCCATACAGAGAGAGGGAGGGAAACTCTGTGGATTAGAATGTAGTATGTGAATTGTTTCCATGGACTCCATACAAGTGGGGGACACTAGATTTCTGAAGGCAGAGTTTGTCTTTCAGATTTTGTTATGCATTCGATAGTTGTGTTAACTGTGCTAAAGTGAAACTAACCTTTAGATGACCCTAACTGTTAGGTCCAACTGTTTTGGAGGGAAATTTAGAACATTTATATTTGGGTGGGCTTTTTCTAGTTCTATGATTGGTTAAGGCCAGGGGTGGGATTCAAATTTTTTAACAACCGGTTCTGTGGGCGTGGCTTAGTTGGTGGGCATGGCTTAGTGGTCATGTGACTGGGTGAACATGGCTTGGTGGTCATGTTATTGGCTGGGTGTGGCCAACTCAATATCACTCACATCGAGGCACGTATCTCTGTGGGGATGTTGCAACAGTTGTAAGTGTGAAAAATAACTACTCATAAGACACTTTTTTCAGTGCCATTGTAACTTTGAATGGTCACTCCACACAAGCAAAGTACTAGCAAAGGAGGGGGAAAAACTCCAGAGACATTCCTGAGACAGGCAGTCTAGTCCTGCCAAGAATGTAATAAGGGTTAACAGAGAGGCAGTTTCTGTAAGCAATGCCAGAATGTTTCCTTCCTGCCTTCCTTACAGGATTAGGCCAGTAATTTCTTCTAACGACCGGTTCTCTGAACTGCTTAGAATGTTAACAACGGGTTCTAGCGAATAGGTGTGAACTGGTAGAATCCCACCCCTGGTTAAGGCCCTGTGAGCCTAGAGTATAAATCACAGGCATTTTCCTGCAGTTCCTCAGTTTCACTTTTGAGTCAATAAATGCTGTTGCAACTATGCTGGTCTGGTTCTTGCCTATTGAAGCCCACAACACAATAGATTTCTCTTCCTTGTACCTAATGAACTTGTTTTACATGACTTTGAATAAAACATTGTCAGTGATAAACAGGTTTGAGAACCAGTGGTGGGATTCTTTTTTTTTTTTACTACCGGTTCTGTGGGCGTGGCTTGGTGGGCGTGGCAGGGGAAGAATACTGTAAAATCTCCAGTCAGAGGTGGTATTTGCCAGTTCTCTGAACTCCTCAAAATTTCTGCTACCGGTTCTCCAGAACTGGTCAGAACCTGCTGAATACCACCTCTGTTGAGAACACTGCTTACTAACATATGAAGGGCTTTTCTGCATAACCTTGGTATCACACCATCCTGCTTGTTCTAAGGGTTATAAACATAGCAGTAGATTCAACTCAACCTCCTGGCCCATTATGAAATAGCACACACTTCCCTTGGCTCTTCCAGGGGTTCCCACCTTCCACTTGCTGTTTAAAACCTTTGAGGGGAGTCGTATTGATGTAAGCTTGGGATGTGGGCCTGTCTTCCTGTTACCCGCTTGAGATTTCTGCAAGCATTTTCTCTTGCTGGGTCATTTGTCACCATTTTTCAGTACTGTTCTCTTTTAGGCAGCATGGAAATTGGGACTCGTCTGCAAGTATCAAAAGATCACCTTTCCCATTTCTATAATCAATTGAATCAAACCTGGCAGCACCACTCTAGATTATTAGGGCTTAGAGATATAGCAGAAGATGTGGGTGGGGTCGGGTTAGGGAAGCAGTTCTCTTCTTTAAATTTGGGGTTGCAGATCAGTTGGGAGAAAGGAAGTGAGATAGAAGTGGCTCTTTAGCCATCACGGTAAAGCTGCTCTTGCTCGCTTAAGCAGAATAAGCACAGCAATATCGATCACATGTGGATAGCTGGATGATTTTTTTTAAAAAAATGCCCAGCAATGGACACACATTCAGATTTGGTACTTATAAGAAATGCATACTACTTGCAATGCTGAATCGATTAGGGGATTGTGTAGATGGCTAAACAGATAAATCCCACTACCTCTTTTGTCCCCATTAAAAGGGAAGTTTTATTGTCAAATGTAAGCATGATGATGATTTAATTTGGCACGGAAAACAGATTCTCATTGCCTTCTTTCTCTAGGTATCTGTATTGTGGCGAGATCTCCATATTCCTCCACGAAGCCATCCCACTTCATCGTCTAGCCAGTAAATACCACGTGTCCAGTTTGCAGCGAGGGATAGCTGAGTACATGAGGGGCCACTTGGCTTGTGAATCAAGCCAAGGCCATGTGGTGGGATGGTATCATTACGCAGTGAGGATCGGTGACGAGGCTCTGCAGGAGAGCTGCCTCCAGTTTCTGGCCTGGAACTTCTCTGCTGTCATGAGTAGCCCTGAATGGGCCTCTGTAAGCCTAGATTTGCTGCTACTATTGCTTGAAAGATCTGACCTGGTCCTCCAGAGTGAATTGGAGTTGTACGCAGGCGTAGAGAAGTGGGTTACCACATATCAGCCTGAGGACCCTGTAGTGGAGAAGATCCTGAGATCCTTGCGTTATCCTATGATCTCCCCCAGCCATCTTTTCCACCTGCAAAAACAATCTCCGGTGATGGTGAAATACTACAGCACTGTGCAAGATCTGCTCTTTCAAGCCTTCCAGTTCCATTCAGCTTCCCCAATCCATTTTGCCAAATACTTTGATGTCAACTGCAGTATGTTCCTGCCCCGTAACTACCTCTCCATCTCTTGGGGGTCCCAGTGGGTTATTAATAACCCTGCTCGAGACGATCGTAGTACCAGTTTCCAGACCCAGCTGGGCCCCAGCAACTATGATTCTGCCAAGAGAGTGACATGGAACGTCCTCTTCTCTCCTCGCTGGCTCCCGGTGAGCCTGCGTCCTGTCTATTCCGACTCGGTCTCTGGAGCCATCCAACCTATCAGAATCGAGGATGGACGCCCCCGTCTGGTTATCACTCCAGCCACCACCAGCTCAGATTTTGCAGGTGTCAGTTTCCAGAAGACCATTCTGGTGGGCGTCAGGCAGCAGGGCAAACTCTTTGTCAAACACACCTATAACTTCCATCAGAGCACAGATGAAGTTGCCGATTTCCTGATATATGCTGACTTGCAAAAGCGCACCTCTGAATACCTGATTGACAACTCTTTGCATTTGCATATCATTGTCAAACCCGTCTACCAGTCACTCATCAAGATCAAAAAGTAGAAGGAAAACGGGGGAGAGACAGCTGGACACATCATGGGGAGAGAACCATTGGTTGCATTGGAGGATAGCAGTGATTCTACCATTCAGTATTAAAGTGTTTGACGTAGGCTCTGCATCTTTTAAGTCATATTGGCCCTGTTGGAGAAGCTCTGAGAATTCATTGTATAAAACAAGCTTCCTTTGACTCTGGAAACTTTTGTTTTCTAGAGGCAATTAATCAGGGAGTGGAGGGTTCTCTCATCTGTCTTCCCATTGTTTTAACTTAAGGTTTTATCTCCCTTCAATTTGAAGAGACTCAGGTAGAGCTGGAGATTCTCATGGTGCTTTGGAATAGATAATTATCAAAGATGTCACATAGGATTTCTTTTGTCTTTCTCACCTAATTAGAAGTTGTCTTATGTTCCCTTTGTTTCCCCGTTAGGTTTTGTTCCCTTGAGATAATTACAGACTGATATCTTGACAGAAAAACCCCTTTGGAATTAAATTGAAATTGGTGTGTGGTTATTCTTCTGTCTACTTTCAAATCTCCCTTGCTTCCTCTAGTTCTTTATATACCAACTGCAGGGAATTTCCATGAAGATAATGTTATGTGCGAATTAGGAGTACTTCCCTGAATCAGTTGAACATGGTTCAACAATATGGATTTCTGCTAGTTTTGTATTGGAAGTGTTATTGTTACTTGGCCTATTGTCACCTTAGTCATGGAGATTCTGCAGATTTTTGAAACCATATAAAGTTCTGCAAAAAATAAAAAATCCATTGCTTGTCCTATGTCTACTGCTACTGTCCATAGCTTTTTAAACAAAACTTAATGAGTTATTTTGATATTGGAACTGTAAGTCTTATGTGGAATAGGAAGGGTAACTAAAATATTACAAAACTGGTTGAAAAACAGGCCATAAAAGCCATTATATTTTTACAATCTGTGTGATCAAGTATATGTGAATTAATGGCCGGACAATATCTTTTCAGCACTCTGCAAATCAGAAATGTCTGATCATAGCTACTTCCAAAAGGAAAAAAAAAACTCTAATGCAGATTAAGATCCCCATCTCCTAATACCACATATTTCAAATAATCATAAGCAACTACTGCCAAAAATGTAGTGAGCACCATCCTGCTTTAAAAGGTTTAAGATGCCAATTCTTAAATCACCATTTAAAAATGGAAAATGTGACAAGTTAGTCTTCTCACCATCATTGTTCCTTCTCTGTAATATTCTCCTAATTAGAGTACAAGACAACATGGCTAGATGTTGCCTGTGGGACCTTTTAAACACGATAAATCTAAAAGTGAGTCGGCAGTGTATTTCTTGACTGTTGGTTTTACAGTTGACTGTCAGTCCTAAAAGGCCATCCACTCTTTCAATTCTTCATTGTTGTATTTGTTTGATTTTTTAAAATATTTAATCATTATTTCACTATGCTCCTTGGCTTTCATTACTAGGGGTCCCAGATCCTTTGCATTGTCTATCATTAGAGTAATGCCACCAGCATTGTACTTGAATTTCAAAATCATGCTCACCTTCTTCAGTCCAGCCTCTCCTGAAATATATTCAACATGTAAGTTGTCTATATAAAGAGAGAATATACAGCGTTGTCTGTCTCAGTCTTTAAGTCAGTCTTTCATTACGTTCCATCTGGACTGTGGCTTCCTATCCTATATTTAAGTTTTACATGAAATGTTCTGGGATTCTTATTTTTCTAAGGACATCCCACAGCTTCATATGGTCAACACAGCTGAGGATCTTTCTGAAACACATTGACTTCTTGGAATTCTTTCCAAGTTTTCTTAAAAATCCAGTGTGCATCAGCAATAATGCCTTTCTAGAAAAAAAAAAGCTTGAATATTTGGCATTTTACTTTCCATGTACAGCTGTAATCTGTGTTGGATGATCCTAAGTATTATATTGCTAGCACGAGAAACTAAGAATTTACATACTGTGTGCTTTCAATCTGTTAGCCACTGGGTCATTCCCTCAGATTTGCTGGCACAATTTGGCTAGAACATCTATTAATTCTTCTTTGCTTGCATTATTTCTACAGATACTCCATTAATCCCAGAAGTCTTCTAATTTGGTAATGACAACAGTGCTAAACCAACTTCATCTTCCAGTGCTAGAGATTTTTGTAAAATCAGAGTATCTTTTAGCAATAACAATATTTTTACTTGGTAAATGACCAGCAACATAAAACAATAAATAGGGAATAGAAGATAACAAATACAATTAGGATCAACAAAAAGAAATAAGTACAATTATATATTGGCAACTATAAAGTAAATCAAATATGGTATACTCTGAACATCCCTATTACAATATTTATTTATATAACACTAATAAATCTAATATATTAAAGTTATACCCTAAACTAAATGTCCTCTAAAATAATTTTAAAAATAACTGAATAAGTTGTTGAAGAAAATAGAAGTCTTTATTTCTTTAATTGGCTTTGCCTTATTAACACCATGAGAGCATAAAATTTGACTACTGCATGAATGGTGGCTGGATTTGAGTCTTATAAGATGTGTTGGATGTTGACAACCTTAGTATGCAGAATTTCAGAATTTCCATCTTTGATCTTACTTGAACCAGTTGCTGTTGTCCATTGACTTCCTTCAGCATGCGAATTTGAGAGTTGGAAGATTTCTTGGATGACTTTGTTTTCTGTGTCTGTTTTTAATGTCTTTCTTTGTATAGTTGTAATACTACTTCTTGTCTCTTCTTGTCAATCTTCACATTTTATTTTTTTATTCCTTCTTGATGTCTTCATCTTTTGAGTCTTTATCCAATTCCACACTATTTGAATTCACTGATAAATAAGACATCAATGTGTAGTTGAGCTGTTTAATCTTTTACTGTGTTGAGTTTCCCTGTGTTTGCGCTTCTTAAATTCCATGTTTCCGCTGTAATCTTGCTTTTAGCACAGCCAGCGTGTCTAGTGACTCAATGACTGGTAATACCCAGTGAACTTGGTGACTGAACCTAAATACCATCATAGCTAACAAAGAAAAGTAAACAGACCCAATTGGGGGAAAAATGAAGTCAGATTTTTAAAATAAATAAATAAATACAATGGGAAAGTTGGAATGACAAAAGCAGCTGGATCCCATGGGGAAATCTACAATCATCAAAATTAGGCAGAAAACAATCTAGACAGGGATTATGTATATCCAAACCTGTGCAAGATTGTTGTAAGCAGATCTTTCTGATGGCATAATATGAAACATCACGCATATTGCAAGAAGGGAGTCTTTGCCAATAAAAACTACAAGACTGGAAGGATTCTGGAAATACTCTGGAGCTGGTATTGAATATTGTTTGCTGTCTCACTTTACTTACAGACAGATACAAAAGGCAACATTTGGGATTCCATCACATTTTTTAAACCTCCTTGCTGAAAAAAGCAATAGTAAATTGTTTTGTAAAAAGACTTTTCTTGCATCCAAGCCAGTTAACAAGATCATCTAAAAGTCCTTGTAACCCCAAAGGTTAAATATATCCCAGTCATGAAATTAAGGATGGTGCTTGATTGACAACACAACAGCCCCCTTGGTAGAGAATCCTGGCCATAGGCAGACATAGTGTGTTTTCAAATGTCCACAAACCTTTTCCTCTGAAGATCATAGTAGAAAGGTGCTAGTTAAACATATTGAAATTACTGCCTTGGAATGATGCAAAAATACAACAAATCTTATTGCCAGGTTACCCCAATGCTGTGGCACTGTGTCCTCCTCCAACACATAGTTTAAAAACTAAAGAGTTGTGCTTGCACAAGAACCAATCTTCCACGTCTATCTTGGTATTACAGCACTGGATATATCCGGTGGCAGCCTTCTGTGTATCCATCGAGACAACTACTCATTTCAATTTGGGGGAACCTAGAGTCCTGGAGATTAAAAGCTTTTTGTGGTCAGAAAATCCTCTTGTCAGCAACCCTGCAACCCACCAGGCAAGCTTGTAGGCCTTCTGTTCAAGTTAGCTATTTCCTTCCAATGGTTTTAACCACAGTGTCTGGCCCTGACTGGCCCATCAAATGCTACCTTCCTGGAGCATCTCAACTTCTCTGTGCCTTCTCAGAGCTTAACATCGCCGGTTCTTCCCATCTTTGCCAGAAGGGTTTGTCCCATTCACTGTGACATAGTTCAGGCGTGGGGGGTACTGACTGGGCTGGCTTATTTTCTTGGAGATGCCACCTTGATGGGAAGCAACAGAAAGAGAGGATGCCTCACTGGGACCTGAAGGAATAAAACCAGAAATGAAAAAGAAGACAATCATTAGGGCTTGTACATGGCTACATCACAAGCTGGGGAATAATTGCAAAGCCCCTTAACAGTTATCATTCCTTAGGCTGGCCTTCAGTACAGCTGTGCCATCCCCAAAATCAATCAATCAATCAACCAAGCAATCAATCTCTTTTTTTTTCCTTCCTTCCTTCCTTCCTTCCTTCCTTCCTTCCTTCCATCCATCCATCCTTCCATCCATCCATCCATCCATCCATCCTTCCCTCCCTTCTTTCTTTTGTATTCAAGTCACTTCTGAGAACTGGACTAATCCCTGCAATTTTGGGGCCAATGTTTTCATCAGTGGCTTGCTATTACCTAATATTGAAAAAGAGAGCAACTGGCCCAAAGTCACCCATCTGGCTTGGTACCTCAAGCAGAACTACAACTCATAGCCTCTCAGTTTCTAACATTAACCACTACACCACTACAACTGGCTTTCAAACTGCAAAGGCAGGCTGGAAAACGATTCCAGGCATATTGCTCTACAGTAAAAGAGGCAGATCCAGTATGCACAACTGCAGGATAGACATCTTCTGTAAGGTGGTGACGCTCAAATTCTCTGCTGCAGTCAACAGAGACTTTGCTGCATTGAGGAGCAGTAACAGAAAATTTGTGATTTGGTTGATGCTCACATACCTGAAGAAGGCTGGGCTTGCAGAAGCCTCGCTCTGGACAACTGCACAGCAGGTTTTCCAATGCTGCGGATACTGTGCATCCCTCCTGCTGCCATTATCTTGTGCTCAGAACTGCTTTCCAGGGGATGTCGGCGAGAGGCATTGTTCTTTGGGCCCTGGAGCTGCCGGGAGTGGGGGGTGGGGAGAAGAGATGAACACACGGGTTCAAAGGGTATTTCATGGATAAAGAAATTCTTTTACCCCACCATGAATGATTAAAGCACAGGTTAGGCTCCATAAACCAAGAAAAACACCCTGGGTTTCTTTTTAAGCAGTTTGCTTTATTGTTCCTCACCTATAAACAGAAATTTTGCCAAACTGAAGCGGCAGACTACTTGCACCATTAAATATAAACTCTGAGAACTCCTAGGGAGGAGGTGTGTTTAACACACTTCCTCCCCACCAAACGATCTGGAATGCAACCCCTCCCTCCCAGGAATTCAGACCATGTCCCACCACACATTCTGCAAGGAAGATCTGAGTGGGAGGATTTAGTACCAGCTGGGAACAGAGACAACCATCTACTGGAGACGGTGTGCCAGTCAGGTACTCTGAAAGACCAGTTTTCTGATTTGGTATAAAAAGGAAAAGTGATCAGGATTGATGGATTGATTTTTTCTTGTACAGAAGGCCTTCCTGGCCTGCTTCCTCCTTAAATGCATGACTACCATAGCCCTATCCAGTTGATCTTACTAAGGACTGTGAGGGATATACATTAAGAATTCTGGTAGGAACCAGTTCAGAATCAGTTATTCTATGGTTCCCGTGCTTCTGATTTGGTATTGCTGTGCTTTCAATAGCATCCGCAATTGTCACTTTATAGTTCCCAAAGTTCCCTATGCTGATCTCAGGAGAACTACAGCCAAGGAAGGAGCAACAACTCATTGCGCTAATCATTCATTAATGTAGATTCGAGAATCTCAGAATTGAGGGAACCTCACACGAGCCTTTTGCAGCCTGCCTTTGGGAGAAAACAGAGAAAGCTTATTACCTCTTCGGACATTTAATCAGGAGTTTATTAGGATAAATAACTAGCTTAGGGTACAGGATAGCATCACCATAGTGGGACAAGGGTTCACTCAAAGGCTTCCTAAGTGGACCTTGAAGACGGCAGCAGAAACTCAGCACTGGGATTCTGGTGGTGATCTTGCAGCCTGCTAGTGAATTCCTACTTATGCCTGATTATAACAGAAGCAATCTGGTGGGAGTTAGCTTTGGCCCTCAGCTATGGAAGGGAAACCACCAGGATACATTCACAGTCTGTCATAGCTTCTGCAACCCAACAAGATAGCTCCAGACTTCAGAGGACAATTAGAACTGCAGAAAAAAACAATTGTTGCCTTCCACTGAGGACCTGTATACTGCACGAGCCAAAAAGAGGGCTGTAAAAATATATATAGACCCCTCACATCCTGGACATAAATTGTTTTCAACTCCTACCCTCAAAAGGACGCTATAGGGCACTGCACACCAGAACAACTAGACCCAAGGACAGTTTTTCCCTGAACGCCATCACTTTGCTAAACAAATAATTCCCTCAACACTGTCCAATTATTTACTAAATCTACATTACTATGATTATTAATCCTCCCATCCTTCCTTTCACCCATCCCCTCCCACTTGTGACTGTATGACTGTAACATTGTCGCTTGTAACCTTACGATTTATATTGACTGTTTCCTAGTATGATTTGATTGCTTATTGTACCCTATGACTGTTATTAAGTGTTGTATCTGATGATTCTTGACGAATGTATCTTTTCTTTTCTGTATACTGAGAGCATTTGCACCAAGACAAATTCCTTGTGTGTCCAATCACACTTGGCTAATCAAGAATTCTATTCTATTCTATTCTATTCTATTCTATTCTATTCTATTCCATTCCATTCCATTCCATTCATAGTGTTGGAATCGGGGAGACGTACCCTCTGGCCAGTAACCTCGAACGAGCGCGACCGCCGTTTCCTCCTCTTTGCCTCTAGGGATTCTTCCCTCTTCTCAGGTTTCTTGCTTCCCTTTTGGTTAACCCGGAGCCAGGGGCCAAGGGAGCATCTGGGGACGTGTCTCCCAGGAGCAGTATCCCCGGTGCTGCTTGACAGATTGTCCTCGCTGATGGCATGCTGCAAACTGGGACTGGCAGGCTGGCAGAGGGCAGGAGTTCCCCGGCAGGGGGTGTCCTCACTTTCACTCAGGGAGTGGAGGGAGAGGTTGCTGAGCTCCTTGGTTGGCTTCAGCAAGTTCAGCCTGTCGGATTCCAGCACTCGTGAACGACGCCGGGCGGCCTTCACCGCAATGTTTTTGATGCCGCTCGCCATCTCCTTGTGCTCTGCCAGGGGTGGAAGCATGTGGCAAAATTAAAAGCTTTTCCCTGGGTTCCCTTTGCTAGAGTGCCAGTGGCCCAGCAGGGAAAAGGGTGGAAAACACCAGAAAGCAGCTTACTCTCTTTTCAAAAGGGGAGGGAGGCCCTCATTGCACTGTCTTTTTCTGACCTGATGGGTAACTGGGAAGAATGAGGAGGCAGTAAGAGTTCCCAGTAAGTAAATAAAATAGGCCTCAGCTGCAGCTGTTAGCAGCCTTACTGCTTATGGAGCTCCATGAGGAAACACAGAATCTTTAAATATTTAATTATAGGATTTGCATCCTGCCTTTATTTTGTACAACTTGAGGCGGCGTACCTAATGCCCTCGACTATTTTTCCCGCCTATTTTCCCCACACGAGCTGAGAGAGCTGGCTTTCAGTTCTGAGCGGAGACTAAAATTCATGATCTCCTTGTTCCCAGCCCACCATTTTAACCACAATGTCAATCTGGCTCTCAATAAGTATCTAGCATACGCTGTATCTCACCTCCATGCATCAAGATGCCATCCGAACAATGATCGCTGCTGTCAGGGGAAGAATTCTGGTGGCTGTCCAGGATAAGCAAACTCTCCTGGGGTGTATACTAAGAAAAGAAGAAAGGAAGCAGGACAGGTTAAATTATATAAAGCTGTGATGGCGAACCTATGGCACGTGTGCAGAGCCTTCTCTCTGGGTGCGCGAGCCATCGGCCCAGCTTAGCTCTGATGCACATACATGCATGCATACATGCGGGGGGGTCGCAGGCACATGTGTGGGGGTTGCGGGAGGGTCACACACGCATGCACGAGGGGCGGGGCGCATGTGCAGGGTGCAGGCTTTGGGAACTTGGTGCCGAAAAGGTTAGCCATCACTGATATAGAGCTTCCCTGAATGTTACAGCTCCTCTCCTAGTGTAGCGGTGAGATCGTGTTTGAGTAAAACCACCGTATGCACTTCAAGACCCCTTTTCTCTACTCTTCATACCTCTTGACTGATCATGCCATTGACATGGATAGGGGGTGGAGTCATCACTGCTGAATGCTTCATCTGCCGAGCCCGAGGACTCGCCTTGAACACCTGAACTGCTTCACTGTTGAGAAAAGAAAGATAACTTTCTGCTGATTCCAACACAGCACTAGGCAAACAGACCTCACGTGGCTCCAAACTCTTTTTATGGGCTGCTGAGCCTCTATCCCAACAAATTTAACTGGCAAGACTGCCAAAAATCAACGGCAGGCTGTTTTTAAAGGGAAAACACCCAACAACCGTGCTATGGGTTCTAACAAGGCTTGAAAGAAATAACTCCCAAAATAAAATGCCTGTTCTGTATGTGTATACGATGCAGTCCTATCCACTGGACATCTGATCTGAATTAGATCTGATGAATATCCTGATTGTGACTGAACGGGCTTGCATTGTTGTTGTTGTTGTTTTCTAACCCATTCTCCCAACCTTCAAACAAGAGGAAGTGGTCTTCATGACAAACCATTTTCAGAGAAGTGGGGATGCATATGGGTCAGGGTAGGAATTGAAAAGTAAGGAAGAAAACATTCAAGATTAAGTAAGAGCAGGGAGGCCGAGAACAATGATGGAGAGAAACATGGAAAAGAAAGGCACGAGCATCTAAGAAGATGAAAGACAAAAGGGGGAGGAGAATATCTACTGTGAGCACTGAACACCTGTGGAAATTTACACTCTTAACTTGGTTTTGGTTCCAGGAAGCCTTTTACTCCTGAGTTTTCAAAGATCCACTTTTCATACAGAATAGAATAGAATAACAGAGTTGGAAGGGACCTTGGAGGTCTTCTAGTCCAACCCCCTGCCTAGGCAGGAAACCCTACACCCCTTTAGACAAATAGTTATCCAACATCTTCTTAAAAATTTCCAGTGTTGGGGCATTCATAACTTCTGGAGGCAAGTTGTTCCACTGATTAATTGTTCTAACTGTCAGAAATTACTCCTTCGTTGCTTCTCTCTTTGATTTATTTCCACCCATTGCTTCTTGTCCTGCCTTCAGGTGCTTTGGAGAATAGCTTGGCTCCTTCTTCTTTGTGGCAGCCCCTGAGATATTGGAACACTACAGGTAGTCCTCAACTTACAACAGTTCATTTCGTGACTGTTCAAAGTTTACAACAGCACTGAAAAAAGTGACATAGGACCATTTTTCACACTTACACCATTGCCGCGTCTCCACAGCCACGTGATCAAAATTCAGATGCTTGGCAGCTGACTTGAATTTACGAAGGCTACAGTGTCCCTGGGTCAATGTGACCCCCTTGTGTGACCTCCTGACAAAGGAAGTCAACGGGGAAAACCGCATTCACTTAACAACCCTGTTACTAGCTTACCAACCGCCGTGATTCACTTAACAGCTCTGGCAAGAAAGGTTGTAAAATGGGGCAAAACTCAACTTAAGAACAGAAACTCACTTGGCAAACAGAAATTTTGGGCTCAACTGTGGTCGTAAGTTGAGGACTACCTGTATTCTGTGGTGGGTGATCCATCCAAATTGGGAAGCCCTCACTTCCAGCTCCCTTTTGAAGAGTACCGAGCAGTTCTTACCTGTCTGATGCTGGAACAAGGGGTGGGAGGGTATTCCTCCGAGAATCCCGCCAAGGCAGCTGCTGACTCTCTGAACCCAGGGTCTTGACGCTCTCTTGGTCCGAGTCCAGGATATTTTCTGCAGGGAGCGGGGGAAGCTTTGGCACAGAAGTCTCCTGCACATAAACGTTTTCTTCATTTGAACCCTTTTGACATTTATCTTCTTATATTTGTCTTTTTTTTATCATTCTGTCAGCCACCCCTGATCGGTGAGATGGGCAGCAAATATAAAATTTACTAAATTAAAAAAAAAAACACCTAAATAATAAAAAACAAACAAAATAAAGAGTGAATAAAGAGTTTTGGAATGAAACTGAAATGAGTCAGATGTTGAAAAAGTCTTTAAGAGATTTTTCTGGGGGGAAAATGTGATATATTGAAGGGTGGAATTGAAACAAACGCTACAAAGGTTAGCGTCACAAAGACTGTGAGAACGTTGAAAAATTCTATGGCTCCAGGTGTAGGTAACGGAACTGGGAAAATGGCAAAATAAGGAAATGGTTTGGTTATATGCAACGAACACATCATGCAATTATTATTGTTCACTGCATGTGCAAGAAGACCCATCTGTTCTTGACCATTGGAAAATACTGTCACTGGGAGAAAGCTAACAAGACTGTGATGGTGGCTGAGCTTGACCACCTGTCTTCTGGACTCACCCTCTCCTGATGCGTTAAGGGAGGAGACATGTAATTGGGTTTGACAATATTGGACAACTTTTGCCCAGTTTTCAATCTATCTTTTTTTGGGGGGGGAGTTTCTCAAGAGGGTGGGTTGGTGCTCACTCCAGAAGACCCGGGATTATCTGGACCCCTTTCATTCAGGGTTCATTAGACTGGGGTACAGTACTGAGGCAGCACTGGTCTCATTAGCTGATGACTTTTCGGGTGGGGGAGGCATGAAGTGGAAGTGGTGCAACTGTCCTGGCTCTTTTCGTGGGCTTTGATGCCATCAACCATGATGAACTGGCTTCAGGGAGTGGAGAGACACTGTCTTTCAGTGGTTCTTCTCCTTTCTCCATGGCCGGTTCCAATTGATAACGGGGGAGGAGAGGTTATGCCTTAGGCCCCTGCCTTAGGGCTTGGGCCTCTCTCCTCTCCTCTTTAACATCTACCTGAAACTGTTGGGACAAAGTCATTTGATGGCAGGGGTGCAGTGTCATCCATATATTCATGGAGAAGCAGCTGCCCATTTCCACCCCAAGCCAGTCAGGTGATGCTATGGTGGAACTGACTGTGTGCCTGGAGGCTGGGAGGGTTTGAATGGGAAGGAACCGGCTCCAACTCAACTCTGGAAAGATGGAGTGGCTTTGGCCCTCAGGATCTGGTCATAAGTTATCTTTCACAAAGGTTGCATTTCCTCAGGACTGAACTGGTGTGCAATTTAAGGTTATTGTTGGCTTCACAGCTCCTGGTCAAGGAGCAGATGACTGTTGAGGCTGGGGAGGGGAAAAATCTGGATAATCAAAAAGCGTATCTTTTGGAATCATTCCCTCTTACAGAACAGTAAGAAATTGACCATGATTCCTTTCTTGTTATAACATGTTTTTCATCTCGTTGGCTTCTGTGCTCTAGATAATATTGCTTATCTTTAAAGAGATAACGAAAAGTGAGCGGCAGGCTTCCAATAAGGGAGAAAAAACAATTCAGTAATAGATTTTATGTCCAACATTCATAAAAGATGATATGAAAAGATTTTCAGGATGTTTAAACAGGATTTCATTTTTTTAAAAAAAAAATCTATACACTCTTCGTTTTGCCTTGCCTTTTATTGGAAAAACTGCTTTGTTTCTTGACACTCGGGAGGTTTTTTTTTTTCCTGGATGCATCATTAAATGCAATGATGGGTTCAGGAATAAAATGAGAAGTGAAATTAGCTTTTCATTCAATATTCAGAAGAAGACAGACAGCAGAAGAAAGAATGAACTGTAAAATTGATATTTACCACGTTATCTAAATGACTTACTGGAAAGGGTGATGGGCAACTCCTACCCGAGGACCTTCCCTTTCCTGGATTGAAAAGTCTACCCTGTCCCAATGTTGCATTTTCTACATTCAACAAGGTTGTAAGAGCCGTGGTGGCGCGGCGGTTATAGTGCAGAATTGCAGGCTAACTCTGCTGACTGCCAGCAGTTCGATCCTTAGAATAGAATAGAAAGAATGACAGAGTTGGAAGGGACCTTGGAGGTCTTCTAGTCCAACCCCTCTGCTTCGGCAGGAAACCCTACACCACTTCAGACAAATGGTTATCCAATTTCTTCTTAAAAACTTCCAGTGTTGGAGCATTCACAGCCACTGGAGGCAATCTTGACTGGTTCAAGATGGACTCAGCCTTCGATCCTTCCGAGGGTGGGTAAAATGAGGACCCAGATTGTTGGGGGCAATACGCTGACTCTATAAACTGCTTAGGAGAGGGCTGTAAAAGCACTATAAGGTAGTATATAAGTCTAAGTGCTCCCGCAATTGTCACTCTCTGCTTAATGGGACGCCTAGGCTTCCTCGGCTGGTGCAGACAGTTTGGTCTAAATATGGGCACTGTTGAGGCCCAAAGATATTACTTTTGGATGAAGTGAAAGGATTTCAGCAATGAGAACATCAATATACCTTAAGAGCTCTAACAGCTGCTTGATCCATGGCTGCCATTCGATCTAAGGCCCCTTCTTCCAGCTGTTGCAAGTAAACCTGATACAGTTCCTCCAGATGGGATGGCACCACTAGGTGAGACTCTGGCAATGAGAAGCGGAAGCAGAAATCAGGACAGGCAATCAGACCACAGAAGCTTCGACACTGGTCTACAACTGAGATGACAGTCCCTTGTAGTGTGAAGGGAATGGGACAGATGCTATGATTAGGAAGGCATTTGAAAGATACTGAATACTTTTGACGGGAAAAGCATCAACGCCATGAGTGCAATAGGCTAAGACAGGGTGACAAGCTGCAAAATATTCCTGGGTCTCAAATGCATGACCTGTACGTGGCCCTTCAGGATGAAGCCAGTATCAATAAAGATAAGCCAGAAAAACAGAAATTCCCTTGTTTACATATAGGCATGTACAGAAACTAAATGCTCGATTAATTTCTATGCTGTTTGCTCCTAAGGCTACTTACTCCCTAGAGATTTTTATGCCAAAGTTTGAAAAGATTTCATTACTGCAATCTTCAGGTTAATGAACTAGTGCTGATGCTTCTCCCATTATGATTTGAGTTTGAGACTCTTGAGCATAACACTGTGGGATGCCACAAAATTGTGAGGCAAAAAGATTTTTCAATTACATTTGAGAGAGGCCATCAATAATAGATCATAAGCAAAGGTAAGGTATGTGAATCTGAAAGAAAGGATAGAGACCTCTGTTGTGCCTCAGAGAAGTCTGGGAAAGTAGATGATTATTATATAACATCACTTATTTTCTTACATTCAACTTCCTTAATGCAAGAACTGGCCTCCCCTCTACCACATTGTATCAAGATTGTACGTGTGTGTGTATATCCATGACATATATACATCCATACACATCTATCTATCTATCTATCTATCTATCTATCTATCTATCTATCTATCTATCTATCTATCTACATCTATCTATCCAGGGGTGGGATTCAATTTTTTTAACAACCGGTTCTGTGAGCGTGGCTGTTGGTGGGTGTGGCTTTGTGGTAATGTGACTGGCTGGGCGTGGCCAACTCAACATCACTCACATAGAGGCACACATCTCCTCGCCTGGCCTCTCATGACTGTGGAGATGCTGCAACACTCGTGTGAAAAATGGTCATAAGTTACTTTTTTCAGTGCCATTGTAACTTTAAATGGTCACTCCACACAAGCAAAGTACCAGCAAAGGAGGGGAAAAAACTCCAGAGATGTTCCTGAGACAGGAAGTCTAGTCCTGCCAAGAATGTAAAAAGGGTTAACAGAGAAGCAGTTTCTGTAAGCAACACCAGAATGTTTCCTTCCTGCCTTCCTTACAGGATTAGGCCAGTAATTTCTTCTAACAACCGGCTCTCCGAACTGCTTAGAATGTTAACAACCAGTTCTAGCGAATAGGTGCGAACCTGTAGAATCCCACCCCTCTATCTATCTATCTATCTATCTATCTATCTATCTATCTATCTATCTATCTATCTATCTATCATCTATCTATCTATCTATCTATCTATCTATCATCTATCTATCTATCTATCTATCTATCTATCTATCTATCTATCAAATCTACATCAGTTCTACTCAGCTGGGAATTAGAATCCAACACCTCTGGAGGGCACTAAATTGGGAAAAACTGATCTACACTGGGCAACGTAGGTAGCCATACCATGAATGATCTGTCGCTGTTCTTGGATGATGCGGTGACAGAGGCTGCGATAGCACTCAAAGCGACGCACAGCTCTCTCCTGATGACGGATGAAGTTGTCCTTGAGAAGCGTACTTGATTGTATGGCTGTGTTCTTCACTTCCAGTTCATGTACCTTACACAGCAAACTCAGAACCTCTCTCTGCTCTTCTGAGCTGATGCACCATGGCAAGGCCTCCTCTAGCCGCTGCCCACACTGCCGTATATCCCAGAAGCGCCTTTCCAGCTCTGCCTGGCACAGAGAAGAGGTACAGAGTCACAGAGCCAGTGAAAGCCATGGATACCGGATGGGAGGAATGTTGCTGACTGCAGACTGCTCCACACCATAAAGTTGCAACATCCCTTCTTCTCCCTTCCCTCCCTTCCTTTAGCTAATATTCTGTCCACCCCACCAGCTTTTGACACCTTCTGTTTATGAAGTTTATCCTGCTCCCCCAGGAGAATAGCGATGTGTTCCCGAGCTGCTGCCACTTCCTGTGGCTCTGGCACATCCGAGAGTTCGTCCCCAGTGTCAGAGTCCTTCTCATTTTCATCTTTGATGTAACTCTCTTTTCGTTGCTCCTCTCGCCACTTTTGCGCTCGACGTGTCTTCTCCTGTTCCCAACTGCAAAGAAGGGAAGAAAGAAAGGTTGAAGAAATGCCTTATGATCAAGAGCCAGCAAATGACAGGCAACTGGCACATCTAGTCTAAGCTCGCAAAATAAGCTGATGGAAAACACGACCAAGGTCCTAGGAGTGTGTCCTGTTTGTTCCCTACTGTCTGCTTACTCAGCAATGGTGAGGAGATGGCGAGAGCTCTCGATCTGTATCTCCATGTAATTATTCTCCAACTCCATGAGGTGGCGACGCACATCCATCTGTTCCCGAAAGGTGCTGATCAGCTGTTCCCGGAGCTGATCCATCTCCTGCCTCTCAAAGTGATTCCCACGGAGCTGTACTTCGGCTGTACAAAAGGCGGAGAAAAGAAGTGTAACTGATACGGGAAATCCAATCAAAGCGCTAAGAGAAATGAAGCTACCGAATAGCCAAGTTTTTGCTCCCTTTCTTCCATGCCTTACTATTTCAACCATGCTTTCTGTCTACTTGCCTGCGCCTGACTTTTTCAAAACTTTCAGTGCCTCATCAAACCTACCAATCAGATCCCTTTTCATCCATAAGACAGAAATACCAACCCTACTCAATCCATGACCCAAACATATATACGCATTTCCCTTTCTTCTTTTTCTATAGGTGTCAAGATGCCATGGCAGGCATATTTCTGGAATGCTTCAGGAATGTGTAATGTAAGACTGATTGTGCTGGATCAAGCGAAAAGCCTGTATCTTTTAGTGTCCTGTTTCTCATAGTGGCCAAGCAAGTATCAATAAGGAAAATCACAAGCAGGATGTGACCAATGACACCTCTTGCTAATGTTCCTTAGCATTTAGGCATTATACAGAGGCATATCACTTCTAACATTAAAGGCAATGCATCCAAGTGATATGCCTCTGTATAATGTCTAATTGCTAAGGAACATTAGCAAGAGGTATCTGTGGTCACATCCTGCTTGTGATTTTCCTTGTTGATTCTTGCTTGGCTGTAGAAGATTTCTGGAAGATGAGGTTAGCCATACTTCATATATGAATAACCTCATCTTCCAGGCATCTTCTACAGTTATCTTCATGTTATGTCAGCAACTCAGCCTACCTTGAATACTCCGGATGTCTGACCGCATTGGATGGGGCTCCTGTTGCTCAATTTTGCAGTGCAGACGGTGAATTTCACGATGGAGTTCAGCAATGATACTTGTGTACTGAGCGATGTGGTAGGTGACGTTGAGATGGTTGCGCTTCACCTGTCAGGCGAAAGAGAGAGAGAGAGATGGATGGATGGAGGGAGGGAGGGAGGGAGGGAGGGAGAGAGAGAGAGAGAGAGAGAGAGATTGAGAGAGAGAGAGAGAGAGAGATATTGAGAGAGAGAGATTGAGATTGCAGGTGGATATCTCGAAGCTTGTTGCACAATATCTCAAGCTATTGCCATGGCTCCAAAGCTATTTCATGTTTATGTGTTTATATAGCAATAAATCTTGACTCCTAATTCTCAATCCTATATTCAGGAACTTACTTAAAACTTGTTCAAGCAGGAGACCCTATGCAATGTAGTGATACAACATAGCTAGATAAATGACTTTATCACAGATTAAGACAGAAGTCACATATATACATAAGATCCGTCAATTGTAGAACACAAGGATGTTCTGAGATGTTCTATTTGTTCTGAGATTTCAATTGTATGCTTTTTCCTCCTGCCTAAAATTACATCTGGCCATTAATTACTTATCCTTGTGATTGGAAGGCATTTCTTCAATGCTTACATGCTGGTTTGCCCAATTTTGGTTCCTGCCTTACCAGACCCAGCTCCTGCATTGATTAGAAAATATATTGATGGTAAGGCTAGAATTAATCATCTTTCAATGACCGGATGTGGAAGACTGGAGAACCGTCTGGATTCAGGTGAAACAAACTGTGTTATCTGAACGACCTCCAAGAGTTGGAATTCTAGACAAAGCAGAAGAAGCAACAAAATGCCAAGAATGCGGCATCCTACCGTGGTGCGGATATTCTTAGCCCGTTCAGCATAGGTCAAGGTGCTGCGTGACTCCTCAAAAGCACTACTTGCGGGGCTGATGTGAGCAATCATGACTGTACGGCTATTTCCACCTAGAGAATCCTGGAAATAGAAAGCACAGGATTGAACACAAGATGCCAAGAAGCCATACCAGACTTTCAGCAGCAGTCAGAACTCTGTCTACAGAAAAGGAGGAACCACATACACTCAGGTAGACCATGATGATTCTAAATCCATGCTTTAATACAAAAACTGATCTGACTAGATCAAGCCCAATCCCATCAAAGCAGGATCCTCAGCACACATTTTTTAAGCCAGGTTTGCTTAGGGAACCACACTCTTCATACTAGGTATTTGAATATTTAGTTTTCACCTATGAACACTTTGGGAGTCTGGCTCAAGAAATATAAAAGCTTTAATTTGAACTCTTAAGTTGCAGCCATAGTTATCTGCTTGGAACTCTCCAGGGTCCTGAAACTGTACCTTGAGCCATCATGTCTATACTGTACAAATAGGTAAGTGTGAACATTGCTTGTCTTATATAAGTCCACTATATCAACTCTCATCTCTTCTCCATCTCACTCAGTTACAGTTTAAATTACTCTTGCCATACATGTTTCCTTTTCTCTGTTCTACCACAGAAGAAAGCAGGCTATATCAAACTTATGACCAAATAAAACCAACCAGATTGCTATTTTGTTCACTGGAACATTTCATTCCACTTTTAGGGATAGCACAATTAAACACATATTGACACAAATATAACCCCCCCCCCCCCAAATCTCTCTACTCTGTTTTGCCTATCTATTGAAAATACATAGCTTTTTTTAGGCTATTCACACTCTCTGCTTTTTTGCCAAGCCTACCTTGAGAAGGCGAGTAAGCTTGCTGTCCCGGTAATTAACATATTTGACACCTGTCCTGTCGCTGAGAGCATTAATGCAATTGCCAAGAGCCAGCAGAGACCGGTTGATGTGAGCGCCCTCCTTCATACGCTGTCCACGATTCTGCGTCTATGGAGGTTGGAAAAGGTAGAATGGACATGAGAATGAAATTGCCATTCCAACACAGACCACTCCAGAGGCAAGCCCTATTTTTCTGAGATATAATTCTGGGGTCAGATTGAAATATACTTTCCCTGTCATAATTTTGCTGTCACTAATATTTAAGCTGCTTTTACCACAGGGGAAAAAAACTGATGGAAAGTAGATCTTATCAGGAATCAGGTTAAGTTCCTGATATGTTGAAATATGGTGACCCAAACAAAGAGGAGATTGAAACAAAAAAGGTCTTGATCCAAATATTGGATGGAAACTATATTAATGACATATCCATAAATTTCTAAAGAATGATACTTTGACTGACAGTGGTGGCACAGTGGTTAGAATTTACAGTATTACAGGCTAACTCTGTCGACTGCCAGCAGTTTGATCCTGACTAGTTCAAGGTTGACTCAGCCTTCCATTCTTCCAAGGTCAATAAAATGAGATTGTTGGGGGGCATTATGCTGACTCTATAAACAGCTTACAGAGGGCTGTAAAGCACTATGAAGCGGTATATAAATCTAAGTGCTATTGCTGTTGCTATTCTTGCATATAGGAAGCCTGTGTTCACTTGCATATAGGAAGCCTGTGTTCACATGAATATTCTACCAAGTTCTCAGTCCCGATACAGTTTCATTAGTATTTATCATTTCAAACTGGTTATTTAGAAGTGCCAGATAAATAGGACTGTATCCATAATAGCAACATTCTTAAGATTTGAATGTATGATTGAGAGTCCAAGATATCCCCAGATGACTGGACTTTTAGAGACTCTACTAATAGCAAATTTCAATCCAAGTGTTATAATAAGCCTGGTTAATTCTCTGGATTTTTTTTCTCTTCTTTCAAGGAAAGATTGCCCTTTTCTACATTAGCGGTCCCCAACCTTTCTGACTTGGCAGCTTGGTGGCAGGGGGAAAGGGGAAAGTTCTGTGTGAGTGGCAGGCACACACATAGCGTGCGCAGTTTCATTTGCACAAACAGTGGGAGAATGTGCCCATCATTCACACATATGGAGCTTCACGCATGAGTGCAAGTGCCTGCTGCTCAAACAAATGGAGCTTTGCACGCTTGGGCAAGTGCCTGTCTCTCACACAAATGGAGCTTTGCATGCTTGTGCAAGGGCCTGTCTCTCACACAAGCCCAGTTCTGAATGGTCCAAGGCCCAATAGTGGGTCAGGGCCTGGGGGTTGGGAATGCCTCTTCTACATCACTGTAACCTAACCTTCTTGTTTAGATAATAAGAGGATATATGTAGCTCAGGGTTGAACTGTTGGGTTCTATGTACTCTCTGACCTTGGTTGTATTCTTATAGATGTTTCATTACAGGCTAGGTAATATCATCAAGGTGAAGGAGAATAGGGTTCACATGGAAATATAAGAAATGGAGGCTATCTTGATAATAGCCATGCAATTAAAATGAGAAAAATGGACGCTTTATATTTGCATCCTGTCCTCATTCAAAGCTTTTGGGAGAGATTTGCTTTCTTTTTCTTTGCAGGATGAGCTAACTGTCTGAGCCAAGACCATCCCATCTTGGTTGGTCATAGTTCAACTACTCTATCATTCTTTAAAGAGCTGCTCTTACATTTATTCTTATTTCATACTCTCTGACAATTGAATTCAGGATGAATACCTTTTGAAACAACTCTCTTCACCAAATTAACTTTCTGTAATTCAGTGCATATAGCTGCAATGTTCACTGATTTTCTAGTTAAGTATGTTTTTTCATTTGCCTTCTGCCCTCCATTCTTTGTGTAGATGTTTTAGAAAGTAAATCCCTGAGAATAGGGTTATCCCTTTAGTCTTGTAAAACAGACACAGAAGAGTTTATTCTCAATAAAACATTCATCAATAACAATATCTCACTTATAGGACTTTCAGCAAAGTAATCATGCAAACCAATCCCCCCAAATTGGAAGTTAGCCAGTTTCCAGTCTGCCACTGCAAAGGCTGTTTCAATACTGAGGTTTCATCACCAAGCACTTCCTATCTTACTGCTTCCCTAATCTCTCTCTCCTCTCCTTTTCTCTCTCTCTCTCATTCCCCCCACGCCCCCATGGGTGTGTTTTTCCTTTTGAGGCGATTGGCCTTTTCTCCTCCACATCCATACCTGAGAAGCCCGCTCTGAGCCTGCTAAGTCAATCATGAAGAGTCGGCCTATGCGCACCTCCTGCATAATGTTTTTGATGCGGCTCTTTTGGCGCACGGTGACCTGCAGCACCGCATGGGAGCGCGAGGATGTTCGGTTGGCTGCTGTAGGCTCCTGCGTCCGTTGCTTATTGCCCTTCATTAACAACTGCATTATCTACATGAATGAGAAGAATGCAAATCTGACCAAAACTATTTGGTGTAGGTTAGCAATGTGCTACCAGTAAGGACCAGGGGGAGGAACAGAGCAAAAGGGCAGGTTTAATATAGTCTTCGAACTTCCTAAGCCCTATGCACATGAACAAAAGCCAAAGAGTCAGTCATGTTGTTGTGTGTTCTTTGGGAATATGCATTTTACGTCTGAAATTTTCTCATACCTTTGTATCTCGCTGCATATTGTTTTCAGCGAAATTACAAACCTATATAGACAAACCTGTCTTCTCTGCTTTCCAGAAAGAAGATCTATCTCTTTTTTCCTGATTGGATTTATTGTGCCCTGGTAGCAATAGTTATATAAAGGGACAATTCTGAAACAGAAACTCCTTTTTCCCTTCCTCAAAGAGGGTGGGACATGGGTTTAGCATATTAAAGACTTGGTAATGGAAAGCAATTGTGGGCATTGATCAGGCCTTAGTCAGCAAAAGGCCTTCTATCTCTAATAACGTATCAAGCCAAAGTGACTTCCATCTATAAAATAACGGGGAGCTGTGGATGGAGAAAGACAAACAGGACACCATCACCAGGAAAAGGCAAAAGGCAACTTTGAGTCCCAAATTTTATGGAACTTCAGGGGGACTCAAAGCAGAAAATGGGCAACTGAACAAGCTAAGAGATGCAGAAGAACTACAGACACAGAATAACAGAGTTTGAAGGGACCTTGGAGGTCTTCTAGTCCACCCCCGATCAAGCAGGAGACCCCATACCATTCTGGGCAAATGGCTGTCCAATGTCTTCTTAAAACCTCCAGTGATGGAGCACCGACAACTTCTGAAGGCAAGCCATTTCAATGATTAATTCTTCTAACTGCCAGGAAATCTTTCCTTAGTTCTTGCTTCTCTCCTTGATTCATTTCCATCCATTATTTCTTGTCTTGCCATCTGGTGCTTTGGAGAATAGCTTGACTCCCTCTTCTTTGTGGTAGCCCCTCAAATATTGGAACATTGCTATCATGTCACCCCTAGTCCTTCTTTTCACTAGATTAAACATTCCCTACAACTGTTCTTCATATGTTTTAGCCTCTAGGCCCCTAATCATCTTTTTTGCTCTTCTCTGCACTCTTTCCAGAGTATTATTTTTTTATAATATGGTGACCAAAACTGGATGCATCCAAGTGTGATCTTACTAAGGCTTTCTAAGGCTTTTGTTTTGTTTTGTTTTACTAATTACTAAGAGAGCAATTCTTTGCAAAATTTCTTCACACAATATGTTTCTCCCAGAAGCCTGCTGCAATGAAGTGAATACTAACTAAATAAATTTCCTTTGATATTGTGCCATGTGGTACATTGGTCCACAAAACCCATTATTTTTAGCTCAAATGGCTTGGGGAACGCTGCCCAAAACGTTCTTCTTTAACTGAAAAGAAGCGAGGTCAAGGGACTTGCAGCAGTGGTTTTTGTAACTAAATTAGTTAAAACTGCAAAATTATGCTCATTTGCTTGGAATTATTACTTGTGAGATGGATTTTTGAACAAGCAAAAATTACAATTTGACTCTGTTCTTTGAAATCTCTGTGCTACCACAGTACTAGGGAATATCAGTCTGATTTTAATTCCTTTCACCAGTACACAGTGAAAAAGACTAAATTTCTTGTTCCATCTCAGTTGTGTTTCTTTTTCTGCCTCCAAACACGAACACTCATATTCCTCAGCTTAATACCTGTCTTATATCCCACCAAGTGACAGAACAAACAAGTGAAGTTCTCAACTCTAGTCATGGAAATATAGTACAAGAATTAAAAAGGGGAAAGGAAGAAGAGGTTTTGATTTTATTTGTGGGACATTAAACAGAATGCTTTCTGGGGATTCTGGGTTGACAATGTCCTCCAAGGAGAAGTCAAAGAGTCACAGCCGTTGTGAGAAACAAAAAAACTGGGTTAGGAACTGTTACTCTAACCAAATTTTCCAGTTGTTTAAACCAAATGGACTGGATTTGGATGTTCAATCACATCAGACTAGCTATCATAGTGACAAATCCATGTTAGCCTCTTGAAGAAAGTTATATTAATAATTAGGATTACTATGTTGCAAGACTGCATTTGGCAATCAGCATGGTTTTTTTTTCTGAACCTTTGCAGGGTTTATTCCAATTCACCTCCTTAGCATTGATGGTTGAGACTTCTGTGATTCCAGCCACTTGGATGAAACCTTTAGCATCCTCACGCAAATCCAGGTAGCCCAAGGAAGGGTTCAGGAGGTCTCGGATCATCTCATTGTAAATCTAATTAAAAGAACAAGAGAAAAATTCTATGGTAAGGAACTGGGGAATTGTAAGCAGCTTGGGAAAAAATATATACTGGTAGGCTTCAGAATAGACAGAAATTGGTTTCTTTCTCACTGCCTTCTTAGATGCACCCTCCTCTTCTCAGAGACGAGGGAAAATACCGGGAAGAGCTCAAAGTGTCAGTTCTTCAACACTCTATGAAGTGAAGTCACAGAACAGAAGCATCTCTACATTCGAGTTCCAAGACCTAATACCAATTTGCAACACCTAGAATCCTACCAACAACAGCTTACTGGATTAGCTGGCAATCAGGCAGTGCCACCATTACTTTTTCTGTGCATTGAATGCAGCCTGGATTTTTTTAATCTGAAATGCTGCTGCAAATGCTAAACAAAAGTCACAGTCTGAATGACATCGTCAAGTAGATTCAATGTGGTGCACTGCAGGCATATATAAATGAGCTGATACAATGAGCTGTATGCCAAATCAGAAATATTTTGGTTTAATTTCTGAGTAAACACAGGAAAGTTGATTTGAGAGACAAGAAGATAGGAAAACCTGGATTTCCAAAGCAAAAAGGAAGCAAAATGGAAAGATGGTCACTCCACTTTCAAACATTTGGACAGAGTTGAGGGAAAAAGGAGAAAGTGACCTTCAATCCTTCAGGAAAGTTTTGCTGTGTTCAGGGTTTTCTTCCAGCCACTACTTCTTGCTTTTCCTGTTTTGTTGCTGAGTGCTGCTTGTTCCAGGCTGCTAATGCGAGTCAATATTATACTAGCATGAGTCCTAATGGGTTGCCATGGAAATTATCTCAACATACCATATGAAGTATATATCAGCCATAAAGGCGGAAAGGCTGAAGAGGACAGGATATGTTGGACAAGAAAAAAAAAAAATGACAGGGTCCCATGTAACCTTTCACCACTCAGGCAAAGTAGAAGGAGATACACACCACTTAATGTGTAAATAAATATTTCATTCATTCATTCATTCATTTTCCTTTCTGACTCCTTCAAAGTGACCTACCTCCAGGTAGGACATGGAGACTTCATACTCCATGTCATTGCTGGTCTCCTCAATAGCATGGAAGAGATCATTGAGTGTCTGGACATAAATGCCAGGCTCATGATCAGTGCCAAGCATGGTGTAGGTCTTTCCACAGCCTGAGATGTAAGGAAAGAGATCAGAAAAAATGGTTGATAAAATGGGATTTCCATTCTGGGATGATCCAAAACTGTCATTACATTTTCTTTGAAAGGAGCCTGGCATTCTTTTTTTTATAGATTTTTTAAAATCCTGTCTTTATTATTTTTATAAATAATTCAAGATGGTGAAGATACTTAATACTCCTTCCTCCTATTTTCCCCTCAACAACAATCCTATGAGGTAAGTTGGGCTAAGAGAGCTTTCATGCCTACGAGTGGACTAAATCTCACAGTTTCCCAATTTCTAGCCTGGTGCTTTAACCACTACGGTGGCTGCAAAAAAATGTGTTTTCCGAGCTATAGGCCAATCTCTGATTGAAGTTACGGAACAGCATAAAGGTTAAATGAACAAATGACTTTGTTTATGAAGAGACATTTATATCTTTGTGCTTCCAGTTAGCCTGCAATTAATCAATGAGGGCGTTCCGTTTTCAAACAATATTGAGGTCCCACATGGTATCACTGTGGCACACAAACCAATTAAATCCCTCCCAAACACTCTAAGTAAATGGAAAGACCCAGTAGCCCTAGGAAAAAAAACCAGGAGTCATCTACAACAGAGGTGTCCAACTTTTCTGGACCAGCAGTGGCAGCAGTAGCAGCAGGGGGAGGAGAGGGTGTTTTAGCACACTTGTCTGCCACTTGTACAAGTGGAGCTTTGCATGCTCACCTGCCGATTGTGCAGCCTGGTTCCCAGCAGATCACAGACTGGTACCAGTCCACAGACTGGGGATTGGAGACCAATATACACGACTGCAACAGCCACTATATCGGACAAACAGGCAGAAGACTAGCAGAACACATCCATGAACACCAACTAGTAGTAAGAAGACATGATGAAAACTCCTTAATTTCACAACACATGGACAGACTTAACCATAGTTTCAACTGGGAAATCATAAGCATCCTAGACCAAGCCAAACCCAAAAACACTAGAGAATTCCTGGAAGCCTGGCACTCAAACTGTCAATCAACAGTCACATAGAGATAAATGACATCTACGCGTCATTCAAAAAAGACAAGCAAAAAGGAAGCAAAAAGACCAGAACACCTCACCAGAACCAATATCTAGATGAACAGAGATTAACACCAAGAGTAATGGTAGACTAACAATTAAGAAGCAAACAATACCCCAATCAAGGAATTACCAATTCAGATAAATAAGTTAATCATAAGCAAATAGTCCAATTAAGGAACCACCAAGACCACTCTCAATGACACTGACAGAAGAAACCACCAATATATACAATGAGAGCAAACTCCACTCTCTACTAGTACTGATAATGTTACCTAGTTTGGTAATGAAATATCTGCAAGAAAACAACCAAGCTGATACAGCACCAAGGATGCCACAGTTTAACCCTGAGCTACAAAAATTCTCTTCTATCAATACTAAGGTATGCATGCCTGAAAAAAGCCACGAATTAAAACACTTGGTCCAAATATGTTTTCTTTTTGGCTGTCTTCTATTTCCCATGCAAAGCATATTGCTCTGCATTCATTACCACAAAGGAAGCAGCATTTCTCAGCTGAGTCCAATTGCTTCCAGGACTATACAGTCTATGCTTGCAAGACTACAGCAGCCTACAGTTATAGCAACCAGAGCTTGGTTGTTACCAACTCATTGGAAAATGAAATAGACAGCTTCAATCAAAACTGAGCCTGTTTTTACCTGTTGGGCCATAGGCAAAAATAGTTGCATTGTAGCCAGAGATGATCCCTTCTACGAGTCCTTTAGTGGTGGCACGATAGACCATTTCCTGCAGGGAGAGATGAAGAGATATGAATAGATGAAAAACATGAAAGAACTTACTTTTAGGGAAGAAGTAATTGCTCTAAAGATAAAGGTATGGATAGCAATGAACTTTATCAGACATATCTACAAAAGGGATAGAAAAAGTCAAGATGGCAATTATAAGTGCACAATTGAATACCTGTGTGTGAAACTGACACATGTATAACAGAGGTAAGGCTTCAACTGCACAGACATGATTGCCAACTTGACTTTTTAAACTTTTTTACTATGGATATCCTTGAACTTTATCTATTCCTCTTATGCAAGCAGCTCTTCAGTTTGGTGTTGCTACTGCCTTGCTATCTGGCATGCAATCTAACCATTCTGCCCATGGATCATTAACTGAAGAAGCTGGAATGCATCTTGAGATACAGATAAATAAATAGCACACAGAGCAACTATTTGGGGCAGTCCCATATGTCAGATTTATTGCTCCGGGGTTGACAGTGGTTAAGCAGGCCAAAATGAACTAGATTTATAGATCTGAAACAGCTGAGTTAAAACAAGGCACTTCCCTTTGGCTGGAAAGGCATTAAGCTGAAACTCCCCTTCTGAGCTAAATTAATAAAATAAAAAGGACTTGATTCTCTCTCCCCCTTGGCACTTGTCGGCTCTCTTCTTCTCTTGAAATGCTTGTATCTCTTCTTTAAAAATGTCTTGGTCTAAGAAACATGGAATGTCAATATTGGCTATATATACATCCACACAAAATGGGCCATGATGACTTCCAACACATTCTGAAAAACGATGATCAATGGTTGAAAAAATATGTTCATCCAAAAGGCAAGAGATTTTGGTTCTGTATTTCTAGTCATCTACTATATCTCACAAAACTCTTCTTACCCTACTCCTTCTCTGCTCCCCTGATTCTCAGCCCATGAATAATACCTGGCAGAGGAGGAACAGATCTCACTCAGGAACTTCAATTTCAGTCTATGTGCAAATAACTTCAAAATGGAGCTCACAGTTTGGCCCACCAGATACTTGTACCACCTCTGACACAAGCAGTAGCAGGCAGTAAAGCAATAAAGTTGAGCAAACAGAGTAGGGTATCCTTTGCCTTGTTTTGTATGAAAAAAAAATCAGAAATATGAGATTAGAAAAACAGGAACTGTGTAAGAAACTGTTTATGTGTTTTTCTTCAAGCAATGTCTGGATGTGCTTCTTCCTATCCCCACAACTTAGTGGGTCAAAGTAGATGGGACTCCCTAAATGTTTCTCAAAAAGAGGGTGATTTGGTTCAAAATTAATAACACACACACACACACACACAAAATAACAAGCATAACATCCACGTATAGTGAGGGGGGGGCAACTATGGCCCCTTTATGACCCGTGGACTTCAACTCCCAGAATTCCTGAACATACTGAGCTGACTCAGGAATTCTGGGAGTTGAAGTCCACAGATCTTGAAAGGGCCATAGTTGCCCACTCCTGTATATTAGGTGAACTTTAGTTATTCACTTAATTCCTCTCTCTGTCAATCTGCTGCCACAAATTCTTGGCCTCTCGACACACTGCTTTTTATCAATATATTTTTAAAAGTCAGGGTTCAAAAAAGTTTCTTCTCTGTTTGGAATGCCTGGGGGGCAGGCCTCACCTGAGTAGCAGCAAAATCAAAGGCTACATCAAACAGATAGGATTTCTCTCGTGACCGGTTGGCACGGAGCACATCATCAGGGTCCTCCATTGGGTCCATTAGCACAATCATCTGCAGGAATGGATTGGGATTTTGATAAATTATGTTAGGCGTTTTACTGAAGAGGCAGAAACAAATCTTAACAAGGGAGATCATGAAATGAAGAGTATGCCAAGTATTTTTATCCAAGGGGAACATTTTGCAGTCACATCACATTTTCAATTCTTTTCTCTTGCCCTTCTGTCGCAAAGGAGCAACAGATAAGATACATGACAGAACCTCCAAACAGCAGACAGGAACCAGGAAATAACTTGGACACCAAAGAGTAAAACCGAGGGAGATATAATCATAGCATTATTGCACAAGGTAGGATGTTTGCTAATAAATTCTCTTCCACCTTTGTCCCTGGCCAAAGAGAACTGGTAGTATTTCAAAAACTCTGCAAATTTGTTTGCCACTAGAAAAGAGAAACAAAGAAAGAGGCACATTATACTGGTAACAATGCTTCGATCACAGATCTGGACTTCATACTACATATTCATCTCTGTCCTTATTTTAGAAAGATTCTGTGCAAAATGTTACCTTGCTTCAGGACTTGTTATCTGTAACCATGAAATGTAATACCCTCAATGGCAAGATTTTCCCTCAAGCTCAACGCTAGTTGCCCGGTAACTGGCATTTGCTAGCTCAAAGGGAGGCAATTTAATGTACTTCAGTGATTAACCATCACCTATTACGTTGCTAGGGATTTATGAAAGGCATAATCCAAAACATATGGAGGCCACAACCTGCCTACCTTTACGTAAATTCTTTCTAATCCAATATACCCTGCTTTAGGAGTCTATATTTGTTCTTTAGTTGGAAGACCTTAGAACCTCAAGGTGAAACAAGACAGTAGGTTGAGAAGTAGAAACCTGAAAGGATGCTGGGGCAGAAAGGCCGGCAGGATTGTTATACGTGTTCCAAATGGTCTGGAGTTGCCACCCAGTTATTTTTCCTCTCATCATCTCAAAGTCATGTACAGGTAGAGGTGGTCCTCAACTTATAACCTCAATTTTGCCTCAAATTTCTGTTGCTAAGCAAGGCAATTGTTAAGTGAGTTGTGCCTCATTTTATGACCTTTTCACAACAATTTTTAAATGTATCGTGGTAAGTTGGCTGCGATGAGTTGTCTTAGTCCCTTGATGACCAAATGGGCAGAAATGGGTGGGTGGGTGTGAAGTTAGGTAGATGTAGGAGTTGAAGGGTAGGCAGTCCCTCGCCATGGAAAAACTGAGGCTTGAGGCTGGGAGGGGCCAAGTCAGAAATGGCTTGGATTGGGGTGGGTCCTTGTCTACTGACCATGTGGGTTTTGCTTAATGATGGCAACAGGTACTGCCAGAACAGCTGTCTCTAAGCGGGGAAAGTAATGTGATGTTTTGCTTAATGACCACTTCACTTAACAACAGAGTTGCTAGCCCCAGTTAGGGTCATTAAGTGACGATTACCTGCACTTCTAAGAGAAACTTCTGTAAGAAGGTAAATGTTTCCCCCGTCTAATAATTTGAGACTCTAGGGGGCGATGCTCATCTCTGTTTCCTAGTTGAGGGAGCCAGTGTTGTCTGAAGACATTCGTGTGGTCATGTGGCCAGTATGGCTACACATCGAGGCACATAAAACGCTGTCACCTTCCCACCAAAGTGGCAACTATTTATCTACTCGCATTTGCATGCTTTTGAACTGCTAGGTGGGCAGGAGCTGTGGCAAGTAACGGGAGCTCACCCCATTGCCCAGTGCTCAGGTCTCAAACCTGGGCTGTCAGCTTTCCAGCTGACAAGCTCAGTGTCTTTAAGTTTAACCGCTGAGCCATTGCGTCTTCTTGAGTTAATATACATAGAGTAATCTTCATTTAGCAACTGATTTGTTTAACATCCATTACAATGGTGATGAAAAAGTTAACTTTGCAGCCAGTTCTCGTATTTATGACCTTTGCAGGTCTGTAAAGCAACAGAAGGCTGAAATAAGATCATAAGCACAGTCATGGTTTCTCTTAGCGACCACTTCACTTAACAACCAAACTGCTAGTCCTAATTATGGTTGCTAAATGTGGATTATATTTATACTAAATAAAAATCAAATAAATCATAAGGACGAGAGTCAGTTTGATCTGGTGGTTAAGGCACTAGGCTAGAAAGAGGGAGATTGTGAGTTCAAGTCCCACCTTAGACATAAAAGCTAGCTGGGTGACTTTGGGCCAGTCATTCTCTTAGCCCAACCTATCTCAGGGTTGCTGATGTGGGGAAAATAGGAAAGTGTGCTGGATATGTTCACTGCCTTGAGTTATTTGTAAAAATGATAAAGGTGGAATACAAACAAACAAATAAATAAAATAATTTAGTGCAAAGTGAGAACCTAGCCTCAATGCAAGCTTTGATATTAATTTGGGAAACTGATGACATCCTATTCATTGCAGCTATATAACTTACACCTTCTCCAATAACTACCTGTATTTTCTTTGTTTTTCTTCCTGACGTCATCCCCACAAGGTATAACGGCTATTAATAGCCAGGCAAAGGGCCCATGGATCTCTTGGGTACTCAGACTGTGGCTGTGAATTGGCTTATATCTAATTAGACAGCCCAGCTATAATAGGGGAAGATGTGCTGGGAAATACCCAGAGGGAGGAAGATCAAGCCACTGGAAGCTGGGATGATATTCCATTGCACCTCAGAACTATGGGTTATGTTGAAGATGGTAATCCTCAATTCAGGGACAGATCAGGTCTCAGCCGAGATTATTTTGTTTAGGGTATGTTAACATCCGTCCCTTGTCATAGATCAGGGGTGTCAAACTCGTGGCCTCCAGGCTGGATGCGTCACGTGCTGGCCATGTCCACCCTTGGTTTAATGAAGGGGAAAAAAGTCATGATATGTCATGTGATGTCGTGACGTCGTGAGTTTGACATCCCTATCATAGATCAATGTCTCTTGTATCCAGGGTTCTCTGTAGCTGTTCCTCACTTCAGGAAGGAAGAACCTAAGCTACTCCAGGTATTTGATAGAACCAGTAGCGGTTTCAGAGGGGCTTGGAATGATTACTAAATCTCTGGCACAAGACCTTAGTTACAACTTGGAATGAGTATGAGGGCTTTAGGTTGGATCACACCTGTATCTGGACAGATTCTCTGTGATCATGGATCCTAGACAGCCCCCTGATTTATGGAGATCTGGGATATTTTGTGACAGACATCTAGAACAGAGTGAAACCAATTATTTGTATTGATAAGAGTGGCAAAGTATGCTTGCTTTTCTGCTTATTGCATCCAGACAAAACAGCCAGAGGCCTCATTCTTGATGACCAGGTCCCTTCTGTTTAAAGAGGAACAAGCAGAATCCCTCACAGAACTGCTGTGAAGGTTATTCTAGGTTTCTATTGGACAAAATCACTCAGTTTCACTTGGAGTTTGACTTGGTTGGGCTTGCCCTAGCTCATTATCTAGGAAGGGTTTGAGCTGACTGATTTTGAAGGGGCTGCATAGAGTCCTTGTTCTTGTGAGCATAGTCGCCTGTGTTCCAGAGCCACGCCCCTCCTGACTGAATAAAGCCTCCCAGAAGGTTGCATGAGTTGGGTCCAAGTAATGGTCAATGCCTCTTTGTGGGAGAACATAGTTCTACTTGCCTGCAAGAAGGTGGTGGTGGATTCTCTTCTCAAGAAGCCAATCTTGGACCTGACAATATTGAACAACTTTTGTCCAATTCCAGCTGGAGATGTTAGTAAGTGCTCTGCTTCAGGCAGTCCTGAATGAGGCAGGTATCTAGACCCTTTTCAATTAGGGTTCAGATTCGGTTATAACATTGAGATAACATTGTTAGCCTTTGAAGAGATTGGGATGAAGGCTGTATGTCCTCCTGGCCTTCCTGAATTTCTCAATAATTTCTGTAATATTGACCATGGTATCCTTCTGGATTGGTTTCAGCAGTTGGAAGTGGGGAGCACTATTCTGCAATTCTTTTTTCTTCATAGCTAGTTCCAGTCAGTGTTAATTGGCACAGAGAAGGTCTATCCCTGGGCCCTTTTATGTGGGGCGCATCTGGGTTTGGGCTTCTCACCAGTCCTGTTTATCATCTACATTAGGGGTTCCCAAACTCTGGGCTGCAGCCCGCTACTGGGCCATGACCTAGTTGCAACCTGGCAGTGCAAGCGGCAGGCCAGTGCACATGCACACCCAGCTCAAGTTGCGCGAGCAGCAGGCCAGCACATGCAAACATGTGCGCAGCTCAACTTAAACAAGTCGAGCTGGGTGTGCATGCGCATGTGTGCCGACCCACCGCTCACACAAGCTCCGGTGCACATATGCATGAGGGCACTGGCCCACTGCTCACGTGGCCCAGTTCCCCTCCCCTCCCCTCCATCAGGACGCCAAGCCATAAAGTTTAGGGAATGGTGATCTACATGAAACTGCTGTGTGAAATCAATCAAAAGCATGGAGGCAGTATCATTAGTATGCAAGATATACTTTATTATATATCTCCATCCAGGACAGGCAAGTGATGCTGTTGAGGTGCTTCCTCAGTACTTAGCGGCTGTAACTGAGTGGATGGGGGGTGGGGGCTGACTGCAATCCAACCCCAGCAAGATTGAGTTTTGGGCACCCTAAGCTCTAATGACCTGTTACTTTTGTCTCTTAAAGGGGTAGATTTCCACCAGAAAAAGTTGGGATGCAAGTTGGGGGTCTTCTTAGACTCAGAGCTCCTGCTCAATGAGTAGGTGGCAATTGTGGCCAGGAGGTTTTTTGGCATAAGTTCATCTTGTGTCCTGCACTAGGACGTCTTGGTCACAGTCACTCCTGCCTTAGTTACTTCTCAACTGGATTATATGACATGCTCTTCATGGGACTACCCTTCAAGACCACATAGAAACTACCAGTAGTCCAGAATGTAGCAGAGACCACCATCACTCCCTTTTAGTCCAATCTATCATATAGCAAGTATGAACCGAGGGAGAACCCCATGTAAACTGTCTCAAGTTCCTGGAGTAAAAGTAGGAATATAAAACAATATATACTGTAAGAATGTTAGTTTCCATTAGCGTCTTGAGAAGGAGGCAGTTCCATTTTGGGACCACCTCAAACTTCTGTAAATACCACTCAAAGTCCTCTCAAGTCCTTCAATGATAGCACTCTTATATTGGATCAGATTTGTCCGTCACTGACAGTGGCTTTCTGGGTGGACCCTACCTAGACATTAACAATAATGCAGTAAATATGGAACACAGAATGGCCCGTGAGCTAGTATAGCCAGCATTAACAAATGGATTAATGAGGAGTCCACCCATCTAATCCTTTCAGAGATAATTAATTTTCTTTTGTGTTGCTCTGATTCCTGTCAACTTTAATCTGGAATGACAGAAAGCACAGGTCCATACTAGCCAGGGGACGCTACTGATCAGGTGTCTGTTTATTAGGCTTAACTCCCACAAGATCAGCAACGAGAGTGAGTGAGAGTGGGCAGGCAGATGACGGCATGCATTTAGGATGGAGGGGCAACAGTGTTGCCATGGGACACAACTGACTTCCAGCTGCACAGTTGGGGCTTCTATCAATGCTGCATATTTACTGTACGTTTTGTAGTGAAACTTCAAAACATACAATGTAAATTTTAATATATTTGAATCTTGGGAACTTTTCTTATATGGCCGTGGCTGACCTTTTGGAAAGAATTATTAGGTTCCTATCGTTAGATTTGTTCCAGTCATATCCCCAATAGCTGTTGAAATAGATTCTATGCCTATACTCAGTAGACGCTCAGTGCTTTCACTGAGGATCTGACAGTGGAGAAGTAAAACTGGATACCTGCTATAGAAGCAGCTACTAAAGGCATAGCAGATGTTAGCATGTCTCCCCCCTTATGCCCTGTGAGCACAGCCTGTTGTCTTTGTGTAGATAGAGATCAGATTGCCTTTGACAGTGACATTGGGTTGGGTTTCACCATTTCTAAGAGGCCTTTAAAGGGACTCTGCGTAAGGCAGTCATTAATACCAGGGAGCAGAGAGGCTGGTTTAAAAAAAGCACAAGAACAAATTAACCAGTGGGGCATGGTGGTTAGATCTCACAACAGTGTTGTGGAAACCTGAATTCAATTCATGATGTTATTTACTCTTAAAAGATTTCTCACAAGGATTCTCAATTCTTGTGAAGATTCAAAGTCAGATATGTGAAGCAAATGATGAATAATGCCTTACGTCCCTGCCCCCACCGAGGAGGACAGGTGTAGCTGGTAAATTATGTAACTGGTAAAACTATGGAGGATATCCTGGGACTTCCCCAATATTTTATAGCCTAATAACTGCTACAGTTAATAATCACTTTAAATAGTCAAAAGCTCCACCTTATTTACACTAAGAGTTACTGAATAGCATTTCAATAACCACCAACGGATTTAAAGTATGAATGAATTAATGTATGTTAAAGGAGGGAGGTTAGAACATTTGGCTGGACTGAATACCTCTTGTTATAGGTTTTGTGCTACAAAGGCAGTAATAGATAACTTGCAGCTACCAAATTTCTTTTGGAGTCCCCAAGTGCCACATAAACTACCTGAGACTTCTCAGAAAACAACTGAATGAAAAACTGCCGGTGACCTTCTACCGCTGCACCATAGAGAGTATCTTAACTTACTGCACCTCTGTATGATTTGCCAATTGCACAGTGGCAGATAGGAAAGCACTCCAAAGGGTTAACATCATTGCCCAGAGGATCACTGGTTGCCCTCTCCCTTCTTTGGAAGAGCTTTATAGCTCCCGCTGCCTTAAGAAAGTTCAAAACATTCTCAAAGATCCATCTCATCCTGGGCACCCTTTTTTTTGAACTATTAGCATCTGGCAGATGGAACAGGATAATAAAAACAAGGACAAATAGGTTGAAAAACAGCTTCTATCCCAGGGCAGTATCTCTGTTGAATTCTACTATATAGTGCAATATTAATGCAATATCAGGGGTTTTCAATTTAATGTATAGAATGTGAAGGATGTGTGCTCGTGTTTATTTTCATAGTCATACACTGAAAATGGTATTTAATTTCGTTGTACGAGATGCAATGACAATAAAGTAAAGTAAACTAAACATGCTGCTAAAATTTGGCAGCAAGCAGCCCAGCTGAATTTTAGAGAATGGCTGAAAATCCTAACCAGGTATTATTATATAATTGGTCCTGCTCCCTTGGCCATTGGAACAGGGGAGATGGAATTGCACAAAATGAGTATAAAAGGGAAAGGAGAGAGATGTTCTTGATAAAGGGGTCCAAGGCTGCTTTAGTTTTCGTCTCTGTTCCGTGAGATTCCATTTCATTCTGTCATCACAGGTGTGCCAAGGACAGGACTTCAAGAGCAACACTGCCGCACGAAAAGGAATAATGTACTTCTTTGTAATGAATAAAAGGCTCTGTTAAAGAGAAGTAAGAGCCAGTTTGTTGTAGTGGTTAAGGCATCAGGCTGGAAACTGGGAGACTATGAGTCCTAGTCTTGCCTTAGGCACAAAGCCAGCTAGATGACCTTGGGCTAGTCATTTTCTCTCAGCCCTAGGAAGCATGCAGTGGCAAACCACTTCTGAAAAACTTTGCCAAGAATACAGCAGGGACTTGTTCAGGAAGTCTTTGAAAATTTGACATGATTTAATGGAAGGAAAAAAAAGAGAGAGAGAAAGCATCTTTGGTAGGGAATATATTATCAAACACTCAAACAGGTATGGCACCTGCATTTCAAAAACAACAAACAGTAGGAAGGAACTAAAGAAAGGGTTGAGCAGTTGAGAAACTGATCTTTTCATGTGAAGGCTTAATAATGATGGCTTCTACGCAGAGAAAGTAGAATGATTTAATTTCTAACCACTGCAGGTAACTCAATTCTCATGACAATTCTCTAAAATGATAGTAAGGACGCTGGAGCAGGCAATAAATAAAATGAGGCAAAGGATTCATGCAACTACTTCTGTTCCTTCTTCCCACTTCAGCTCATTTACACTCCAATGTCTCTTGCCCAGTAAGTGGTATCTGACAACTATGAGAAACCAAAGATTCCACATGCAATCTGCAAACTTCAAAAATCTGATGTGGCTTTTAAACCATATAAACAACTTTTCAAAACCAAGCAGACTATATATTTATAGTATATAATTATAATTGATTAATCTTAATATACTAAAATTTACACACACACACACACACACACACACACACATACCTACATATACAGGGTACATAACTGATAGCTCACATTGATATTTCTGATGTAATTTTATATTGCATTCTAGCAATGCAGCTTTCTTGTCAAGCTAGCTGAATTTTGAATGAAGTGTCATCATTGGATAATTAGGCAAGGATTCACCTTTTAAATGTGCTAACCAGAGGCATCCACAAATGCTGACCTTTCATACATAGGTTCATGTGATGTCACGATGCATACATAGGAGAAGTTTGCAATGGTGTAATATTGCTTTCATTTTTGATCTTTTGTCCCCCTCTGCAGATGCCTATAATATCTTTTGCAACTCCGAAAATGTCCCAGGGTTGTGCCACTGCAACCTGATAGCAAATTGTTGTAGCTTATTTGGTCACTTATTACTTATGTAATTTTATATTTCCCCAATCAATTTACATTAAAACAAAATAATGATCCACAGTAAAAATCTAATCCCCGGATCAATATAAATAGTTGGAAATGGCTGCCCATTCATCAATCAATTCAGGGAAAAAGTGATCATTCAAAAATGAGAGTTTTCAGTCTGGGCTTTCCTAAAAACAACAATGTTGGAACAACCATGCAGAAAAAGCCTGACTTGTAATCTGCATTTTCTTTATCTGTCATCATCAATAGTCAAGAAGTTGATTATTTAAGATGTAAACTGGGAATGTTAAGCTTATTAAATACACTGTTGTTGTTCTTACCATCTATTATGCTTATTTGGTTGCAGAATCTGCTGGTATTGCACAGAAATTAACTAGTTCTTATAGTGAAGCTTATCAAGACATGTTGCAAGGCTGAGTTTTTTCAGCCTGCTAATTTGGGCTGAGAGGGAATAAATGGCCCAAGAACACACAACTCATTTTTGATGTCTAAGGGAGGATTATAACTAGGTCTCCTTGTTCCTAGGCCAGCACATTAACCAATAGATCACCCTGGCTCTATCTTGTTGGAAGACTTAATGTGCCTAATTTGGGCAAAAATCTCCTTCAATCGCACATATTGTTCAAAATTGGCTTAAACATTGGCTTTTCACATATGATGTCATCAATTATGACTCTGCAGCCCTTGGGGGTGGCAAAGAAACAATTGAGGCCAAGGCAACGTTTATCAATTTCAGTTAGCTGAAGTATCTTCTTACAGGGTCCAAATTTTCTGGTTTCCGAAATAGCAGATGCACACACTTTACACTCAGCCCCTCATGGGATGCTGATATAAATAATTCTTTAACAGCGTCTGAATATCTCTGTATTTTAGTCTCAAAACATGATGGTCTTAAACAAGATGAAGGAAGTTATTTAACATTATCCATTTCGGATTTTAATGTGATATAGATGCAATATAAATCTTTCAATTAATTAGTTAAAGATAAATATCCTGGGATAGACAATCTGTTATTTTATTTATTTATTTATTTTGTCAAGCGATTATAAGATAACAGGTATAAGTATAAACATAGTTATGAATACATGAGATGGATACAAATAAGAAAAAATAAAAAAAAGAAACAATAGGACAGGGACGGTAGGCACGTTAGTGTGCTTATGCATGCCCCCTACAGACCTCTTAGGAAGGGGATTGAATTTATACCATCCCCCAACACGCAGAGGGTTAGGGTTAGGGTGGCAAATACGGTGGCAAAATTATCAATTTCTGACTATAATGCCTCCTCATAAAAGTAGAAATGGAAGGTCTCCAGCCCATTACCAAATTGCCTGAAATTGTATTGCCGTAATTCAGCAGCAAATCAACATGCTGAGCCTTTGTAAACTTTGCAGAATTGTTGCTCTGTTTACTAGCACTTTTAGTACATAACAGTACAAACAATCTTTTTTAGATCCTGTTACTGGAAGCATTCCTAACAAATCATTGATATTCTTAACATTCCATCCCACAAGATGGGATACTTTGCCCAAAATTATGAAAATGGACTACATCTGCTTGTTCAAAGTTGATCCCTTAGAGTCTTTCTAACTGATCATAGAAAGTAGGAATAAGCAAAAGCTTTGGACAGAATTATAGTTTTATCTATGTTTTTTCTTGGGCAGATAGACACCAAGAGTGCTTCCCAATTTTCTGGAAGAATTTGATTTGCAAACAAATACAAGTCCACCTCAGGCATGCAAGTTTAAACTAAAACGATTACAGAAAATTCTAAATAAGTTGGAAAGTTTTTGTTCTAATGAGTAAAATAACTTGAACATTGTTATTAATTATTAATTAATTTTCTTCATTAACACAAAATATTTTAAAACATTTAGTGATTAATAACATTTTCACAGCATTAAGATAGCAAAGGATCAAAATGTGGAATTCCACAACCCTAGAGAGGCTCCTATTTACCTGAACCCTAGATACCCTCCCACTTACTCTTATGCATGAAAGTAAATGTATTTGCACACTGGAGTGAATTTGAGCATCTTTTCTGCTATTGGGTATAGGGAAAATAATTTGTTAGGTTTGTATTTTGATATGAACTGGTGCAGTTTGTGCTTCTAAAACTAATAAACAATTATTCTTTGGTATTTATACTTCTTCAATTGATGTGATTTCATTCTTTGATTAAAATGTATTTTAATCAAAGGCTCAGATTATGGACGTTGTCAACCAAAATTACACGAAGTATGGGATAAGGCATTTTTGTGTATATGAATACAATGACTTAGGCATGTTCATGGACACTAATACATGTCAAGAGCTGAGCAAATGAATTAATTTTACCTGGGGCAATGTGCATATTTTAAAATGCATATTTTTAAATAATCATAAACCGAACAGGGCTAATTATTCTTTTATGTGGATATAGTGATAAAATAAGCGACAGAAAGACCAAGCCGAGGAACGCCCAACATATTTTCTTAATTTGGAAAAGGGAATCTGATACTACTTGACTGGAAATAATTTCTATTGTGGATATAATGTTAAGTGTATTCTGACACCTTGGAATGAAGCTAGCAAGCACCAACAAAGACTGCTTGGTAAGTTTTACTTTGTGGCCCTGAAAATTACTTCTGATTAAAATGAAGTCCTGGCTCACGGCCAGACCAAAAGGCATTAGTCTTTTGAGGAAATGTACTTCAGCTCCAGACAGGGATGTGGTTGTATATCTACTGCCTGATATCAGGCCCGGAAGCAATTCTGATGTTGTTCCTTCTTACTGCTTAATTCCAACCCTGTTTTGAATCCAATACCTTATTGTCATGACGACAAATCACTCCTGTAAACAATTTCCTGGCATGGTCCATAAAGCATTGTCCTCAGCTGGATGGGGCAGTGAGAAAGCTGTCTCTATGGCAACCTTAGTTCTAAGAAATAAGAAGCGACCCCTTCACACTGTATTAATAGGAGTACACAAATAACTATAGTAAGTTCAAATTTGCCTCTTTTTCTTTTTTTACTACATGCTCCGGTTCTTAAAACAACAAGAAAGATCTACATGGTTTCTTTTCATACTGTTGTCACAGAAACTCCCTCCCCTCCTCCACATACACTGGTCAAAGAGTCAAGGAAATAGTACTGCAAGGCACAATAATTGAATAGCTTGGAGGAATTGTTAGATATTTGCCTGGGTAAGATATCCATTTATCTTTGATTCCTTACTTTCAGGCTTGCCCCAAACTTTGGGCTACCTCAACAACCATCACTTTTGCTAATTATTCCTTAAATGAATATTGTGTCCATGATAGCCCATACTTAATCTGTTTCAACAGTGTGACTGTACAATAGGAAGCTAACTAATCAGAATATTCTGCAATTTCCAATTTAAAAAACAACTCTTGAATACATTGATGTGGCTGAAAACATGTTATAAACATGCTAACTAACTTTAGAATTTTTTCTGACTCTGTAGAACTGAAATTTCATGGCAATACTCTATCTTTAATTTCTTCCATAATAGTTTTATTATGAATAAATAAACTATCTGAATGACATCATTTAGAACAGCTGCCTTTTTGATGACTGATAATTTGCACTAGTCATAAATCTTAATTTTGGAAAATGATAAAATAATATTATATTATTCTGCCTCTTGCTGCATTTAACTATCTTTTGAAAGCATTAATCCAAGTCACCTAACATATCTGCACAATTTTTATCTTTTTCAATTGCCAGCATTTTTCTTTAATCAACTGTTTATTTTTATTTTATTTTTTGTTGTTTGTATTCATCTACTTTCCTAATTAACAGATTGCCTAACTAAGAGTATAGAAAGGTCTGGTCTGTTTGAAGAAACTGGAACTTTTATTGGTATCTTTTAGATTTTTTAAAATGCTCCCTTTGCTTAATTCCATTCTGTTTCTGGTTATTTTATGTATATATTTGCAGTAAGACTATGTAATATGACATGTTGCCTTTACGAGACAGACATCTAATCACATAGTTTTGACCTGTAAATCTTAGCAGTAGCAGATTATTAAAATGCTTTGGCCCTCTGCAATGGACAATGTATCAGAAAGCTACCCTCACTCTTAAATAACAAGATTTAGTTCAACTGCCTAACTCACTTTCTCTTCTACAAGGAACTCAATCAGCATTCACAATATTCTTTGTTTTGATCTATCATTGCATCTACAAATCCAGCCAAAAATGTATACCTCAAACAAAACCTACAGTTTAATCTCAATTATTAAAATTACCATTTAGTCTAATTTTCCCTCTTCATGGCAACTGGGCTTTACCTTGTCCCTCCTCCCTAAATACTGGGTCAGAATTGTGCCATTTAGCTCACTAGGTAAGGAAGTGGGGGAAGGCTACAGATTCCCCCAAGAGATTAAAAAAGATGGATCCATGGTTTGATAAGATTCAACAGTGGCAGTTAACACTTGTTTTTAAGAGATATAGAATTAATTAGCATACCATGGCACACGCACAATGGATTTGTCTGTACAATAAATACAAAGTAGACTCAAAAAATTCATTTCCCCAAACTGCAAAAACTATCTGTCACAAATGTTCAGCCATGATGTAATTTCTCAACCCTAACAAATATAGCATGTAGATACAACATTGTGGCTCCCACAGGGGACTGTCTGGGTCTCAGGAGTCAGACTTGTTGGGTCAATCATAGCCAACTCTTCTCATTAGTTCTCAGGAGAAGAGAAAATATATTCTTTTAATCAACATACTAATTTCCCTCCTGACTGCAGCAAATGGGAACCCAGCAAGGCTACTTAGCAGTTGCTAATAAGATATATTTCTGAGAGCTTTGATGGCCAAGAAGAGCTTCAATTAGCTAAGTTCAGTTTTTGAAGAAAGTGAGAATCAACCTTTAACATCCATGCTCTGAAGAACTTCAAACAAGCTTGACAGCCAGCCAGAGCTAAAGAGGAAAGCTACATAGAACACATCACTTGGGAAAAAGTAAACTTTTTGAAAGTTACAGATGGCAAGTTTCCTTGAAACTCCAGTTCAAAGGATCAGACTTCGATCCATTATGTGCTGCTTTTTATTTGTCTGAGACCTGGATGCTGCCAGTTAGAGTATACAGCAGCAGGTTAGATGGATGCATAGTCTGAGATCTATAATAAAGGCATTTTTATTTTTGTGTATATGCTGAGATCAGCTGTCTAGTACCAGCCTCTGAGTTTTGTTCCCTTAAGCCTGCTAGCATAGACAGTGGCAAAAAAATTATGGACCGTAACTCTGATCTCTGAATAGAATAACTTTTTCCGTGGATAGAATGCCTTTTTCTTTCCTCATCTCTGGAATTCAGAATAACTTTTGGATGAGGGGGTACTGATCCAACAAACTTTCTTTACATTAAATGGTAATGTCTTCCCTCGCTACTGGCTCCTGTATAAAATCTGAACTCAAACTGTATTGATGTGAGTTTTTAAACAAATGAAATGTGTTTCCCCCTCATGTGGGAGGGGGAGCATTTCCAGAAATTGATTTTAATTCTAGCTTCAAAGATCAGTTCATAAAACTAAATTCTACCCATTTATCAGAAAGGGTTTTCACAATACCTGGTCATCCACTTTGTGAGCAATGAGTGTGGCTCCTTCTTCCAGCTCTGCCATGCTGATTGGCCGTATGCGAAGTGCCACCTAAAATACAAGAAGATGGATGAGTGACTGAGATATCTCACAATTTGTGAAATAGCCAAAGAGCAACAGAAAGAAAAACGAGCACCTGCATGGAAGTCCTCAGTCTCCGTGCCCTGGCCATCCAAGGCCCAAAGCGTAAGCAGAGTTTCTTCAACTCCCAAGTTCTTCCCTGCCCAGTGTGCCTCATCTGAGTCCGTCTATCACCACAGAGAGAAAATCATCTGTGTGTCTCTGAGGCCCTGGCAGGTAGCCGCAAACAGACAATGAGAGGCTTTTTCCTTGGGAGGAAAGGAAATACCACCTGAACAGCAGCATTTCTGGAACAACATATCCAGCTACAGCCACGTCAGCCTATAAGATTCATCCCATTCAATCTCTAAAGCCTCCAAGAGATTTAGTGACTTCAGTTCACTGTTTCCCATACAGATAACAAAGGAGTGAACTTCAACTGCACAGCTCCCTCGTCCTATTAGCAGGGCTTTATCTGTTATCCTGACACGAATGTTAACACAGGATCTGAATCCATGGAAAACATCTTGCTTTCTGTTCCTCATGCTATTTGAGTAGAAACCGGGAACTTCTGGACATCATCCAAAATTTGCTGAACCACAAGTATTAATTTCACTCACCATTGGCAATTCTATAATATCTGTTCAGAAATGTTCAAAAATTGCAGTGAGGGGGCCAGACAGTTTCTCTGCTCCAAACCTAGAAAGCACATCCCATGGCATTGTTGATTTCAAAGACAATTAAACTATTTCTTGTGAAGCCAGGCAAAATGTCTATGATGGGTTCATTCTCCAAGAAAGATTTCTTTCTTGTTATACAAATACCGCAGCAGCTCTGAAAGGATTCTTTAAAGAGTCTTCTTTCACTTTTGAAATTTATTTCATACACTTTTCTCCACACACCCCCATCATAGCACTGACAACAAAAGTAACCACTTCCAATCCTCCAATACAATAGCAGTAACACTTAGACTAATATACTGCTTCATTACTTTAAGCCCTCTCTGAGCGGTTTAGCATCAACATATTGCCCCCAACAATCTGGGTTCTCATTTTACAGACTTCGGAAGGATGGAAGGAAGGATACAATAGAATTTTATTCCAATGCAATATATTTTCAAAATAGCTTTACAAATGTTGTCCTTGAACTGAATGTTTAATTGCACATTAATGTGTAATATGTACATACAACTTTCATTAAAAGGCAACTGAATGATTTAAATTATGCAATACACCTTATAAACCATGTTTGAAAAAGCTATATATATCCTCAGCAAGAGATCTCTATTTCCAATTTATACTTTTTTAAAATTCTAGTGAGCAATCAAGGCTAACTACAAATCCTTTCCATTCATATTTCTACTGTATTCTGCTGCCTCCCACAACTGCTTTATTTTACATTGGAAGCTCCAAGGAGTGGAAATCTCTTTTACTTTTCTTCATATTGCTCAACTATATGTACTAAAAATGCAAAACATAATAAACTGTATCAGACAACAACACTGAATTTGACCAGGAAAGCCCTTTCTTATCTGAGCATCTGTTTATAAAGATAAAGTTGAACAATTAACATTGTGCCTATATAATATACATTATATGAACACAGAATTATGATCAGAAAACACCCACTATTTTTGAAAGGCCCAGCTAGGGAAAACTTTAAAACCAAGAAGCTGAGCATCACTGACTCCCATTTTCTTTGGCACTAATGACATAAATGTGAGTATTGCTGTATCCAGTTGGGCATTATAGTGCAGTTTGACCATTTCACTCTACGCCATAAGATTTAATTGAGTTTTATGTATATTGCTATTCCAATTTATGGGACAGACTATGTTGATGGAAACAGGTAAGGCCAGATCCCTCTTGATGGGACAGGTCCTTTATATCGAGAAGACAGCCTTACAACCATCTACTTTTATATTTGATGTACTTATTAACAAATCTAATAATTTCATTCTGCTGCATTTGGTGGCTTCTTCTTGCCACTAGAAGGGAAGTTTTAACAAAAACCCTATTAAATGTTCCTCTCCAATTTCTAGTAGTTAGTTCCGCAAAGGCTTTGCCTGCTTTCTTTCTCAAGCTCCACCAGCTTCTTGCTTTTATTGATAATACTGGCCGGGAATTCTGGGAGTTAGAAGTCCGACTCTTTTGGGTCTAACCTTCCAGGCCCCTTTCTACTTCCACTCACCGTGAGCTGCTGATCCTTGGACCCTCTGGTCTCCTTCATGATGGTAACTGGGTAGCCCAGACAAGGCGGGCTCGGGCAAGCGAAGCTACAGCACGTGTGCAGCCCCCGCGCACTGCCAGATTCCCGGGACTCCTGGGTCTCGTCGGGTGTGAGTTCTGCTCTGAGCTAAATGAAATCTCCCCGCGAGACCAATGACAGGTGTTTGGGCGCCGCCATTCAATGGGTACTGGAGTCCCCCCCACCCAGCCCAATTACGCCCCCCTCTCTTTGGAGAGACAGCTGGCAAGCGGGCGCCCGGGCTGGGTCTCCCCTCGGAGAGCTCTGCCGCCACCGCCCTCCATCTGGGACCGGTGTGCAGGGAATCTGCCGATGGCGGGCCGCCGCCTCGCCTCGCCTGCCTCCTGGTGTTTCGAGTCCCCTGGAGATCTTTCCAAACTGTACACAACAACCGGGTGCGCGGGAGACTTCCTCCGGCTGATTCGGTGGCGCACCATTGGCTGAGTTGGGGTTTGAGCGGCTCTCCATCGCTCTCTGCCGGCCGGCGTGAAAGGGAAGGCCGAAATCGCCTGGCTGAGGCGGGAAAAGCGCGCCCTCCGAAGTGCGACTTTTGCAGTGCAGGAACAGGAGGCCGGAAGGTTGGACGGCGCCGTCGATAACATAATTTACTCTCCTAGCCTGCGCAGGGCGCACTTATTTCCCCCATAAATCCGGAGGAAGATTCTTTATTTTGTAACTGGCGCGGTCCGATCTAAGTATAGTATATAAAATCATACATTGCAGTGTCCTACCTGTCAATGAATACTTCAGCTTCAACCATAACAACACAAGAGCAAACAAGGTTAATCGCACCAAACTTGATTGCAGGAAATACGACTTCAGCAACAGAGTGGTCAATGTCTTGAATAGTCTACCTGACTGTGGTTTCTTCCCCAAACCCAAAAAACTTTAACCTTAGACTGTCTACTATTGACCTCACCCCTTTCCTAAGAGGTCTGTGCATAGTGCCTACCGTCCCTGTCCTATTGTTTCTTTTTTTTCTTCTTATATGTATCCATGTATTCATAACTATGTTTTTACTTATACCTATTATCTTGCAAGCAATTGACAAAAATAAATAAATAAATAAAAAAGACGAATGGTTTACAATAGTCCTTTGTTCATTAAAAATAATTTCATTAGGTATGTTTTTTCTTTGAGACATTGTTTCTCAAACTTTCTTCGGTTGAATAAACTGAATAACCATTTGGGAATACAGGGAACATCCAGTGAAGCCAAGAGTCCCCTTTCTAATTTTTTTTTGTCTTAAGAGCATGGGAGTTCAGTTTTTGGCAAATAAGATGATTATGGTGGCATACATGTACACTTCCTCTAAAGGCTTTTTAAAATAGATTTTGTACCCAAAATGTAATCTAAAATTAAGTTTATATTGTTATTTTGAATTTGAATTATTGTATTTATGTCTTGTCATAACAATATTTGCAAACTTGCCGGTCATGACCATTCTTCAACAACAATTTCTTGATTGATAAGGAGCCAGGGCAAATGGATTTCGGGGTCAGTGAAATCCTCATTCATTGTAGTTCATATTTGTACTTGTTTTGGTGGTTGTGGAATCATGATGCTATGGAGAAATGCGTTTTAAAAATCAACCGAACATCATATGGTTGATAATAGTTTCACTTGACTTGAGAATCCCTGCTCTAGGAGTTTAAGGTATACATACTGGTAGCACATACATAATTCTGATTTTTCCCTCAGGTTCAGATAGGTTGCACAGAGAGATCTTCTGTTTAGTCTTAAGTCCCCATAAGTTTCCATGGCTGAACCTAGGTCTCCCTATCCTAGTGCAAGTGGTCTAATGGGAATCCCCCCAATTTATGCTAATTCAGGGAAAAGAAATTTAAAACAAGTAATGGATACCCGAGGAAGCAACATGGCGGTCTGACTGAACATCTGACAGATAAGGGTGATATAATATAATCTAAGGAGATTCCTTGTTCCACCACACAGATGATCACACCTGCCATACTAATAATCAGATTGTGCTCAAAGGTACGGTATTCTACAGTGTGGTGAGATGTTCCCATTGTATCACACAGCGGACATACAATAGGCACATCCATTAGTTGGACTGATCCTTCTTCAAAGCTAAGTCTGGGCACAAGAAACCAGCTGAAAAGATCCGGACACTCTCACTGGCCAGAATAGTCATGGAGGGCTATGCCCAGAGTCCAGAGAAAAAGGAAGCTGGCCATTAGGAATCAGGATGGTGCCATCCTTTGGAGGATCATCTGGCCTCATGATTGATAGAATGCCCATGAATTATGGCAGACTGCATCCATGACTAAGGAGGGAAAATGCTAATTTAGCACTGAAATAGTTGAGGACATAACATTGATTCAGATAAGGGCAAATGATCATAGGAAGGCAACATAAGAAAAACTCGTTGCAGCAACATTTTGTGTCATTGGATACAACCGTGGAAAGATATGAGAGCTAGGGTGGTCATTTGTAGTAGCATTAGTATTAGATTCCTTTTCTTATAAAGGGAGCTGCAGTACTCAAAAGACTTGTAGAGATCATGGTATAACTCACATTTATGAATATGTAGAAAAAAGGAGGAAAATGAGGTATATAGCATCGAAGGGCTAAAGAAGGACATATCTCTACCATTTCTTATCTATGAATAGACTTATCAGGTTTTTTTTATCGTAGAAAATCTGGTGCCTTTTATAATTGAGTGTCAACAAATATTACTTTCTTGCTCACTATTATCTCTATTTAGGCCCTCATTTGGGAAATATGGGTGCTTATTTTAAAAGTATAAGAGTTTTGTCATTGTAAAATATGCACATAAGTATATGAAATACACCTGGAGCATGAAGAGAACAAGGATATTGATATGATCAGCTAGCAAATGAGTTAATTCAGAATGGAGAAATGGATACTGTAAAGCAGGGATCCCCAACCTTTTCGACGCCTGCCCGGTTCCGACATCAGCTGGGCGCCGCCCGGTGCAGCGTCAACTGGGCGCCGCCATCTTTTATGACGAAGGCTTCCGGTGGCGTCACGGGCGCTGTGTTCGTCAAAGATGGCGGCGCTTACGCTTCTGGTGAGCTTTTTCGGGTAGAAATGGCTTTCTACCCGGAAAAGCTCACCGAGCGCTAGCGCCGCCATCTTTTATGAAACAGCGCCGGTGAGCTTTCTACCCGGAAAAGCTCACCAGAAGCGCTTTTTACCAAAAAGATGGCGGCGCCCAGCAACCAGCGGCCCGGTAAGGCTTGTTCAGCGCCCGGTACCGGTCCGCGGACGTTGGACCCCTGCTGTAAAGTAGAACTTTCCAAACAGTGATACCAATATTTTGTTTATTTTTAGAAGAAACTTGACAGATCTCTGATCACTGTGAGAGTCAGTGTTAAAGAATCTAATGTCTTGAGTTGAGGTGGCTAATTATCAGTTTGAAGTTGGCCTAAATTTGTCTATGTTTGTTTTTCTGTACCACCATTGGCCTGTTAAGACAATCTCCTCCAATTGGCTGCCCCCCAGAAATGATACTATGCTGGCAGGGGATGTTGGGAGCAGAATTTCAAGAAGTTACACCACATTGGGGGAAGTTTGCCTGAGTGTTTTATAGTAGGCCACAGATGCCTATCTGGAGCATGATATTCAGGATCTTCCACAATGAGATATCCTTACATATACAGAAGAGGCCAAGTGTCAACAATCCCATATATTGCCAAATGTTCCCATGGCATTTCTAGATAGTTGTGCACTGGAGCAGCTAACTAATCAAGCATATATTTGAGCTTTTCATAATTCTCTCCAATGTCTATAAATGCTAACTAATCAAGCATATATTTGAGCTTTTCATAATTCTCTCCAATGTCTATAAATGCTAAGGTGAAACTATCCAGGGCAAATGATGTAACAATAAGATACACCAGCATGGAGCAAGGGGGCATGTCTTACAGGTTTCTCACTGTTGGTTAGTGCTACTGGAAATTGTACTTCATTCGGAGACTCACAGGTTTCCCAAAACACAGTTACTTGCTTGTTAGGTTGAATGGTTGTCACCCCAATGCATCCACTGTGGAATTTTACACAGTGTTAAATTGCAATTATCATTACTCCCAGGCAGGGTGCTGGTTGGGAGTGACTCCCTTTCCCAGTATATTTTATGGAGTGAGGGACGCTGTCTGTTCAAACATGATCTTGTCCTTTAAGAAAAGGGTGTTTTCCTATCATTCTAGAAACAAATATAAAAGTACAGAGAGCCCAGATGCTTTAATAAAGTAATGGTGGTGGGAACCTTTAAAAAACTATAGGAAAAGATACTGTCTCCCCAAGTACTGTTGATACTGTGGTAGATAGTTCTTTGAATGTAATGAATTAGCACATTGAGAAAAAGAGAAGGTAATTACTGTCTCCCCAGCTTATAATTTTCTGTGGCCAAAACAAAAAGGAATTTTATCCCTCCTTCTTGGAAAAAAAGTGTCTGTTAATGCTGAAAAGGAAACCTATCCACTGGGAACCATAATCATCTACCAGGACTTTACATGTCAATCTTTCAAGGTAACATTTATAAAGCAACAGATGGACACCATATAGATTGCGAAGCTACTCCTTTCCCCTTTGCCCCTGTCATTCAATCCTAGAGAAAAGTAGATGTTATCTTTCTCTTCTCATTTTCTAAAGTTTAAATACAGTAATTATTAATAGAAAGAGAATAATACAAAAATAATAATACAAGCATTTTTCTAACACTCATGGGGAGGAAGATTCACCAGCTCCACATCTCCAGCTAGCAGAATTCAAGATAAATTTAGGGGGCTTGGTTGGGGGTGGCAGTGGAGGAATGGGCAACTAGCAGCCATTCTGCCTTTCAAAAGCTGTTACTCTACCTATTGAGAGAATCAGCTCTGGAAAGAATAATATGATGTGCAACTGGTAGGTATTGGTTAGGGGGCAAATCGAATTCAAATCATGGCTTGCGTTACAGTTTAGAGGGCAAGCCCAATTCAGACTTCCAGTTTGGATGTGATAATAAATTACAGTTTGCCAGAAACCAAGAAGTACATACTGTAATGAAGCAGAGATAAGGGGAAGCATTAGTCATTAAGGGCTAAGTAATTCTATGACGGGATTTATGCATTATTCTAAACCAATTATGCGATTTGTATGGCTTTAGCCGAGTATGTTGTGTAAATGTAACACTGTGGTTTGTAAGCCATGGTTTATGGCCTCTTGGCTCTGGTGAATAGAAGGTCTGCTAGACCAATCACATTGCTGACTCATATTCAGACTGCTCTTTTCTCTCACCACAGCCCAACTCAGATGTGCTAGAAGAGAGCTTATTTTCCTATTTTTGTATGAATTTTGGCTTCATGGGGTATAGATTCATGTGGATGCTTTCTGATCTATTGACTAATTACAGCTTATTGTTATTTTTTGTCTCTTTTAGATTGAGAATTTCAATGTGTTTTCCTGGTAGAGACATTTAAAGCTAAGTTTGCTAGTTCCCATTAAGAGTAAATGGAGGAGAAAAGAGTACAAATGTTATCACTTTTATTGAATGTACTTTTTATGTAGAAAAAAAATAAGAGAAAGTAAAGCACCAAAGGAAATGAAAACTTTATGCAGGCATGACAACATTCACGCCTCTTCTTCCTTTTCGTCCTATGGGGGGGAAAAGAATTATTTTTTCAGCAGTTTTTTTAATAATCATAATGGCCTATCAAAAAGAAATACCATGCTGCTTCTGCTTTTTCTGCAGAGACCCTGGGAAAATCCCCAAAAAAGTCTGCAGGAAAATTCCCCACCCCGTTTTCCTACTGATCATTCTTTACTGTCTCCAGCTCCATTCTCAGGTGGAGAGAGAGAGAGAGAGACTTTTGGCTTCATGCAAGGAAAGCAGCAGAAGCAGCAGAAGTCTTTCTTTCTCTCCCCCAAACTCCGCCAGAAATGAGTCTTTCCCTGTGCAGCCTCTTGGAGCAGGATACCTTGCAGGATCCCAAAGACTCATTTCTGGCGGAGTTTGTGGGAGAGAAGGAAAGACTTCTGCTGCTTTCCTTGCGTGCAACCAAAAGCAGAAGCAGCCCTGGGAATATCCCCCAAAAAGTCTGCAGGAAAATCCCCCACCCCATTTTCCTACCGATCGTTCTTTATTTGGGATTGCAGGATACCCCCCCTCTCCCTCCCTCCCTCCCCCTCCCCTCTCCCTCTCCCTGAGAACGGAGCTGAAAAGCAGGTTAGGAATGTGGCTGCCTTGGAGGGGATGTGGGGGTGTGAGGGACCTCTCTCTCTCTCTCTCTCTCTGTATGAGAGAGAGAGAGAGAGTGATAGAGAGAGAGAGAACATCACCGCTAGCCCTCCGAGGTTAGATCGGATCTCTCTCTCTATCTTTCCCACCAATGTCAGCAAGTCATCGTCAATCAAAATTCATATTAGTGGTCCGCGGGATTTAAAATTATGAGTTTGGTGGTCTCTGAGGTCCAAAAGGTTGGCAATCCCTGTTCTATTCTATTCTATTCTATTCTGTTCTGTTCTGTTCTATTCTATTCTATTCTATTCTATTCTATTCTATTCTATTCTATTCTATTCTATTCTATTCTATTCTATTCTATTCTATTCTATTCTATTCTATTCTATTCTATTCCATTCCATTCCATTCCATTCCATTCCATTCCATTCCATTCCATTCTCATTCTGGAGATTTGAAACATAATGATCAGAATCTATAATCTGTCTCAACATAGTGCCCTTCAGAAGATTCTCAGTTATTGGAAGACTGATTCTTCACAAAATGTGAAAAAGGATACCAACCTTAGGAAACATTATTTCATTGTCATCTTCTTCAATCTCCCACTCCTAAAACATAAAGAACTTTCAATACATGAAGTAACATGAAACTGACATTTTTCTTCATATACAGCACTTTGGTATCTCTGAGGTCCCAGGAACCACACTGCCTACAGGAGTACCTTCACCCACATGAATTTGCTCAAATTTTAAGACTGCAGTTCCTCCTCTTTGATCCCCAGTTAAATTAGACCTGTTTGGTGAGACCTAAAGAACACATTACCCAGATTGCAGAACTAACTCTTTGGGAAATCCAGCCAATCCATTATTTGGTGCTTTTAATGTGGCATGGATTAAAAAAAAAAACTTCAAAAGATGCCATCCATAAACAAATGAACAAAGAAATAATCAAATATAAAGTATTTCCAGTTTTGCTGAGAGAGATGAAGTTTTAGCTGATACATATTGATGCTTTTTATAAATTTTATAAATCCTTTGACATTGAGGGACCATCTTCTCTCACAGTTGCCAAAATCATCATTGTAAGCCATTCATGCTTGCAGCACAGGAAGATGGCTACTGGAAACCTGTTTTTTTTTTTTTTTTTCTGAGTGCATCCTAATTTTAGAATTCGGTCCAAAGGGAGATTTGCTTGATGATATCATGCTATATTTTGCTAACGGACAAAATACATCCTGTTCTTCTGAGCTTTAAAGTGATTTGTTGTGTGATTTTAATTACATAATGATTTAATAATAATAATTTAATAATTTATAAATATGTATGTCACCCCAAGTCCCAATTACAACAATCAAACAAAGAAAAAAGATGGCAACTGTGATGAAGCAATAGATCACATGGATTATATCTCACCCACTGTTCTTGCCGTTGGATTTCTGTTCTATTATTAATTTTAGATTGTTTCACAAATCTGTAGAAAGTTTGTTTGATCTTATGATTTTTCTTACTTATTTTAACTTTTTAATTTTCATACTGCTGTTCACTACTAAATTTTTCTGCTTCTTCATGCCCAAGATGTTATTTTTATTACTGTTTTAACCATTTGCCCAAAGGAGAAATAAGTGGAAATGCTTGTAGGTTGGCTATGAATCTTTACGAGGAATGAATGATCCCCTAGAAAATACCAACATTCTGAGCTACAATCCTTGCACAAGTAGGTTATTCCTCTGATGCAGAGGGCATGCTCCAACACAATCTACAGGCAGTCCTTGACTTACAACACTAATTGAGTGCGGAATTAGGGTCATAAGTTGTGCTGGTTAGCAGGGCATCATGTGATTGACCAAATTTTTGTAGGATCATTGACTAAATCACCACTGTGGTAACTAACACTGTGATCATTAAGCAAATGCCACTGTCATTACGCAAATCCCTTGTCTTTAGTGTTTCTTTGATCAGAAACTGGAAGTAAATGCTGGGTTTTAGTAAAAAAAAAATCCTATAGTAAATCATGGTCACATGATTGTGCGATGCTGCAAATAGCTATAAAGGTGGGCTGGTTGCCGGGTGCCCAAAAATGTAATCACATAATAGTGGGGGAACTTTGAATAGTAGGGGTATTTTGAATAAGTGCCTTATATTTGGTCTGTTGGAACTTCAAATGGTTATTAAGAAACCAATCATAAGTCGAGGACCACCTGTATACAAATCCTCATCTTTCCTCAAGAAAATAATTAAATAGTTATCATAACTATAACTTTCTTTAGAGGTCTACCTTTTGTTTTTGGAAAATTCTCCTGTATCATACAATAATCTACAGTTTTGGGAAACAGTGTTTCTCATCTTCGTTCTGAGATGGGATTAAGTACATTATAAGTACCACCCAACAAACATTTGTAAGACTCTCCATCCTTTCTTGGTGTTTTGTTTTGTACCCATTACATCGGCCACTCAGAAAGGCCTCCTTTCCCCACATCCCACTGAGCTTTCTGTTACCAGTCGCACAATTACCTTTTCCACTTTTACTTTGGTTTGAGCTCGCTCCCGGCGCCGGAGTTCTCCTTCAATTACATCAAAGAACTCTTCACGGACTCGTTTCATAACTTCCTGAGGCTTTTCTTCCTCAGCCTCTTCTTTAGCATCTTCATCCTTGCCTTCCAGCTTGGTTTTCTCCTTGAGACGCATTTCACGGTGGCGTGCCTCCAGAATCTTCTCTCGCTTCGTCTCCCGCTCAAACATCTGAGATGCACATTAAGTGTTACAGGTGAAAGGCATGCTGCCCATAGTTATTGTGGTAGCAACACTCTTTATTCTACACAGTACCAACAGCAGCTAGATGGTGGAAAAATTGCCTGTCCCAATAATATATTACTGAATTTATTCCACCACCAGCAGCACTCTACCGATGAAAGGGATCTGTTGCTCATTTACTGGCTCATAAAGCAATAATTTGATGAAACACTATTGCTTGTATACAGTGGCTTAGCTCTTTTGAAGGATAGTATTAACAGACTGCCTTTGCCGGTTTATGTAAATGAAAGTAAAGGCTTCCTCAGACTGAACTTGATACCTGATTGCTACATAGCCCCTTTCCCCACCTTGGGACCAAGATGAAAATGTTGTTTCTATTAATCAGGTCCAACTCTGGTTAGTGATTTTTTTTGAGATCCAGTCCATATTGACTAGGAACGATCATATGTTGTAGCACTTGTGCTAACAAGAATACTTTTTTAAAAGGATATAGAGAACGAAGATAGAAAACTAAAATTCAACCCAGAGAAGGAACAATCTCACTTCAGTTCTCAGAGGTTTGCTTGCCTGGCACCTTGCCCATTTGTGACAAGCAGGAGATACTCACTGCTGAGACCAGGTTCTTCTCATTCCGTTGCAAAGTACAGAGGCCAGAAGAAAATTCCAGAAGTGTTACTGTGCCCAGCTTGGATCCACAGCCAATGAAACGCCCATTATCCTGCAAACGCAGACTGAAGAGAGCTTCATCGCAAACCTGGCGGGGGAAGACCAATTCAGGAGACAAAAAAAATATCCATGTTAATTCTTTCGCATTTTTAAGACAACATGTAGTCTTAACATAAAATATATGTAATCCTCATAGAAGGAGCCATTTCGGCCATTGAGACCAACTTCCTACTCAGTGAAGGAATTCTAATTAAAGTTATCCAGTCTGTGTTTGGAGATATCCAGGGAGGGACAATTCACCACTTTCTTTGGTAACTTGACATTCAACTAGAATTTGACTTTCTGTTAACTTTGGACTTTTGTGCACTGAGTACTAGGATACAATCTCAACCTGTTTTGAAGACCTCGGATCTTATTCTAATTCAATTGTCAAACAAAAGGAATGTCCCCCATATCTTTCTGATATAAAGTTGATTTTTATATTGTCTTTTGATAGTAAGATGAGTGGCATATACACTTAATAAATAAAATAAATAAAAATAAGGAAGAAAAAAACAGATTTATAAATTGGCATTTCTATTTCAGCAGTGATTATTATTCTTTGCAAACAGTTTTTACACTGAAACTTTAAAGCACACACACCCTTACTAAAATATGGATCAGGGCTAGTTTCAGCTATGATGATGCACACTGGGCTGCAAAATTTCCAGGATCTAATTTCACTTAAGACCGGAAGTTTAGTCTTTCGAGCTTTCACACTTGTACTGGAGTCAATCTTCAGAGTCTGAAAGTTTGGAAGACTACACCTTGAGTCCTGGTGATTGACCAAGATAGGATTCTACAACATTTTCCTGGTACCCAGATGTTTGCCTTCATTCGTGCAAAATTTCACCTCAGTGAGAAAGTGGCAAATTGTGTGATTGACATGCTAGTACAGCAGCATCAAAACAACTGTAGTGGGTATGAATCCCTACAGAGCTAGCAAAGTGACCTCAGTAGTATGAGTTGATACATCAAAACGGAGAAATCTTGTGATTAATGCAACTTGAGAGAGAAGAGAGAAGATCTTACAAGAAAAAGATTGGGATACAGAAACTCGCGGGGCAAGGCATGTGTGGTTTTCCATTTCCCTAAATTACCTTCAAGTGGAGTGTAGGATCATTTTGTTTGAAAAGAAAGTCCCAAACATCAAGGGTCCCATCCATCTTACTAGTGAAGAAGACTGCTGGTCGAGTTGTGCTCCAACACCCATCTGTGAGATAAGCCATATGGTATCTGCCGAAAATATATTGTTTATTTTTTTCTGTGCTCATCTCCCTGTGAAGATCCTACTTTGAAAGATGGCCTAGAAATACTCTAAATAAATAATTGTTTGTTCTCTTCTGTTACAAAGGATTCATTTAAGATAGCTGCAATATGAAAGTCCTTTTGTACAAAGTACATGAATCCTACTTGTAAATGTTGAGGTCTGAGCTTGAAATACCTGCATATTGTCCTTGTCTTACAACAGTTCATTTAGTGACCATTTGAAGTTACAAAGGCACTGAAAAAAGTGACTTATGGCCGTTTGTCACACTAAATGACTGTTGCAGGATCCCCATGGCCATGTGATTAAAATTCAGACACTTGACAACGTACTCATGATGTTTGCAGTGTCTCAGGATTATTTGATCATCTTTTGTGACCTTTTGACAAGCAAAATTCACTTAACAAATGTCTTGCTTAGCAACAGAAATTTTGGATTAAATTGTGGTCATAGGTTGAGCATTACCAGAGGTGGTATTCAGCAGGTTCTGGCCAGTTCTGGAGAACCGGTAGCGGAAATTTTGAGTAGTTCGGAGAACCGGCAAATACCACCTCTGACTAGAGATTTTACAGTCTCCTTTCCCTGCCACGTCCACCAAGCCAGTAGTGAAAAAATGTGAATCCCACCACTGAGCATTACCTGTACCAAATACTTTTTATAGACATTTCTTTATTTCTAATATTTATAGCCCTCCTTAATCCTAAGAGACCTGTGGTATGTAATGGCAAGATAAAATATACAAAAGGGTAACGTGTAAAAGCCAAAAAGCACATTTAAACAGGATAGTTTTAACTTGTTTATAAGGTGACCAACCGTCCTCCTTTAGGGAGGACAGTCCTCCTTTTGTAAGTTCTGTCCTCCCTCGAAAAGTGTCGTCCTACATGTCCTCCTTTTTGATATTTGAAGACTAATCTGTAAATCTCTGTATTTGATCAATGCCAAGCCGATCCGCTGTGCGTGATGTGAAGTATTTGTATTTGACATGACGATTCGTCAAGGCTCAGTACAGTGCGGCGAGACGCGATTATGTGACACATGCGCTCCACACAGGAGAACTGTTTTGAGACAGTGCCGCGTGTAACAGTTCACCGCGTGCAAGTGACTTTGTTTTTTTTCTTCAATTTATTTGTGTCTTCCTTCTCATTGTAAAAAAGTTGGTCACCTTATTGTTTATAAAATGCATGCAGGTTTGGTGTCATCTGCTCTCCCAGGAGAAAAGAGGAAGATGTTCTATTAATTCATCTTTTCATCTAACCAACCATATATGGTATGTGGATATGTGGATCATATATGTGTGTGGATATGAGAAAAGAGAAAGAATGAGCAGAACATGCTAAATAACAATCAACCAATAAATTATGTAATACCAAATGAGGGCAGGAGGCAGAGAGGTTTGGATAAAAGAATGGGCACACCATTACTGCTACCATAGTTCTTCCTAACTGGAAGTGTTGAAATTTATATAAAACAATAGCCTTCCATAGGTTTTCAGTAAACGAAAACATTCCTGATGGAATAGTTATAAAAGTTCTTAATCCAACGTATTTCAATGTCTGTATCCTGAGCTTCAGTTGAAGAAATCAGCAAAATGGTTAGCTTTGATTTGGAAGGAAGGCATTCCCCCCCACCCCTCATCCTCAGCCTGATTTCTAAACAGAGGATTGAAAAATGGTTGCCATAGGAATAGGCTTCAGTCAACCTATGAGACAATGGACCAGTATGAAGAAGATACAAAGTTGGAGATGGCTCTGAGCCCAGAATGTACTCTGATTAAAAAAAAAAAAAAAAAGGATTATATGACTATTGCCCAGACAAAAGGGAAGCTGTTTTGGGACAGTGAAAGAAACAAAACGATACGATTTTTTTTATCTCCCAACCTACTATCTGCTAACATAGGACCTTATGTTTAGTTACTGTAATACAGGATGAGTGGGTAGGAGTAATGAAAAAGCAGAATGTATCAGAAATAGAAAGAAATTAGGGAAAGTGAGACATAGAAATTATCTCTTCTTTACCAGCTCTTTTCTCACTCCAATTAATGTGTTAATTATTTTTGCAGATTTCACTTCGTTATTGTAACACATGCTTGTGATTTTTACCTAAGGAAGCATTTCTTTATTTAAATTTAACTTGGCAGATAGAATCCATCTGTTTAATTGCCAGTCTCGCTGTTCCGTTTCCTACCCATGCAGAATTTGCAAGTGAAACTCAAAATTGGCTATTTTATTTTTAAATAGTTTCTTCATTTGCTACATGGATTAAAGTGGATACTTTGCTTTGAACCTCCACGTAATGCCTCCAGAATATGCCTTCTTCCCTTTAAATAGGAATGCATGTGAGACAAAGTTATGCCATCAGACCTGGAAACCCCAAGGGACTGGGAACTAATGAAGTGGCTGTATTACTATGGACATCCTCCATTTGTTATTCCCATTTAAGTGTTTTTAAGTGCTTTTAATATTTATTGATGATACTTATTTTAAATTCTGTTTTAGTTCTGTTGTATGCTGCACAGAATCACGTGGATGTGAGATGGGCAGCTCTATACATCGGATAAATAAATAAAATATAAGAACTACTTCACTTTGTTCTCCAGTGCAAGCAGTTTCCCACTTTATTTTCCATTTAACATCACATTACATTTTATATGAAACATATTCACGTATGAAGATGCTGATAAAACCTTTGTGGTTAAAAATGTATATGTTTTTGAGAATGAATTTCAGTCCATTTTATCAGATGGGCTGTGATTCACAAAAGCCTATGCGATAATAAAATGTTAAGACCTCTTTGATATGCTTTTAAAAAGTATGTGAAACAAATATTTTATCTGCCTTTTACTTTCTGTTATCAGTAGTATTGGCAGTGTCTAGGAAGAGGGCCTTTTCTGTTGCTGCACCTGCATTGTGTGTGGATATTGCCCTCAGAAGTGAGGAAAGCTCCCAGTTTCTTGGCCTTCTGCAAAGGGGTCAAAACCTGGCTGTGTAACCATAGGGCTGGTTGGCCCCATGGGAACATTTCTCCCTGTGCACCTGTATTAACAACTGCTAATTCCCCCACCTTGGAGTTCTTCATCTTTTAAATTTTGTAAAAAAAATTATTTTATAATTAAAAAAATAATCCTAAATTATTCTGATTGTAATGTATAATTTTACTGATTAAATTGTACACCACCAAGAGCCCTTCTCTTAGGAAGATGGGCTGTTAAGAAATATGAACTATAAATAAATTAAATTAAAAATAATGGCCTTCATGGAGTTACCTACTTAGTCCACATGATGCATGATTCTTTGCTCTCTTCTGACCAAATGCGTGCTGTCCAATCCCCAACAGTCAAAAAGTTCTTGGGGTAGAAAGGATTTCTTGACAGAGAATAGATGGGGCCGTGATGGCCACTGAATGTGCAGACAATTTTTTCAGCAGGTGTCTTTGCCTTGCGGTTACAAGAAATTACAATCCCTTGCTCTGTTCCCACCATGAATTTGGTTGGCTGTGGAAGGTCAATGAAAAATTATGATTACTTACATATTTGGAACTTCTATTTGCTTGACAAATAAAACTTCCTAAAAAAGGAACGATCTACCCATTTAGTCTGCTCTCCTGCGATGCATATGGAGAAGAAAGACAGGGGTAGTAGTATTTTCAGAAACAGCACTGCAGTATTTATTAACAAAGATCTAGACATGGCACTCACAATATTCAAAATGATCTATGATTTTATTTTAACTGGTCATCATGTGGTGTACAAACAGGATGTACACATAATTAACCCCTGCGTTTATGTTATGTTCTCACCTGCATTGGCCACAATATTTTGATGCTTTCACAATAGGGTAAAGCAATAACCATTTAATATGAAAGATAAGCTCTGTGATATTGAAAATACAAGTATACTTTTCAAAGAATAATATGAAATAGAGTTCATACTTTGAAAGCAAAAATGATTCGAGAAATTATATCTGTTACCCTAAACAGGCAGCTTATAATTCTGCAGCAAAGCATGCATTGGGTGTGTGCCTGTGTTAATATTTTTTCAATGCAGGAGAAAAGAAACCTTCTTTTGTATGAACTTACTTCATTTCAAAGCTCTGATGTTAGATCTGGAGCATGCACGTGTGTATGTGTGCTCATCCATTTGTGTAAGTTGTGTGCGTGTGTGTATTTGACAGAGAGAAAGAAAGAAAGAGAGAATAAGACCACAAGTGTGATGGACAGAGATGTCCTTATCAATTTAGCCACCCTACTGTTTTCTCAGAAAACTACAGTCACATAGATTAGGGACCTGCTTGACCATGTAAGAAAAAATATGTTTATCAAGACTTGTTCCTACTGGCTATAGAGATAAGGCCACAGCAATTAGCTCCCTGGTAAGTTATCACTGGTTTCCCTTTCCACACCTCAAGTAGCAGTCTCTTGGAAATAAGCAATAGGTTGCCAGTGAGATGCTATTAAAATAAATTGTATGTCTAACTGCATGTTTTTAAATTGATATTTCATTCGTTCTCCATGTTACCTAAATACTTTTGCTGCTATGAATTTCATCTCCAAAAGGCATTTCCCTCTTATACAGATAGCCTTCAACTTGCAAGTATTGGTTTGCAAAGTTACACTTACAACTGGTCCTCACACTTAAGAATGTCACAGGACCCCCCACAGTATGTGATTAAAAATTAGGATGTTTGGCAACTGGCATGTACTGGTATTTATAATGGTTGCCGTGTCCTGGGTTTATTATATTTTATATATTATATTTCTAGAAAAAAGGAAAACAGCACAAAATTTCTGAATTATAGAATTACAGGTAGTCCTCAACTTACAATGATGATTGAGCCCAAAATTTAGGCTGCTAATTGAGAAATTTGTTAAGTGAGTTTTGCCCCATTTTATAACACTTCTTGCCAAATCTGTTAAGTGAATTGCAACAGTTGTTAAATTAGTAGCATGGTTGTTAAGTGAATCTGGTTTCCCCATTGAATTTTCTTGTCAGAAGGCCGCAAAAGGTGATCATATGATTCCAGGTCACTGCAACCGTCATAAATGTGAGTCTGTTGTCAAGCAGACAAATGTAAATCACGTGACCATGGGGATGCTACAATGGCTCATTCTTTATTATGAACACAATGTTCCTTATTAGGAAATCATGATTTTCCATGACTTGCTACCAGTTTATATAATTTTATTTTCTTCTGATGACATCTTAATTCAATTTTTTTTTAAAGGAAAAAAGAATACAGCTTTCATTTATTGCAATTTCACTCAAGGATGATGTATATCTTTCCTGTTCTAGTCACCTATGCTTTTACTACAACCTAGGAATTATGATGATGGATGTTCTACTGGCATCCAAAGCCTAAGAACTGATGAAAGAATTCAGAGGAAATGTATAAAATATCCAGCAAATACTTACCATTGTTGGCTCAAACTCCAATGCAATGGCTCCTAAAGCATTTTCTAGGATGCCTTTTCTACTGATGTCCATAACAAGTGTCTCAGTGGGCTCAGATAGTTTACGTATGTCCCACCACAAAACCTGGCCAAAGAAAAATGCATGTTAACTGCTATTAGATTTCCTGAATTGGTTTATGTGGGTAGTTTAAACTGAGGTGGCAACAATGTGATTGCATGGGATTGTTTGCTATCCTGTACCTATCCATTGATTTACTCAATTTTACCGTCTGGACCTAGCTTGGAAGATGAAATTATTGTAGGCTATTGTTTTTAAGATCGGTTTAATTATTTTCTATATGACTATCGTCATAGATATAGCTATACTTAAATTCACATTTTTAGCAGTCTAAACTTTAAGGAACATCGACTGTATAAAACTATATCCTAAAATGTCCAACGTGGCTTTATACCTCACAATTACTCTAGAGTATTTTGTGTCCTTAGCAATTACCCTAGTCTTTACTTTAAATCTAAATTCTGCCATCACTCTCCCAACTCAGAGCTTTATGTGAAAATTTAATGTTCCATAGCTAAATAAATATGTGATGGATAAAGACACAGACACTTTATTTACTGCTCTTGGTGTTACAAATCAGCTAGATTCTCCTAGATACTGGTATTGTAGGTAACTTATCAAATGTCGAATATCAAATTATCATCAGATGCTGGAATCAAATTAACAACAAATGCCATTTGTCACTGAGTTAGCCAAGACTGTAATGAATAATAAGCACACAATCTATTTTTAAAATAACAGAGCGAAGAGTCAAACCATTGCAAACCAAAGTGCTCTTATTTCTCTGAGCTCTGAAACAGTGGTTACATCTATTTTCTGATGCAAAAACTACCAATTACATTATAAGTAATTGTGACAAGCCACATGATCTATGCCTAGCTTTCTTCATTGTAACCTGTCCATCAGTGGAGCCTGAGAAGCAATCAGTTCCTGTTTTTGACTGAAGCCAGATAGCATTATACACAGGATCTCGATGACTAAGCTCAACTGCAGTTAATTCCACGGGTAGTGATCCTTTCCGGGTGTCCCAGTAAGCTGAGGGATAATGAAAGAAAATTGAGAAACATTATTAGTGTTACATTTTTATTTATTCATTGCAATTGTTTCTAAATAAAAATAATTGAAAATGGCTTACAAATGCAACTAAAATTACAATAAATAGCAATAGACTTATATACCACTTTATAGTGCTTTATAGCCCTCTCTAAGTGGTTTACAGAGTCAGCATATTGCCGTCAACAATCTGGATCCTGATTTTACTGACCTAGGAAGGATGGAAGGCTGGTGTCAATCTTGACCAATGAGAATCAAACTCCTGGCAGTGAGCAGTAAGTTAGCCTGCAGTACTGCATTCTAACCACTGTGCCACCACATTTCCTCAAAGACAGAAAAGTCTTGGAGGTATCCTCTTCACACAGCTTTGGTGGAAATAGCCCGATGGATCAGTAGCAGGGTTGATGACATTAAGAGCTCAGCTGAGCAGACTCCAGAAATGATCTTCACCTTTCTTCTCTACTACCCACTCTCAATCCTGTTACTTATTTATTTCTTAAATTTACATGCCACCCATCTCGCCAAGAAGCAACTTGAGGTGGCTTACAACCAAATAAACCAAGATGAAACTGTAAATATTACAATAATAAATATCAATGTTAATATTTTAAATTAACAAAGATGGTAAGGAAGAGAGCAGTATGTAAAGAAAGCAGTATTAAAGCTGCTCTTCAGCTGTCTGCCCGTAAAATTTTAAATTAATATTTTATATTATCTGGTTATTTCAAAATATGTATGTCAAAACATGGAATGAAGTTAAAAAAATGTATGTCAAGATGGAACAAATACAATTGTCCCTGTTAGAGAGAATTTATGGGATCAAGATGAATAGTTTACCTAGAATGTTACTGTTGTTTCAGACAATATCTGTTTAGATAACTGATGTACCATTTAACCAATGGCAGAAGGATATATCTATATTTGAATGGCAGAGAAGAAAATCCCTGAGTTAAATATAAGGTACAACAAGATGCAAAGAAGATGATTTTAAAATTTCTGCATTAGATAATTCCCCTTTTCTGACGCATATAGGCTGGGTTTCCGCAGATGCAGTATTGAAATACTTTTGCTTCCTGCAGCTTATATATACATTGGCAAGTGTAAGCGACAGAAATCCTTCTCATTGGACTATTACTGATTGTGTGGGGAAATCCAAGAAGAATGAAGTAGAATCATTTCTCTGTTTCTCATGGCAACAATAACTCTATAAAATATGACTGCAGTTGAACATGGCAAATAAACCATTATAGGAGGCACCTTTAAGTCAAAAGCCACATGTAAGTAAAGAATTGGATCAGAATAGATACATCAAATAGGGCCATTTCATCCAGTTTTCAGCAATTCATCAACTAAGAGTAAAATTACTTTTTCTTTACATTCATTATCAGATTTCCCTTACCAATCTGTCCATTGTAACATCCTCCAATTAGGATATGTGAATCTTTGGGGTTGTACTCTAAGCAAACCAAAGGTGAAGAAGGCTGGAAAACCATATCTGGTTTATTGGGAATTTCTGTCAAAAGGGAGAAAAAAGATTTGATATATAAAAGAAAAGAAACAAGCATAAGCATAGTTGCCTCTTTGTTTGCAATTCTCATGAAATGAGGCACATTTCTCACATTTCATCTTTCCTTCCTAGGTGTTATAGGCAGTCACCTCCGTTCCCCAGTCTGCTTGCACAAGAAAATAGGGAAAAATGAATGTGCTTCAAAAGGCAGAAAAGAAAGGATGAGACTGGTTTACTTATAGCTTATTAAATGAATTTTTACAGTACAGGTAGTCCTCGACTTACGACTACAACAGAGCCCAAATTTTCAGTTGCTAAGCAAGGCAGTTGTTAGGTAACTTTTGCCCCATTTTATGACTTTTCTTGCCACAGGTGTTAAGCGGATCACTGTAGTTGTCAAGTTAGTAACATAATTATTAAGTGAATCTGGCTTCCCCATTGACTTTGCTAGGAGTGTAGCGGCTCACGTGGTTAGGACGCTGGGTTGGAGGTTACCAAGTCTGTGTTCGAGACCCAATTGTTGCTGTGTGGCGGGGTGAGCTCCTGTCACTTGCTCCAGCTCCTTGATGGGGACATGAAAGGAGCCCTCACTGGCACCCCCCAGAAAACAGTGATGTCACCAGCTAATCTTTTCAACCCAGAAGTGCCTTAAATGGTACCTCCAACATGAATGGGATGGAGATTGACTTTGCTTGTCACAAAAGGTGATCACATGATCCTGGGACACTGCAACCAAGATAAATGTATGTTAGTGGCCAAATGCCTGAATTTTGATCACGTGAACACGGGGATGTTGCAGTGGTCATAAGTGTGAAAAATGATTGTAAGTATCTTTTTTCAGTGTTGTTGTAACTTTGGATGATGACTAAACAAGTGGTTGTAAGTCAAGGACTACCTGTATACAGCCATAAAACCTTTATCTGGTGGAGAAATAACATGCATTTCTGTACAAGCGAAAGAAGAACCTAATATGGAAATCGGGATATCAGCCTCTAAACAGGCCTGTTAAAAAAGCTGCCTTTTTCCAATGGAGCTGTGAAAGAGGGATGAAATGATCCAATCCCTCCTTGACTCTCCTATTGCTTTCTGGAGCATTGATTACGAAGAAATATTTCCTCCTGTCTGCTTTCTTTACAACAGGTAGGGTGACCATAACAAGAAGACAGTATTCATTCCTGGTAGTGAAGGAATGGATCAGTCAATTAAAAAAATAAAAAAGCTGTATAAATTTTTTTAATGCTGTATACAAATCATAACTGCAGTGTTTTCACCACTTACCAAGGTCCCATATATATGAGTCATAGGACATATCTTTTGAACTCCGTTGGAACTCAAGGTTGGAATAAGCTACAGCCAACTTCCGGCTTCGGTCAGGGTGCCAAGAGAGATGAGTGGCAGTTCTTTTAATCGGGTTTGGGTCCCTTTGATATAAAAGCCCAATAAATACACATTTAAGGTGCACTGCTCTGCTAAAATGGCTTACACTGTGACATTTGTCCGAGAAATGTGTTCCACATACATTTGTCATAGCAGATCATGCTTTAAAAAGATCCCCAAGAATACATTCAGTGGGGGAAAAATACTTAAAAATGTCCTTTTTAAAATCCCAGATGCCTACAAATCCTTACATTGAAAAGTGATTATTTAATTACTTTAAGACCACATGATTGAACTTAGCATGATGCTGTATAAAATAAGAATATTGATGTATTTCTTTCAATACTTTCTATATGCTGCCAACAACTCTTTTTTGTAGTCTATATTGAATAAATATATATATATGAGATTTTCTATTGCAATAAATTAGCACAAATAGGTACCAATATAGAAATTTTCAAAAAGCAGTAAGAAAAAACATTACCAACTGAGTTTAGGATAATTATCTTGAACAAGGGAACTTTCCTTAGGAGATTATAGTACAAAACAGATGAATTATAGTTTCAATCAATCAATCAATCAATTAAGCATAGAACAGCTGAAGTACAGCTTATCCAAAGCTTCTGCTCTGCATTCTAGGAGCCAAATTAAAATAATGCAGAATTATCCCACTATATGTGTCAATTAGTCTTTCATTTCAATACAAAAATATAACTAGATCCATACTCTCATTTCTGGCAATCAAATGCCAATATGAAGTTCTCAAGCAAGAAGTACCCTTGTACCCTCATTTTCTTTTGCAACCAATATTAAAAAGTATGGCCTGTCCTACTTAGAGGTAATACCTAAACAATTTGACCAGTAGGCTATTATTTTTCTAAAAATTTGTATAATCAATGTGGTTTTATTGATTATCACTATTAAATGATCTGTTTAATATGCTACCATCTGTTCTGTCTATTCTGTCTACATTTCATTTTCTTCTGGCCTCATTCATAATCCATCTGGGTGGCAACAATTAGCTGACCTTGACTGATTTGGAAAAGCTAACCAGGGTCATATCTAGTAGTATTTGGAGGATAAATCATCAGGAATGCCCAGGTGGACTGGGAAATTGGAAAAAAAAACATGAAAGAAGGCAGTAGGTGTTCTATATCATTGCTAAGAGAATGACACAGACTAATTCATCCGGTCAGCAGGAAATAAGCTCAGTTTGAGGAAAGGTTTATCTCTCACTGTTCACAATTTCTTCCATCTCTCATACATTATGCTGTCTGTTTGTATCTATAAATAAATCAGTCTGCAATCTGTGAGAGCTCCATGCATCTATAAAAACTGAGCTCACAAATGCTTGTGCTACTGTTTGTTCATCTGTATGGGTTCATTTTTTTGGTTACAGTAGATTATTAGCATGGGTCTCTAATCTTTAAAAAGAAATACCAGAGATTCTTCAACTTTATTTAGCTCTGTATAGAAAGTTGGAAGGAGGATGAATGTAGAATCAGCCTTCAGTCTGCATTTTATATCTTCCTTGGTTGCTTTGAATTATTTGCTAGTAACAAGGATTTCCAACCTCACATGTCCTTACGGCATGGGATTCTGCTTTCAGACTATCAGAAAACAATAAATTTGAAGTAACTTGCATTCTACAAATACAGTCTATTAGATAATTTAGTATGATCAGTGTCCACTACACATACAGTTTGCTGCTTTTTTCATATCAGCAGCTATAACAACCATTCTAGCAACAGCTTCTCTGATTGGATTAAAGCAAAATTTGAAAACATGTTTTTAGCCGTTACCTGAAAAGATTAATAGTTTTTGCTGATGGTGGCTCTTCAGTAACTGCTGCTGTCTCCTCCTCCTCAAAATACTCCTCATAGATATTGATGGCATTATTCTGTTTGATGCAGTGATCCATCAACTATTTTTAACAAAGCAACAGAATCAATCAATGGATGACCATGTAATTATTTGGTAAATGTAAGAGGAACAAAGATGGAAAAGAAGAAAAAATAAGAAAGGCAATATTCAAGTTTTTTTTAAACAGACCAATATATAACTAAATGGCATCAAAGATGCTTACGGTGCCAAGTTGTGTAATGACATTGATATAATTCTCATCCTTTTCCACTTTTTTCCGGAAACGAATGGTCTGTTCCATTTCCAGTGGGTTGACATCTTTTGGCCAGCCACCTTCCAAGTGGTTAATACCTCGGGTTTCCATTTCAAACCTTTCTGTGTTAACCTAATATGGAAGAAAGTCAAGGCTATCTTTGGATTGGGGTTATTTGTTTTCATATTTCATCATGAGAAGCTTCAGATCTAAAATTATTATCAATTGTGTTAGCTAATACCACTAACATACTGTATATCACCAGCACTTTTGCTTCCTTTTTTGAAGTATATACACACACAGCAAAGCTTTACAATGATAGTCATAAACATTGCAGCACAAATAGCACGTCTTGATGGCTGATTGGATTTTCCATTCATCATACCTGGGAAAGGAACAGCAGTGTATAAAGAATGAATTATTAAAATGTGAAAATAATAGCTACAACCATACAATGCATTGCAAAAATATAAAAACATTTATTTACCAATGATTATAAAAACTGCCTTTCATCTTACTTACTATTATACATACTAATAATCTATAGGCAGGTTTGTACCCAGAAATGGCTGTTTATTTTTGGAACCTGACCTTCTAAAATTATATACAGAAACTGTTCACAGAGGCTTTAGCCTAGAGTGTGTCAAATAAAGATTATTTCTATAATTTCCTGTCTGAGATTCTTTCATAAGATCTGGCACAACTTATATAAATGCCAAGTATGCATTCGGCTACAGAACTAGGGGTTCTCTCCAGAGATATGTAATGTACATGGCTATGGACAGCCACATGAATGAAAGGAATCTAATGAAGAAAACAAATAATCAGTTCCTCCAAGTGAACATGTACTGCATACATACTGTACGTTGTACAGCTTTTCTAAGAGGAATTTTATTTGTTTCTCTGTGTTTTTTGTACAGTATCAATGAGCTGGTTAGGTCTATGATCAGACCAGAATCATCTTGCTTCTCAGATTTTAGTAGTTTCATAGTGCATTAAAGTCCTGCACTATGTACATTTGAAAATAAAATAAGGGACAATACAACAAATCCTCTCATCTTTAAATGCCATGAAACCATAGTCAGCTGTAAGAATTTATGTGGTAAGGACTGAAAATACCACCTTTGATTGGATTTAATCTTTTCTATGACTGCATAAAACTTAATGGTATGAAAGTAAACTTTGTCCTTGCTTCTTTATTTTTTTCTGTTATAGATGTGCAGTATGCAATGACTGTGCTTAACTATTAATGCTAGAAGAGGAAATATGAAAGCAATGAAATCTTTTGTGGTTGCTTTTGTTCAAACTTGGGATGATAATGTAGTTTTTTTGTGGTAACTTATTAACACGGGAAACCACAATTGTTTAAAGGCTAAAGAGGGGGACAATATATTTTTTCTTAATTATTATAGTTCAAGCAGCAGTGGTCTTAAAAGAGAAACTCAACTATATTTTACAGAGAAGACAAAGCAGTTTGGTCTAATGGTTAAGGCATCAGGCTAGGAGGCTGTGAATTCTATTCTTACCCTAGACTTTGAAAGCCAGTTGGGTGACTTTGGGCCAATTACTCTCTCAGCCCAATGCTCCTCGCATGGTTGTTGTGGGTAAAAAAGGAGAAAAAAGGAGTATAAGGCATGTTCACTACCTTGAGTTGTTTATAAAAATAATTAAGTTGGATAAAATAAATAAATAATATCTATATTATGGGTGCCTGTTAATATATGGCAGATAAATTCAGCAAATGAAGTTCTCAGTTCGGTGTTAGAATAAGCTACATATCTTGAATGTATTTTGACCATTTTCTGTTTTAAAAGACATTCTTAAAGAAGAAAGAAGGCTAAGAATTTTCTGGTCCTATCCTTTAAATAATCCTTTTGCTTAAAAACAACAACAACCCACATTGTACTGTCGGCAGAGTTTACAATACATAAAAATCACCTTTTTACATGGAGAAAATCTATATTAGGGGTATCAAACTCACATCATCACGTTTTTGTCATGTGATGTATCGTGACTTTTTCCACCTTTGCTAAACCGGGGGTGGGCATGGCCAACGCGTGATGCATCCGGCCCACAGCTCACGAGTTTGACACCCCTGATCTATGCAGTCACTAGGAATTGAAAACAACTCGATAGGATATAATCAATCGATTTTACATACATGGGTGAACAATAACCTTATATTTCTTGGTTATACAAAGTAGGCAGATGAGATTAGCCATGGATCTTGTCAGAGATTTCCTTTGAGACAGAAACAAATATACCGTAGATATTATTCATTCAAGATCAAGCAATTTACCTCATGTTCTGACATGTCACCAGCACATTGCACTCCAGTATCAATGGGGTCTTTTTCGATAAAATTTGTTGCTAACTCTGGATCTGGCTGAATGTCCACATTGATCTCTGCTCCTCGATCGGAAAAGCTGCATTGTCGACCAAATTCACTGCGCTTCTTCAAATAAACATAGACAATCTCCATGCTGCTCACTTCAAATGAAAGAAATAAGTTAAGCTGTTTTTTTGGTATTATTTGGATAATTTTCTACCCCAAAAGTTGTGAATTACTGAGGTACAGGAAGCTTGGCCTCAGGTTATGGCAAAAGCTGCATCAGATATGAGGGAGATCAGTATAGCGCGTTATCTTGACAATTTTTGTAAAACTATTTGAAATGGTCACCACTCTGAGTATCTTCATCCAAGACAACATTTCTGTTAAAGGAACTTTGTATTTTCCCAGCAGTCAAACTACAATATTTTGTTACTAGAAAACAACCGGAGAACCAATTAATCTAGCAATTTCCAAGGGAAAGAGTAAGTTATTTGTAGATCTCACTTGGATAGTGATTATGACTTCATTGGCAAATAATGATGCAATATCTCCTTTAATACTTACAAGAAGCTTGGGAAATTAAGAATTTTAATAACTGAGCAAGTGTATTTTTTAGACTAATATAAAAAAAGAGGCAGAGCAGAAATAACTAAAGCAACTTAAATCTTCTAATATTTCAACGAGATACCAAATGTAGGGAACAGTATGGCAGAACTTGGGGACAGAGTGAAAAGAGGGATCAGCCTAGAATCCCTATGTAGCCACAAGTGAACTAAGTTCACACACACCCCCCCCCCCCTTACAGTGCATGCGTGGACTTAGACTTTTGCACCTGACAACAAAGGAAGAAACAGCGAAAAGGAATAATACTTTTTTGTCCTGGAGAAGAGCAAATCAAACTAAAAGTCCTGGAAAGAAAAGTTTCAAATTTAGACAGGTTTCTTAAAACCAAGCTTTTCAGAGAGGATCACTAGTTTTCCTCTGTTAGCAATGGTAACAACCTACTTTGGAACTGTTACCAAAATAATTATATGGATGTGTCCATAATCCAGGAGAAAAGTAAACTTGAAGATTCATTATAGTTCTACATACTACACAGTTACTAAAACTTCCACACTCTCCTGTTTATTATGCCATAACTTTTGGTGGATAATTTCATGAGATGAAATTCCATTATTACATGTGACAGACTGTGACCTTCAGAAGATTATGTCATACTAAAAGTGTTAATATTTAAGAGCCACAATACTGTATTTGGGTACTGAAATCTGTTGTCTAGTTGATACAAACGTAGTGTATAGGATACAAAGCTAAACAATACTTTTAAAATGCTTCTTGAGATGTGGTATTCAAAAAGTCTAACTTCAAAGACCTTTGTCATATACCGGTAAGCTAAAATTCTTGAAGTTCCGGAATTATTTTGTCAAAATAATTATATCATACATATCATGCTCACCAGTGGATAAACTTTAAAAATGAAATATAAAAATACATAAATAAAAATAATAAAATTATATCTATAAACATAGTTTAGTTTATCAAATTCATCGATTCTCAAATATTGTGAGGAAGAAATACTTTATCATTATCTGAATGCAACCTCCCAAGGGAAAGAAAAAAAGATAAACATTGTATGGATGTGTGTTTGTGTGTATGTATGTATTAATATGCAACAGATAGAAAGTAAGTAAATACTGTATTTTAAAAATTATGATGTGACTAAATAATAAATTCGGTCCATGCCACTTCTTGTATGTCATCTGAAAACATGGAAATCACAAAACAAGAGGGCCTCTTTCTGCTTAATATGAAGTGAATATTTACATGACGTTTTTCTACCCCAAGGGCTTCTCATATGATTGGGATGATCTATATGAAACATTATTTCAGGTATCATGCTCTCAAAATGTTTAATACTTGTAATTCAATGCCAAAATCTTTAATTCAATTTGCTAGCAAATGGCACTCATTTCTTACCAATAGTCAAGAAGATTTACACATGGCATTAAAACCATGCTGCTTCATTTGCCTTAGTTATGGCTTCAAAGCCATTGCATAAAGGCAATTTCATATAGTGTACTGTTCAGTAATTGAGAACAATACGATATTTGAATTTGCAGAGGCTTTAGGTCCCTATATTTTCAGCTCTTGGAGCTTTTCAATATCATGCTGCCAAAATACTAAATAATGCAATTTCTTACCAATTCCAGCAGGAAATGCAATAAAATTAGGCCCCCAACTTCCATCCTTTGCCCACTCTCAAGTGACATCATAACATCACTTACTGCTAATGCAGTGAGTGTCAGTTGGCAAAGTAGTTTCAAAGAAAACCTCATATGCCCCTTCTTTTGACTACTTTAAATACATTTGAGGGCCAAAGGATAGGGGAAAGTGTCAAAAATAGTTTAACAGTTGGAGAGAGGTATGATTGTACTGAAGAAAGATTAGGATGTTTTTATAAAAATCTTATTGTAATCATAATATCCTGTTTCCAGCTATGATCTGTCAGACAGATATCTTGGGAAATATACAAAATGCCAATGATGCAATGGCTCTGTTTTTGTTCACCATCATCTGATGTTGTGAGGTATATTTCTTCAGCATGAAGAGTGATGATTCATATACTGTAATAGGCAACGAAAGCTATTTTGAATTTGGGGTATTTGGTGAACTCTGATAAAAGAACAGCAGAACAAGAAATGGAGGGATTAGAGAATTGGTCCTGGAAATAAAAAATGACTGAAGGCTACTGAAGAAAAAAAAAATCAAAAGAGTAGAGAAATAATTTGTTGGGGGGGGGGGTTCCCCCCAGAATTTTAATCACTGTAATTGTTAAATGCTTGACTCAATTTTGAGATGGGCAACTATATGAATCATATATATTTCTTCCTGGATTGTTTTTCTTAATTATTGTGGGTACTATAAGATACTGTCATGATGCAATGATCTTAAAGCTATAGTTAATGTGAATAATAATAAATAAATCTTACAAGATTGAATCTAGGTTGGCCACCGGGACAAGAGGTTTTACTCTTCCATAAATCTTAATATGACTTTAAACTGAATTCTGTTTATTTTGTTTGTCGAAGGCTAGAGTTTATTATCCTTGAAAGATGTAAAGGACAAAAACAGTAGCCCCACCCCACCACTAAGCATGTACAGAATCCATATCCTTCCATCATATGGAAAGTGGAGTCAGCATCCTGGGATCAATTTTCGGCAGGAACAACATCGGATTCTGGAGATCACCCCAGCTAGCAAAAACCCTGGAAGGAGGGGAGTTTTCGCCTGTGGCGGTTCGAGGAAGGAACCCAGTGGGAGAGGCAACGAAGAGGCAAGAGCTTGTTCCCTTCTCCTCCGGGATCAAACCCTCCATCAACTCCCGCCACCCCGGTTCCCGCCTCCTTACCCCTCTCTGCTCCCAAACAGTCCAATATTCCACCTTGGGGAGGTAAAGCGTTTACTCGTCTCCTAGCAACGGGTCCTTGGTGTCACGTGGCAGCGACAATTCATTTTCTTAGAAGCAGGGAGAAACCATCTGCGAAGCCTGGTTTTTTTTTGGGGGGGGGAATGAACCAAGCGGAAGAGAAACAATACATCACATTTCCCTTCCCCCGACGCCCAAATCAATCCTCTCTTGAAATGTGGCCATTGGGAGAATAGAGGTTTCCCAGATTCGATAGGCAAGAAGTAATGTCTTCTGAGTAAGTGCAGAGTGCGTTAGAATGGGAAAATGCCCAATCAGATTAAAAAAAAAATACAGATATTTTGCAGTATTACCTTCAGCTTAGTTCCCAGTCTTACTGCAAATATTAGGACGACCACCAGTATACAGACTTTTTGTCTCACTTTCGTTTTTTTGTCTTTGCCCGGGTTATTGCAGCCCGGCAGTTTTTTTTATTACAAGTTTTATTCTTTCCCCCTTCCGTCTCACAGAAGTATGGAAGGGAAAAACGATGCCAGCGAAGCGGCGACACAAGAGAGAGCAACGCTGTGCAAAACTCACGATTAGCACAACCTTCTTACCTTTACAAAATTTATTAAGGGCGAAAAATTTTTATTTATTTATTTGATTTGTCAATTGCTTACAAGATAATAGGTATAAGTATAAACATAGTTATGAATACATGGATACACATAAGAAAAATAAAAGAAACAATAGGACAGGGACGGTAGGCATCTTGGTGCGCTTATGGACACGCCTATGGTAAGGCAAGCTTATGCATGCCCCCTACAGACCTCTTAGGAAAGGGGTGAGGTCAATAATAGACAGTCTAAGGTTAAAGTTTTTGGGGTTTGGGGAAGAAACCACAGAGTCAGGTAGAGTATTCCAAACATTGACCACTCTGTTGCTGAAGTCGTATTTTCTGCAGTCAAGTTTGGTGCGGTTAACCTTGAGTTTGTATCTATTGTTTGCTCTTGTGTTGTTATGGTTGAAGCTGAAGTATTCATTGACAGGTAGGACATTGCAATGTATGATTTTATATACTATACTTAGATTGGACCGAAGGCGGCGTAGTTCTAGATTTTCTAGGTCTAGAATTTCAAGTCTGGTGGCATAAGGTATTCTGCAACGAGTAGAGGAGTGGAGAACTCTTCTTGTGAAATATTTCTGGACTTTCTCAACTGTGTTAATATCAGATGCGTAATGTGGGTTCCAGACTGATGAGCTGTATTCGAGTATTGGTCTAGCAAATGTTTTGTATGCCCTAGTTAGCAGTGTGATATTGCCGGAGAAAAAGCTACATAGGATTAGGTTAACAACTCTTAATGCCTTTTTGGCTATGTAGTTACAGTGGGCTCTGGCACTTAGATCATTAGAGATGAGTACTCCAAGATCCTTGACAGAGTTTGGATCATCAACAAGGTCTTGACTATTCAGCTTATATTTTATTTTCTGATTTTTTTTGCCACTATGTAAGACAGAATAAAACTGTCAGGTTCCTTCGAGCCTCAGCAAACGGAATGCATCGTCGAATCTGATTATTTCAGCTCACGCTGCAGTTCCCCTTGGACTTTTTTGGTAGGGGAATGACAACTTTCGACAACTTTAAACAATGGAGTGCCACTTAAGAGGGCATCGTAGTTGGACTGTTCTCTGTAGAAAGAGCCATTTCTGAAATAACTACCTACTATTTCCAACAGAAGAGAATGTGTGTAGCTCAGGGTTGAAATATGAAGTCTTTGGTGCTCTCCGAGCTTGGTAGTTTGCTTGCAGACGTTTTGTTAACCAACTAGGTAACATTATCAGTGCCTGAGTGCAGCACTAGCATTGATCATGTTACCTAGTTGGGTAATGACTACAGGCAACAATCAAGCTCAGAAGGCACCAAAGACTCAACAACCTTATATATTCTTTTCTGTATATTGTTCTTGTACAAGCCAGAATGTTGTTGCATTCTATTGACAACTGCATTTATTGCAGGATTGTGTGTGTATCTGTTTTGTGATATGATCTGGTTGCAGGTGTACATAAACAGCCATCAAATCCCATCAACAATTAGTATCACTGTTGGAATGGACTACAGTTTATTACAGATCACTGATAGTTAACCGATCACTGATAATCACCTTCCCCCCCCCCCCCAAGAGTCTTTACCTGTCTAACCAGGTTGAGCAGAATGGGCATGCTGTGGATCCTTTCAGGCCAAAGAATGTCAGCTGGCTATGATCAGAAGACAAAGTTTTTCAGCAATAGCTCCTGCTCTGTGGAATATTTTCCTTCCGAATATCAGGATGACCCCAACTGTCAGCCTTTCATATGGCCTTAAAAACCTGGTTATGTTTCCAAGGCCGGGGTGCTGAATGTGCCAAGGGCCCTGTTTCCTGGCTATATTACTAATTGGCCAAGTATCTTGCTCTTAAAACAATAGCATGTAGACTTATATACCGCTTCACAGAGCTTTACAGCCCTTTCTAAGCAATTTACAGAATCAGCATATTGGCCCCAACAATCTGGGTCCCCATTTTATGGACCTCAGAAGGATGGTCAACCTTGAGCCGTTCAGAATCAAACTCCTGGAGTGAACAGTGAGTTAGCCTGTAGTACTGCATTCTAAGCACTGTGCCACCACAGGACTTTTATGTATACTTCATTTAGATGTGCTTCGTGTTTTATTGTTTTAATGTTTTTATAGTTTTAAAATCTTTTAATATTTTTGGTTTTTTTTTGTTTTAATTGTAAGCCATCCACAGACAAAATCTATCCCCTTGCAGCCTCCAAAGTTACTCCATTAAATTCATTCATTCAATTTCTATGGCTGCCCATTTCACTGACTGAAATGGGCAGCCATAGAAATTTGAATGAATGAATGAATTTATTGCAGTTGTTTGGAGGTTGCAAGGGGATAGATTTTGTGTGTCATGACTCAATGGGTGAGAAATGTACAAAACAGATTTTGGCTAACAGTCAGAGAATTCTTGCTGTGAACTTGATGTCTATGAATTTAGTTTTATTCCTGAAATGTTTCACTTCCAAGTAGAGAACATTGACAATGCCTTGACATTAACTTTTGAATTGTATGACCTAGTAGATTGTGTCATCTCCACCTTCATCACCCCAAGATTCAACTTGCTCTGACCCTGCTAGTTTTTCTTTTTAAGTCTTTGAAGACATGGCTGATTCTTTGGGTGCTGGGCTAGGATATTAAACATCCTAGCCCAGCACCCAAAGGATCAGCCATGTCTTCAAAGACTTTTTTAAAAAAAATCATATACTACACCTTGCAGGAAAAGCTCATTAGAGTTTTTCCTGCAAGGTGTAGTATATGATTTTGATTTTTTAAAAATATGCATATTGTAATACTGTTGTTATTGTTGTATGAATAATATGAGTACAAAGAGCAAGCAGAGAATTATGGCAGAGAACTTGTGAGAGATTCAGATCTAGATGGAAAACATATTCCTGACTGGTATTTTTTTTACTGCTCTTTGTTCAAAGTAAAACAAAGAGTTTAAACATCCTTTGATTAGTGTTGTCATTAGCACTCTTGTGTATTATTTTCTTACATAATTGCTTTCCAAACACATTTCCATGACCCCCATATCTTGAAAAAGAATCACACTAATTGAGGTTTGAATCCTGAAAATGTTTTTAGTTATGCTAAACTCAGCCACAGATGGCTGCATTCCAAACAGTGTATCTCTATTATTTGAAAATATGGTTTGGTGTAGCTTCAATAGGTGAGAGAGATTAAGCCCGAGTCTCTTTTTAGGACTCCACTTACACAACCTGTATCTTGATTTTATTATCTGGGCAAGGAATGCTTTTCGACATTGGAAAACGTAATTTTGCTTCAGGATCAGCTTAATCAATGCAATATCAAAAGGCTGTTTCTCTGTATTTCATGTTCCTTAGATCTGTTGGGTATAATGCGCTATGTTCTTGCTGTGAGCTCAAAGCCCAAACTGGTAAAAATGCAGCCCCAAGGCTTTACTATTGTGGATATTCCAAATGAAGTTATAAACAATGAGACTTAATCACTTAATGCCAGGATAGCTTTTACAGTCAGTGGAAACTCTTCTTTTGGATTGAAGAATTTGTTTAAGAGTGTTGTTCCAAAAATAACAGTGACTTGTTTGCTTATCTCCAAGTACAGTACAGATAGTCCATAATTAAGGCCAAAATTTCAGCTGCGAAGTGAGACATTTGTTAAGTGACTTTTACCCCATTTTACAACTTGCGAATCTTAGCAGTTCCTACGTTAGTAACATGGTTATTAAATGAATTTGGCTTCCCCACTGATTTTGCTTGTCAGAAGTTGCAAAAGGTGATGACATGATCCCCGTCACAAATATGATGATCACATGATCCCCTTCACAAATATGAGTGCATCGTCACAAATATGAGTCAGGCGTCTGAATTTTGATCACATGAGTGCTGTTGTAACTTTGAACAGTTTAGATTAAAAAGAGTCTGATTGTTAGCTGGAAAGCTAGTATATTTGTGTGTGGTTACCTTTCTTGGAGAGAAACATTTATACATGTACTTTGACTGCCTGGAATGTTTTGGTCCAGAGAAAACTATGTCAAGTAATTGTGTCAGTTAGCATCATCACAATACCCTAACCCCCACCAATACTGGCTGGGCAAACTACTGTATAAAGTACAAACAATAAACCCCAGCACTCAACTGCACTGATGATGTTACCTAGTCAGGTAATGAAATGTATGCAAGCAAACAACCAAAGTGTCAGGATTCCGGCAGTTACCCCAATTAAATCATGAATCTCGAGCCAAACTTCCAAAACGTCAAAAGCTTCCATCATTACATCAAAAAGCTCAATTGACGTAGTAGGGTTATGTCGTCATCAAGAAGCTAATGACACACTGTCCATTTTGGACAAAGCTAGATGATACATGCACATTATACTTTAGCAACAGTTATTGGACCTAACAGTCAGGACAAAAACTGTAGAGGGCCTTGCTTTTAACCCCTATCCCCACTGTACAAAAGATATGTTTAACTTGCACATCTCATTCCAGTTGGGGAAGGGAGCTTTTTTTTTTTTTTTAGTTAAATACAATAAGTAATGCCAGGTGCTTTAAGAAAAGAAAATGAGTCCATTTTGAAACTGTGATACTTGAGACCTAGAACACTGTATTTATCAAGCTCCAGTATTAGGAAGGTGGTTATGAAGGTTATGAAGTATAATTCGGATATTTCCAATCTGAGATTTAAATTCTGCTGTTCACTTTAAACTTTCTTATAAAAGAACAATATAATTCTAATGTTCTACTGTTGTCACCAAACTATATTATATATTAAATTGAGAATCTGAAAGACAATTAAAGCTTACTGATTGATAATTTATGCTTACTGCAAATTTAAACTACTGTTTAGCATACTATTTTCCAAATCAAGGCAAGTCTTTTTTTTTTGGTAGACCTTGATTACTGTATAAATTACACAAACTGCAAATATCTTCTTAAGAAACATTTGCTCCGCTTATATATGCTTGCATTTTCAGGTTTTCTTTCAGATTTATAACATCGTTGCTACTTGACTGTAGTTCTGTAGTATTATAATACATATATACTATTTTATTTAATAACATAATTAAAATAATGTGTCCATCGATTAATAGTGTATCTCTTTTATTTTTGCCATTTGTAGTACTTAAAGTATATCTAATAATAACTAATCCCAAACACAAAGCTCTGCATTGAAAACAATTGAAATCAAACTAAACTACAAAAACAGGAAAATGAAACTCATATTTTAGTATGTGTTTATTATCAGTTTCCCAGTCAGTACATATAAATCAGGCACAGTTCTGAAGTAGCCTGTGATAGTTAATTCACATGCATTTTCTTGTTGAAACCCCCCCCCAATTTTAATCGTACTGTCATCCATAGCGTTACTTATAGCATAAAATTAAGATTCTCTTCTCCCCTCTGCCTTAAAAATGTAGCCAATCACATATAAGATATATAAATTATGTTGCCGTACATGACAGGTACAAGTTATCCTTGATAGAAAGACATAGTATGCAATTGTTGTCAAGTAATTAAAAATCTCTGTCACATTATGCATCTTGGAGGGCAACTCTCTATCTTTGCAGTTGTTATTACTGTAGTGGTCATCAGTGGCAATTTTGAACGATGTGCAAATTGTCCAAATACTATGTTGACATCATTGGAGACATGCATTTTCAGCAGCCTGTGAAGATATTCTAAGTTCTTTGAACTTAGTTGAGGAAACCCACCTGTTTTATGTTTCCAAGAGAGTGCTCACATATTGCTTTCATTTCCAACTAAGCCTAAGTGTAAAAAGGTAAGCTAACTCATTTGGGAAAATTTAGCATAACCCAAGAAAATGTAACTTGTTAACTTTAAAAGGAGTTGCTTTTGGCAAAAGTTGAAATCAGACCTGTAAGAGGCTTTGATTCTTCAATTTGACATACTGTACTTTGATTTCCTTTTTTCAGTGCTTCTCATTCTCCTTGGAATGCCTCCTGTCCAAATGTTATTATTTCTTTTACTTTCTCCAATAGCAGCTAACAAGAATAAGATTCTGTTTCAGAAAAGCCCACAAGATCTTCGTTACCTGAGGGAATGATATGACAGTATCTCCTGCCCGTGATTGCTCATACAAATGGTGACTAGACTGGAAAAGAAATCTTAACACTGGTAGTCGAAAATGGCTGCTGAGATAAAGGACAGACTGCCTGGCACTGTTTTAACCTCCATCTCCTGGTGGCTGAGATAAAATGAGAGCCCGCAATTCTCAGGGCAGATACATCAACAATTGTTCTACCTCAAGAGTATGAAGAGCAGGATAAAAAGCAGTGGGAAGGGCAGAAAGAACAGTAGTGGCTATGAGAAGGAAACTACACTCTCATAGTGACAGATGGCAACTGACTTCTTACAACAGTCTGGGTTCAGTTTAGTTTGAAAGGAAGAATCTTAAAAAATTAGGCGGACTATCTGAAAGACTTCTGCTGAGTGTAGGGCCCACTAGCAGTCTTGTCAAGCTGTGTGAAGCTGAGGACTTCTCTTTAGTCTTGATCTGGGGAACCTGAAACTTGCCTCACTTTGCCCAGTAATAGGACTAGCCCTTACAAGAGCCAAATGCATGCAAATAACAATGGAAGTTATGAACAGTTCCTAATTTCATGAGTTCTTTCATGGATGTAGAAAGCAACACATTATTCGGAAAAAGAAGTACTTTCCTTTTCAATATTACCTGCGTATTAGAGTAGCCAATCCAGCCCGATTCAATGTTCCTGGTATTTTTGATTCCCTCACATACTAATAAAAATGTATTTTTGAATACAATTTGCCATACAAATACATAATCTTGGACAGCTAATTTTTTGCCTTTACTTTTAATTCCCCTGTGTGGGGGAGGAAAATCAGTGCCAAAATCAGAAGTTGGCTTGGAAAGTACATAAAAAAGGTGTAATCCTTAATAACAGAAAACTATAAAAACAGACACAAAAATGATGTCCTTTGGATAGCTAATATAAAACATAGACTAAAAAAAAGAAAGCAAACAAAATAAAATATGTAATAGAACAAAAATAGACATTTGTTCTAAATAATACCTGAGGCCACCATAACAGGAGTTGGTGAAGTTCATGTCAGTCCTTGATGCAAAAAGAGTGAGTGACAAGTGGTAATATTGTGCATGAATTTCTGTATCACAAAATACCAAACAGGTTCTATCAAAAAGGATGATGGATGATACGGTGCTAAGCCAACAGTAAGTTCTGTGCAGAGGCCTCTTTAGAGGACACTAAAAATTCATTCTTCTGTCAGCATTGCATGTGATTCAGAAGTGAAGCGCATCTTCTTTCATGGCAAGCCTCTGCCCCATTTCTCTGAGGTTAGCATTGTACACCATGTGTCAAGTGTTCACTTTACTTGTACAGTGTACTGGTCTTATTATCTGCCCTAATAAAACAAAAAGGAAGACAGAACTGCCCTGTCAGGCATGAACAAAACTGCCCTGAAGTTGGCGCAGAAGAAAAGGAAACAGGACTCATAGCATTAATTGCAAACCCATGGCAGGACTTATCCTAATTTCACATCTCCCTGCTTCCCCAATATAAGAAAACAAAGTTTGGGGAGGCCACTGCAGTAGTGATAGGAAATGAGCAGGAATCAACAGACCTCTGATCCTTACCACATTGGATGGAGGATCCGGGTACCATCCTGGGTCTGCAACAGAGGAAGACGTAATATTGGAAGAAGAAAAGCTGCCAATCAAGCACACAGGATAATCCTTGAAGAGTAGCTGGATTGCCAGCAGAAATTTTCTTCAGCTTATCTGTATTCAACACCTTTGAAAAGCTCACCAGTTTGCTAGGGAAACAATCTTATTCCCAGCAGTCTATATGTGCCTTCAGTTATTATTGGGTTTCACTATAGCATCGTGGATGGTTTCTTCTCTACGATCTGAGTGCTAGGCTGGAAATTCGTTGCTAGGCTGTCGCCGGAAATCATCATTAACCGCAAGATAGGTGGCTCGCATACTTGGAGAATACTAGGCAGAGGAGAGAGAATGGGAGATAAGTTATACATTGTGATTTCAATGACAAGCTTAGGATTTTACTGGGGAAAAAACAACTAAGATTCCTTCTGAAGTCTCACAGATGAAATAATAGCTCTACCAAACCAACCAGAAATAAATGTGCTAATGATTTGTACCATCAGGAACAGAAGAACATGCTTGACCATTAGTAGCAGAGATGGAGTGGGATGAAATGACAACAGAAAGGCAACTAGAAAGGAAATGTTGGCAAGGCCTAAAGATCTTGTGATTCCAATGAGAAATTGGGATAAGCATCCAGCTGCTATTCTCCACTACCGGGACACAGCAGTAATGGAGAAAAGGAGAATATTTCACAGGAAAGTTGTGAGTTGATTACACAAACACCAATAGCAAAGTACACATTAGCCTAGTATTGAATTTTGTATTTTTAAAAATTCAACAGAAAGTGTAAAAAAACTTTCTTTTTCCACCAGAGGTACAGATATAGAAGGGACCCTGGCGGTTTTCTAGTCTAACCCCCCCTGCCCAAGCAGGATCCCCTATAGCATTCTGGACAAATGGCCACCCAATCTCTTCTTAAAAACTTCCAGTGATGGAGCACCCACAAATTCTGAAGGCAAGCCGTGAAGGAGTAGAGTAGAAGAGAAACAGAATTACAGTATTGGAAGGGTTCTTGGAGGTCTCCTAGTCCAATCCCCAGCTCAAGCAAGAGACCTTATACTATTTCAGGTCATAACCAGTCCCATTATCAATAAAAGATTCCTTAAAAGACTTTAGAGAAGATGATAGAATTAAGTTAGGCTTTTTTTCCTATTAATTTCCCTATTCCCTACTACCACTTAGACCACCTCTAAGGAGTTGAGGTAAGAGTTGGGTTTATTAACAGAGACAACCCCAAAAGTGATATGAACCAAATAGGTTCATATCACAAATTTCTGTCATACTGGAAACATAGCACTAAGGAACAACTGTGGGCCTATGTACACACACCTTTCCTTGTTGTATCAATGACTCATAATGAAGTTAGAGAACAAATACCTTCCCTAAATCTGTATCCTCCAAATGAGCTGGAATTACAGTCTGTAGAAATCCCCTCCCCGTTCCTCCCCCATTGCTGCACGGAATGGAATAACTCACCATGGGCCAACTTACTGTTGCCAATTCACCATGGGCAATTCACCGCAGCCAGATTGCCACAGGACAACTCGCTGCGGCTGACTTGCCGTGGGACAATTCAACTAGTTTATTTAATTATTCAAAATAATTTTAAAAGTATTTTAATTTTTGTCATTCACATTTCATTCAGTCCCTCCTTTTACATCCTTTTTTAAATAATTATATCTCATCATTTCTTCGATATTATGTAACTTTTGCCCTAAAGCAAGTTGGCCAGCGGCAAGTTAGCCATGGTGAATTGTCCCGTGGCAAGTTGACCATGGTGAGTTGGCCACGGCAAGTTGGCTGTGGTGAGTTGTCTTAGATCCTTGCTGTAGCTTCAGGATATCTGGGGGACATTAGGTTAGAGAATGCAGGCCTGGGAAATATAATTGGTATATATGAGTGCAATGATTTATTATGAGAAAGTTGTGTCTTACCAGTCACAGCTTTAAGGAAAATTATTCACAGACTACTTTTCTGGAACAGAATAAAGCTTGAAAATATTTCCTTAAGGCATTTAAATCTTATTCAAATTGGACTACTTGCTATATGGAAAAGAGCTACATTTAATTTTACCATCAGCTTTGAGGTTTTTGCAATAGCAAATATCTGCAACAGTGAGATTAAAGCCTCAAAAAACTGGCACAGCCCCAACATTTAAATGCCCAAATTAGAAATAGTTCCTTGAATATTCAAACAACTGTTAGGCTTGAAAATGGATTGTGGCAGCTTGTAATACAAATAACTAGTCTTCCTGATCAAGCAGGCAGCCTCTCTACACATGCTTTCCATCTTTCAGGCAGATTGCTATTAATCTTAATAGTTCACACCACAGGGCATTTACTCCACAAAGCATATACAGTTCTCAGAATAGTATATATATAAAAATTAGGGCTGCATTTAAATATGGATTTAGGTTGCATTTATCTACAACATCACAACATAAATCTGAGTCTGCTTATACATCGCATAAGAAACCAATGTTACATGACTATGCAGAATGCAAGAATTCAGTTGTGACATTAGAAAGAGGCAGCTGTTATTCCGTTTATACTCTAGTGACTGAACTAAAATGTACCCACTTCTCTGTTTTATGAGGCATGCAAAGTTCACCCATACAGAATGTTGGTGAATGGCTTAGGATTTGTCTATCTAGGAAATAGCTTGTCTCTGGAAAACTGGTTCCATTAATAGAACAGCAGCTTCAGCTTCCTGAGCTATAGAGTAAGATTATTCTGCTTTGTTACCTCAGAAGAGAAACTCAAGATCTTTCCCATTTGTGGCTGAGAGGGCCGGAGGCAATCTTTCTACATTCCTTTCTGAATAGCCCCTCCAAGTTTACAATAGGCACCAACTCTGATGCATTTCAAGAAGGCCATTAAAACAATATTGCTCCCCAGAGTTATTAATGGCTAATTTAGATGTTGCCATTGTGATGTGATGTTAGTAGGTGGATATTTAATTTATTGTAACTGTTTCATTGATTTTGTGTTTGTTTCATGTAAACCACTGAAAGTCATACCCAGAATACAATATATAAAATTTTTAAATAAAGTGTCACCCTTTGAGTTTCCTTTGGCTGGTTTTTCTTTGGAACAGCTAACTCACCTCTCTCTTATTATCAGAACTGTTAAGACACGCATTAACTGCAGAGGCATAATTTGTATTTGATGTTTCAATATTAAAGTCTTGTTTTTAATACTTATGAGAGCCTGGTCTTGGTTCGGTTTAGTCAACTACTTTGGTGGTCTCTGCAGCTGTATAACAAATGACTGATTCGCACATGGAGTTGTCATAATGTGTTTGGCTTGTGGCTTAGCATGATTTCTTGGTTGTGGTCTATACTCCAGAGGCTTTTGCTATTGGGATGGATCCAGACATCATGTAAAGCCAACCCGCCTCCCACTCCAACACCCCAGGAAAGAATTCAATGAAATAAGGTTGTTTTGCAGGGCTCAGGAAACATGCCTACTCTTGTGGCAATTTGTGCTTTTTGCAGTGATCTCTCAGAGATTCATGTGGCTCCTACACTTGTATCATTCAGGAAACTATTAAGACCTGGGTGTATTGATTTGGGACTGGATAATTTTGTCCTTTCATTTTATTCTGTTTTGAATACTTTGGTCTTCCAGTCAGTGGTATCTTTTATATGTTTTCATAGATAAATTAGTTTTTAGTTGTAAACTTAGAGTCTTTTAGAACTCAGGTGGCCTATATATTAAATAAGAAGAAATAATAATGGGGCAAATGACAACTTCAGATAGGGACACAGGAAGTGGAAAGGCATTGGACTTTCCCATTTCTTCTGTACTTTATATGTGCACCTGCTCTAGTTTATTACTCGTCAAAGGCTAGGGACATATTTTATTCTTTATAGATTAAGTTGCTGAATAATTTCCCAATAATTTTCCTGTTCTTTTAATTCAAGTTTAGGCTCATTGATGTAATTATTCATTTTATGGTAGCATTTCCATCATCAGCCTGTAGCTTTTTAAAAAAGAAATTAAGTAGAACACAAGCTCTTCAGTGCCTTAGGTCCCTTTTTTGTCTTCCTTGTAAACATTATTTCTTAATCTTTCTACTTTTGCACTTCTATTCCAAGTGAAACACTTTAATCCAATGGAAAAGTAAGTAATGTTTGTACAGGAGGAAAGGAAGGGAGGGAGGGAGGAAAGGAAGGAAGGAATGAATTTTAATTTCATAATGATTGGTATTGTACCGCAACACAGAAATCTTCTGAATTAGAACTAGGTTCATGATATGCACTAAATATTATCTTCAGTTGGCAGTACAAGCTTGTGGGAGAAATGTGATCAAGTGAAGTTAAGTCTCAACCATGCAAGAAATAGTCAAGAACTGAATGCAAAAATAATGCAATCCAAACAGTAAGAGATACTAATTAATATAATGCTAGGCCTATGTGTCACATACATAAGGAGAGGGAGGGAGGGAGAGGGGAGAGAGAGAGAGAGAGAGAGGTGCATAAACATGTAAATAACTTCTCACTTAAGAGTCTCATACTTTACCATGAGTTTATCATAATATTTTAATAGGTGGGAGCAATCAAATTTACTCAGTCTGGACACCTTTCACACAACTACAGAAAAGCAGCAATTTTCTCTTGTGCTCTGCCTTTCTAATATTCCCCCCATTTCACTTCTTTATACAGTTTTGGGGGGAAGCACTTGTTGTAACTGATGAAGTATATTGTAATTTCCAAAGTTGAAGGCTATGTTAAATCTATTCAGCTTTAAAGGGCCTTGCTAGTTTGATGTTTTATTGAAGCATGGCTGTCCTGTGGGAACTTTCCGAAAGGAAATCTCCAGCTGAGTAAACCATAACAGTAACAGGCCCTATGGAAGGCTCACTGCATCAAATTCAAGAGCTTTTACTTATTGACTATTTAAATCAGCATGACTGGAAGTCTGGAATAAACGTTTTGAAAAATGTTATTCCCAGCATGGGTTCTCCGCATGAAAGCAATTGGGGAATCAGCACTGCTCAGGAGGGTTTTTAGTTTTGCTCATTTGAAACACCATGCTCAATCCATATGCAGCATGCATTGTTATGGGGAAAACCAAATAGCCCAAAATGACCAGAAATTTCCCCCACAATTCTGCCCTGCAGAAACCTTGAAAAGGTCTCCATTGTCAATTAACATAATCCACTCTGCTAAACTTTTCCAAAATATGACATTCTCTAGATGTGCAGGGTCTGCAGTTCTTTGAATGTTCATCCAGCGAGACCAAATGCAGGGACTTACGCACACTGCAGCCTATACATTTCAGGAAGGAACTAATTTGCAGAAAGATGTAGTAGTGAGTCTAAATGCAAACTAATGGCAATTTTAAATGCCCATAATCTATAGATTATACAGTATTTGTATATTAGGAGTTTAGGGATATTTACAGCAAAGGGAAATCTCTTATGAAAAATTGTTGGGGGGGGGGGGGAGGAAAACACCCCATCCCTCTCAAGATACTTTCAAAATGCAAGCCCCTTAAAAGGCAATATAGCTCCAAAACAAACTGGATTGAAAAACAAAGCAAGCATTGCGAGCAAGATTTTTTTTTTTAAAAAAACTTATGTTAAACAAAAAAAGTGTTATGCATCATAACATTATACATTTGCAGAAAAAAACATTTTATAAAAATAGACTAAGGCAGGGAGCAATTAAAAAAGAAATGATACCCACTCATTTTCTAGATGAACAGAAACTTGCAATTCTTGCCTCCAGAAACAAACAAAATGTTAAAGATGCAGAGGAGAGCCAATTTGATCTAGTGGTTAAGGGACCAGGTTAGAAACCAGGAGACTGTGAGTTCTAGTCCTGCCTCAGGCATGAAAGCCAGCTGGGTAAGTTTTGGCCAATCACTCTCTTTCAGCCTAAGCCATTTCACAGGGTTGTTGTTGGGGGAACAATAGGAGGTAGAAGGAATATTAGGTATGTTCGCTGCCTTGAGTGATTAATAAAAATAATAAAGATGTGGTTAAAATATATATATAAAAAACCCAACTGAAATATATAAACTGTGTAACATGCACTGTGTAACACAATCACGCAAGCTATAGCAACAACAGCCAAAGTCTGCCGATGTGATAAGAACAGTTTGCCTGAGTGGCTAGCAACCAAATAGCAATGCAATACAACACAACATTTTTGGGTCTTTCGCTATACAGCTGACTGAAGCTAGCCAGAAGGATGCCATCTCAGTGGGAGATATATTCTACATTGTGACTAATTGATATAGCTAAAACAATTGTGGGAACAACAACAAAAATAATGCCAGCTTCCAGAAAGCAGGGCTGCAGCAGCAATTTTCATCTTCAGATAGCAGTCTAGATTCTGGATTGTCGGTCCATTGAAAAGTTTGTATTTAAATCAATATACTGCCTGTTTTTTCATCTCTAACATTGGGGAGGGGGGAATCCCATAAACCAGTATTTTGTATTTTCTGACAAAAGCCAGAGGGTTTTACATCCCAGTTTTTTTTTAAAATGTGTTTGTTAAATTGAACAGGAGTGTTAGTAAAAGCAAGGGGGAAAAATAAAGGGTTTGTTATAAAAATGATTTAGCCTCCGGAGCCCACCATACCGTGGGGGGAGGTGATCCTCTTCCAATCAGGGGGACGTTTTCATACCGTGGATTCCCACCAAAGAGCACAGCTTGGTTCCTGCAGGTAAAGAGGAGTCAGATCAGGAGGACAATCTATTAAAAGGACATCTGTTATGGGCTAAGAAATATTCCTGACATTCTCGCAGAAGCAGGGGGTTCTTCTTTGGGGCAGAAGCTTGTGGAAGTGGGGAAAAGGTGGGAGTGTGGATATGTGGTGCATTATTCACACTCGGGAGCACTACGGTGCTTCCAAGTTGAAACAATTAGCCAGTGACATCGCTGTTGTTCGGGGGACATGCAGTTGGGGGTTCTTTCGTGTCCCCATTAGTGTGCCCACAAAGGGGTACCTATCTATCTACTTGCGTTTATATGCTTTCAAACTGCTAGGTCGGCAGGAGCTGGAGTGAATAATGGGAGCTCATCCTGTCACACAGCAGCACTTGGATCTTGAGCCATTTATTAATTTTGCCTCTTGCAGCACCATGAAGATCATTTAGAGGGGGAATCAGCACTCATTCATATATTCCCTGATCACAATCTTTTTTTTGCCCTGGTACTCTCTATATGCATTAGATGGGAACTTCCATCATCATGAGCCATGGTGGTGCAGTATTGCAGGCTACTTCTGCTGCCTGCCGCCTGCCTGCAGTTAGGCAGTTCAAATTGCACCAGGCTCAAGGTTGACTCAGCCTTCCATCCTTCCGAGGTGGATAAAATGAAGACCCAAATTATTGGGGGCAATATGCTGACTCTGTAAAACCTCTTAGACAGGGCTGTAAAGCGGTATATAAGTCTAAGTGCTATTGCTATCTCCAATTAAATACTCACAGATGCAGCTGGCTGAGGAAAATACAAATTTAATTCCCAATGCATTTGAAGAATTCTTGAAACTGCACCAGCTCTCATGAGCTGTCTCCTTGATCTGTGAAACACTATGGGGAAGGAATTCATTCTGGAACAAACTCCTCTACGTTCAGTGAGCACTATGTACTGTGAAGAACAACTGAGCCTTGAGAACAACAGCAAAGGGCATGTGCACGCTCTTTCTTTTATGTGCAATGGGTGTGAGAGGAAGGACATCCAGCAAAATTCACCCAGGGACATTAACATTAATTAATTAACATTCTGCCCCTCTCCGGCCTAGCAATGCTCTAAGTTTATTTTCCAATAGCAATAGCAATAAGACTTATATACCACTTCACAGTGCTTTACAGCCCTCTCTAATCTGTTTACAGAGTCAGCATATTGCCCCCTCCCCAACAATCTGGGTCCTCATTTTATCGACCTTGGGAAGGCTGGAAGGCTGAGTCAACCTTGAGCCTGGTGAGATTTGAATTGCCAAATTGTAGGCAGCTGGCAGTCAGCAGAAGTAGCCTGTAATACTGCATTCTAACCTCTGCACCACCCTCTACAATACCCTCCAAAGGAGAAAGAGGATGGGAACAATGGGATGATGGCTGCTTGCTTATCAAGTCCAAGTTTAATGCAGCTTTTTCTAAATGTTCTTCAGACATGTGGGCCTCCCATTCCCATTATCCCCAGATGGTAGGGAATTTAGATATGTAACCAAAGTCACTAGGTGAAAGGCTGGCAACTCAGCAGTTCCACTGAACTTTGCAACCACAAGTGAGTGTGAATATAGCGCAGGACATTCATGGGCCTATATTCCAAGTGGACAACCAACTTTTCTGCAAATCTTCTTTATATGGCAGAATTTATATGCCTGTGAAAAGCTCTTGGTATTCCACTCAGGTAGTTTTTAGGTAGCATTGTTTTCTCTGAGGATTTACTATAATAATGTACAGTATCTGAAAGAACAGTTTTGAATCATCTTCCATTTTTAACCCAGACCTGGAATCAGCAACTAGGATATGCTTCTGAGGTCACAATTGGAAAAAAAAAATCATTCAGCAATGAAATCGCACAATCTGTCTTCCTATTTAAATTGGAGTCATAAAAGCGGGCAACACAATGCTCCCTTCCTCAGCTCTGTGACTGGGCAGAAAAGAGACAACTTGTTTGATTGCTCCTTAGCAGAAGCACTTTTCATATCTAAGATTTTGCAGCAAACGGTTCAGGGAGCTGAAAAGGGAGACCAGACGGTTTCCACCAGGTATGAAAACAGAAATGGGAAATCTCCTTCGTGCCGTTTTGGATGATCTTCCTGTTACAATGGACCTTTTCTATTGTTAAACCTCGCTCAAATTCAGTAGGCAATTCAATGGTAACACCATCTCCTTGAAGGAAACACTAAACTTATGAAGATACTGAAGATATGAATTCCACAGCTTCCTGAAATCCAAAGTAGGATTAAGTTGTATACAACACATATCTGCATAGTGACAGATGGGATACGATGCCATTTCCAGAGCTTCCCCACCATCTTTTCTGATGGCTGCTGACATCTATGGCCAGAGAATCTGTACTGGAGCTAGAAGTTACTAGCTCCAGTATAGATTCTCTGGTCATAGATGTCAACACCACCAGAAAAGATTTTCACAGAAAAGGTGGCAGTAGCCATGTATATCTTCTCATGCATAAGTGAAAAATAAAGATTAACTGGAGTCAAAATAAATTCCTAATAAATGTATATACAGGTCCATGTATGTTGCTTGACCAAAATATGGAAATAGTTGTCACTGTCTTCAAGATTTAACTTCTAGCCTAGCCTGCAATCTTAGGATTTCTTAATAATCTCCATTCAAGGACTAAGCAACTCCGATAATGGTTAATTTTTGTTGACATCAAACATTCCCCTGATTTTTCTTTTTATTGTTATCCATTATTTTCTTCCAAGCCACAGAAAGGTGCAAAAAGGAAGTACCATCTATATTTGTAGATGAGATGGGATTTTTGGGTTTCAAAATACACTCCCAAAATTGGGTTCAGGTTATCTGCAGACCAGTCTGTCATGGCCTTAAAATCATAGTTTTATAAATGATAGCATAACACTTTCGATTTTCTGTCCACTGCTGTGATTAAAAATTCAAGGATTGACTTATCCACGGGTGACCCATTTTTCATGGCATTTTGGGTTGAAATTTCAAGGGTCAGATTATCTGCAATTATAAATGATAAACAGACAAGACTTCCTCCATCAAGTCAGCACATTTTCCAACCAATCAACAATAAATATATTTAAACAAAGATCTTTTTCATAAAAGGGCATGCAAATGTATATGACAACTCAACAAGGAAAAAAAAACCCTCTCCCATGTTAAATTAAAGGATCACACCACAGTACTTAACAAATAATAAAAGATGCAAAAAAATAGGACAACAGCTTGTTTCACACATCTTCTCTAGGGATATTTTAAGAACTGCATCTAAGCTTTATTTTTAAAAATGTTTTTCTCCAACATACAGTTCAAAAGTACGGTTTCTCAATGTTTTTCATCTTTAAGGCTGTCTTCTTTCAATAAGAAGGCAATTGCTAGAGCTTGAGTACCCAGCAGCTGTACAAAGCTGGATTTTGGGTCTCGTGGCTGGATGTCAGGACTACGGGGGACATGGGTTGACAGCTATGAGGTTGGCAAAATGGGAAAACATAATGGCTTTAAGAGAAAGATGGAATGATGGAAGCAACAACAAAAAGCAGCACAAATCTGAACAGGACCAGACAGTACCAGAGAGTATTGTAAGTTAAAGTGCAGAACACCAAATAGCAGAGGCTATCTCTGTTGCCACCTTGAAAACCTCACAGGAGAGGATGTGGGCTTAGGTACTGATTACTGCTTAACTTCTGCATCTTCTACTAATTCCATGCAAACTTACATGTACTCAGACACTGGTGCGTTGGAGATGGTCTGGGCAGGAGGCTGAAGGCTTGTCTGACTGCCCAGGCTGCTACTGTAGCTACAGAAACTACGGAGTTGCCCACGGTTGGGATTGTGGGCAGCAATACGTCGAGCCTGTGGGTTGAAAGGGTCTTCTTCGTCTATGTCATCATAATCCCGATCCCTAGAAGGAAAAAAACAAACAAACTAGTCCATCTTAGAAAATCAAATCAAATCCGAAAGCAGGGAATGGTTATGGACGGAGTGGCAAATGAGAAGATGTAACACTCATTCCTGGAGGGATCAGGTATTTCAGTTGCTTAAAGTATCCCTTAATTCCAAGGTTTCTTTTGTAATGTTAGCAGAGACCAGGAAAGGAACCATAGTATCTGAAAAAAAGGAGAGCTTTTGTTCCATTGCAGAAAACCCAACCCTAAGGGACAGTTCATATACCAGTATTAATCAGGAGACAGGAAAAAAAGGCAGAAAGAACTGGTTGTGCTTCTTTCACTATTTTTAGATAATGAAAGAAGAACGAATCTATAAAGTTATACAAAATTGATTATTTTGATGATCAGGAATGTATTATGTATTAAATTTATATGCCACCCATCTCATTGTCGAGTGACCCTAGGGAGCTTAAAACTAAGGAATGCTAGAGAATGCCTATATGTGATGCTAGATAATGGGGGGAATATTCTTTTGTTGTGTTTTTCTCTCTCATAGATGAATTGTCTGATTCTCTCCCCCTCTTACTCTTCTCTCCATCCTCTCTCAGCAACTTAAGGGTGAATGTGAGAAACCCTGAAAGACATGAGAGATTACTATTCAACAATTGATGAATGCATTCTGTTAAGTGACATTAAGTGGCCATAATGTTACTAAATAACCTTATGCTGTGCTATTTAGTCAATATCTCCCACTGCGTAGTCTCTAGAATGCTCCTGTAAGTTCTTCAACATGCATAGCTCTTACTCTGAAGATCAGCTCATAAATCTGCAACTTTACTGAAGGAGAAATCAGACTGATGTTCTAGTTGTTGCAGAAAAATCACCCGTTTTTATTTTATTCATCCCTTTTTCAAAACACCCCTCTGTCATCAGCAAGGTTATTTTGACTTCGTGGTATCCCTGGGAAACTTATTCTGTTTTACCTGCTAACTAAATGTTTCCAGGCTCGAGGCATGGCACATATGATGGTGGAGAAGGAGACAGCAGCCATCAGAGAGAAGAGGGTGAGGTAGAGCAAGCCTTCCACCCCATCGTAGCAGATCCCAACCAAGGCATCCAGGTAATCCTTTAGTGAAAGGAAGGGGAGGGGGGGGAAAGGAAGCGTTTTGCTCCTGTGCTATAAACACCTTTGTCCCCAAAGCACCTTTGTGCCTTATGCTGCTTACTTTGTGAAGGCCTCGGCAGTCCAGCATAGCAGTCAGCTGATGGAGGTTGATTTCAGAGTAGTTCAGTAACTTCTGTATATCAAGCAGGTCTTTCTGCAGCAAGGGCAAAAGCTGTCAGAGAAGGGGGCATATATTCTATTGGAAAAGCGTTCACATGCCTAGAATGACTGTCCAGCCATCACTGTGGCTGTGGCCATCACTGTGAATAGATCCTTCCTGGCTGGCCTACACAGTACTGCCTCTCTGATTTTATCTTGTGATGTCAAATTGGGTGGAGAGATGGTGAATGGCCCAGTGACTTTTTTTTGGCTGACTCCAAATTGGAACCGTTGTCCTTCTGATCTTACTTTAACAGTTGCCCAACACTGGTTTTATAGAAACAGGGATAACTTTAGAACTATAATGGTTTTACAAAACCTCATGAAGAAGAAAATGGCTTCTCTTGGTACTGCTATTTGCTATTACCGGGGAGTCTCTCTCATTTGATTTAAACGCTAAAAGAAAGTCAAACAGAAGTACCTTATTGTTCATCTGCGGGCAATATATACACAGAAAGTCATCTCACTTATGCATTGAGGCATTGTTTGATTTCAGGTACTTTTGCTAAAGCTCCATATGGAAGCTCAAGGGCATGCATGCCGAAGCCTGTGGAGTTGGCAAAACTGAGAAAGCAAGGACAACCTAATTTTCAGAAAGATATCTATGTTAGTCTGAGATAACTTTTTTTTTTTTTTGAAAACCATCAGCCACAGTCACAGTAAATTATTAATTTGGAGTCTCTTTGAAATAGTTTCTTCTCACAACTTTCACATCTGGACCTTGGAGCTTCTCAGATAAACCAATGGCTTCATCCCTTGCTTACCATCTCCCACAATGCCCTAGGACATCTTTCTCAGATACGTGAGGAGCCTATGGGGACAGACCCACCTACCCTCTGAAGCCAATATTACACTTCATTTCACATGGCAGACAAAAAGTGACCATGCATATGTTGTTCGACTCCAACTATCATAAGCCTTTGCTACAGTTTGCAGGTTGCTCATCCATGTTATACAGAATGTTGAATGGCATTTCCTGTCCAAAACCGATTTGTTAAGCAACTGGCTTCTTTATCTAGCTGAAGAAGGCTTTGAAATTTCATCTACATCTGAAATGTACAGAGCTCCCAATTACTAACTCTTTTCTGTTCATATAAAATTTCACTCCATCTGTTAAAATGGCTTCCAGTCGCTACAGTATTCTGTCCAACTTTATATTCTCTGGATATGTTGGGAATAAAACTCATAGAATTATCTGGAGACACCGAACCAGTGAAGACTATGATTACAGAGGATCCTAGACTTCTACCTCTGCTACTGTATGGTCATGGCATCTATGTCCTGTCAACCATAAACTATGATTTTTCTGCTGCTTGTTTTACCTTCAGGTAGTTCATAAGAATATTTAACATTTCCCTGGTTAAATATGTGCTCATATTTTGTATTTGTCAAATACTGTTTCTGAAAGCAGCAGGTGTGACCCACTTCTAAATATATGTAACTCAGAAGCTTCCATCAAAGAACCTTGCCTGCTTCCATAGGAAAAGACAACATTGTGCAACTTACTTTGGCTGTAGGGAAAAAAGGCACTGCAAACTGCACAAGACCCTGAATTTGGATCTGCATAGTTGTGAGAGAGCGCTGATAAATAGTCAGGGTCTACAAATAAGGAACACATCATGCAAAGTATTAGCCATTTTTTTCTACATAAAACTTCACTTGCAGTAGAGATAATCCTTGATTTACAACCACAATTGAGCCCAAAATTCATTGGTATGTGAATTTTGCAACTTTTCTTGCCAGAAATATCAAGTGGATCGCTGCAGTTGTTAAATTAGTGATTCACAGCTTCAAGTGAATCTGGCTTCTCCATTGACTTTGCTTGTCAGAAGGTTGCAAAAGGTGAACATATGGCCCTGGGATCATATGGCAACCATCAGTAAATACATGCCAGTTGCCCAGAGTCTGAATTTTGATCATTTGACCACAGGATGCTGCAATGGTTGTTAAGTGTGATAAATTATCGTAAGTCACTTTTTTCATTGCTGTTGTAAATTTGAATGATCACTAAATTAATGTTTGTAAGTCAAGGATTTCCTGTAAACAGATTAATTTCTATCCTCTTTCAACACCTAGGAGTCAGTCCACACTCGTTTACATCGATATTCAAAATATCAGAAAGCTTTCTCCCCCTGGAAATGCAGTGAACTAAATGGGTCTCTTATCTCCATCTCATAATCAATACCTTCTATGTAGAGAACTTTTTCCAGGACTTAGTGAGATTATAGAAACCATAGCTGCAGATTGAGTAAGGAGACATCAAGGCTGGATCTTCCAAACTAACCAACATGTTCAGATAAGGATGTTTCCTTCCCTGGGGAGAGCCCTGTGGTGCAGTGGTTGGAATGCAGTATTGCAGGCAAACTCTGCCCACACACCAAAAGTTTGATCCTGACCGGCTCAAGGTTAACTCAGCCTTCCAAGGTCAGTAAGTAAAATGAGGACCCAGTTTGTTGGGGGCAATAAGCAAATGATGCTTCTAGATTGTAAACAGACCAGAGAGTACTGTAAAGAGTGCTGTAAAGCTATTGCTATTGCTATTTTTGTGGAGAGTAATGCTCACCAATTTTCCCTGCCCTATCACTGAAAGCAAACCAATTCTTGGAATAAAGAACCAGGTTTCTCTTTTCACAGCTATTGGGGGATCCTTTGCCAATGGTGTACAGAGGCAAGCAAGTTCTTACCTGTTGAAAGGGGTTGGTCAGACTCTGTCTACAATACAGGTAGTACTGTACGATTTCTACAAAAGCAAAGTGCAAGAGGAGGAGCATTAGTTATTAGTTAAACTGTGACACTTTTAGCAACTTCTTCTAAGCCACACTGAGTCAGCAATGCTCAGCACCAGTTGAGAAAGCAATGTATAGAGTGTCTCAGTTTACAATGCTGGCACTGTCTAATGTATGTTGAAAAAATAATGCTGCAGAAAACTCTGTATCTGAAGGTTTTGCCAGACCATGAGCAGAATGAGAAGCAATATTTGAGTATATCTATTTTCATGTGTCACATAAATCATAGCCTGCCATGAATGTATTACTTTGGAAAAACTTCAGCTTTCATTCATAAAGCTACATCTTACACCATATCTCATAAATACGGCCCATCTATTAGTATAAAAGCAACTGCCAAGGGTAACTACTAAATGATTGGTTTACCAAATCTTTATCCCTACTTAACCCTTCCTCGCTGATTCTTCCAAACCAATCTCCCCTCCTAATCTGAAGTTCTGCCTTAGCATGTGAAGAGACAAAGCAAATGCCAAGGTTAATTAGCAAATGGTCACTTCACATAATCTCCTATCCTTACTAAACTTGCTTAATCTTTCCTCTCTCGTGGAGCCTTCAAAACAAGCTGGAACAACTGCTAAGCCGTGGTTCTACCTTAATAAAAGGAAATAAAATGAAATCTGAATTTCCTAGCTTAAGAAAAAAAATCTCAGAACTTCGGCAAACATTAACAAAAGGGATATTTTGGCACAGATTCTATAGCCAGGAGTATTCTCTTACTGCCTCTGTTCAGAGGATATGTTAAACTGATTGGGGAGGATCATTTAATGCAGAAGCAGAATGGGGTAAATTAACTCCACTTGGTCAGTGTTCCCATAAGATGCCAGTTAATGGACTGTTCAGGTTTGACCAGAAGAGCTCCCTTCTAACTTTTTGATTCTATGATCTTTCCATGCTACCAAATCAGAAATAAATTTTAGAATGGCCCAACCAAAGAGGCCTCTCTAGGACTGTGATGGTGAAGGTGGCACACAGAGCCATTTGTGCCGGCACATGAGCTGCAGGCAAACTTACCTCACTGTGTATTGCGTACCCCACAGCTGATTTTCAGCCGGTTCGAGGCCTTTTTCGGCCTCCCAAAGGCTTGAGGAAGGCTTCTGCAAGCTTTGCAAGCCGAAAACTAGCCCCGTTTTGTCACTTCTGGTATTTTCGGAAAAACAGGAAGTGACAAAACGGGGCTAGTTTTCGACCTGCAAAGCCTGCAGAAACCTTCCTCAAGCCTTTGGGAGGCCGAAAAAGGCCTCAAACCAGCCGAAAATCAGCTGTGAGATGCAATGCAGGTAAGGGGGCGGCGTGGGGCATGTGGGGGATTGCGCGCGCATGCGTAGTGGGCATAGGGGTGTGTGCATTGCCTTCTGGGTGCTGGCATGCGAGCACAAATGTGCAACCACGCACACAATTTTTGGCATAGGAGCCCAAAAAGGTTAGCCACCGGTGCTCTAGGATCTATTTGTGTGCTCCTTGTTGTTTTAACCCTTCATTCCCAGTCACAAAGTGGATTGGAAAAGCACAATCAAGATTCTGAGCACTCTCTACATAGATATTCACATTATCACTGAATTCAAGTGAGGTATCTTAAATCTCTGGATTTTGTATAGTGATATTTATGTACTGTATGCAGGGCTGGGCCTAAATCTACATCACATTTTATTTTTCTTCAGTCAACTGTCACTTCAGGGTTTTCCCTCCACTACTCAAATGATGGCAAAAGCAATATTTTTACCTGCACTGAGGTCACTTTTTGTCATATTCACAATGAATTTATCTGGGGACACGCAAAAGTCACTGGTACCCTATAAGAAGCAAAAAAAATATTTATGTATTTATTTTGAATAATTTTTATTACAGATTTTTAAAAAGAAGATCAAAATTAATGTGTTCATAAAAGTAGCCTTCTCGGATAACAAAGAAACCAGAGCAATAAGAAGGCTGTGATAACTGTTAAATATCTCATGCTTAGATGAAAATTACTTTCTGATATTCCCAATTGTCAAAAAATTAGAATTAGCAAAGTTTGTAAACAGCAGAAAGAAAATCATTTAATCTCTTCCTGGCTCACCTTGAAATCTTGGCAGAAGTGCCACCAACTTACAAGTCGAGCATTTTATGAGATTGGCAATGATGAAGGTACATGGCAAATTAATTTTCCAGACAGGCAACCAAGCAAAACACCTTCAAGATAACTTCTGCTCATTTTAAATAACCAATCTCCTTCTTGCTCAAAATTCCTCCTGCTAAGTGTGCATTGTGCTATGATAAGGTGTGATTCTGGAAACACAAAAGCAGGAAATGCTGCAGGAAGCAAGGCAAGGAAGAGCAAAATGCGCCTCCCCAAATGAACAGGACTTTAACCTGTCAGAAAGTTGGAAAGAACAATTGGATGGTCTCCGGTGGTCAGTGAGACCAGGACCTAAGGCATCACAGTAAACAATGAGCCCTTAAAACAACCACAGTTTGACGTTAAAGAGACAGAAAGCTCGAGTTCAAGCATTGGGCTTACCACTGCTGCTGAAACATCTGCTGCAAAGGAAGCCCAGCTGAGACAAAGTGTGAAAAGTCCACAGCACAGCATCCTGTGGGCAAAAAAATAAATGACAAAGAATAAAAAGGAGACTTCAGAAAGGTGACAGCAAGACTCTGCACCACTGGTCTGAGAGCTGTAACAGGATAGAGGCTTACGTTACTACTGTTCTTACTCCTATAGCATCTTCTAGACAAGTCTTGATTATGCCTATCACAAAGATGCAGAGCATAGCCAGATGCACGAGGAATATTACCTATAAATCAAATGGTGCGTGTGGGAATTGAATTTAACCACCTGGAATCCAGTTCCAATTAATTTGTTTGCACAAACTGATGAAATGCATGATTGTCCTGGATATTTTGATCCAGATCAGTTTCCAGTCTTACTAAAATCTATCCTGGACACAGAGCTCTCTCTCCCCCTCCCTCCCTCCTTCCCTCCCACACACACACACACACACAGAGAGAGAGAGAGAGAGACAGAGACAGAGACAGAGAGACAGAGACAGAGAGAGAGAGAGAGAGAGAGAGACAGACAGACAGACAGACAGACAGACAGACAGATGCCTGTACCAGAAAAGATATGTTTCAAACCAATGCTAGAACAGATATCCAAGAAACCAGTTTCCTCTAACTTACAATTCTGGTAGCTTCATATTGAATTTGTGTTCTTTTCCAGACTGACTGGAAAAAGCAATATGCTGCATATGGAGTGGGAGGTAACATTTGAAGAATTATCTTCAAACACAAGAAAAAGTATTAGTTTTTGCAGACTTGGGCTGGTGGTATGCTAGAACAGCTGTGCCATAAAAGAAAGCAGCTATCTACGGTAAGACTATCAATTCCTGCTGAAAACTATAATCCTTTATTCTGTCTTTTTATTTTGTTGTATTTTCTTGTTCTTGTGCGGTCACCCTAATGCAGGGCTGTCAAACCCCTGGCCCATGGACTGGATGTGTCACGTGCTGGCCAGGCCCATGCCCGGTTTAGTGAAGGGGAAAAAAGTCCCTTGACGGCATGAGTTTGACACCCCTGCTCTAATGCAAAGGAACACTCACAGGAGGAAAAGAGAAAGCTAGTCTAACACATCCTATATCACAACTACAGTACATTCTGGAAACAGTTTCTAAAATTCAGATGGAAAATTGCTGGTTGGTGTACTTGGGTAGAGTTGTGATAGGTACAGTAGAATGCATGGAACATGGAACTCTTCGATCCCTTCCACGTGAGCATACCAATTCTACGAAACCCTCCTTAAATCCCACAAGCGGAGACCTTTGCCAAGTGGTTTTTCTTCAGGGAGGACTCTCTCCAAGAGTGTCCAAGATCATCAGACGGCATGAAAAATTTGAGCACCTTGCGCATGGCTGTGAAAGATACCTTGTCTTCCTGCCTCTCTTGTGGAACGACTTTGTGTACTCACATAATAAGCAGACATCTGGCGTGCTTAGTCAGCCCCAGGCAGGCAATAAGGCAAATCACCAAGTCCAAAATGAACAGCAAGAGGTAAGAAAGCCATCTGGAGAAAAAACGAGAGAGAGAGAGAGAGAGAGAGAATACTTGGGTAACTCATTCATCCCTGGAGCAACTTGGTAGGAGGAAGGATGGTGAGATTGAAGCAGGACACTGTTCTTAGGCTTTCTGTGGGGGCAACACCTCCGCAGAACCCTGGAACAACAACAACAACATGGCATTTCTACACATTATGCAAGTTTGTGAAGGGCAAACTCCTCCTCTAGAGCAGGGGCCTCCAACCTTGGCAACTTTAAGACTTGTGGACTTCAAAACCCAGAATTCCTCAGCAGATGAGTTCTGGGAGTTGAAGTCCACAAGTCTTAAAAGTTGCCACGGTTGGAGACCCCTGCTCTAGAGACTTGGAGACAGACTGCTGAAATTGAAAGGAAGACATTATCCAAGGGACGTTCAAATGCAAAGGGAGACATTTACGGCTAGCAGATTCAAACAGATTCGAGAAACTGAGACTTCTGCAGTGCAATCATACTTCCCTGGGAATAAGCCAGGGGTGGGACTCTACTGGTTTGGTGGAACTGGTAGCTCCGAAGATCATCTGGAAGCGAACCGATTCGCTCCGACAATCAGCTGCTGGGCCCACCCACCGCCCCCGGCTCCATACTGACCTTTATTTCATGCTTTTGACGCTCAGGTGCATTGCGTGGCACAGTGGATTGCCGAGCGTCAGCTGTTGAAGACACAGGGAGAGTGCAGGAGTGCAGGAGAAGGTCAGTAGGAAAGCCTCTGCGCATGCACACACCCATCAAACCATGCCCACTGAACCGGTGGTAAAACAATTTGAATCCCACCACTGGAATAAGCGACACTTACTTTGAAGCTAACGGGCAGGCAGTTGCAGGTAGTAATCGACTTACAACCATTCGTTTAAGTGACCGTTCGAAGTTACAACGGAGCGGAAAAAAGTGACTTATGACCAGTTTTCAAACTTACAACTGTAGTAGCATCCCCATGGTCATGTGATCAAAATTCAGATCCCTCGCAATTGACTCCTATTTATGACTGTTGCAGTGTCCCCAGGAGTCACGGGATCCCCTTTTGTGACCTTCTGACATGCAAAATCAATGGGGAAGTCAGATTCACTTCAACAACCGTCTGACTAACTTAACCACTGCAGTGATTCACCAAACAACTGCGGCAAGAAAGGTTGTAAAATGGGGGGCAAACTCACTTAATGAATGTTTCACTTAGCAACAGAAAATTTGGGCTCAGTTGTGGTCATAAGTCGAGGACTACCTGTACTTTCCTTTCAAAATCACAATGGACAAATACTGGGCAGGAGAAAGCATTGCGGGTAGCTACAAAGCTAATTGGGGGGAGGGGCAAGAGGAATGAGCCAAGCAAGGAATAAACAGAAGGGCAAGAGAGGATATGGGGACTTTATGCCTTTATCTTATAAGGTTTTATTTCTCAAAAATAATACTTTCAAATGTTCTCAGGGTATTCCAAGAGCTGGCCTAATGCAGTTTGCCTGCAGTCCCACCTAGACTGGGGTGGGATAAGTGATTTTTTTTTTTTTAACCTCCTGCATAAGAGAGGCTCTCCCCAAACAATCCGAGGGTCTAATCTAGGATGCTTTTTCATGCAGGCGTTTCTATGAAAACAAGGCTTTCACGAGACATGAGTAGAACAATTCAATAGCACAGAGTTTTAAACTAGTATTCTATTATATTCTAGAGCCTGTGTGTTATAGAAGGTGGTGATTTTTGAGAGCCCGTTTTTAAAAACTTGAGCTGTAGATGTGTTGGAAATGCATGATGAAATTTCAGGAATGTGTAAATCAATGTAAATTGAACCATTTACACCGGCTAAGAAAATGCAATATATATGTCTGGATATAATCCTATTTAGTGGTTATCTGGCTTGCTAATGTTAAAAGTGCCTCCTGGTCAGTAAGGATTCGCTCCCACTTGCAATATAATGCAGTTTGCACAATGCTCGGTGTGTTTTGTGCTTGCATATGCATGCAACTGCCTTGTAATCCATGTAGCTCATTCCTGGAGCCCATGAACCAGAGTTGTCTTTCTGTATTTTTGCCAAAGGTTTTCTTTTTTTAATTGCAAGTACTATTTTCTTACAGATTTATTCACAGAGGCTGTCTGCTTCAATAGTATTACAGACAAAGTAGAAGAGACAAGATCTGTATTTGTGCTTCTATTTTAGTTAATGCCTTAACCTTAACTGGAATCCGATTCAAATTCTTCCACGTGTGGCCAAGAGTTAGTCATAGACAAGCTGCAGCTTTTGGTGCAACTTCACTACTTCCAAGATATTTCAGAAAGACTAAGGGAAGGGGGAGGAGGGAGACACACTTTTCAGCATTCAAGGCAGTTCTGGCTTCATTTTGCTCTCTGAGCAATTTAAATAAGTAAGTATATCTATTTAAAATAAACTAGTTTAAGTATAGACATTAGATGTGTAAATGGGATGAATTTGAGACACAGCCCATGAAATAGTATAGAATAGAATTCTTTATTGGCCAAGTGTGATTGGATACACAAGGAATTTGTCTTGGTGCAAATGCTCTCAGTGTACATAAAAGAAAAGATACATTCCTCAAGAATCATAAGGTTCAACACTTAATAATAGTCATAGGGTACAATAAACGATCAAACCATACTAGGAACCATACTAGGAATATAAATCATAAGGATACAAGTGACAGTTACAGTCATACAGCCACAAGTGGGAGGGGATGGGTGATAAGGAGTGATGAGAAGATTAATAGTGATATTAGTGCAGACTTTGTAATAGTTGAACAGCGTTGAGGGAATTATTTGTTTACCAGAGTGATGGCTTCCAAGAAAAAACTATTCTTGTGTCTATTTGTTCTGGTGTGCAGTGCTCTATAGCGTCGTTTTGAGGGAAGGAGTTGAAACAGTTTATATCCAGGATGTGAGGGGTCTGTAAATATTTTCACAGCCCTCTTGTTGACTTGTGCAGTATAATAAATAAAAATAAATAAATAAATAAATAAACCAAGCGCATATTTGTTTGCTGCAGAACAATGTTTATTTCCAGAGTTCGATGATACCTTACACTAGCTTTACCCTGCCCTCCATGTATATCCTAAAACTCAAGCGTGCACATGAGTTCCGTCAGAATTCTGCTTCCATTTATGACAAATATTCAGTGAAACCATGTTGATCAGAACGGAGACGTTCTGAAGTTGGTGCCTATACAACTTTTCGTGATGAAGCAGGACCTCTCCTGAGTTGAAATCATAAGCACGATTCAGAACCTTTGCCACTAGGATGCAGAGATTTCGTGGCAATGTTCGTGTTTTAATCACTGTCTTATACACCTTCATAATTTGGTTTTGTTTTAAAGAAAGCTGTCTCATGCGGGAAAGAAAGAATTAAGGAAAAACCCAGTCACTTGCCCAGAATGATGCTCCTCATCCTATCTGTCCAATCACTGCCCTCCTGGATTTTGCTGTAAGTCTGAAAGATGTTAGGCTAAGGCGCATTCCATCAGGGGTAAAAGGAAGGGAGGGAAAATAGCAATAGCACTTAAGACTTATATACCGCTTCACAGTGCTTTATAGCCCTTTCTAAGCGGTTTACAGAGTCAGCATATTCCCCCCAACAATCTGGGGAAATGAATGAAAGAATTCCTGTCTCTGTAATGGTGCAATGAAATCCACAAAGTGCTACTTTAAGGAGTCAGTCCATTGGTACAAACAAACAGGGTATCTACTCTGCTGTTCGGCAATAATTCTGTAGGATATCAGAGCAGACACTTTTTCCCCCAGGAAAAGCCAGCAATTAAACTGTGGAGCTACTGTTCTTTCCAGTAGCTTTAGGAGGCCTGAAGGAAAAATCTCTTTGAACTTTCAAGACCTTCTAGATTAGATCAAACAGCTTCTAACAGGAGACCTCAATCTTTCCCCAGCCGAGGGCCTCTTAAATACATTGACTTCATTTTCTGCATTTCTCAGTCAAGAGTCACCCTGAGTTAGGAACATGAGAAGGAGGACATCCAGCTTGGAGAAGGCTGAAATGCACTCACTCTCCAATAGCTCCTGACTGGCAATGTATGTCTCTTGCTATGATGACTTACCTGTAATATTCTACATAGCTGACATCATTGGCAATCTTGGACAAGTCTATGGTGACGTCACTCCACACAGGAAGCCCTGACAGTTGCAGCACAATATTGTCTGCCATCTGCTGCATGAATTTGAGCGTTTGTACATATTCACTGTGGGTTGCAAAGATCTCATTCAGGCGGGCCACGTGCTGCTCCAGAACTATTTTCATCTGTGTCGTAGTGCCTGAGACCTGCCAAAAGACAACAAGCAGGCCTATGAGAACCAGTAGGCAGATAGCTTCAAATAATTTGTAAAGCGGAATGAATGATCACAATGACATTGACTTATACAGGTAGTCCTCGACTTACAACCACAATTGAGCTCAACGTTTCTGTTAAGTTTTTTTTTAATCTCCAACAAATACTCAGAATTAAATTTGTGTTCTACAGGGATTGACCTGGGGGGGAGGGGGGGAATCTCCCTTAGATAAAAGCAGTTGTGTCATTTTTAGTAACATTAACTGCAACCAGACACTTCTTCCAATGGGTGTTCTATCTTTCACATTGATGCTTGGAAATTACCTCCATGCTTGACAGCTGAAATGTGGTTCTTCTTGTGGAGCATAGTGTTTGTTTCTATTAGACATGAACGCATCTGTGTACCCTCAGAAGTTTTACTTCTGATATTTGTTCATTTTGCCAGACATTTAGGGACTCATCCATGTGGGGGTTTTCTGACAAACTTGTGATAAACCTCACTGTTGACTGTTGACTTCACTGACCAACAGCACTCAACATATTAAAGCTATCATGAATCCTATTTTCATTCAGTGCTTCTCTGATAGTAGCCATTAACACTAAATTTAGCCAAGTTGAAAAATGTCTGCATATCTCTGAATTTCTTCAGGACATTTTTGTGATTTCCTGGACAACTTTTAAGTTTTGCTCTTTGCCTGATTTTGACAGCCCCCTTTAAGAAAGTGCACTATTACCTCAATTTGCAAAATTGTTTCTGATTGTAAGTTTGGAGTCTCAATTCTTGAGAAATGGTTTTGAAATCTTCCCCCCCCTCCCCCATCATCAGGCAACAATTTTGTTGAAGTGGCAATCTTAACAGATTTCTTTTTGTGGGGCATGACTTACTTCTGACATCTAAGTGGTGACCTCTGACAAGGAAGCCAAAGTTAGTGGTATTTATTTAGGGCTGAGCTGAGTCAAACAAGCACTGATTATTTAGTGAGGTACACAATTGGCCTTAGTTATTCTTTAACTGAATTTACTGTTTCCAGTGAACAGTACTAGAACATCTCATTTTTTGATAACTATGAAATAAATGAAACAAGGACCCCATGTATGTCTTCTTCCTTCAGATTCCTTTTATATGTCACAGGGATCCACATGAAACTTCGATAAAGTTTGTTGGCAAAGATATGTAAAATTAACAGAACATCCCAAAGGGATCCTATAGCTGTGCAGCAAAAGCAGGATGAGACAACTAGAAGGATGTTAAGTCACCATCATTCTATGGCTACATTCCCACTCACTCATATCCTTTTGGCACTCTCAATGCTTCTTTGTTCAACAGTGTTCCTCCCCCTTCGGTTTCAAGCAATCCTTCCTCAGACAATATGTTCTCATGGGTTATCTCAACCCAAATCCTTACACTATGATCTCAGCTCCCTTCAACAGTAATAAAATAACTTCAGATAATTGATCTGAAGTTAATCAGAGCCAAGGCATTTCTTGATAGTACAAAAGTCCATTTAGTCTATTTTACTGACTAACCAAAGTGTTAGTTTCCAATCTCAGATTCAGATTTCTGACTTTCTGTTTTTGCAGCCGGTGTGCCTTCTGGAAAAAGAAAAACTACCAAAAACCTTGCTTATATCCAACAGAGACAGCATATGATGCAACCACCTCTTTCAGATTATGCCATTCTGAAGTACAGATGGATAGTAGCTTCAGGGAAAATATAATGATAGACTGTAGAACTGTTGATATGAATCCATTCTTTGTCCAGTACTAACTGTCAGCTTTTCCTCCAAGAGAGGAATGAACCAGTTAGATAAGATTGCAGGAAATCTGTAAAAACCATGTCAAAGAATTTCAGCAGCTGTAATGATTCCTTATTTAAGTAAAGGGTATTCAAATCCACTTAGATATAATTTTCTTCCCTGCACTCTTCTCAACGGCCTTCTTTTTTGTTCAGGTTGGCTTGTCTTCATCTGCTCTTTATTTTACAACTGCACAAATTGCTATCAACTTGGCTATGAAATAAGGCATTTTCTTGATCAAGTCTGCCAGCCTGATCAGACTAGTCGGAGAACAGTTTCTTCAAGGTGTGACCTATAGGAGGTGGTGTAGGATCTCCTGCTTGAGCAGGTGGCTGGACTAGAACACCTCCAGAGTCTCTTCCAGTTCTGTTCTGACTGATGGACAACAAATACCTGAAGGTGAAAATTCTGTAGCATCCTTGTCCTATGGAGTAGCTTACTGGTGAGATGGCCACAATTCTTATCCAAAAGATCCAAAACTTATTCGGAAATATTAAGATCAAGCTTTCCTAGAGGGTAATTTGATTGATTCTAGACCCATCAATATAAAATTTCCAGAAGTTATTAGCAGGAAAGCTAACCCTATGAAGTAGAAAAGATACTTCAACTAACGGTAGACCTCTTGGTATTAGCTGTTCCAATGGATGACCATGCCAATAGAATCTTATTCTCAGATAGCTGCTTCATCTTCCAGCATTCCACAAAATCCATCTAAGGTTGTTTACCTCAGAAGAGATCCCTTACCAGTGAATCAACCCCTGAGAGGGTGTGATTAGCATTATCAAGGGCGTAGATCAGCTGGTAAATTCCATCGTTGGTTTCACTGTTGCCATAAAACCCAATGCCAACAGCCGCACTAGAAAAAGAGAGGAAAGACAGAAATGTGAGTAAAAAGAAAAAGTAACAGATCAGGGTCATTTGATTGCAGCAGCATCACCAAGGTTAAGACTGAAAATCATTAAGGTGCTCCATCTGCTGAAAGGAGAATTTTTTTAAAAAGTCCTTCAAATCTTTCCTATAATGAGGAGGTCTTGGTCTTGGTCTTGGTCTTGGTCTCTCTGTCTCTCTCTCTTCCCCCCCTCACACACACATTCACACATGGGGGGGGGGGAGATTTCAATGATAATACAAGGTTATGGATTAACAGGAAAAAGTACTGCTTTCCAGAAAGAGGTGATATTTCTCATTCTTACTCTGTGAAACCGACAGCTTGAATCTCTTCCTTTAGATGTTCATTCTCCCCTTCCCTGACAAATAACAACAAAATTTTGCTTTGGTTTTTAAACAGCGATGGGAATAAAGGCCTGATGGACCTGTGAAGCCCCATAAAGGCTTTCTGTATGCCAAACTGATTAAGTATTTCCACAGATTCAGATTCTTGATATGTTTACTTAACGAACTGTACTATTTCGTTGTATTTTTTTTTAAACAGCACATCATTTCTGACCATTCTCTGAGTCCTTTATAAATAGTTGCAAATGGGAGTTGATTAACTCCTTTCATTTAGGATTAAGGATTGGCCTATCCTGCAGGTCAAATATCTGACTCTTCAGGAAATTCAACAGGAACTTCAGAAAAGAAATCTACCTTTCTCTATCCAAACATATCTAAAAGAGCTAACAGCTTAAGAGCAACTTACTACATAAAGGACCTCCGTATAAATTTTATAAATCAATCAATCAATTCAAGCCCTCATGCCACAGAGCTCATGAAAGTTCCTTGAGAATCCCTAGAAGCAGCTAAAAGAAGGAAAGATGGAGAAACTAGTTTTCTGGAACTTCCATTCAGTCAATGTAATAATGAAAGTGACCCAAAGAAATCCTTTCGTTTTGCTAACTTGATACAACTTTTTAAAATTACGGATCTCACCCCCTAGATATTCCTATTAGGGAAAGGGAATATTTTTTTGAGTCTGCCATTATTATCATGGGAAATCTATTTTGTATGTGGCTTTTTAGTAAGCCTTTTTGATCTAAGAAACATCTTTACCGATGCTAAATTTCACCAGATGGATTCAAGAATCTTGGATACATTAAATACACACAATTTTCATGTTTAAGAAAAAGTAAAGAGGTATGGTTATGCCTATGTGACACTCATATACATATTATGCACGCACATTATTTTTTAAAGGTAATTTTTCATGGCCTGCCCTATACATAGAAAGAGTGGCAAAAAAAAAAAAAAAAAAGGACAAGCATTGTGAAACTATTGTCAGATACAACAATTGAGAGAGACCTATTTTGGTACAGAAAAGCAAAACAGTGTTTTTAAAAGTTTGGTTTCTACCTTATATCCTGCACATTGCACTCTATGAAATATTTGAGAATATATGAGAAATATGAGAAACAGTATATATACACACCCTCTGCCCAGTAGAAAGCTACACTGCATTTTCTAAGTTTTCTTATTTATCATATCCTTTCAATCAGAATATTGAACATTTAAGTAATTAATCTTCATCTAATTTTTACATTCACTCTACTTTTTGTAGAAGGGAACAATAACAGCATTCTTCTAATTGTCAGGCACACATGTAGTCTTTTACACAAACAAGCTACATAATCACTCCATAAGCAAACCATATCCCTATTTTAACATTTCTTCAGTTACACCTGCCCCCTTATTATTTTCAACCTACTCACAGCATTTATGATGTCCTTTTCATCCATTTTTCTGGAATATTACCATTTATAGTTTTTGTTTCAAATCCATTTTTATACACTCGCATTTCATATAAACCTCCATTCCTTCCGCAATTCTCTTCAGCTTCACCCCAGTTTGTAATTCAATATTTTTTACGTTTACTCTCCTCGAGGTTCCTGGTTTATGCCTCCTCACTCATTTCCACCAAACATTCTTTGCAGCTTTTTTCTTTCTACATATATTATATCAGGGTTGTCAAACTCAAGTCCCGCGGGGCCACCCTGGAAACAGCAAAAGACCGGCCCACTGCCTCTGCCAGCGAAAATGGAGCTTGGGGGGCCGCTCTGTTTTCGCTGGCAGAGCACTAGCAGAACTACTAGCAAAAATGGATCTCCTCAGCCCTACCCGGGCCACCACAGGTGCCCCCGACACGAGTGACGTCAAGCTGGACATGCCCCCTCCAGCCCCCGAGGTCAAACACAACCTTGATGCGGCCCTCAATGAAATCGAGTTTGACACCCCTGCATTATACAATAATTATAATTACCACATCATCATTTTTGGAGAACTTGCTCTCAATTCTCTTTTTTTTTCCCCTCCATCCACAATCTCTTTCACTTCATTTCTTCAGGCTCTAAAGACCAGCCTCTTTGCCAAGGCCTTTGCCAAAGGTGATGGAAATCCCCCTTTCCCTTGTTCTCATTGACTTCAACATTTCTGACTTCTTTATTCTTCTTCATACAGGCAGTTCTCGATTTACAACAATTCATTTAGTTACTGTTCGTTCAAAGTTACAACATCACTGAAAAAAGTGACACATCACCATTTTTCACGCTTATGACCATTGCAGCATCCCCTTGGTTATGTGATCAAAATTCAGAGGCTAGGCAACTGACTCAATATTTATGATGGTTGCAGTGTCCTGGGCAGGGGTGGGATCTGACTGGTGTAACTACCAGTTCGGTGATTTTTCGATTTGCGCACGCATGTGCGCTTTGTGTGCACGCGCGCCTGACACGTACTATGTGCCCGTGTGAATCGTCATCAGCTTGCTGCCTGGACAGCTGAGCAGCATCGTGCACGGGTGCGCAGCGGTTGAAAAAGCCCTTTTTTCCTGCTCTTTCAACCGCAGCTGTGCCACACAAAGCAGCTAAGGTTGAAAAGGCAGGAAATAAAGATCAGGTAAGAGCCCGAGCAGGTGGGTGGGCCAAAACAGCAGCAGACATAGAACCGGTTCTATGTCTGCTGCTCTTCAGAGCTACCGGTTCTACAGAGCCGGACAGAACCGGTAGAATCCCACCCCTGATCCTGGGGTTGTTTGCAACCTTATGACAGATAAAGTCAGTGGGGAAGCCAGAATCGTTTAAGAACCTTGTTGCTAACTTAACAACTGCAATGATTTGCTTAACAACTATGCCAAAAATGTCGTAAAATGGGGCCAAACTCACTTAATAACTGTCTGGCTTAGCAGCAGAAATTTTGGGCTCAATTCTGGACATAATTCGAGGACTACCTGTACTTTGTTGTTTCCTTGTTTTTAAATGGTTTTAACCATTGGTAAACCACCCAGAGTTTCTGGGAGTTGGGTGGCATATAAAATTAATAAACTTTTATTATTCCTCTAACGTCCTTTTCATAATTCTCATTATTGCAACCTCACACCCCCACACAGCAGTCCAAAATATTCTTTTTACTCCCTTCCGAGCAATTTCCACATGTTGTTTCCTTTCATCCACTTTCCATTTATTCTGTGAGGAAAGTACAAAAGATACTAATTATGAACAGTTTATTGTCTGAAATGCTTCACAAGGAACAGGACAGCGAAGGGATGAGAAACTGAGACATATTGGGCCAACGTGAGAAATGGTCTACTTTACAGAGATCATGAATGGGCACTTGAATTACCTACGATTCGTATAGGTTTTGTCCCCCCAAAAACTGTATGATGGCCTGATGGTCACTTGGCTACTGTTTGGCAAAGGACTGCAGGTTTTCTGCTGACATTAATGGCGTGACACCAAGCAATCTAATTTCTGCCAGCTAACTGTTAATGTAATAGTAATAAGGAATCAGCGAACTGTTAACAGCTGGAAGAAAAGCTTCATTACTTTCTCTTTCTTCTGAGTAATTCAAGACAGCAGTACAAGGGAGGGAGAGATAGAGAGAGCCAAAGTGTCTGAGGGGAACTGGGTGGTAGAGCTGTTAAAGGGTTCTAATCCGAACTGTTTCAAATTAAATATAAATCAAATCAAATATAAAACATTCTGCTTTGAATAGAAAAGGTCTGTTTTGAGTGCCAAACAGGCTGGTTTAAACATTTCAAATATGTTCCAGGTTTGAATTGGATCTGTTACAATAACAATACAACAAAGCCAGAAGGGACCTTGGAGGTCTTCTAATCCAACCCCCTCCTGAAGCAGGAGACCCTATGCCATTCCAAAAAAATGGATGTGCAATCTCTTCTTAAAATCCTCCAGTGATGGAGCGCCCACAACTTTTGAACACAAGCCATTCCACTGAACAATTGTTCTTACTGTCAGGGAATTTTTCTTTAGTTCTAGGTTGGATCTCTCTTTGATAAGTTTCCAACCATGGCTTTTTGTTCTGCCCACAGGTGCTTTGGAAAATAGGACAGCCCTTTCCTCTCTGTGGCAGCTCCTAAAACATTGGAAGACTGCTATCAAGTCACCCCTCGGCCTTCTCTTCCTTAGACTAGACATACTCAGTTCCTGCATTTTATCCTCCAGTATCCTAATCATTTTTGTTGCTCATCTCTGCTCTGCACTCTTTCTAGAATCTCAACATATTTTTTTGTATTGTGGTGACCAAAACTGGACTCAGTATTCCAAGTGTGGTCTTACTAGTACAATATGAAGCGGTACTAACACTCCACAGGATCTGTATATTACCCCTCTGTTGATGCAGCTTAGGACTGCATTGGGTTTTTTGGCAGTTGTAGTACACTGCTGACTCACGCTTAAGTGGTTATCCAATTGGACTCCTAGTTCCCTTTCACAGTTACTGCTGTTGAGTCATGTACCACCTATTCTATACCTGTGCATTTGGTTTTTCTTGCCTAAGTGTAACATCTTACTTTTCTCATCACTGAATTTCATTTTATTAGATAGGGCTCAGTGTTCACATCTGTCAAGATCCTTCTGAATCTTGAGTCTATCTTTTAAAGCAGGGGTGTCAAACTCAGTTTCATTGAGGGCCGCATCAGGGTTTTGCTTGACCTTGGGGCATTGGGGGTGCATGGCCAGTGCATGTGATCAAATGCCACTTTTGCTAGTAGCTTGTTTTGCTAACAAAAACAAAGCTTGTGAGGGCTGTGTGTTCCAGGGCTCCATTTTCGGTTGCGACCGCCTTCTGCAGCGCTCTGCTTGTGAAATTGGACTCTGGGAGAGCCGCATGTGGCCCTCCTGAGCTCTGTTTTTGCTGGCAGAGAACTGCAAGAAGCCATCACAGCCAGAAACGGAGTGCACGGCCCTCCCAAACTCCATTTTCATTGGCAAAAGTACTGTGGGCTGGTTCTTTGCTGGTTGCCAGATATATGGGCCAGATATAAGCACCCTGCTGGCCAGATCCAGCCTGCAGGCCTTGAGTATGACACCCCTGTTCTGGCTTGGTATCGTCTGCAAATTTGATGAGTTCCTCTTTTATCTCTTCATCCAAATTGTTTATGAAGATGATCAAGAGTACCGGGACTAAGAGAGAACCTTGGGGTATGCCACTGCATGCTTCCCTCCATGTTGGTATGGTTCCATTGAAGGCTACATGTTGTGTTGGTTGGTCAGAGAGTTATGAATCCATCTGGTGGTGAAGCTATCCCACTTTTTTTCTTTTACCAAGAAGTAGGCTGTGATCTACTTTGTCAAATGACTTACTGAAGTCCGAGTATACACTGTCCACAGCATTTTGATGGTCCACTAATTTAGTCACTGTCAAAGAATGCAATAAGGTTTGTTTGGAATGATCTGTTTTCCAGTAATAGCTTTACTTATTTCAAGGCGTTTGCAGATCTGTTGCTGATTGATCTGTAGTTTCTTGGGAGATATATATTTCCTTTTTGGAAGACTGAAATCACACCAGCTCTTTTCCAGTCCTCTGTAAATTCCCAGGGTCTTTAAAAGATATGGTTCAGTAGTTCCAACATCCTATCTGCCAGCTCCTTCAGAATTCTGGGATATAATCCATCTGGTCCTGGTGATTTGAACTCATCTAGAGTGAATAGATGTTGTCTTACCCCTTCTAGGAGAACCACTGCTTTTTGAGCAAAAACCCAAGCCGAACCATTTCTAAAATGCTCATCCACCTCATCCACAACCACCTCTGCTTCAAGCACTCTTGGCTAGCTGCTTTACGTTCCTAATGGGGTGTTACCCGTTCCAAGACAATTCAATTCATATCCCTAGTACATTAGCACATACAAGGGTACACCTGTAGTCTTTAGGGTAAGTAAACTTGTAGCCAATGGATTGTTCACCCATGAAACTATTTTTGTGTAGAGAATATTCTAAAACCTGCCTGTGGATCAGCTTCCAGCTTTGGGATTCATTGGCCTTTATATCCACTGTATCCATTTATAGGCATTACGTAAGGCAGGTTTCAGTTCTGTTCCTTCATAAGATGCTTTTAAAATGGAAAGAATTGAGCATATGACAAATCTTACAAACTGCAGACACTGCAAATAGATAAAAAGGGCACAGGCAATTTGCTTGTCTATATCAGGTGTCTTCTTATAAACAGAACATACACTTTTCAGTCCAAGGATTTTTAAGCCACTGCCAGTTAATGGATATGGTAAATGTAGGACCTTGCCAACTTACAACCTAAACAGTTCTCAGTAAGTTTACAATTGAGATAAGGGCTAAGGTCTACAATATTTCAGCTGTTCAGCTGTTCTGGATTCAATTCCCATACTTTCCAGCCAGCCAGGAATTATGAAAGTTGAAGTCCAAAACACTTGGAATCAAATTGGGGACAGATGACCTTCCCAGCTAATTCAATAGAGGATGGTTAACCTCATTTCATTCCCATTACTTAAAAATGTTTGTAAAGTGGCTTGCATCCAAATACTGAGAGAGAGAAAAAACCCTCTTTTTTGTTACAAAAAGTTATGAAAATTTGCAGAAAAATATTGTTTTGGGTTAAAAATATTTTTCCTGTAAAGCTTCAATCATGATAAGTAATACTGTTTCTTTCCAAGGAAAAAGATGCTGTTTGGGGAGAAACATTCACTAATTCATACCATTTTCATTTATTCAGAATAACCAACATGCTCTATTTTGTCATACATCTTTACTGCAGATTGAAATATCTGTCTTGAGCACCCATTTTGTTCTAAGGTAATGGAATGCATGTGCAGAATGATTCCTTGGTTCTTTCCTCACCTTACTCTTAAAAGGTTTCACTGTGTTGTGGGCTGGGGTTATCCCACACTATATGTAATAAGAAAGAAGGATATACAGTATATCTTTTGCTTCTTCCCAAAAATTTTTTTTCTTACGATCTTGTTGAAAGAATTGGGGGTAGCATCTTTTTATTTCCTGATGAAGCAGATTACAGTAGCTAAGGGATATGCCAAAGAGCAAATAATCTTGCATTTGCACACCAAGGCAGCTAATTAGAAATCATCCATCTAAGTCAATGGCCCCCAACCTTTTGGGCACCAGGGACCAGTTCTGTGGAAAGGAGGGGTCTTTTGCAGACCAGAGGGGGCGTGGTTTTGTGTGCTGCCTGCATCCCTCGGGTGGGGCTTCATTTGTTTGCGCAGACCTGTTTCTGGCATACTGTGGACCTGTGCCTGGGGGTTGGGGACCCCTGGTGGAAGTAAGAGTTCTTTAGCTGACATGATCTGCAACACACCTCCCCTGACTGAACAGGTGCAAGTTGATGTAATGGAGAGAAGATGGTTTTCTAGGTAACCTGGCCCTATCCAACATAAGGTTTTAAAGGTAATAACTAACACCTTGATTTTGTATCTCTCTGCTCCAGTGGTGGGATTCATTTTTTTACTACCGGTTCTGTGGGCGTGGCTTGGTGGACGTGGCGGGGGAAGGATACTGTAAAATTTCCAGTCAGAGGTGGTATTTGCTGGTTCTCCAAACTACTCAAAATTTCCGCTACCGGTTCTCCAGAACTGGTCAGAACCTGCTAAAATACCACCTCTGCTCTGCTCCCAACAGTTCATTAGCATCGGTACTTGATTTTATAGAGCTGCATGAAAAGGTTTGAGCATTTCTGGTTTGATTGTATGTTTCACTGAATTCCTATGTGAACAGATCTCTTTCAAAGATAATTTGTTGGAGCATACAGTTTTTGCACAAGCTGTACACCCAGCTCTTACTGGACTGTTTTTACAAGTACTGCAACAGTGATATTTCAGTCCCACCTGTATTAGTATTATTTATATTCACAAGTACTTATTTAATATGCAATTATGTTATCTTATATGCATTCGCTGTGCAATATTATGCTTGATTAATATGCCCCTTCATCTTCAATGAGCAAAGAAGTTCCCCCTTTTCAGAACACGACTTTAATCATACAGTTTAAAGTAAATAAGCAATGTCCCAAATTATTATTAACATTATCAGAATTCAGTTTCAAATTATTTTTTAATAATTTACATAGGATTCAGCTACCAAAACTGCCGTGAAATGGCAAATGAACACAGCAAATTAAGCACTTCAACCTGCATAGAGTTTCAGACATTTTACACTACTGGTTTCATGCATGCTTGTTTTTGCACAAATCTGGGATGTAAATGATATAAACATTTTAAATTTGAACTGTCTACATTTATCTTTCCCTGAGGATTTTCTCTGGATCAGGGGTTTCTCTAGCCTGGATTATGGTATATTATATTATGTGGATTGTGTTATTATTATAAGGTGCCTGTTGGTGTTGTGAAGCTGAGTTCATGAATCTATAGTGTTTTTGGAATAAGAACCCTTATTCCAAAAGCCCTTTTGTACTATACTAGAAAGGACTTTTCTACAACTTTTCACTTTTAAGTGACCTGAGGTAAATCCCTCACTAAAAAGATTAGAAAATAAAACAAAAATGTCTTATTACTACCATAACAACTAATGTGTAGATAGTTAAAAAACCTCAAAATAGATTGGATGAATTAAACAATTCTACTGATTAAAGAATTATCCCAGAAAATATGTTTGCTATGAACAAGATGGTTATAATTGCACATATCCACTGTGAGATGTGATGCCATTTATTTATGCATTAATAATTGTGCGGCAGATTATTATAAAAGTTCAAACAGAGACTTTAAGAAGAAGACATCAAGCATATTGTGTTTTCTGTTGATTTGTCTAAGGATAAAGGCTGGCAAGTTTTTTTTTAATCTTCTTCACAATTTTCCTACTTAAAAAAACACCACGATTGCAGCTAATTTAACAGCGTAACCGTACACTTTCTAGTTTCCTTGGGAGAAATGCAGAAGAGAAAGAAAAGCACAAAGGTTCTGGAAAAAACTAGGTTGCTTAGGAAGACAGAGGAAATGCAGGACGGTGAATGTCATTGTTAATTACTTAGCAATAGTTTATACAGGGGGAAAGCTATTTGGTTTGCGACTCTTGTTCAACTATCCTTGATACCTCAACCAATAAAAATGATTCATGCTTGCCAGCTTTCCTTTTATTTTTTAATGATTTCCTTGTTTCAGATAGGCTATACTTTCTAAGCGCTGATGTGCATTTCTCCAACTGAACTGTACAGAAGAGTACTCAGCTATGGCTATGTTTATCTCCTGCTCATTAAACATTGATGCCAGCTTTGAATTACATTCCTCACGTAGAACGTTGTTTTAAGGCTTCCACGTGGAAGTATGTTGCAGGAGACTACAGACCATTATAGAAAGCATCCCTGGCAGTTCTTCTCTACTCTTCCACAAAAAAACAAGCAATATTGGCTTGGAGACGCTACAGGGCATGGCCTGTCAACTTCTGTAGAACCGGTTGCTCCGAAGAGCAACAGACATAGAACCGGTTCTATGTCTGCTGCTGTTGTGGCCTACCCGGGCTCTTACCTGACCTTTATTTCTTGCTTTTTCAACTGCAGCTGCTTTGCGCGACACAGCTGCAGTTGAAAAAGGGCTTTTCCAACCGCTGTGCACTTGCACGCAGCGCTGCTCAGCTGTCTGGGCAGCTCAGCAGGTTGTAAACTGCACTCGCGCGGCTCATGCGACTTGCATATGTGCGCGTGACGTTAATAGACAGAACCGGTAGTTATACCAGTTGGATCCCATCCCTGATTAAAAGTACCTGGAACCAATCATATTAAATGTAATTAATTAATGTAATCTAAAGCAGGGGTCCCAAACTCTCGGGCCGCAGACCATTACCAGGCTGTGGTCTATTTGGAACCCGGCCATGTGAGTGGTCAGTTGGCAAGCAATGGGCCGGCACAAATGTACATGTGCGCATGCATGCACATTGTCCCAACATCTGTGCAAGTCAAGTTATGCATACATCTGTGTGTGGCAGCCCACTGCTGGTGCAGCCCTGTTCCCCTCTCCACAACCACTCCCACTGATCTAAAGTTTTTGTTCTGACTTTGAACACATCCGGAATGTGGTGGTTTTTTTAACCAAAATAGACACTGTTCTATTACATTATTGCAAGTTACAATTTATTCCATTTTCAATATGCATTCAAAATTACAGCCAAATAAAACCAGGGCTACAGATTAAAGGCAGGATTGTATACACACCTATTTTGAGGTCACTGCATTTGTTACCACTTTGGCTTCCTGACACAATTTATAAATCCCACTATAGTGTAGTGGTATCTTAAATGAGCAACTCCTCATTAAGCAGGTTTCTGTCTGTTCAACTAGTTGTCTAGAAAGAACCTGTTGCAGAGTCCCTCCTCCAGGTAAGATGCAAGCAGTTTGGGCTAGAAGTCAGATCTATAAATTTAGGAAATGCATTACCTGCAGTAACATGAATGACCTTGACTGTTTTCTTCCTCTGGGAAGGGAGACCACATCTCTCCTTTAACGACTGCAATATATTCCTTATATTGGAAATAATCACTAACTGTAGATGTGACTGCAATATTATGTGAATGTAACTTTTCAATAAAATAAAATTAGCTCATCTGGGGTTGTTTCTTGTCTGGTCTACCTTGTAAGGGTGACATTTTGCATATCTGAAAGTATATTTCTCCTTCTGTTTCCTTTCCAGCCTAAGAAACTGGGGAGTCCTCTTGTCCCACCCCCATTCTGAGCCTCTTGCCCCACCCACATTCCTGCTGTGGGTACAATTACTTTTTTCCTAACCCTACGTACCCGGTCTGTCAAGATCATCCCCACATATCATTAAAGGGCCCTCCTGGGAAGGGCAGACTTGGATATTTATCTGCAAGTCTGGTGTGAGGAAAACGTTGGGCATCTGTTGATTCTGCTTCAAACTGGACTCTAGCCTTGGAGCAGGTCCTACAGTGGTGGCTGGAGTTCAGTGTGGCTTGATTATCTAGGACAGGAGTCGGCAACCCACAACTCTGGAGCTGCATGTGGCTCTTTCATCCCTCTACTGTGGCTCCCTGTCACCAGTCGGTGCCACAATTTTGAGAGGAGCTTCCAGTTGTGGGGGAGGGGGGGGAAGCACAGCATGCCAGGAGGAGACTCTATGGCAAGGGGCGTGTTTCCAGTCGGCTCCCCAATTGATAGGGCTTTCAGTTAGGACAGGTAGAGGAAAAAGGACCCCGTGCTAGGAGGAGACTCTATGGTAGGGGAACCGGACTTCCGGCTGGCTCCAGAATTGAACAGGGGGTTTCCGGTTAGGACCTTTGTGGCTCTTTGACTGCTTAAGGTTGTTGACCCCTGATCTAGGAGAAGCTTGATCCTGATGAAGTAGACAGGGTACATGTAACTAATGCACAGCTTACTTACCTGTGTATTAGATCTATGCCCCTCATGTTTGGCTAATGGTGGTGAATTCTTCCTTGAGATGGGGATGGTTCTACCATCTTTTAAAGAGGCAGTGGCTCACCCACTCAAGAGCCCATTGCCCAACTTCATCAGATAATTTTCATTTGGTCTCCAACCTTCTCTTTTAAGAGAAGATGGTTAGCTGGTGGATTATGTAGACTTGCAAGATTTATATCAGCTCTCCCTGATAAATCAGTCAGAAAACACAATTAGATGAACTAATTCTACTTTACTGTAGAAACACATTAACAGACTTTTGTAAGTCTGAAAGTACAAACTTCCCACCAAACTTCTAACTGTTTTATCCACTTAGGCAGGTCCTACTTATGTTTCTTTCTCTGACTATTAAGCCAGCCTTATTGTCTGTTTCTTAGGCAACATCTCTTCCCTTTGTCTCCCAAGGTCATCCACACATTACATATAGAAAGGCAAGCTTGAATCATATACCTGGACTGCAAAAATCCAGGTGACCACTAGATAGCAACAAAACATTAATATGTCTATATTTTTTGCTGCAATCTAATGGCTATCTGGATATCAGTAATTAAATTGAATTGAATTCTGTATTGTCATTGTATGTATATACACAGTATACATACAAAATTCACATAACACCCAGAGACTAAACTCAACATGCACACACACATGACAATCCCCAAGCACTTCCCCACCAAAATTCCCCGCCTCCTAAAAACAGACAAGCATCCACACAACAGACCAAGTAATACTGTCCAACAGCTCACTGATGGCCATCCTTGAGTTCATTGTTAAGTGCAATTATAGCTCTTGGATAAAAAATATTCATAAAACATGTGGTCCGAGTTTTAATTGTTCTATATCTTCTGCTAAAAGGCAACAGTTCATAAAGATTGTGAGCAGAATGGGAAGAGTCTAGTAACCTAGATATAACTGTTCACTTAATTTTAAGTAGTTTAAGGAATAAATATTAACCTAAAAAACCACTTGTGATTCTCTTCTCGATAGAGTAAATAAATAAACATTAACTATCAATGACCAGCTTAAAAACAAAAGGAAAACAAATTGTGATAGCATGTTATAAAGCAATGTGTCATTTAAAATCTAAAGCGTCAAGTTAATGGAACTGAAGTAACTTTAAGAGAGGATTCATGCCAAATACAAACTTCAGTTTGATAGTTTGATCATACATCAAGACTCCCCACTGATGTTTCTAAGCACATGGCAAGCAGAAAATAAGACAGAGTTAGGTATATAGCATAATATGTATAACTCCATTTAGACTGTTTTTGCTATTTATTTAAAAGTCAAAGAACCAGATTTCCAGGTATTGGTATTTAACTCCTTACACTAAAGCAGCTGCAATCAAGACACCCTAGGGAACTTAAAAAGTACTTAGGTATTTTATTTCTCTGCTTCCTCCCCATCTTATTTGTTCAAAGTTCATACATTTATCTGATTCCATGGAGATGGTTTTGCAAAGTTTTTAATCAGCCTGAAGGCCTGGAAATCACGTGCCTCTGTTCTGGGGAAGGAAGCAAGTCATGGGAAGAGCATGCTGGTTTAATCATTATGTTTATTCCTAAATACAGATAGTTCTATTCAGCAAAGAGAATTGGGAGGGGGGGGGGAACCCTCCACCTTTGGAGGCTCAGATGACTCTCAAACAATTAAGAACTAAAATCCTTGTAAGTCCTTGGAATAAGTAACTGAATGATCTAATTGAGAACAGTGTTTATAGAAGAGAACTAGCAGAATCCATTGGAAACCCATCAGAAAACACATGGAAGGAAATATATGAAGCACATATGTGGATGTCATTTCCTCTGTGTTTGTTGCTAAGATTAACCAGATGGTGATACAGAATGCCTATTTTTAACATTGCAAGTTCTTAAAAAAAAATAAAAACCAAAAAAATTAGCAATAAAAACCACAAGTAACTTGACTGGCCTAATTTATTTTCTCTGCTCAACTACCCCATAATTTGTTCGATTTTGATTTAAGATTTTGTTGGGTTCATATTTTCACACAACAATTTAATGTTTACAGGGTTTATTGGCTGCTCCAACTGATGAGTGGTTAATATATAAATTTGGGCACTGTAACTGCTCAGTAAACATAGTCTGAATAATCCATGGCTTAGTCGTGCAATGTATGAAGCCAGCTACTGTTTGAAAGTCTCAAATAGCAAGATAAATTTAGGGCATATCTATTACCAGTTTTTAATGCCAAAATGTGATTAATAATTGAAACACCAAATCTGCTTGGAACAGGGCAGCATAGAAATGAAGTAATTAAAAATAAAAAAAGTCAACGATGAAAGAAAAGAATCTTTATTTTCACTAATATATCAATGGTTGATGTTTTGGCTATTATTAAACTTGATAAAAAGGGCTATTGTTCATTGGTGATGTGAAAGAAACGTCAGAATATACAAAATTCAGCTTTCCATGAGAGTGGACAATTCTTGCCACTTTAGGTAATGTCACAAAGGCATACTGACCTTCCCCAACTTGCAGCTCTCCAAATGTTTGACTACAACTCACATCAACCCTAGCCAGGCCTAAATGTTTATGGAGATTCTCAGTCATCCAGGTCATGGTTGTCCCAAAGGTGCTTTTTCAAGAGGCAACTGGACTTTCTGGATTTTCTTTGAAGATGTTTCGCTTTTCATCCAAGAAGAACTGAAGAAGTCTTCAAAATGTCTTCAAAGAAAAACCAGAAAGTCCAGTTGCCTCTTGAAAAAGCACCTTTGGGACCTAACCACACCTATTATTTTGCTACTTAGAAATGGCAGCTCTTGAGCAACTAAACATATCCAGAGGACATTCTTTCTGATTGCTACTATTTGCAAAGTACCTCACTATTCCAAGATTCTTTCACCCTGGAATTCTGTATTCTGCTTTACTGTAAAGTATAATGCCACTCCAGAGAAGAAATCGCGCAGAATAATTGGTTAGTGTTGGTCCAAAGCAGCCAACGTAGATGCATAACATGTCCTCCAGAAATAGGGAAGGAATACAAACAAGGTTAATAAAAAAAGGAACAGAAACACTCATTAAGTTCAGTGAGCTATAACAAATGAACTTCCTCTGGCTGTCTTTTGTCATTTGTTTGCTTTTAAGAAAGTTGCAAAAGTGGTTTAGCAGAACCAGGTTGATTAGGGGTTGAGGGGGAGAAGACATACAATTGTCTTATTTCGGTTTGGACTTTGTTCGATTCTTCCTAGTCTTTAGCTTTTGCGGTAGCCTTTAGATGAACTAAATGCCCTTTGGCAATGTATGACCTGGATGTCTTTATCAGTGACAAATCTGGAAGGCATAGGTGCACCAATTTATAGGCTGCTGAGTAAAGATAAGATCAGCAAGTCAATGTTTTACATTTAAACCGACCAAGTACAAAGGAAACAGAATGATAATATCAAAAGGCACTGGAAAATGTTATTGTTTACATATGCACACACTTGGGCCTTGAACCACAACTTAGAAAGCAACATTTGACCCCCATCTCTGTGTAAGTTTAGGATGAGAAATAGTCTTATTCCTTGATCTTGCAGGGCATATAATGTAACATTTGAAAGTCTTCTTTTCCCTCATACTTCTAAACAGAGCAAAACAGAATTCTGTTGTACATTTCCAAGTTTAACTGTTATGAATGTTCAGATGCAGAAGACGACTAGATCTTGTTTATATGAACAATTGTGAGATATAGCCCTGGTTTAACCACTTAGCTCCATCAAAGGATTGATGGGATCACTTGCCCATTTTCATATCTTGTTTTAAATTAATCATGAGGATAAGATTTCCTGTCATGTGCAACACCCCTGCTCTAGATGATCATATTTGAGTCCAGGAGATGAAGATATAATCTCTGTTTCCTGAGGCTCCCAGTTTTATTCTCTTCTAATTTAGAGCCTATATGCAAATGTCATGTGACCCTTGGAAACCAATTATGCCATCCCTTTGAAAGAAAAAGTAAAACAGACTCCTCCATTGTTTGATTTCCTTTAGCCTCTTGGAGGCTACAAGGGAGATGAATATTGTCTATTGCCAAGATGGCGCCATTGACAGCTGCCTTGGTGAAATGTTCTCTAATGGTTTACACTAAGAGCATATGCACCAAGACAAATTCCTTGTGTGTCCAATCACACTTGGCCAATAAAAAATTCTATTCTATTCTATATTGGAGCACACTAAACGTCTCAGCAATATTAAAGCAAAACCTAGAATTATGTGTGAAGCTTTGGGGCACCTACAAATGGGCCTTCTCCTCTGAGTCAGGAAGTGAAATGGAAGTGAAGCCAATGACTCCATCCTTCATATGGGTAGCAGCGAGAAAAAGAGCAGGTAATCACGCACTTGGCTAACAGAAAGACAGTGAGGCGATCCATTATTACCATTTCATTTATTAGAATCGGGAAGACAGTTTCTTTGAAAGCATTGAGAGGTTGTGGTGAATTGATTATCATCATCAAAAGTATAAATGGATGAGCTCATCTTTCAGGTCAGATGCCCAAGATAAATACTATTTTTTGGACCACTTACTCCTTGGTGATCAAAACTTGTAGCTTGTACAATTAATTACCTTTCTGAAAAGCATCTTCACAAAAACATAAAAATAAAAAAACTTTAAAACAGGCACAAGCACAAACAAAAATATTGTTAGGATATCTATAGCCCATGGAACAAGAACTACTAGAGGCAGAAACCAGATTCAGAGCAGGGGGCACTTGAGATTGCATTAACATTTGATGGATAATGGAAAAGGCAAAAGGGTTCACAAAAAGAGTATTTATTGTTTCATTTACCATTATCTGTGAAGATCAGGGATGTCAAGCCCAGGGGCCCGATCTGGCCTGGTGGGGGGATCCTTAGATCTGTCCAGATCTGGCCCGGGGATGTGTGTGCTTAGATCTGGTCTGTGGGGCCACCCTGGAACAGCCCGTAGTGCCTCTGCCAGTGAAAATGGAGCTGGCCACACCCACCTTGCCCCCCCAAAGTCAAACACAATCCTAATGCGGCCCTCAATGAAATCGAATTTGACATCCCTGGTGTACATCACAAGATATCATTGATAGCTTTTAAAAATAGGGTGATACCAAGCAATCACATCTGCCTATTGTCCAAAATGGTATAGGGTCTCCTGCTTGAGCAGGGGGTTGAACTAGAAGACCTCCAAGCTCCCTTGCAACTTTGTTATTCTATTGTCACACTTTTTTTCCTTCCAAACTATAAACTAAACAGGTGTGGAAAAGAAGCCGAGCTCTTTGTTTACACAATGTGTAATTTTAGCATATAATATACTATGAACTCTCACTTTCCCAATATCCATCTATCCTAGCATTCCAGAAAATAAGTAGAAAAGCTATGGTTATAATACTCAGTGTCTTATTTTGCAGTAACTTCAAATGCGAAACAGCTTGGGAATGTTTCCTTGGACATAGATTTTATACTCTCAGTTTTTTTCCAGTCATATACTATTACACAAGAAGAACTCAACAGGCCCTCCTTATAGCATTTAGAATAACAGATCAATCGGTCTTCCTATGGACCCACTGTTTAACTCAGGGATCTCCAAATTTGGCAACTTTGAGACTTGTGGACTTCAACTCCCAGAATTTCCCAGCCAGCAAGGCTGGCTGAGGAATTCTGAGAGTTGAAGTCCACAAGATACCAAAGCTCTTGAGTTACAACTTTTTATACAGGACATTTTAAAAAGCTGTCACTGAAGAAAGCTTTCAAAGCTTTCCCACACCTTTATTACAAATCAGACTGAAAGAACTCACCAACACATGAGAGCGGCTACCACAGCAGTCCAGGTGATGCAACAAGAATTGGGCTTCTTAGTCTCCGACTCTTCCTCCTTCTTGCAGCAAGATAGGCAGATGAGATAGATGCCAAGGAAAACCAGGTTGAGACCCAAGAAGAGAACTCCAGTTAGAGCCAAGAGGATCAGGGACTATGAGACAAGAAAGGGAGAACTCTCTTTAACCCTCTGTTTATGGCTTAAAAACAAACAAACAAGTAAAACATTTTCCTGCCATCAGTCAAAACATATTGTATATTTGATGCTGGAACCAGAGCTACTAGCCCTAATGCTAATCTCTAGCTTTGGTCTTACCATAATTTCAGAACTGAAGACTTGCTTTTTATCATCACTTGATTCTTGTAAACAAATGGCCAAAAAATGGATAGTAGACTTTTTGTACACCACAGCATATAAATTAGTTTAAAACTAGCCTTTCTAAAATGAAATCCACTTGGAATTTGCCTTGCTTAAACTACTGGAAAGCAAAGGAACAGAAAAGATATCAAATATGTTAAGATCTATTTCCATCCAAATGCCAAGCTGTATAGTTTAAATTTAGCAATTGCCAACTAAATTGTTAAATTTTGCTACAGCATCTACTTAAACAGCTGTTTATTTATTACATCAAATACTATATATACTTCTCCAGTAGTTAAACGAACATGGCAAATTAAATTTCATGGAACTTAAATAAGAATCCCTATAAACTCAGAAAGTCGGGAGGTAAAAAATGATCCTATTTTATTTTGTTTATTTTTACCCCACCTTTATTGTTTTTATAAATAACTCAAGGTGGCAAAAATATCCAGCACATTTTTCTCCTCACCTCCTCCTATTTTCCTCATGATAACTACCCAGTTAGGTGGGTTGAGCTGAGAGAAAGTGACTGCCCCAGTCAGCCAGCTGGCTTTCAGGGTTAATGCATCAGTAGAACTCATAGTCTTCATAAAAGATGTTCATATTGCAGACCTTAAGGCTCCTTACATGTGTGATAAACACAAATTACAAATATTAGAGATATTAGCCATTACCAGCTATATCAGTCATTTGTGACTTGAGTGGTTAAAAGGGAAAAAAATTAAGAATCATCCAAATGATGTTTTCCAAAATCATAAGAACTGGTCTTACTTGCTGGAGATAAGCAATTAAATGACCATTAACAAGCTTTATGTGCCTAAACAGAAGTGCCATTCTCCCATAAGAGGTAATTATGCCTCAGGCATCTTTACCATTAATAGCTGCACAAATATAGGCCAATTCAAGGCCCTTTCATGGCTGACAGTGGTGCAATTGCCTATTTACTGATTTCTAAAAAATGTTTTCCAACCCATCATCCAGTTAACTCTGCAACACAGAAATGGTTTTAGTTTTGCAGGCAGAAAGCACAGTACATTTAGAATGCCTGAAGCCAACCAAACGCTCTACATGAAAGATGGACCTCTCTTACTGTGTGAAATTATTTGGCTTATGAACCATTCTGCATTTGTAGGATTGCAAATAGGCCATAATAAACATTAAGATAAGTGCAGTGCTAAAATGCAAATGAAATCCCCAATTAAGCAGGAAAAAAATAGAATGGCTCCTGATAAATCTTTAATTTGTTCCTTAATTTGTTCTACTACATTAGAGCTCACATCCTTCTCTCACTATATGGTGTCTGTACACTGTTATAATCTCTTGACCGAGACAAATTTTAGGACATTCTGCAAAAACTCTATCTTTTATTATTATTAAAATGTTGGTTCTCTATATTTTAGAAGAGTTGGTTCCAGAAAGCAGAATCAGTCATGCCTTTCTTTCAAAGGTAACATTTGATAGTATGTCTAATTTTTTTTCAAAACGCCATTTTTGCAGAACCTTTGCTGCCATCCATGCTTTTATTGGAAATATACTGTTTGTGCTATAGATATGAAGCGTGTGGAATGATGTTTTAGCTCATGCCACTATTACATTTCTATACAAAGTTGATGTTTTATTAAGGGGAACACCAAGATTGGAGAAAAATCTTATTGTTGCATAATGCAGTTTAGGAACAAGATATATAAACTCTATTTTGACTCGGTTGATTTACTTTCTCTTGAAGGCTTTGAACAAGATACCAAACTGTTATGCAGTATGTACAGGTCGTATTCGACTTACAACAGTTCATTTAATGACCGTTCAAAGTTACAACAGCACTGAAAAAAGTGACTTATGGCTGTTTTTCATATTTAGGACCATTGCAGCATCTCTATGGTCATACGATTTACATTCATGGATGCTTGACAACTGACTCACATTTATGATGATTGCAGTGTCCTGGGGTCACACGAACACGTTGTCACCTTCTGACAAGCAAGGTCAATGGGGAAACCAGATTCACTTAAGAACTCTGTTACTAACTCAGGAACTGCAATGATTCACTTAACAAATGTGGCAAGAAAGGTCGTAAAATGGGCTCAGTTAACACATTTCTCACTGAGCAACATAAATTTTGGGCTCAATTGTGATCATAAGTTGAGGACTACCTGTATACACTTGATAATAGATTGGCCCATCATGCACCACATTTTTTTCAGGTGGATGATTTTCAGTCCTTTCCTCACCCATCCACCTTGATCTTGCATTCCCTTACATGTAGTCCTTGACTTGCGACCACAATTGAGCCCAAAATTTCCATTGCTAAGTAAGACAGTTACCGTAAGTGAATTTTACTTCATTTTATGACCTTTCTTGCCACAGTTTTTAAAGGAATCACTCCAGTTAAGTTAGCAACACAGCTGTTGACAAAGTAACAAAGTTAGTGGCTTCCTCACTAACTTTGCAAAAGGTGATCACATGTCCAGGGGACACTGCAAACGCCATAAATATGAGCCAGTTGCCAAGTGTCCGAATTTTGATCACATGACCATGGGAATGCTGCGATAGTAGTAAGTATGAAAAATGGTCACAAGTCACTTTTTTTACTGCTGTTGTAAATTCGAACGGTTGCTAAATGAATGGTTATAACTCAAGGTTTGCCTGTATTTACATTCTTCCTTCCTTCCTTCCCTCTCTCCCTCCCTTCCTCCCTCCCCCCTCCCTTCCCCAATCTGGAATAATTTACAGTGATATTTTACTACATCAAATGAAACAGTATATAATTGACAGAATACATCAAGGCACAGGATAATACAATAAAATGAATAAATAACAACCAGATTGCCAATATAAACAATTACAACACCTTAACATCAAACTCCAAGAGCCCTGAATAAAACTGTTCTCTTAGCAGCCTTATGAAATGATGCCAGAGTTATTGCCAGATGGATCTCTGAGGCAGTTTGTTCTACATAGTGGTTAAAAAAACCCACTGACGGTAACAGACCATATACTTCTTACTTCCCTTACCAGTGGGACACTGAGCATAGAATAACAGAGTTGGAAGGGAACCTGGAGGTCTTCTATTCTAACCCCCTGCTTAGGCAGAAAACCCTATAGCATTTCATTCAAACGGCTGTCCAATCTCTTCTAGAAAACCTCCAGTGCATTCGCAACTTCTAAAGGCGAGCTGTTCCGCTGGTTAACTGTTCTAACTGTCAGGTGATTTCTCTTTATTTCTAAGTTGCTTCTCTTCTTGATTAGTTTCCACCCATTGCTTCTTGTCTTGCCTTCCGGAGCTTGACTCCGTCTTCTTTGTGGCAGCCCCTGAGATATTGGAACAGGGCTATCATGTCTCCCCTAGTTCTTCTTTTCATCCCCACATCCCCAAACTAGGATAAGCACACATTAGACGCTGCTTACAATTGACATTATGGGAGGTGTTAGGGATAACATTGTTTTACCCTAACTGTTTTGGGTAAAGATAATAAAATGCTGAATCATGGTTTGTCAGATAAAGTGTATGTGACTTTAAGCTAAAGGAATGTAATTAAGGGTGCATGTTAGTGTTTGGGGATTAACCCCCTAGCAGAGTATTGCAGCAGTAGTCAAGCCAGGCAGCCAAACGAGAGTGGAAGGGCCCCAGAGTATACACACACTGAACACAAACACTGTTTGTAGTTTAAATAGTTTTTAATCCATTTAGATATTTGGTATCAATGTTATACCTAACAGTGCAGCTGTAAAAGTACTATATAAGCAGCAAGGCACTCTCTGGCTCTTACTGGCTGGCTTATTGAAGACTGCATTCTTGCTGGATCGGGGAGGAGAAGAAGTGTTGGATTACTTTGAAGATATTTCTCAACGGAGAGAAGATAAGTTTTGGACAGATTTATTATATGTGTACTGACACTGGCTATTCGACATGGACTTTGCAAATAGAGTATCCCTGACAAGACTTGACTGAAATGATATATGACTAATGGACCGTTATTTGACTATGCTATAATTCTTAAATGGAATAAACTATATTCTTGATAGCACAAACGTATCTGTATTTTTACTGCGTGTTAACTAGAAAACGTATCTCACACATTTACCTGTCTTCCTATCTGACTTCGCTGCACATTCTGTTTAGTTTGTTTTCCTTAACACCCGTTGGGGAATCCAGGCTTAACAGGAGGCATCAGGGCTTGCTGGGAAGCCTCAGCTGACATCAGAGATCAGTGCCAATTATGCATTTGAGTAGAAATGCAGATAGGTTCACACTACTTGTACATTGCAAACAGTTGGTGAATCTGGTTGTGCAACAAATAGAAATCTATAGCATAAGCAGTTACTGTATAGTGGAGAAGTACACCTGCCCTCCCTGACACGTGGGCTAAAACCCCCCAGAGCACAGGGCAGGTAGTCCTCGACTTACGACAATTGAGCTCAAAATTTCTGTTGCTAAGTGAAACATTTGTTAAATGAGTTTTGCCCCATTTTATGGCCTTTCTTGCCACAGTTGAGTGAATCACTGCAATTGTTAAGTTATTAAGCGGCTTCCCTATTGATTTTGCTTGTCAAATGGTCACAGAAGGGGATCACATGACCCCAGGACACTGAAACCATCATAAATATGAGTCAATTGCCAAGTGTTTAAATGTTGATCATGTGACTACGGGGGTTATGCTGCAACGGTTGTAAGTGTGAAAAATGGTCATAAATAACTTTTTCAGTGCTGTTGTAACTTCAAATGGTCACTAAATGAACTGTTGTAAGTCGAGGACTACCTGTAATCTAGCTGGCTGAGAATAATGAACTGCTCATTGCCTTCTTTCTTTCATTTATTGTTAAATTGCTAAGAAAATATGAATATACATTATGACAGGGCATCATGCAGCTTCCTACACTCTCTTTCAAGCTATTTAGGACATTAATGGAATTTATTCTATCTTTCTTCCAAAAAGGAGCTGAGTATTTTGCAAACAACTTTCCGGATACTCATCAGTTAAACTACTGGGCCAAACATCATTAGTTAATACAAAGAAACTGTATACTTGCTTTCCAGTGCAGGATCTCAAAACTTAAACTTTCAGCCTTGTTGCCATGCTTTCACTGTCAGAGGATTGTGCATATGCTATGCATATGTACCGTGCATGCATTTACTGCGACAACAGAGACATGTATATATTAGACATTTTCTAAGGGTGCAGGTGAAGTGCAGATTCTTAATTACATGGAGGCTATTTAGGGCAACAGTTCATAGTGATTGTAATATATACTAAAGTTTTTCAAGCCTCTCTTGAAACTATTAGAAAAAAAAAAGATTTTCCAAGAGCTTTTTAGGAACATTTTCCAATGGCCTAATTAACCAGAAGCTTACTTGGGAGTGTTGGGGTATATCCCATAAATTTCTTTTAAACATAGGCTGTATTGCCTTTGCATACTTTACAAATTCCAGTTTTCCATCCCTCCTTGCATATTGAAATGTTCCAATCTGATGGGCTCTGTCTTCATGTGTTAAGTTGCTAATTATTTTTTTAAGCAAAGCAATTTTTGGAAACAAAGATTTTACCGGGAAATCATAAGGGTGGGAAAGTTTTAACTCCATCACATTTAGTTTGCTGTTCTTCCTAGGTGTTGAGAGCCCACCCACTGAATCTGAATTGTTTCTCACTTTTCGTTATCAGAAAACACGTGCATGGCAAAACTTCACAGGTGTTGCTGTTTTTAACCACAGTGCTTTTCCACTGTGCATATAAATGTATCCCTGTAGCTTTAGTTTCTGATGACATGTTTGAAAGCAATATGTTACCCAAGAAAGTCAGATAAATGTTGGACAAAATCCATGGTCTTGGCAACTGGATAGTCTTGACAAATACAGTTGGGTTTTAGCTCAGGCCAACTATAGCTTCACTTGAAACCTTTGAACAATCTGCTTGTGCTCAAGCCAATCTATCGCCATCCTCCCTGAATTTTTTTTTTTTTTGAAACATAGGAAGCGGGAATGCTACGCAGGCTTTCAAGTCCTGGAGGAAATCAAATAAAGAAAATGCTCATTTCAGAGCCAAATGATAGTTCAGCTCGAAGCACAGAAACAAACTAAGAAAATAATAGCAATACCAACAGCAGACTTATATACAGCTGCACAGTGCTTTACAGACAGTGCTTTACTAAACAGTTTACAGAGTCAGCATATTGCCCCAATTATGTTTGTCCTAATTTTACTAACCTTGGAAGGATGGAAGGCTGAATCAATCTGGAACCAGTCAGAATCGAACTGCTGGCAGTCGGCAGAGTTAGCCTGCAATACTGCATTCTAACCACTGCGCCACCATGGCTCTTGCAATGAAGAATGAAGGGCCATGGAGGGTATAACTCACAAAAAGGCTATTTGCAATAGGTTGTAAGTGATCAGTCACTTCCTACAATTCTCATAGGACAATATAGAACAATGGCAGTCTACATGCAAAACATTTCCAACAATATGCCATGTTAACAATCATTGCAAGACAGCAGTAACTAGGCAAGTGTGAATGAAGCTGATGGGAGGTTAGGTCATTCTCTAGTACCAACTGTGCACTTGTTCTAACCTCAACGAAGGGCACTGGATTTGAACTTCAATGCCATTATAGTCTGCAATCTCGCTACTTAAAGACCTGCATTCATCTTGTATGAACTTAGCAGACCAATTCATCAAACATCAGAGCAAATTTCTTTTTGTTTTTCTAGACTAGAGTACTATCCTTGGGTAAATTAAATGAGCTCTTCTCTGTCTGCTTAAATGCGCTTTGAAAATAATTTTTAGGTTTTATTAATGTTTAGAATTCCATTGTAATATAAAAGACAGCTCAATAAAGGTGTTAACTCAATGTCCAGCATCAGGCCCTCAGTATCAAAATGCTGTACTCGGATGGACCAGATGTTCTTAGCAAAATAAAGAATAACACATAACATATTATTTGTTTATTTATTTAAATGTACTGGCCGCTCAATTCCAGCGGACTCTTTAACCCAGTACCAAAGAGGGATTGTATTAATGGATGCATCAAAAACAGTTCTCTCAAGGAAAATAAAAGCTTTCCTTTTTTCCACTGACGGCAGAGGCTTTGGTGCTGCTTTTTATTAACCAAGCCTGTCAAAGCAGTGAGCCTTGCATGACACAGGCGCCAAGCTGGAGTCCCCAACGAGAAGCAATTTGTTTAAAACTAAATCACAAGGATTGCTTTGAACACAGAACAGCTTTTTTTGCTGCTGAAACTTTAGTTGCTGTCAAAAGACATCTCTTGACCCCCATTAGGACAGAAGTACGCTTTGTCGGACGGTGTTAAAACCTGAGGTTCCCATTCAGCACCTTCAGATGAATGCTGAGGCAAAAGGAAGAAGGGAAACCAGGCAGATAAAGCACAAAATCCCTTAAAAGCACAAACATCTGCCAGAATGACAAAAGAAGTCAATGGAGACCCTAATACAATAAAGGCATTTGTAAGAGCACACTTGGGGAGGGCAGAGATATTTTTCACAGAATGCAGCCTAACATAAAACAAACAGCACGTATTTATTAATCAAAAGACAGCTTTCTGTGGCAAGAAAAAACTTGTAATTTGACAGGAGAGAAGAACAAAAGCCCTCAATGCAATATTTTGGGCCTTCGGGTGTGAAAACCTCAAAATTCCTCACAGGAGATATCAAGAATGTGTAATCTTATTACTGCTTCCTTTGATCCACATCACTCAATTCAACCCACCTCCCTTTAAAATATTTCAGGCCATCTTCAAAGGAATCCAAGTGCCGGTAAAAAAAAACCCAGATGGAAGAATTTTAATCTACACATGCAAGAACATTTCAAGGGGACAGAGATGTCTTTGTACTTTAGAGATAACTGAATGTACGTACTTTTTTTTTTAAAAAAAGAACACAGTAACATAGCATGGTGATAATGTTTCAATAAAACATATTTTGAAAAAATAGATGATGAGTAGAAATAGAGACATGTATTATAAACGCTGTAATTTGATAACTAACTGAACATAAATTTTGTCAGCTTCATTCATCAGCTGTCTTAACTGGGCCTAAGGTAGAAAAGTTTAGCTGTGATATTTTAAAAAACTAATAATAACTACAAAGAATCTTCTATGAAACAGAACTTGTTTTTTTTCTTTGTAAAGAGAGAGTAATCCAAAAACATAGGGATTCCATCTGATTCTGAACAGCTTCTATTCCATTCCATTTTTTAAAAAAGTACATTTTTAAACCATTGCAATGCAATCATTTATTAACTTTATCTTCTCCATATCAGACAAACGGGAACCATATCAGCAGAAGAGAAGAAAGATCCATGAAGGGGGTCCATGTGGGGGATAAGGGCTGGTACAGATGTTGCAATGCCAAGGAAAATCACTGAGATGTGGTATCTGAAATTTCCATGGTCTATTCAGAAACAGATCTCTCACACTCTGATTGCTTAGAGTGCTAATTTAGAATCACTGTTCAGCTCCAGCATCTTTAAAATCAAAAGTAGAACCATCGCTTAGATATTGGGCTTGTGTCAAAGTCTAGCTAGGCTACCAAAAGCTAGGTTGCCATCTGATACAGAGATTCTTCATAGCTATATGCAGAGTATTTGGAGTAGATAAGACGACCAGCAAGGCCAAGATTAATAATGCTCATGGATGCATGGAAAGACCTTTTCAACATCAGTTCTTCTAGAAATAAGTAAACCTAGGTTCACCTTTTGTAAATAAATAAACCTAGGTTAGAGGTCTGTAGGGAATTACATACTTGCAGAAGATGCCCATGCCAATCAAATGCCAGTTTTAGGGTTGCAAGAGAGTCAACATGCAGGGTGTGATGGAACTGGAAGATTTATGAGTGTGCGTGAAACAAAACAAAAATTTGTGTTTACCAGGTTCTAATCATTTGATATAACAATAGCTATAGATTTTAATAAGATGTGATGTGCTAGGGAGGGAAAAACGAGGCTTTTACTTTTATCAGTGTACATCTTGGAGACATATTCCTTTGCAGAGTGCAATAGCCTGCCAGAATCAGAGCAGACAAAGGATGCTTGATCATGTGAACAGGGGCTTGTAATTGGCAACCACTGTCCCCATAGCCCATATCGTTTGCCTGCAATGAAAAGCATGCAATAAACATTTCCCTGCCACCATCAAGTGCTCTTGAGATGAAAAACAAACATTACAAATCCCCTAGAGTGGGCAGTTGTGCCATGCACCATTGTTCACTTCTTTACTGGTGTAAATCTAGCCAAACATTGCCAGGTTTCTATGAGGCAACAATCCACAGCCTGGGCAGTATCTGCTTCTCCTTGGATAATTTCCAACCCTGAGGTCAGAAGAGTGTGGGAGGAAGAAGAAATCGTTCTACTTCCTTCCCAAGCCACCAACTTCACATGCTCATAAATGGCTGCTCAGTCTCATCTTGGCAGGACGCCCTTTAATGCATGGTCAGCAAGCAATAGTACTGCTATCTATTATCAGCCAGGACAAGACCAATTTTGCAAACAGCATCTCTTACTCACTCTCTCTTTTCTAAACTTACAGTCACCTCAGTAAGAGAACAATGATGCATCATTAAATGGAATATTCAACCTACCAATGAAATGTATAAATTCTGAGCCATAACTTTTCTCTCCTTTGCTTTTTTATTCTTAGTCTCAGTAGAGAAGGAAGAAAATAAGAAATCACACTATTTTTTGTTAACTGGAGGATAAAGAAATGTCATTCACGGTATCACTGGAATATAATCTGCATACTGACCCCACAATTTTGGTTGTAGATTAGCATCAATATCAACCCAACTGATGTGACTTGTTAAACCAAAATTGATGGCAGAGGAGTACAGCTACTCCATAGCGGAGGACCATACTTGGCATTTAATTACATCTCAATGGCCATATTTTGAAAGTAGTGGGCAATGTCAAGACGGTAATTTGTATTCAGTTATAGTTAAATAAAGTTGATATGATTACTACCTACTTAGGTACTGAATAATGTTTACCTTCTATTGCATTACAAATTCCAGTTCAGTAGTAGCTTTTGGAGAATTTGGGAGGTTATACTGTTGACTGTTGGGGGACATTAAGGCCCAGGATTTCACCTCTAATTCAGGGCTTAACATTATGCATAAGATCAGAATTTAAAGTGAGCCGGCCCATTGAGGCTTGTTCAGTATAACATCATTAAAATAAACAATGGCTAATGCATTATACAAATCCTACCACACAAAGTGATGAACATATTGGCTCGGAACAGATTCAAATGTGGTGTTACACAAAAGAGGGCCTGAAATCTGACATTTAAGGAGCTCATATAAATTGGTCTGCATGAGGATTGCATACTGAAAATGGAGACATTCAGATTGAAATTTATTTGATTCAATAAAGACATGGGAAAACCCCGAGTATGCAGCCTTCATGGTGGCTTTAGGAAAAAAAAGAAGCAATTCCTTCTCGGGTCCTGTTTATTAGATGGAATGTTTGACAAAGGCCAGACAAAAGGGGAAGTAAGGAAACTGGAAATTATAACTATTTGGAGCCAGGGTATACAAGGAGGCAGATGTGCATAATTAAAAAGGTTCTTCCTTTTTGTGCCTCTCCTTTGTACCTCCTCACAAAGTTTTTTGAACTGTGCCTTTTACCAAAGTTTAAAATATATCTGCCAACCTGGCATGTCTAGAAAAATAAATAGATGCTCCAGAATCAAATTAAACTAAAGTATAATCGTATGATTTTCAAGATTCAAAAGGAAAAAAAAATCTAATATTTTTCTTGTCACTTGTACATTGCAAAGGTTACAACTCTTGTGCTATAAAGATAAATCCCTAATTTCAGCTTCATCAAAATGTATATTTATCCTAGAAATATTATATATATATATATATATATAAAATGAAATTTATATGTAATATATATGAAATGTATATTAATGTTTTAATTAAGTTTAGAGACATTAAGAAAGAAATATATTTAAATTCTGGATCATTCCATCTTATTGGGAGTGAAGAGTTATTAAATGTGTTCATATCTGTGATGGTATTAAAATTCTTAATACAAAATATATTCTTTCCTTATACCAAAATATGCTTACATACATTATTTGGACAATAGACAGAAGAGACCAATCCGCTCTCCAACCATGTCCTAAAACTGCTTTTTAAAACATACAGTTCTCAGAATTTGGATGTTTATTGCCTGGGTGTGTGTTCTTTTCCTGAATTTTTTTGTGTTATTATTTGGTTCTGAGTTTTTTTTTAAATAAATGCTTCCTTATTTTAAAAACTCTGAAGTCAAGTGTTAGAGAAAAACAAACATTTACTTATATTACATCCTTGTCCACAAAAAGTTTCAGCTTTTATTATGGGATATAATTAGAAAAATTCTGAGAAACTATCAGATTATAACTGTGAAAACTTCAGATATTTTGAAAACAACAGACCAATAAACTTTTCCATTTGTAATTATAATACAGTTGATCACATACAATACGTCGATCATTCTGGAAAATCTGGAAAATTGTAAGGACACTATTAATAGTTTCTAAATTTCAGGATGCAATACTAAGCTGTGGTTTGTTGTGATATGCAAAATTGAAAGAAGCTGCAATAAATGTAGGGTTTAAAAGTTCCTTCTCAAAGTTGTATAATTTAGATAAGAGGCTTGCTTCTACTCTTAATTTACTCGAAGCTTCCCAAATTACCTGAGTAGGAATTCTGAAGCACAATTTAGAAATCATTTTTGCAATGGGCCTATTTGAACTATCATTAATACAGGTAGTCCTTGACTTACAACAGTTCATTTAATGACATTCAAAGTTACAACAGCAGTGAAAAAAGTGACTTATGACCATTTTTTACACTTATGATCAGGGGGTGGGATTCTACCGGTTCAGCCCAGTTCTATAGAACTGGTAACTCCGAAGAGCAGCTGACACCGAACCAGTTCTCTGCGACGATCTTCACCCGCCCACCCCGGCTCTAGGTTGTGCTTTATTCCCTGCCTTTTCTCCTCAGCTGTTTTACACAGCACAGCTGAGTGCTGCTCGTCAGCAGGAGAAGGTGAATGTTTGCCGGAGCCGGTAATTTGTAAGTAGTTGCGCACGTGCTTGCTCACTGAACGGGTTGTTATGCCAGTAGGATCCCACCCCTGCTTATGACTGTTGCAGCATCTCCATGGTCAATTCAGATATTTGACAATTTATGACAATTGCAGTGTCCTGAGGTCATGCGATCAGCTATTGTGACCTTCTGACAAGCAAATTCAAAGGGGAAGCCAGGTTCACTTAACAACTACGTTACTAATTGAACAACTTCAATGATTCACTTAACAACTGTGGCAAGGAAAGTCATAAAAATGGGGCAAAGCTCACTTAACAAATGTTTCACTTAACTGTATAAATTTTGGACTCAATTGTGGTTGTAAGTTGAGGATTACTAGACAACCCATGATCTCTGGGTCATCATTTCATAAATATTTTTCTTACCAGTTTGCTTCAACAACGATAGAGCTTCTAAAGTACTGATTTCACTGGGAAAATTATTAAAAATTCAGGGAGATATACATATTCATGTAACCCATGTTGAACAGCATAGCCCAGTCAAAGATCAGGAGTTGACCACAGGAAATATTTTATAACATTTTGTTTCATATAATAAAATGTTCTATGATAATGTTTATATCATAAAATGTTTTATATAATTTGCCAAAATTTTAATTCCACGGGAGTCATAGATTTTGGATGCATTTTGTAAATTAATCCATTTGTAGTAACTTGGTGGAAAAGGTTTTGCCATATGATCTCCATTTCGCCCAGTTAAAGGTAGATGCAAAAAAATTAGTAGCATATAGATTAACTATCGTATTATATACTAATAAATCGTGACTGAAAACAGGCTGATGAAAAATTTATCCTGGATGTTCAAGACCAGAACTGCAGGGCAAGACATAAGGTTTACTCTAGTTTCTTCCTGGTAGTAGAGCTAAGCTAAACGATACACATATCTAGAGACTAGCATTTCCGAATCTTATCACTTTCTGATATGTTAGACAGGAAATCTTCAAACTTTATGATATTGCATTCTCCAAAAATGATAAATAAATTTATACCACTACATCATCATGAATAAAACAAGATATTTCATTGTAATTAGGAGTGGATAAGAAATTTAATCATATTTGATATTTGCACTCACATTTTGCTTTTCTCCAACCACTTGACACAAACCACCATTTAAAAAAGCTACAAATTTTAAAAGAAGAGCTAAAAATACTGGACTTTATTTACATACTAGCTTGATACCTGTGCTTCGCAACAAAACTATGTGGTTGGGCTTAGTTTTGGGGGAGAAAAATCAGGAAAAAAAAATCTGCCTCTGCCTACCAGCATCCATCGGTATTCATCTGGCTAGTCCTGTCAGTGTGTGAGAGTTGAGGACTGTTTGGAAACTGAAACAATATTTGCTGTGTGAGCAAGGAGACATCAAGGAGCCTGGGCGTGGCTTAGCTCAACTGTTCTCTACTAAAGCTGCTTGGTGCTGTGAAACTAAAACTGAAACTCCTCTCCTCTGCTTGTGTTTTGCATTTGGAACAGATTTGTTTTCAGGTGGAGAGGGGGAGTAGAACTCCTTAGCATCAGAGCATGTTAATAATAATATACGAAATACTAATGCTCTGATGGTCATTTCGAAAAATCCTTTCTTAGTGAGCACTTAGAAGCCATACGTGCCAAATTTCAGGTTTGTAGGCTTTACGGTTCTGGAGAATTTATGATGATACGTGAGTGGTATTTTGCTTTTATATATATAGATAGAACAGTCTGTTGGAAACAATCTGCCTTCACAACACTGATTGATGGAAGGTTTTAACAGGAAGCTAGACTCACAGATTTAGCCATCTCTCAAAACTCATTCTGTGTTTTGCTTCTTGCTCTGCCTGCTCACATACAAAGTAGGTTTGGCCTAGCAATGTGACAGCATTGGTCCAAAAGAAAGAGATTGACTTTCCTGTTTTAACTTATGCTCAGTCTATAGATTCAAAGGGATATGGGCTAAACAAGTCTGATACATTTTATCAGGTCTAAAGGTTACATTTCATTGTGCAGTTTCAGACTTGCACACACACAAAATTCTTTCTAAACTATGTTTCTTATCAGCCGCACTATTTTACAGCTACATCTTGAAATCATGTTCTGGATTATGTCACAAATAAACGCCAATCATCTTTTTAAAGATAACATGCTTGCAGCATAAATGTCAGATTACATATCCTTTGGGTTTAATAGGTTTTTCCCCCAGATATATGAACAACATATCCATAGCCAGTAAACTGTGACTGGTGATTTTTGCATTTATAGGATACTGTTCTGGAACAACAGAAACTATTATTTATTTTAACAACAAAAAGCACACTTGTTTTCCTGAACTTGTATCAAATGTATCATAAATTCTTTCCTTCTTTTTCAGGAGATACTTATGGAGGAGCAAGAGACTCTGAAAACCTACCACAAAAAGAAACATTTATTAAATTCTTGCTTTAACCATAATCAGATCCAGAATTCTCACAATTATAAAGGTTGCTATAAAATCCATAAAGTAGGTTAGAGTCATTTGTGCCAGTGTTTGCTTTCCTGCATATAAAGTCCATTAGATGGTTTTCCAGGTAAACACCTAAAGAGTGGCATTTAACAAAATATAATTGCATCCATTTTCCACTGTTCTGATTCTTTCCCTTCCAGATCTATTAATGACACTTCTCCTCTTTGCCATCTGTGGCACTAGCCCCCGGCATTTTAGAGATGTGCATGTCTCAACTAAATGGGAATTATTCAAAATCCTGGACTCAATTAATCCCGTTCTAATTCTTCAGGCCTGCCCACACAATGGGAATTTTTTCACCCACAAGCCACAAATCTCCAGAAGTCATGGTATTTTGAAAAGTGCAACCAAAGGCAGTACAATATAAGCTATGCAAAGGATGAAAATCATGATTTTCATCCCATGGTGAAACATATCCAGTTCTCATGGATAGCGCTGCATTCAATCAACATGGTGTATAAAAAGGACAAAAGGCTATTCACCCCCTACATTTAGGTCAGCAATTTCCAGTGACAGGGGGCAAGACGGACCCACATTTACAGGAACTTTCACTATCAATTTGTCATCCCCCTCCCCCAATGAAAACAATCTATTTAGGAAAAGAACTTTGGTTAAAATAACACTCTGTATCTGAAGATCAGAATATAGGGATTCTCAAATGATGAGTCAGGAAACCTTCAGAGATTGCAAGTAACTTTCAAAAGATTCAAAAACTGAATTTCCAGGATAAGTGACAGCACTGTCAAACCTTGCTCTTGGTAGGTAATCGGCTTTACTACAAACAGTGAAGACACTCGTGTGTGCCCCTTCACGTCAGTGTTGACTCATGGTGCTGCCTGGCAAGTCCCTTCACGTTTTTTTGACAAGATTTTGGAAGTGGGTTGCCACTGCCTCCTTTCTAAGGCTGAGGGAGAGTGGTTGCCCCAAGGTCACCCAGCCAGCTCTGGGCTTCAGACAGGACTAGAATTTCTGTTCTCCTGGTTTCTAGCCTTACGCCCAATTGGTAACTATTGGTAACTATTACACCCAATTGGTTCTAAGGACTTTGTGATACACTCATGAACATTTAATTGTTAAAAGAGACACACATTTAATCTCCTGCATAGATTTATTCATGAAAGCTGATCGTACAAAATTGCTTGTGACATTAGAGGTTATGGTATTTGTAATGGTAGAAAATGAACACAGGAGATACACTGAGTCAAACACAAAAGGAACACTGATGAACAATTCATGATTCTTCTGGCCAAAATCATCTTGTCCCAACTATGCTAGGATCCTATATGCTTTTTAAAATAAAAACATGGCTATTATATAAAAAAACAAGCTGCAGAAATCTGAAATGAAAAATAGGGAAAATAAATCAGGTGAAAGCAACAAATTAACCAAATACACACACACACACACACACACACACACACACACACACACACACACACACAGGGGGGGGGGAGGAATAAGCATCCGACACTACATAGTCTGCTAAGCAAATTACACAAAAAGATGGATAAAATTAAGTTCTCTGAGGCCCTCCTTCAGTGGATCTAAATCAAGGATTGGCAAACTGTATTGCTTTTATGGGTCATTCCTTGAGAATCTACCATCTGGGGCCAATTTTCACAAAGTGATACAAAGTGGAGCCAAACACATTGACCTCCTTTATCCCCTGAGTCATACTGTGTGGCATAAATTCATAACCAAGAAGTGTAGATCAAAGAATTCAACATCAATTCCTAAAAACACTACACAATCTGTGGGCAATTCGGTTACATGTCAATCTTCACTACCTTATTGCAAAAGAATCATTGATCCTCCCCGCCCCCCCAAAGTAGTAATAGCCAATCTGAACTATGAAGATATAATGGTATAATTTTAGCATGCCTATACTACCAATCTCAAGAAGTAGCAGAAATACCAATATATAAATTTGGGCTCTCTAGATAGAACACACTACATGCAGCAGAATAGACAGGAAAGGAAATGTTGCAGAATGCCTACACTATTTTAAATGAGTTTACATTTCCAGGACCAGGTAAAAAATGATATCTCCGGGTGCCGAAGAAGCATGAAGAAGTTATTTCTAGGTTGTGTGTGAGGATTTCTGGAGTGTGATGAGTTGGGAGGGTAGAAAATAGACAAATTACGTAGAAGATCCCCAAAATGTCAAACCACTCTGCCTATCATATGTGCCCTTGGTTCTTCTTTGGAAGAAGAGACGTCAAGAAAGTGAGAATGAGGAACCAGGTTATCTGTTGTGACCCAGAGCTGAGGACATGGCGTGAAACCAATTGATCAACATCTTCAGACTCTGCAGCTCTAATCCCTAATCGGCTGCCCTTCAGCAGAAGAGCACCAGATTCCAGGGTTGGCACGCTATGAGAAATAGCCTCCTTGGGACTGTAGGACAGGATGCGCACCAGTTTGGCCAGGGGGAAGAGGGCTGCTGGGACATTTATGGCACTCAGCTTCAGAAGATTATGGTTACCATAATTTCTTTTCTTGGATATATCAACAGCTGCTGCCTGGAGTGCGACCGCTCTCCTTGTCTGACCCCTCTTGTATCCAATACAGATAGTCCTCAACTTACAACCACAACTGAGCCCGAAATTTCTGTTGCTAAGCAAGGCAGCTTTGCTCCATTTTATGACCTTTCTTGCCATAGTTATTCAGTAAGTCACTGCAGTTGTTAATTTAGTATCATGGTTGTTAAGTGAATCTGGCTTCCCCATTGACTTTGCTTGTCAGAAGGTCACAAAAGGGGATCACATAACCCTGGGATACTGCAACTGTCATAAATATATGCCAGTTGCCAAGCATCCAAATTTGGATCACACGAACACGAGGATTCTGCAATGTATGAAAAATGGCCATTTGTCACTTTTTTCCCCACTGCCATTGTAACTTCGAATGGTCAGTAGTAGTTGTTGTCAGCCAAGGACTACTTGCATGTAATAAGTTACGACCCACAGCTTGTCCAAATAACTCTTTGCCTACAGTATCTCTGATTTACTAGGACTTATCCATGACTATCCTTTTGATCCTGGACCTCCATAGAACAGAACAACACTTAGAACCAATGACTGAAGACTGAAGAGAAATATGTCCTGGTCTAATTACTTGTCAGAAAGAATTAGTTGACCAAGACACAGCTTGCCTCAATATACAATGGATTCAAGGTTTCCATATATCAAAGAGTGGAGGGCCATCTTTTAAGAATGTTGTAGTTTAATCCCAGATTATACAGTACATCTAGCATCGAGCAGGAGACAAATCAGACATCTTCAAGAATCCTTCCAATTCTATGGACCCACTGAGGCTGCAAGATGATATAGGGGAGCAAAGAACCAAAAGGATGCCCAACTGGGGAAAACTGAGGGGAAGTCCACTGCCCAAAAGGTAGGTTTCATCCAGACAAGATAAACTTTATTTTATTTTTATAACTTCGAGGAACAATCGATGGGGATCTGGTTTTAAAGCAGCCAACAGGAAGCTCAGCCACCTCAACCTTTTTAAATGACAGAATCCCCAAAATGCTGCATTTTAACGTAAGGCTATCACGCCAACATCAAAGCAGAAAAGGGCTAATCCCCTAGCAACCAGAAATGCGAAAACAGCGAAACGTTACACGCCAGGACTTAGAAAGGGGGGGGGGGATCACAACCATTACTCGAGTACGCCAACAAGGCACAAAGTACTTCAGACTTCACCACGCTTAATCGCGTCGCCGATCTGGAACGGTTAAGTGACCGGCCGGGCTGGGTAGAGCCCGAATCGTACAGAATCGTTTATATATTATATATGTATACACATATAGGAGGGGAACCCAAGGCTCCCCTTTCAAGATCTTAGCTGAAGCCCAAGACCCGAAGTGGTCGAAGCAAGCAGCCGGCCTTCCCTTACGGACAACAGGAGCAGGGCGCAGATCTGGAGAAGATCCAGATCCAGCAAACGCCCGAAGCTTCGTGCAGCCTCCGGTTTGATGGAAGGCGGCAAAGGAGCAAAGCCATGCAAAGTCAGGGACGGCCGAGGGTGCCGAGGCCACGAAGGCGGCGGACGAAAGCGCACCTGCTGGTAGTCGTCGTCCCTCGGGCGGAAGGCGTTGGGTACGGGTCGCAGGCTGAAGCTCAAATGGGGGAGCCCGTGCAGCCACGATGTCCACCAGGGCGCGAGATACTCGGCCCGCGCCGCCAGCAACATCGCTCCCGTCCCTGCTTGCAGCACCGGGGGCCCTCGAAGCATCCGCTCGCGCCGGTCCACTCCGCACGGCGGCCGGGGCCCTGCCTCCCGCGTGCCGCCTCGAGGAGCTCGGCCGCCAGGTCCCGCCCCCTCTTTTCTTTCGAGCGGCAAAGGGCGCGGAAGCTTTAAGGGTTGCAAGCTGACGCCCCCTGCAGGATGTCGGGGACGGTGCTCAAAGGGTTCCCCTGGCTCGGGGCTCTTTTTTTTCTTCTTCTTTTCCTGTCAGTCGGGGGCACAAAGGTTTGTTTGCCTGTCTCCAGGCGAAAAGGAAGAAGGTTCCCCCCCCCCCGCCCCGCCTGGAAGATGTCTTCACCCGTGTGGGAAACCCACTCATGCCAAGTTATGAGGATCGCACAGGAGTATTTCAAGGCGGATCTGCGTGGGAGGAGCAGAGGGGTGGGGGTTTACTGCTCCTGCCACTCCCTCCCTCTGAAACAGAATGCAGAATTTGAAACCATCAAATGGATTACGGATTTTTAAAATATTTCATTCAAGGTAGTAAAACAAACAAATTAGAATGTTTACAATATTAGTATCAATAGCAAGTCATTCTGGGTTTCTTGCATGCTCCTAATTACTGGATAACTCTTCAATGAAAATAAATTGGAGGAAAAGTTATATTGGCATGGAATGAGTGGGAAGAATTTAATCCTTCTTTAAAGGGCTCTAGTAAAAATAACCCCATTTTAAATCATTCAAGAATATTGAATTTGAAAAATGTATATTCTATTTGAAAAATGTATACTCTGGTTAGCTTGTTCTGTCACAATTCACTGTGTTGTCATAAATACCACGAAACCATGAAGGAAAGAAGACATATTACATATAGTCCTTGACTTATTACCACAATTGAGACCAACATTTCCATTGCTAAATGAGACAACTGTTAAGTGAATTTTGCCCCATTTTATGACTGAGTCACTCAGTTGTAAAGGTAGTAATGTGATTAAATGAACCTGGCTTCCCCACTGACTTTGCTTGTCAGAAGGTTGCAGAAGGTGAGTATATGACCCTGAGACACTGCAACTGTCATAAACACACGCCAGGTAGCAAGCGTCCAAATTTTGACAAGGTGACCAAGGGGATGCTGCAACGGTCGTAAGTGTGAAAAACGGTCATAAGTCACTTTTTTCAGTGCTGTTGTATCTTTGAACAGTACTAAAAGGATTGTTGTAAGTCGAGGACTACCTATAAACCCTTATACTCCATTCACCTTTTCTATGAGGATTTCCTTTGACCTCTTCCCCATCGGGCCCAACTATTTCACCACACAGCTTGTCTGTGGTATCAGCTCCAGCAAGAAGAACTATGGACAGAGATGCATACAAGGAGAGAGGCGAATTTGCAGATACAGCTAAACAACTTGTTTTCCCCACCATAAACCAAGATAGAAGAGATGCTGATGATTCGCTGCCAGGTCCTCTTCATATTCTTCGTTTGTCTCTGAACTGATCAGTAAGAGGTCAGGCTGGAAGAATGAAGATATACGGCGAGATGAAGAGATAGTTAGGAAGATACTAGATTGTGCAGAAATGGATAGATTGCCATTGAAAATTAAACAGAAAGAAGATGTAGAATATTATCAAACATGGAGTCTATTTTACCAATGGTTGGGAAAAAAAGGGTGGAGATTAAGAATGTAAATTTGTATTGTTAAGCACAACACAATGTTTATTAAGCACTAAGAAATGTATTTAATAGAAAATCAATAATAAAAAAAAGAGTTCAGGCTGACAGTATCCCCCAGGGGGCCAGGTTTCACCAAAGGACTCCCAGTTGTAGCGCCTCACTGTATTTGTTTAATTTTTTAAAAATTCCAAATGTAATACAATACAGATAATTTATATGATTGCTACCTATCCTCTCTCTTCATGCCTAAACTGTCTGCTATGGAAATATCCCTGTAGGTGATAGATCATATGCAGATTTCTTTTCTGGATCAGTACATGGAGTTTGGGTGTGCAGCTCTTCCCTCTCCTTAGTGAGGTTCACACATAATCGTAAGCCTTTTTAACATGATGAATATAAATAAATATAATCTAATAAAAGAAATAACAATGGATACATCCATGATCCATCACATTAAGCTAAAAGCTATCATGTTACTTGGTGTATTGTGTGCACCTCAGCTTCTTTCTACAATAACTTTTTAAAAATTTCAATGAATACATTGCACAGAGATTTAGCTGGATCTACATACATACATCTACATACATACAGTTATGTGCATACGTCAGTCAGGACAAGTTTATTTGACTGCTTCTAAATCACTGACAGCATTATTTTTACACATTATCAGTACACACAGGGTTTTATAGAATTGTACAGCAGCAACAAACGTCAGATGCTTAGCCTCCTGACAATAAATTTGAAGAGGAGAGTGAAGAATGAACCTAAAGGCTAGTCCTATAGCCATCAAGACCAGCACTATTTTCATTTCTGTTGTAACTATGTAAAAGGAGATTTGTTCTTCTGTCTTATGATAAGTGAAAGAATAAACAAAAAATAGATTTAAAAGAAACTGTAAGAGACATCTGTTTGCGAGAAGATACATCATATAAACCAAGCTACACAAAGCTATTGCCAGAAGTAAAATAATAATCAGGGCTTACTGAAATGTGCTATGAACATGATTCTAAATTTTGTGTGTAGGACTGAGTTATTCTGCTCTACAGTGAGTGTAAAGCTGCCCTTTGGAAGCACTTTTCACTAGAGAAGGGCAGTAATCTCATAACTTATTTAAGCACCATACATAAGTGATCTTCTGGGTCTAGTCTGTTCATCAAACAGGCTACTCTTTCATTTATAGAAATTTAGCCAAAGGAGATGCAGAAGGGGCACAGAGTCAACCAAAGTTACTACTGTCCGCTGCCATTCTGATATTCAGCAAAAACAAACAATGGTAAAATAATAATATGTCAATATGCCATCTTCTTTCCTGCAGGAAATTTCTTTTTGACTTCTGGAAAAAGTACCTGTGAAAATGAATGCAGGCCAATACAACTTAGTTAAATTGACCTTAAGTGCTTTCTTTAGAGCTGGTCTTTTACTAGAGAATACTTTCCTAAAAGGCTTGGCAACTGTGCAGTTCCCCCAAAATGGAATACCTGGATCTGCATGTTGATTGGTTATGTGCCATCAAGTCATTTTCAACTCCTAGCATCCACATAGATAGATTTTCTTCATGACAATCTATCCATCAGGTCATGTAGGTGTTCCAATTGTGTACTCATCACTACCATAATGGGGTTACTGGTCATCCTATTCTTTTCTTCCACCTTTCCCAGCATTAGAGCTTTCCCTAGAGAGCTAGGTTTTTGCATAATGTGTCCGAAGGAAAAGAGTAGGAATTGTAATTTCTACTATCTAGTTTCATAGTAATCTAATTTTAGAAATGTACAAGATTCACTGAAATTTATTTATTTTACTGGACATATATGCTGCTGTATCAAGTGTGGTTCTGAGCAAAAAACAGAACAAGATCTAAGAAATAAGAACTCCCTAGAACCAAGGAAAATGTCCTGAACAATTAGTGGAATAATTATTAATAATTAATCAGTGAAACAGCTTGCCTTCAGAAGTTGTGGGTGCTCCATCACTGGAGGTTTTTAAGAAGCGATTGGACAGCCATTTCTCTGAGATGGTATAGGGCAGTGGTGGCTAACTTTTTTGGGTTCCTTTGCCAAAAATTGTGCGCACGCTTGCACGCTCGTGCTCGCATGCCAACACCCAGAAGGCAATGTGCACCCTCCCATGCCCCCTACGCATGTGTGCACAATCCTCACCCACCCACCCCCGCCAGCCCCTTACCTGCACTGCGCCTCACAGCTGATTTTCGGCTGGTTTGAGGCCTTTTTCAGCCTACCAGAGGCTTGAAGGCTTGAAGGTATTTTCAGAAAAACAGGAAATGACAAAACAGGGCTAGTTTTCAACCTGCAAAGCCTGCAGAAGACTTCCTCAAGCCTCTGGGAGGCCGAAAAGGGCCTCAAACCAGCCGAAAATAAGCTGTGAGGCGTGCACATATGCAGTGAGGTAAGTTTGCCTGCAGCTCGCGTGCCGGCACAAATGGCTGCGTGCCACCTGTGGCACGCGTGCCATAGGTTTGCCATCACGGGTATAGGGTCTCCTGCTTGAGCAGTGGGTTGGACTAGAAGACCTCCAAGGTCCCTTCCAACTCTGTTATTCTGTATTCTATAGATTACATAACAGTATAAACATAATAAAGTAAAATAACATTGTAATAAATAGAAGTCTTTAGAGATTCTCAATCATCCAGGTCATGGTTGTCCCAAAGGTGCTTTTTCTGGAGGCAATTGGACTTTCTGGTTTTTCTTTGAAGATGTTTCGCTTCCCATCCAAGAAGCTTCTTAAACTTTGATAGGATAGTGTGGAATGGAAGGATTTATATTCCTTGTAGACATCTAGTCATTTGCATCCTTTTAGAGGGTCACTGAAGCACTTGGAGGTTGATTGGTGTCCTCAGGGTCACCTGAGTGGTGCTCCTGGTTCCTGTAGTCTGCAATTTTTTCTCTGGAAATCCATTCCCACTTCCACACCATTCAAAGGGTGTAGAGATTCTCAGTCATCCAGGTCATGGTTGCCCCAAAGATGCTTTATCTGGAGACAACTGGACTTTATTTTTTCTTTGAAGCTTAGCTTCTCATCCAAGAAGCTTCTTCAGCTCTTCCCCACTATCCTGTCAGAGCTGAAGAAGGATTGTAAGAAATAATATCCCACATGCTGAAGTTCAATTATAATATCCATCCTGATCCGAGAGCTTAATATGGCTCCCTTAGCTCTCAAAGACCCACTGAGACAGCCTGGTTTCAGTAGCTTTATGAAAGGAACATTGTTCTACAGAAGGAATCTGTAATTGAGCAAGTCTAAATCTGTGATTCCTGCATAGAACATTCCTGTGGGGATAGGGCCTGTGGGAACCATGTTGTCTGGATCTTAGTGAAGAAACAGACTGGTGAGAGAAGCTGGTCCTGCAGATAGCCAGAACCGGAATGATGAAGGGTTTTAAAGATGTCCATAATCAAACTGAGTTGCCCTTGGAAACAAATGGTGCAGTGTACTTTGACATAGTTACTGTGATGACCCAGGGCGTGGCACAAAGGCAACACAGTCAGATAAGCAATAAGAGTCCCTTTATTATTTCCAACTTTGCCCCCAATGTCCAGGTTACCTTCAGGCTGGAGAAAAGCTCTCCCAGGAACAGCCTTTGACTGTAGAAAATTCAGTCCAAAACAAAGTACACACAAACTGTAACTTAAAATCCAAACAAACCAAACTGAAGTAATTAGTTTGGCAGGGCAGAAGCAGGAATTTCAAACTTGAAAGCATGGCAAAACTCACAGTTGGGAAGATGCCAGGAACACAGATAAGCCATGACAATACAAGATAAAGTCACGTTTGCTCCCAACAGCTTGCTGCATGCAGCTTGCCTTTTTTATACACTGTGTTCCCAGCTGCAGCTAATGAAGGGAATCAGGGCCCTTTCCTCCCCCGTAAGCCACGCAACCCACATTGCTCTCTTCTCCATTCTTCCCTGCGTGCCCTAGGATGAAGAGGGGGTGGGCCTGGGTATTCCTTTGAATTCCCTCCCCCTTGTTCTACCTCTTCCCTGCTCTGCCCAGCCAGACTTTGCCCTTCCCCAGTTTCTTCCACAGCCAATGGAGCCACACACCCACTCTCTGTCAGCTGTTCGGCTTTCTCCTCCAAGTCAGATTCCTACAGGGGCATGATAGTTACTAAGTCACAGTCTGAGATTGCATTTGGATTGGTAGTCTTCAAGGATAGTAAATCAGAGAGATAATAAATGAAACCTGATTGATTGCCATAAGGAGAGGAACAAACTTTTCCACTATGTAGCAGCACATATAAATCCTGGGATAGATTCATAGATCTAAATTATAAAATACTGTTGAATATTATCCTTAGTTATTGCACAACACAATTCAAGGAAGATAACTGGGTAAACCTGCTGTTTACAACAAACTCATTTGATAGATTATCAGATAAGTTTTTCAGATTTCTGGATGCATAATGATATCAAGGGACAGCTTGACAAGGAAGAAGAGTACAAAATACTTGTGACTGTGGGCAAGATCAGACATATTTTTGAATCTTACTAAACCAAAATTATAGGATTATTCACTTTATTATTTTTAAACATTCAAGAAAAAAGATTAAGAACAGCCACAATTCATTTCCATATATTATCTAAATAGCTTAAATCTGAGCAGTGATTTATGATTAAGCATTTTTTTTCACAATTCTATCATAATTTCTCCCACTTCAAAGGAGAATTACTCTAGTAATGTGAAAATATGCCTTTTCTGCACGTCTCACTTGTGAAAAGGAACTTCCTTGGCATTTAAAGCAAATTGTATGTGTGTAAACCTTTTGCAAAACTTTTATTTGAAAGAGAATATTTTGGAGGGGGAACAAGAGGAAATTAACCAGACAGCTTAACAGGCTATTCTTTGTAAGCTTTATGAATCATTGAACCAATGGTCTGTATTTATAGCTTCCAAGAATTTATATTCTTTGGTTAATAGAATGTATAAATCCCGAAGATTTTCCAGTCTGAGGTCATGACTTCCAGCCTGATGCAATTAATCTTTAACGTCTAACTGAAGGGTCCTTTCAAGGGAATGGTAATTAGCACACGATTGGAATGCTACATCCTATGCTAGATAAGGCGTCTTTACATGCATAGTGGTAGGATTTATGTTCCATTAGATATTTCAGGCTTGTTTAAAAATAATAACAGAACCTGAATCTTTCAGGTTTATTTTCTCTGCATTTTGTATGTTGCTTCCTGATATTGCATGTTGCATTCGCATTGTACAAATTGCTTCTTGTTTATAGACTAAATCTACAAATCAATTCAAGCAGGAGTAGAAACTGAACAAATGAGGAAGGGTGTAACAGCCATGATTTTCTCCCAAGATTTGTCATTACCTCTGAACCTAACTATAGTAACCCCAGGTCTTGTTGATGTGCATGTCAGTTCATGTATCTTTGTATTCTTTTGTAATCTAATGTGGTCTGACATAAAATGCCACCTATGCCAATGCATCTGTTCCATTTTCAAAGAATTCTTCTGGGGCACAGGAATATAAATACTGCCAAACTTTAAAGCTTACATTCATTAAAAATATATTCTATGGTCTGAAGAGTTAATATGCAGAGATTAACGCACTGAAACTCAGATGTCGAACTAGTTAAAAAAAGTAGTGATTTCCCCCCAAATACCATGCATTTATTGTTAGTGAAGACAAAATTTGGTATGGCAAAGCTAGTTTCTTCTCCACTTTAAGTGGATTTTCTGAATTTAATAGTATTTTGGACCCCAAGTTTCATGAGCTGAACTCTTTTTACAGGAAAAATCTCCTTCAGTTAGGGAGAGATAGCAGCAAAAACACTTTTCTCTCTGTAACCTGCTGAAAAGAAATCTGCTTTTGGAATTCTGCTGTATCTAAGACTCTTCTTCTATTTGTGGAAATGGAAGTCAGAATCAAAGCCATGCTTTATTTCAAAAAGTATGAAGAAGTGACTTGCAAAAATATCTAGCTATACTTTTCCTCTTGGATTTACATGAATGGTTCTAGAATTATCAGTTTGTACTTATTGTTTAAAATCCATTAAAAAAAAAAGCTACTGGACTACTCATTGTTTAAAATCCATTAAAGTAACTACTGGAGTTTTAAAAAAGTTCCAAACATGCAATTATTAATGAACAATGCTATGGGAGGGAATGGGAGACATCAAAATTATATATGCTTATATGAAAATCAGGCAAAATTACATGAAGTGGTGACAGAAAAGGCAAAAGTACGTAATATAAATCTGTATGTTGCTTATTTTTAAGGCTAGTAGTGTCCCACTGTAAAATGAAATTAAGAGGTTTTCCATTTATCACTGCAAATCAGCATAACCACCTAACAGCTCTTCTCACTTAGCAGAGAACATTTAATACAAGTTTATTTCTGCTTCAGCTGCACTACTAAAGATGAAAAGGAGATAATTCTGCCATCTCAGCCTTTTTGCAAATACATAAGACGGGAGAAATGCTACTTAAGGATGAGACTCAAAATGATGCTTAATTTAAAACCAGTGTTTAGAGAAAATGGTAACTCAAGTCCATATTTAACATCTCTTCCTACAGGGCTGACAAATCTTCTACTGATCCCCCTTTTATGGCTATGAAGCATAAAGTGTTCCATCCACTTCTACCACTGGAACAATGAGTGCAACCAAAGAATGCTAATTTTCACAGGCAGATACAAAGCTTCTAGTCTTTTTCTGACAAACAATTCTCTAGCGTCGAACAATACACAGTAGGATGCACTGCCACCATGTCGGTATCAATTAGAGACCAAAGTGAAGTGACCAGATATGAGTTGTAGCTGAAGCTGAAGCTTCAAATGCATTACTCTCCTGCTTGATTTTGAGATCCACTTGTATTTTATAATATTGAGAAATTCATCTCACAAAACTTGCACTAGGTGCTTATTAACGGGATAGTGGCAGCCATAATTTTAATACTGAATGTATAATTACAATTCTGAGGCATGGGATTTTTTATTCTTTTCCCTCTAGGATGATGATGAGCCATCATATAACATTATATATTGCAAATTGTTATAATTCACAAAGGAAAAGTTGTTATAAACAAAACCTTATTCATACTACAACATTTTATTCATTTAAACTGGGTTCTCTTAATCTAGTTTTAGGACTTGTGCAGAGACAGATCTATTTTTTTAGGTCATATTTCTGCAGAAATATTGGAAATTCAAAAAAAGTTGACGAACACTTAAGCTTCACTATATTTTCTGTGGCAGAAAAGTTATCACCCTTTATTGTACTTAAAGATACCCAGTGCTACCATATTCTAATCAAAACTCTGCTTGGCTATCAGCCTTAGACTATATATTTACAATTAATCTCCTGGAGGATTTATATTCAAAAATAGAAGAGTTAGGAAGCCATTATTAGTGCTTACTGCATTTATATCTTGTTTCCCCTGAAGCCATAGAATTGTGTGTATGTCTGAGGAGTATCACCTCTTATTTTATCCCAACTATCCCGTCAGATAAATTAGGCTAAAAGCAAACAATTTAACATTTGTGAGCTCCATAGTTGAATGGGAACTTGAACCTAGCCACCCTAGTCTAATACCTTAACCATGTCATTAGATAGGTACAAAATCACTCCAGGATTAAATTACAATTTGGTAGACACTCCTTATGAAAATCTTATCATCCACATCAATGCTGTATGGCCAGCAAACTTAGGTTTGTCTTTTGCATCTTGACATGGAACATTTATAATTTAGACAACACATTAAATAACAATTGTACACTGTTGTGTGGTGTTTATAATGATCTAGAAATGTAACAAATACATTGAAACATTTTTTTTCCTAAATCCCATTTTATTTTTGTAATCCAGTATCACAAGCCCAGTTTTCAAGAAAATTTTTATAAACAGATAGGTCTTAACCACTGATCTGGTAATTATGGCAAGCAGGAATTCCAGTGGACATTAGGATGTTGGAAGTATAACTCACTGGTAAACTAGCATGAAGAATCTGAAGTTTCATCTCAGTTGAACAGTTTTTCAGGCAGCCAATAGACAAACATTTCCCACATGTTCTTTCTTTGAAGTCTCTGCTGAGTTTACCATTATCTTTCTTCTGGACAAGTAGATACACCTTGAAGTACAGCATTGCTATTTTTATTTTCTGCCTCTAGGCTTGATAAGTATCAAGAAGCATTCTTGGAAATAAAAAATGCTACAGGCATAAGCGGCATAGCATGCCGGTTTTCTATTTTAAAAGATTTAAAAAATCTTTTAAAACCTCTGTACAGCAAGAAGTCTGACAGCTGTAAGAAAATTATTTGTAGGTACGTTGGCGCCTATGGGCATCTCAGTGTATCTTAAAATGCATCTCTTAATTATAAGATTTAGAACTCCTGCTTGCCATGATGACCAGATCAGTAGTTAGAATCAAGATTTAGTTATGGGAAGAAAGCTGGCAGTGGTCAATGGAAATATAACTCTTTATAGACCATCCCCTGCATTATTCATGAATACCTTCTAGAGCCAACAAGAGGCTTTCAAAACAAGATCTGGAATGAATGAATAGTCCCTTTGCAGGTTGCATGTTTTTATAGACAGAATGCATATACTGAGAATTCTGACTTATTATTACGTGTTTCAGCTTTCAAAAATCAAGTGTGACACAGAGGCCTCCTGATCTTGGTCTGTTAGAATAGACTCCCTAGCCTGGCCTACTCAGAGCCACTGGGTTAACATTCCCAATACATCTAAAATATGCCTGCTTTGGAGAAGCTACTTTAGGGGGTTTCATGCCAACTTGCATCTTACTCCAATATTCAAAAACTGTATTTGCAAGAAGTCATCTCACGTGCATCAGAACTGTAACCACTCCAGACAGGTACTGCAGGTGGAAGCTGCACAATGCACTACCCAGATCAACCCTATTTCAAAATTAAGAATAGACGCTTTTTGTCTATGCCTATTGATTTCACATTGTGGAAGGTCAATGTTTGCTTGGCCAGTTATATATTTCCTGCCAAGCTACTTGCAGAAAAATATGACACTGACAAGACAGAAAGTTCATTCCTTTATTACAATCCACCGGCCAAATTCCAAAGAGGACATATTCACTTCAGCTCTTTTACTGCCAAACCTAGAGAGAGAGAAAAAGAAACACATACTGAAAAAGAGCAAAGAGACAATATTCTCATTATTTCTGCTTGCAAAACGATCATTTTAAACAAGTTTCTCAAACACAAGTTGTCTACCTTTGAAAGGAGACCTTCCTGAGCAAGTGTAAGAGCATAATTTGCAGCCTCATGGCTAGTTTTTAATTGGTGGCTTGATATAAATGTCAGTAAACACCTAAAATATCTATGTTCTCTTTATTCTATTGTTCTATCCAGCAGAGACGTTAAATTTGATGGCCTAAATGCAGCCGCCCAGCTCTACAATATTCCCTGCTACACAAGTGACATTTAAATACAGGGCTTTAATGTCAGCCTGTTAGGCTGACATTTCATTTGTATCTGCTGCAAAACTAAAAGCTCTCCCATCTGCCACATCCCTTGGTGGATATTCATTACACTGCTTTTCAATCATTTCCCTCTAAATCTGTTCTGTAAGTTTAACCCCCTTTCCCACTTTGTTGCCAATTCTGAAACAATACTGGTGCCCAAACAAAATATGTATTATTTGGATTAGTCTACTAAAAACCTCATGCTTTCTGGTATCATTTCATTTAGTTCAGTCACCCTATATTTTTTAACATGAACTAAGCACCAATTTATTGTTTTCCTTAAAATTGAGTTATCTATTAAAAGCAAGCTTTCATTTTGATATCAACAAGGAAAATGTATTTCTATTTGTTAAGCAAACAAACAGTACAGTAATTCGGTTTACAATGCAAAGGGATTTAAGTGATTAAATCCCACTAACTTTGAAATATGCTATGCTCATTGACTGAAATCCAATGGAAATTAAACTTCCTTAACTATAGTTTCCTTCTCAGAGGAAAAACACTATCCTTCTAAGAGATAATGCCTAATTAATTTAACAGTATCAAGTAACTTCAGCCAGTTTACAGATTCATTTTGTAAACATTTTAAAGTGTGTAACTGCCTTTCAATTTTAAGATACTATAGTACATATTAGGATTAATTTCAAATCAGTTTTAGGCACATAGCTTGGTTCTAGTTAAATGAAGAAAGTGGCCTTTCAATTTATTAGTCATTAGGGTGTGGCTAAATGTTTCATTTTATTCATATCACCTGACAGTTCAAGGGTGGATAAAAATTGATGATTTTTTTAAAAAAATAAAAAAATCAGATGTTTTTGATTTTTATCAAATTTATTCTAATAAAATGCTTTTGGAGTAAAAATTTATCTAAAGAGTGTTTTCTATTTAAGATATATTAATAATTTAGTTTATTCAGCATGAAATGGAGCTTAGTTATGTAGCATGAGATTGTATATTCTGCAATATTGGGACCGTCGATGAGTCAACAGCAGGACAGAGTTCCTCTTTAAAAATTATGATTTAAATCGAGTTGATTTAAATCAAATCCACCCTGGACAGTTCCATAAAACTGTTGGAAGATTTCATCCTGGAATTTGCAGTTTGTGTCAAAATACAGATAATATTTAGACTGAGTCTTTTACAGCCTCCCTAGAATTAGATCAAGAGATCCAGAACCAATGCCTGGATATGAAGCAAATCACTAAAGAGTAACTCAGCTGTGACAGAGGCATTTTTATTTTGTAATGCTGACTTTGGAATAACAATTTAATCAATGCTGGATAAAATAACAAATGTAGGTTCACAGCTCAGCAGTTTCCCTGCACTTGGCTTTGACCTCAGACAGGAGCTGTAATTGGGAATGCCTTCATCCAGCTTAGGTTACTAGAGAGAGAAGATGTGGTTAGAATAACTGATGCCTTAATACTCCACATCTGGAGGATTGCAATAAGCTGAAAAGTATTTAGAAATAACAATGACCCAGAATGCTATAGCCAGGTTCTTTAGAGAAATTTCACTTAGGAAAATAGGACTACTTTATCTAAATGGTTTCCAGGATCAATTCAAACTGCTGGCAATGATATTAAAAGTTTATTATCAACTAAAATATGTAAATGGCTGCTTTTCCTACCCATGACTACTTTGCTGTCTTCCCCTTCCCACTTCTTGGAGGTATCAATTCGCTGACATTAAAAGGAGGAACTTATAGCAGTTCTGTCAGGCTCTGCAATTTCATCTCAAGGTGGCCTTAGTTTCATCTATTAAGGAGAAGTTAGGTGGAAGCTCCCCATTTTCTTTTTATCCGTTAAAATGAACCACCTATGTATCCTCACTTTGATGTCACAGCATCCTTAAGCACCTAAAGTTAACTCTTCATCCAAGGCAGTTTGATTTTATTTCTTCACATGTTTATTTTCAGGAAGCCTGTAATCATTTAATTTTTTCAAACTTGCCCAGTATCCCAAATGTTCAGGGTTTCTCCACATACAATACATAATAACTTAGTCATTTTAGATTTAGTTTGTCTTTTATCCAGGTGTTGAGAGCATCTTATATATTATCCTGTGAGACAGGCCTAACAAAAAGAGTGACCCAATAAGAATACCCATCATCTTATGAAAAAACATATATACCTAAACTATATACCTAAAAACTCATAATAAGAATCATTTGGCTAAAATGTGGGACTATTTGCTTACTATTAATTTTAATCATGTTGCCCAATTCCACTTATAATTCAGTTACCTGGTGGCAGAGACTGCTTCAGTTTTTCAGCCTTTTCCTTATCTGTGATAACCAGGGTATACAGATATCGGCTACAACGCACCTTGAACTTTACATTGTCTTTATTCTTCTTGATCTTAACAGCTATGATATTAAAACATTAGGGTTATCATTATGCATTGATTATACTAAGGAACCTGCCTAGTAGAGAGAGAACATTTTGAGAGAGAACATTTTATTACATCCACTTTATCTCATGATGACAGAGACACTTGTGAAGTAGATCTAAGTTATCATACATTTCTAAAAATGTTTTTCTTTAAATATCTTACTGGAATAATCTTGAGGCTAATACTTGTTACAGACTCATACATATCAAAAGTACATAAAAACAACCCAAAGATTAGTTGCTGTGATTTTATTACTAATAGCAAACACTAACATCTTTACAGTAGAGGCTTACAGTGTTAAGAGAAAGTCTGTGAACAGTTTAGAATAATCTGTAAACCTGTAATACTATGACCAGCAATGTGTTATCAGCTTGACTTAAGATCTATTACATGATTTTTATACCCCAATAAACCTGCACTACACCTTTAAGGAACATTCTGAGGCAACAAGATCTGCTATTCTTACAATGTCCTATGAAAATATTCATGGGTCTTCCATAAGGAACTGTTCAACAGATTACTGCAATATTTTCTGTGGACAGAGGGATCAAAAGTAGAACTTTGGCGGGAAAAAATCAGAAATGTTGCATTGTGAGAAAACAATCGTGCTTCTGCTAATGATCCTCATCCCAATTAGCATGCCAGTTGTACTATCATGATTTGGGGCAGTTGTGCACTGTTGGGATCAAGAGGGAACAATGGAGTCTGGACTATACTGAGAAATTCTACAGGAGCCTATCTGCCTATAAACTGAAACTTAGTGAATTTGGGTCATGCAGCACAACTATTATCCCAAACACACAAGCATTATCAACAAAGAATGACTGAAACAAAATAAAGTTTGCCCTTTGGAATGGACAAATCAATGTCCCAATTTTAACTCAAATGAATTGTAGCATGAACTAAAGCCAACAGTTTCAGGTAAAGATTTTCTTCTGCATCAGATTCTGGGGGTGATGCTCATCTGTTTCTTAGCCAAAAAAAAAAGCCAGTCAGTGATATGACTAGCACGACTATATGCCGAAGTGCAAGGAACACTATTACCTTACCACCGAAGCGGTACCTATTTATTATCATCGAGTTGAAACTACTCTGTACAGAGGAAGGGCCCAAAATATCCCCAAGCAAATGCACACCGTTAATATGGACAAGAATCACTTCACTGAAACCACTGCTGCTCTGGGAAACATCAGTAGTTATTATATAAAGATTCACGTATTTTTCCATCAAATGTTCAATTATGGATATTCCTAAAAGGCTCACAAGCTTGTATGTAGTTGTGCAGTACATTTCTAAGTTTCAAAACCACTACAAATAAAAGCTTTGATTCTGGCTGACTATAATTCCCAATCTGTTTCTAAAATCAAACATGCATAATAACATGTTTAATGGCAATTTCTTAGTTGATTATAATGCCCTAGAAATTTACCATGGTTAAGTAATGCCAAAGAAAGCTACTACAAAACTTTATGGTTTTTAAATGACTCTAAATGATGTAAATTAAAATTGCTTTGGAGAATGTTTTACTATTAAGCTTCCAATCATTTACTTAATGATGTTTTATATAGGACAAAATATTCAAAAACATCACTTAAAAGTATCGGCAAAAAGAGGCATTGCTTTTAAAACATAGTTGGGAGGAAAGAGAATGTATCACTAAGACATGGCTCTTCAATGACAGCGTTTGGAAAAGACCTGGGTTGCTATGGAACATTTAAAAAAGTTGATAGTGCCCATAATTAATATTAAAGAATACTGTTCTAACGTAGTAAGTGATATTGTATTTTCAGCATAAATGAAAATACACAACCAGTATCATTAGTGAAACAAAGCAAAGAGCCTCGATTGGTACTCACATTTTGCATCTTTCCTCCTGGCAGTCAATAGAAAATCTTTGATCTCTTCAATTTTTCGAGGCTGTAATAAATACGAGAATCAACGTAAGTCTAGCATCTAGTGCATTATGAAAATACATTTTATTCCTGCAGCCCAACAACTTTCCCTTTTCTGCCAAACCATTCTATTAAATAGAAAATTGTAAACTTTATGAACTCATTCTTAGCAAAAAGTGTCAGAGCTTATAAGAAGCAGACAGGAATGAATATTAGCAATAGAGAATATTTGTAGCTCAGAGCTGAAATGTTGTTTACTTGTAGATGTTTCATTACTCCAAACTAGGGAACATAGGGACTAGCACCGATGATGTTCCCTTGTTTGGGTAATGAAAAGCTGTAAGAAAACAACCAAGCTCAGAGAGCACCAAGGACCGCTCAATGAATGTTAAGACATAACAACCCAGTGACTATGAGAGCTATTGGTATCTTATCTTATAAATTGTAACTTAGTGCAGGAGAGAGGGAAATCTGGGAAATTCTTCACAATATTCTGAGTGGCTTCACCTTAATGAGTTTGCTAATAAATGAGGCCTGGAAATTCTTCTCAGTTTCCATATTTGTTCCGAATACTAGCATACAAGACATCTTACTGCTCTGTATGTAATTCTTGCCTGTTAAACCCTGCTTGAGCTTGCTCACCTACGACTTTGAGAAATCATGTTCTGTCATCTGGACAAGCCTACTTCCACATCCCTTTTCTCCTGAAGAGAACGAGATTGACTGAAGAGAACGAGATTGGCTAAATGCAATTTGGAGCAATCTTGGCAGTTTTCCAATAAAATGTCCATCATAAACAAGGGTCACTTGTGAGAAAACAGGCCTGATAACTAAAAGTAACTGGAATATCTTCAAGCATGTCAAAAAACACAGTCCATCTTCATGAAAAGATTCACTGGGATCACATATGAAACATTTGTTGAAACTGCTATAACTTTCTTCAAACTATAATTCTAACCCTTTCCTGCTGTTCCAGAATTGGAAAGGCTGACAGCTTTGGCTGGTGTTTTATACAATTAAGACTTTCTAGATGCCTTTGTAATTCCAACCTTTCACCTAACTTGGAGTAAGTAAAGTGAGAAAGGCCAATCAGGAGTTGGTGAAAGATTTCCATCTCCCTTTGCAAGGGGCATAAAACTTACCAAAATGGATATTTTATCCTATTCTGGTATCTACAGGCAACAGGCACGTGCATCAAAATATCTTGCTGCAGCACAAAGATGGTTATCTTATTCTTTTATCCAGCAAAGATCTCACTCAAAAACTGTGTTTCAAAAAAGCTAGTACAGGTGATCCTTGACTTACAACCACAACTGAGCCCAAAATTTCTGTTGTCAAGCGAAATAGTTGTTAAGTGCGTTTTGCCTCATTTTACAACATTTCTTGCCATAGTGGTTAAATGAATCAAATCAGTTGTTAAGTTAGTAACACAGTTGTTCAGTGAATTTGGCTTCCCCATTGACTTTGCATGTCAGGTTGCAAAAGGTGATCACATGACCTTGGGACACTGCAACTGCCATAAATATGAACCAGTTGCCAAGCATCTGAATTTTGATCACATGACCATGCAATGATCGTAAGTGTGAAAAACGGTCATAAGTCACACTTTTCAAATGGTCATGAAACAAATTGTTGTAAATTGAGGAGTACCTATATTTTCACACCAAACTGTGTTCTTCCAGTTTCTTCTCCCCCAGTACTAGTACGGGACCTTTCATATACTTTCCTTACAGCAAAGCAGGGATGGTTTCTGGGCTCAAGAGACTAACAGGCTCAAGTCCAGTTACTACACTGACGGGAAACTTCCAGGAAAGATATAGATACAGACTAGACCGGTAAGTTGAAAAAAATATCCTGGAAGAAGGCAATGACTAACCACTTCCATGGTTTATCTAATCCAAGGGTCTTCAAATTTGGCAAGTTTAAGCCTTGTGGACTTCAACTCCCATAATTCCTGAGCTAACATGACTGGAGGAGGAATTCTGGGAGTTGAAGTCCACAAGTCTTAAAGCTGTCAAGTTTGACGACCCTTGATCTAGGATAACGGCCTTACAGTACTAAGAGCCAAGCAACATCTGAAAACTTACATTTTTAAAGTTGCTTTCCATTGCTATTCTCCCCAGGTTTTGCTGCATTTAATTTATGGAATGGAAATGAAGAGAAATCGGATGAAATTGTTTTCTTACTTTATTTCCGCTCCATATATTAAATTTAACTCAATGTAAAAAAAAAAACCCTCCATCAAATAAAACTATGCCTGAGTTGTTTAAAAACGTAAAAACTAAATACGGGAACAGATTTAAACATGAATGGAACATGAATAAGGTCAGCCATTCGTCATTATTAAAATGCCCTTCGCGGGAAAGGCTTTTTCTCTCTGTATCTTTTCCCAACCGACTTCTTTTTAACTTTGGCATCATCAAAAGAACAACCGATTCAGGAGCATCCGCCGCTTACCATGGCGAGGGTTTCTTGGCCGCAGCTGCCTGCAGAACAGAAATCAAATCGTCAGAGTCAGCGAGTAAATTGCCGGAATAGGGAGCGGGGGGTTTCAATCGCCGACTTATTTTTCTCCCGATCCCCTTTCCCGCCCTCCGTTCGAACAAGCACGGTCACACTTTCGGCACCTTAACGCTCCTCCTCCGCCCTCTTCCCAGCTGCCCCCACCTGGATTTTTCACGGATGCCAACGGATTGTAACCGCCGCTTACCGAGAAGTTCGAAACAACAGCAAAACCACCCGGGAGAGAAAAGAACAAGCACTTCCGCATCCGGATAGTTAAACCCTGCTAGCTACGGAGGCCGAGGAAGTTCATAATAGCAAGCGAGGCAAAACTAGCTGAAACCCGGCGGTGTGGGAGTGGAAATGCGTGGCGCTTGTAAGCACTTTGTAGCTGGGTATCAAGGATGCCGTACGCATTATAGGTGTCAAATCAGTCTTCTATGTATGCACAACTGGAAGCTTAAAGAATTTGCTTACTTGTGAACTGTTCCTGTCTACGAATTTAGCGCAAAATGCAGGCGGTATGAAAAGCCAGCAGCGCGGGTACAATTTGCAGCAGCATGGATTAAATGCATAAAAAGTTAAGCGACCACCACCCTGAAGTTAAAAAAAAAAAGTTTTCGTTGTCTTATTCAATCAGAAGCAAAACAGAAACTATTCCTGAATAAACCATTATACTTAAACTTTGTACTTATGCTTAAGGTAATTGAGGACGCAGAGAGATCTATTTCTTTGTAGCTTTCGACCAGAAGGGAATCGGCAAGCAGCGCTCTAACAGCAGCAGGACCTAAGAAATTTTGATGAGGGCACTGCTTCAGAAGTACAATAATGATGAGATTTCTCTCTCCCCGGAGAAAAAGGGGGAACAACCACATCCTTAAATGTATTGCAGGAAGCTTAATTGTACACCTTAGAAAAGCGGTTTTCCATAGCAGTTTTTATCCATGCTGAAAGGATTATGAGATAGCAGGTCGGAGGTTCTGCTGTCTTATGATGGAAAAATTATGCAGACAGAGGGTTTCTAGGAACCAGTCAGAATGGATTGAAAGAGCATGGAAACTTGGGAATAGAAGAAAATGGGTGACAAAGGAATAGGACTGAGCACCCACTGAGGAATCTACTTTGAGAAATGAAAGTGTTTGGGATGACAATTTGGTCTGACAAGGCTCTTACAAATTTGCATAGTATGCATGCTATTTTATTATCTATTATCTTCCACCCAGTTTATATCATGCTTTCTGTAGAACAGAAAAATACAAGGGTGTACAAATGAATTTTGAGTGGGATAAAACTGTCTGAAGTCCTTAGGCAGAGCAAAAACCACAAAGATAACATTCAAATGACAAAGGAGCGTACATCAAAAACCCAGAAGCTAAGGAAGAACACTGGGTTCTAGTATGTTGCTCTGATTTCCAGAATTGGACTGATTCCAATTAGGTTTGGAGTGGATAAAGTAAAGGTTTCCCTTGTCCAGTCCTATCCAACTCTGGGGAACAGTGTTCATCCCTGTTTCTTAGCTGAGGGAGCCAGTGTTGTCCTCAGACATATCTATAATCAGGTGGCCAGCATGACTATAGGCTGAGGCACATGGAATTATGTTACCTTCCCACTGAAGTGATACCTATTTATCTAGTTGCATTTGTATGCTTTCGAACTGTTAGGTGGACAGGAGCTGGGGCAAGTAAAGGGAGCTCATCCTGTTGTGTGGCCGTCAACTGTAAATTTTCCAGCTGATAAGCCCAGTGGCTTAACCACTAAACCATTGCGCTCCTTTGGGGTGGGTATAACATGAATATTACATGCTTGAAAAAGGAATTATTTTTGTGGGATAGGAAAGTTTTAGAAGAAAGCAAATCAGAGGTTCCACCCCAGTGGTGGGATTCAATTTTTTTTACTACCACTTCTGTGGGTGTGGCTTGGTGGGCATGGTGGGGCTTGGTGGGCGTGGCAGGGGAAGGATACTGCAAAATCTCCATTCCCTCCCCACTCCTGGGGGAAGGTTACTGCAAAATCCCATTCCTTCCCCACCCCACTAACCTGCTTTCCAGCTCCGTTCTCCTGTGCAGGGCAACAAAAGAAGACCCAGCCAATCAGCTGGGACTCGGGAAGCAGAGAATAGATGTGGTATTTGCTGCTTCTCTGAACTACTCAAAATTTCTGCTACCGGTTCTCCAGAACTGGTCAGAACCTGGTCACTTTTGCTTCACCCTAGATATGAAGGAGGGAAAAATATTCTCTCCAACATTGACCCTGGCTTGAAAATGTAAGGTTTTTCTTCTCCAGCTCGAGTGCTTCTATATAACCCTGCATTCACCTGTGATTGCCTTTCTTTAGAATAAAGCTAACTAGAATAGATTGTTGCTAATATAATATCTGAGTGCATTTAACCTTTTTCTTTTCTTTCTTAACTCATATTGCCTGATAACTAATACAAGCTACATAGAGAGTAGAGAAATCAAACCTCTTCTCCCAAAATTACCTTTGTGCAGAACCCGACACAAGCTATTGTGAACATCAACCAAAGACCTCACTGTCATTATGTCCAGAATCTTTTACTTCCTGATTATATGATACTTGAGCAGAACATGACAGGAGCATATCGCACCACCTGATTGGGCAGAACCAGAAATTGTGAAATATTTGTATCCTCTACAATCATTGTATAGGTAGTCCTCATTTAGTGACTGCTTTGCTTAGCAACTTTTTGCAGTTATGACACAAACGAAAAAAATAAGGTTGCAAACAGTTCTCACATTTATGACTTTCACAGGTCTGTAAAGCAAGGGAGTAAACTCCCAAGTACAGTCAGGGTTTCACTTAACAACTGCTTGGCTTAATGACCAACTTGCTGACTCCAATTATAGTTGCTAAAAAGCACTACCTGCAATAGCAACAACATTCATGTAGCAAATTTCAAGTATTCAGAGTGGTTCACACATTTGATCTTGGCAATCCTGATTGAAACTTAGCATGATCGACAGAATCCCTCCTTACTTTCAGGAAGAGTTTAGGGCTGGCTTAACTGAAGAAACTGAGAGAAATTATGGCTGAGGTGAAATTTAAACTGGCATGATTCCATTTCATATTCTCAGCAGTTATAAACTCCCAGATCTCAGTGCTTAAAATATAAATGGATCTACTTGTGACTTGAATTCCTGAGAAAAATCAATATAGAACAGCATTCATGTTTTGCTCTATCGATTTATACAGTATCTGTTATGTTGGCCTCTATATACATTAAGTTGAAGTAGTAGTTGCATTTATTAACATTTGCTAGAGTGATGGGCATCTTTGGGCCATCAGAAATGGCAGTTGTTTCAGGAGGGGCCTCGGTAGATAAAACGGACACATGCCCCATCTTTACCTATCCACAGAGAAGCATGCATCATCAGTTCTTCTTGTTGCACTGAGATAGTAGTAAAAATACTTGGACTGCTTCAACTTATACCCTTAAACATCTACTTTGTGTATCTTTATAATGAGGGTTTTTTTAAAAAAAATTGTATCCTTTCAAGGATGATCTGTTGGGGGCTATCTGCAGTTCATCCCACCTCTTTTCCTTGTTTTACCATAGTCTCCCTTTCTGCCCAGGGTTCAAGAAAGAAGGCTTGTGTAAGAAACCTGAACTGATAGCTTAGACAGACCTTTTGAAATTAAATGATGGGTCTACAGTCCCCCGCCTTTACTTTATACAGGAGAAAGAGAGGTAGGGCTAATACAAAGCCCCTGCGTGTCCTTGGTTTATTTGTGTGCTCTTGTACATATTTGTTCCTCATTTCCTTCAGCAGAGCCATGTATGTAATGATAAAAATGAAACACAAGGGGGCACCCTGAATACGGGTTTGAAATAAAGTGGGTGATGAAGAAAAATGGAAATGAAAAACAATCCACCCCCCAAAGGGAGACTAATCATAGTTGCAATCCAGCTTGGCTTGCACAGGAATCGTGTTCACCTTAGGAATTGCTTATTAGCCTGTCATTAATCATTATGCGTGTGCAACTACCTGGCGTATCATGAAATCAAGATCATCTGCCAGTAGCAAAGGCCAGCCCTCAGTGAGTTTAACCCTCAATGAGCTTAACTCATTCTATGTGACAAGATCACATTCTTCTGCCTTAGAAGCTCTCCTGTTTCCTCACTGCTTTCCCTTCTTTTAACTTATTGGAAAAATGATAATTAACATGAATCCATAGTGCTGCTTAATTCGTAGGAGCCCGCCAGTGGTGGGATTCAAATTTTTTTACTACCGGTTCTGTGGGTGTGGCTTGGTGAGCATGGCAGGGGAAGGATACTGTAACATCCCCGTTCCCTCCCCACCCCACTAACCTGCTTTCCAGCCCCGTTCTCCTGTGCAGGGCAACAAAACAAGACCCAGCTGATCAGCTGGGACTCGGGAGGCAGAGTATAGATGGGGGCAGGGCCAGTCAGGGGTGGTATTTGCTGGTTCTCTGAACTACTCAAAAATTCCGCTACCAGTTCTCCAGAACTGGTCAGAACCTGTTGAATACCACCTCTGGAGCCCTTCCTCTATTATAGAAATAAGATAATCCTTCACTTAAGACTGGTCACTTACAGACTTTTTGAAGTTAAAACAGAACTTCCCAGAGCTAATTACAACCCAAATTTGAAATTATGATGATCAGCACCCCTGACCATTATGATTGCATTTTGTGAGTGCTTGGTAACCAACCTGCATTTGTGGCCTTTTTATGTGACCACAACTTACAATGCTTTTTATTGGAAACCAGTGTTTCCTTCTGGTTTCTGGCAGAAAAGGTAATTGGTTACAATGGATTTGCTTTAATGACTGTGGTGTTTGCTTAACAAACACTGCAAAAAAGGTTGCAAAATTAGACTGGGTCACATTTTAACTGGTTCGACTTACGACCCTAATTCTGGGGTCAACAATGGTTGTAAGTCGAGGACTACCTATATAAATATTATGAAAGGCAATCTTTCCTTAGCAGCTCTCTGACTATGAATAACTCTCCTCCCCTATCGCATCCCAGTGAAGAATTCAAAATGAGCATTTCATTTTCACAGGACTCAATAATTATTATCTGTGACCTAAAATGTAATTTTATGTTACCAATCTTACTTTGCACCTTGCTTCAGGATTATTAGGGTGATAATGAATGTAAATGGGTAACACATTTATACATTCAGATCATTTCCATTTTGAGTATATTTTCCTTATCTTACTGAAGCCTCTAAATTAGACCTCCTCCCTCTTTTCTGTCATTTTACAGATCTGGAACTAAAGCTGAGATACAGAGATTTCATAAAAATGATTTGTTGTTGTTGTTGTTTTGGAAACAACATCTCCCAACTGCAAAGTGAATGCTGTTTAGTATGATCTTTGTCATGAGAAGCAATCACAGCTTCTGGTGACATTTGGTAAAGCTTGAAGTTGTTTAGAAGTTATCAATCAATTTTAATTCAGTCACAGACCGCCATAGAACAAATAACAATTATGTAAAATAGAAATGAAAGTAAAAAGTCATATTGAGAGACTCAAATAAGGTAAAGATAAAATTATTAATGTGAAATTGTAGAGGTCATGAATTCAAAAGCAAAAGAATCCTATAAAACTGAAATGGATTTTATAAGAAATAGTCTAAATGCTATAAATAACTATGATAGATAACTCTAAAAGGAGATAAGAATATTAAAATTTCTAAAACACTAAAAGAATATAAAGCTATGCTAACCTATACTAAGTTTAACATTTGCTGAAGGTCTGCTACAATTTGTTGGGATTAAGACTGTGATGGTCCACCAATTATAGCAAAGAAGTAGCAAAATAAAACAGAGCAGTATGTGCATATTTAAAAGGAGAAGTGGAAAAACGGCAGAGGGAGGGGAACAATGAAAGGGAAAAAAAGGAAGAGAAATGTATTGAGTGATGAAAGTCTAATTAAGGTTCAGCTTTATCTCACTTGGAGAAGTTGTTTATGTTTTGACAAGAACCAGAGGACATTTCTCACACATTTCTATAAAAAACAACAACACAGCAATGCAGAACCCATAGTTTCAATATCTCCCTCACCTCAAGGGCAGAGCTACGATATGTTATAGAATATTTCCTCTAGGAGGCCAGAATGGAGGACATTACAGTGAGCTAAAATAAAATATCTTTTGGTGCTTGGCGGGGGACGGGACGGGACAATATTGTAAAGGTAGCGTGCAAGAGGAACACTAATTTTGTAGCTTCTGTGGATTAACGTATGGTAGAACCTAGCTGAGGTCATTTTGGAAAGCCACATCTCTGATACATTGCTTTGAAAGATGCGTTGGCCTGATCAAATTTCACTGGAATCAATACATTGGGGCAGAATCCACAATGGCTTCAGGCGGCACCAATAAATGTTTGCTAAGAAGTTTGGGATTTGTCTGAAGAGTCAAAGAAGCAAGACAACCTGGGTTGAAAACTTTTATGAGCCAGTAACTTAACATGTGCTATTTGGGCATGGCTTTTAATCAGAACAATTCCAGCTTCAGCCTGAAGGTTGAGTGAGGAACACAGTGAGGAACTAAGACCAAATTCCTTAGGAAGCCTGATTGTACTTTAATGGTTCTAGATTCTTATATGAACATATTTGGAAGCCTTAGGACAGCTGTGATATTGTTTTGGTATCAGATACTTTTAGTCCACCAGGTTTTGTGTGAAAAAAATAAGGTTCTACATTTAGGGAAGAAAAACTAAATGCACAGGTAGAGTATATGTGGTACCTTGCTCCATAGTAGTAACTGTGAGGGGGATTTTGGAGTCCTAATGGACAATCATTTAAATAGGAGCCAGCCATGTTCTGCAGCTGCCAAAAAAGCCAGCACAGTTTTAGGCTGTATAAACAGAGGGATAGAATCATGTGAAGTGTTAATACCACTTTATAATGCCTTGGTAAGGCCACACTTGGAATACTGCATCCGGTTTTGGTCACCATGATGTAAAAAAGATGTTGAGACTCTAAAAAGTGTGCAGAGAAGAGCAACAAAGATGATTAAGGGACTGGAGGCTAAAACATATGAAGAACAGTTGCAGGAACTGAGTATGTCTAGTCTTATGAAAATAAGGACTAGGGGTGACATGATAGCAGTGTTCCAATATCTCAGGGGCTGCCACAAAGAAGAGGGAGTCAAGCTATTCTCCAAAGTACCTGAGGGCAGGACAAGAAGCAATGGGTGGAAACTCATCAAGGAGAGAAGCAGGGGTGGGATATGACAGGGTTAACTACCGGTTTGGGATTTATGAGCTTCCCTGCATGTGGCAAGCCACGCGCCTGTAAATCGTCATCAGCAGGCTGTGTGCAGAGAAGCAGCCTTTGAAACAGCCCTCTTTTCCTGCTTTTTTAACTGCAGCTGTGCCTCGTTCGGCAGCTGAAGTTGAAAAATCAGAAAATAAAGATCAGGTAAGAGTCCAGGTGGGTGGGTGGGCAAAAACCTCAGCAGACATAGAACCGGTTCTATGTCTGCTGCTCTTCAGAGCTGCTGGTTCTACAGAGGTGGACAGAACCGGTACAAACCTACCCCTGGAGAGAAGCAACCTAGAACTAAGGAGAAATTTCCTGACAGTTAGAACAATTACCAGTAATCAATGGAACAACTTGCCTCCAGATGTTGTAAATGCTCCAACACTGGAAGTTTTAAAGAAGAGATTGGACAACCATTTGTCTGAAGTGGTGTAGGGTTTCCTGCTTGAGCAGGGAGTTGGACTAGAAAACCTCCAAGGTCCCTTCCAACTCTATTATTCTATCCTATCCTGTGAAAAACATCTTAATATGGTAGCTACACTTTTTCAATCTTTTGTTTTAGGGACTTAGAAGACTAATATCTGGCAAGGCTTGGACCAACTTAAGGGACCTAACAGTGCTGGATTTTGTTCCGTGTGGGAGAATCTGGAATGTGCTTTTTGTTTCAGATTGGGTGCTAGGCAGATTTGAGGAATATGTGCTGTCATCAACTTGGCTAAATCATCTCATTCTAGGTTTCTGCCCTTCTCTCCAAAGCTGCTGTAATTGAATTAGCTTGTTTTTAGTCCTTTCAACTGAAGAGAATGTTGGAAGGAATTAATGCAGATGTGCTCCATATTCTTTCTCTCCGTCACCAGGATAATTCTTGTCAACAGAACAGACTGGACCAAATGTGATGTTGGAGGAGAAGCTGACAAGATAATGAGCCATATCTGGCCAGGGGCTATAGAGAAAAATTCCAGAAAAAAATCCCTACATCATGTACCTTCAGATCATGCTCTGGCACAAATTATCTAACATTAATACACATATAAAATCCTGTGGTTAATTGTGGGAAGGGTTGGGGGCCAAAATAATTGGGGACTAACTACTTTGAAATAACATATAGGTGGTCCTTGACTTATGACCCACAATTGGAGCCAGAATTTCCATTGCTAAGCAAGGTGGTTGTCATGGTGATTAAGTGAATTACTGCAGTTATTAAGTGAATCAGCCATTGAGCAAATCCGGCTTTCCCATTGACTTTGCTTGTCAGAAGCCTTTTGGAAAAGTCGAAAATGGCAATCATATAACCCCGGATGCTGCAACCATCATAAATCATGACCATTGTCAAATTTGATCACATAACTGGGATGCTGAGACAGTTGTGTGAGGATCAGTCTAAATCACTTTTTTCAGTGCTGTTGTAACTTTGAACAGTCACTAAAGGAATGGTTGTGTCATGTCTCTGTTGGAGCCTGAATCTGCGGAGGAAGATGAGCTGGAACTGGAGCCGATGGAGATTGAGGGGGAGGCTTCGTTGGTTTTGGTGGAATGTAGGGAGGAACATGCTGAGTCAGGCCAGGGTTGCTTGTAGGCAGGGAGGAAGGGGGAAGGATGACCAAGAGAGGCTAAACAGTGAACATGAGAGACAGAGCTCAGGCAATGAGCAAGGACCACCCGCTCCTGATCCTCGAGCATGGAGAGTGGTGACAAGGCGAGAACAGCACAGACTGACCCAACTACTCTGGAGGGGAGCACTCTGCCCCTCTTCACAAGGCACACCTGGGGACTGAGACTTAAGGAGATGCTGTGGGAAGGGTAATTTGTTGGGAACAATTGCTGAATTCCTGGAGTTTTGAATGTCACTGCCGATGTTTGAAGTTTCCTGGATTTCCTGCTTTCTTTCTGGCTTCCTGGATTAATTGCCTTGCTCTTTTGCTTTCGGGACTCATTGACTTGCTCTGCTGGATTTCTTGCTTTATAGCCATTGTGCTCACAGTGTTGGGCTGAATTACTTGCAGCCAGAGGCTGTTGGAGGTGTGTGTGTGTGTGTGTGTGTGTGTGTGTGTGTGATCACTTTGCTCTGGGACGTGCCAGAAATGTGGGAGCATTTGGGGAAATTTGGAGCAATAAAGGTGCGGTTTGAACTGCCAGCTGCCTCTGTTGCCTCTGTGCTGTGCTCCAGGTCATGACATGTTGTAAGTTGAGGACGGCCTGTATGAATACTTACTTTGCTATGATAATACAGACCCAAAAGCTGTTTGCATCCAAACAATTGCATGGTACTATGTCTATGATAATATCACCACATTTTCCCACAGTGCGGTATTCTCTCCTGTCTCTAAAAGGCAGCATTGTGCCAGGTCAGTTGCTCAATTCCATGCTAAACTTGAGGTAAGAGAAATAAAACACCAGTTCACAGATTTAGTGCAAGGGTTCCTGAATGATCACTTGTTTCAGGTGTGCCAGGATGGCCGTGAATTAGCCTTAGGGCTGTTGATTGGTACAGTTTGAGTCAATACAATGATGGTTACAGCCCCAGATGGCTGGTAGGTGGCATTAGGGACCTTTCTACTTGACCATTCCTTCACCTAGACAGAGTACTTTCCGCAATTACACTAGTGAAAATCCGAGGGAGAATGGGAGGGAGAATGCCACACTATGTGACCTTGACTTGATTAAGTCAAAATTAAACATCTTTCCAAAAACACTTTGATGTAAGTGAGAAAGAGCCTGCTGAGTTTCATCTAGGAGATGGAGATGGTATCTGACCTTTTCCAAGACTCTAAAACTGTGACCACTTAGCCTACATCAGCAGAGGAAATGAGGACACTTTCTCACATCTAGGGGAATTATTTTGGAGAAAGGAAGCATCCGTCTTTGGTCTAAGAGAGATAGCATCATCCCATCTATCAAAATGTGACGGAGAGAGGGAACACGAGCTACGGGAAAATATACTAGCCCTTCTGAGAGCAAGGGATGTGGGGGGAAGCAAATCGGCTTGTATATCTATTGCATTATGTGGAAGTAGAAAGGAAATCGATAGAGCTGTCATGCCATTAATGCATTTAGTATTGCAAACTCTCCAATCATGGCAATTGTACCAGATGGATGTTTCAAATTTTTTTTAAAAAAAAGGAAGGTGAAGGAGATAAGCACCTGACATGCTGTAAGGAAGTCAGAAAGAAGAGCAACTCTTGGGGAAAATAGAGCTAATAAATCACAGTGACCTGAGCAAAGTCTAGAACAGGTTACTGATGGAAAAGTCCCTTTAAATAAATAATCATTAAAAATAACTAGAAATAGCTCCATATGAACCAGGTTAACGGGACATTGTGTAATCATCTTTCAGGGAGAGAGTTCTATTTTACAACAAGGACAATGAGGAAAAAGAGACAATTCTGATCTGGGTAGGCTATACCCATCTTCCTTTCTATTCTTACAAAGTATAAGTTTGTCCAGGCTGGACATAATATACAACTATGAATTGCTAATGCCATCTTGAAATAGATTAATCAAGTCTCATCGGAAAGATTGAGAGATCAAATCAAATAAATCAAACCAAGATTGGTGTCTTAAGTTTTAGGTTGTGTGTATATTTCCTCCTCTTCATCCACTCACGCTTTATGTTCTGGTGTTTTTGTTTCCTTCTTAGCTTTTTTATTGTCTCTTTTGAATGGTGAGGAAATATGGTTTATTTCTATGTGTCCATTGATGGCTGATTTGTCTGAATGCCAAATTGCCAAAATTCCCTAGCATTTTCACACCAAACTAACTTCAAAAGCACTAGGGAATTCCTGGAAGATTTCCATTCAGACCAGAACACATACTCTCCAGCAATCAGATAAGCAGGGATTAATACCAGACAAACAATCAAGCAGAAAACAAGGTCCTAATCACAGTTTTTGGTTGGCTTTGTCTCAGTTTTGTTTTACTTTATTTTTATGGGATTACATGCTTCTCAATAGAGAATAAACAGGATGAGACAAACAGCCTGATATTGTTACTATACAGCATCAGACACAACAGGTCAAGGTAATTAAAACAGTGCCCATACATTCAAAAAGTAATTACTGGAGCATCACTGCAATCTTCAAAGTGAAGAGATTTAAAAGACCTTTAAAAAAATATAGTGGCTGGTTTAAAAGAAAGCATTCTCTCTCTTGGCATAAAGCCTGATAAGTAAACAAGGATTGTTTACAAGCAAGTCATATGAATGATTACTGTTGGCCACCAAATTTTAAATTTCAAAAGAGCAATTGAATCTGCACTAAGTAGAAACAAACCATTTCAGAGGCTTCATAAGACAAGACACAGAACTTGTATTTACTAAGAAATCAATAGGTTTAATCATCTTTTCCCATTCAGAATGGGAGGGAAAAACTCTGTAAAGAAAGCTTGGATAAGAAGAGGCTGTCTCCCATAGAAAAATAATTGTGTTGGAAAAAAACACTTTTACATGACAATGCTGATCAGAATTGGGCTGGAGAAAGAAAAGCAGATGAGCTGGCTAACTTTAAAGAAACCATAATGGAAGATGATAAATAATGGCCAGCTTCTGATAACAAGAGGACTAATTGCTATGTGACTAAGAGAAGCTTTCAACTTTTTACATATAGGGCAGAAAAAGAAAAGAACTGTTTACATTGATTCCTGTGGCTCAGCTATTAAATGAGAAGCAGCATCCTTTCTTTTAATTAAGTTGTGATGTTGGCAGCTTAACATTCAGGCTGGACATGGAACATCCCTCGTGACAAGCAAAGTTTTACCAATTCTAAATTGGCAAAGTGTCAGTCTCTTCTCCAACCAGGCCATCAGTCAACTGACTTAGAATACAATATATCATCTGTAGAACTCAAATATAAGCAGCACTCATCCTGTTCTGGAAATCACCCAAATCATCCAATTATCCTAATATTTTCTTCAAGTCTTTATATTTCTTTCTTGAGGGCAGTCAGAATATCTGCCCTAAATAACCATAATTTCTCTTTCTGGATCTCCTTTTAGAGGACATGACACACAATTCTTCTCTTCTCTTCCTCTTGTCTCCTCTCTTCTCATCTCGTCTCCTCCCCTCCCCCCTCCTCTCCTCTCCTCTCCTCTCTTCTCCTCTCCTCTCCTCTCCTCTCCTCTCCTCTCTTCTTCCTTCCCCTCCTCTGAATTCAAGAATAAGCAATATCAAATTCATGGCACAGCTATCTCTCAGGTTCTGTCATGGGGTTGTTGTGGATTTTTTTGTGGGTGGTGGTGGTAAATCTTAGTTTCTTAACTTTGGACCAATGAGAAAATTAAAAAACAGAGACTGTAAATTTTGAAGCATAATCTCCGTAAAATAAAAGTATTTTGTCTTCCCTTTTTAAATATTGTTTTCCACATAAAACTCCAATAGTGTAGATATGAGGAAGCTGTAGAAAAAGACAAAAGGAACCAAAAGAAAAAAAGAAAAAGAAAAGAAAAAGAAAAAAAGACACCAGCTTTTCTGAACAGTGTTGGAATAAATTGGGGGGAGATGTCTGCTGTCCTAAAAGAGTGATAATTTTAACTAAAATCCAATTCCAGATTGAGATTTGGATAAGGAAAGTTATTCAGCTGTCTTGTTCTTATGGAAGGCAATTGCATTTGATGTTCTGTAGTCAAAAGCTGATGTTAAATAAGATAGAGAAAATTGGATGATTCCCTGATGTTTATACTGGGGAAAGAGGTCATACTGAATGATTACATTTTTGTCCACCGTTGTTTGAAGGAATCTCAGGACAAGATACACACAAGCTTTTTCTGGTTCCATTTTCACAAACACCTTGTAAGGAGATTAGATAGAGAGGCTGTGATTACCAAAGAAATGTCAGGGCTGATCAGAGATTTGTATATGGATTTAGATCAATTTATTATGATGATTAAAGAGCAATCCAAAATAGAACACATACATCCTTGAACATAAGACAAGATAACCAATATAGGAACTACCTCAGAATTTAATCAATCAGTTGCTGGGATGAACTATAATGCTAATCACTATATAAAATTAGTTCACTTTCTCAGAAACTGCTGAATCATGATCAGGCAATTTTTTTTTTTTTGCCCATCCTATTGGTTCCCTGAGTTTAGGACTTGTTAAGTATATTTTCCAATTATCCTCTATAAAACACCAGTTTGATTTAGTGGTTAAGGAAGCAAGTTAGAAAGCAAGATATCATGAGTTCAACTCTTGTCTTAGTCATGAAAGCTAATTGAATGACCTTCAGCTAGTCACTCTCTCTCTTAGCCCAATTCATTTCACAGGTTATTGTTGTGGAGAAAATAAGAAGAGGAAAATGTGCCAAATATGTTCATCACTTTGAATTACTTGTAAAAAACAATAAAGGTGTGATAATAAAACAAACAAACAAATACACAATTGAAAAACCATGGCTGGAGGGCTAGGGCAGTTAAAGAGGTAATAAATGCCAGTGTTTGCTGGTCAAATAAGTGGGAGGACAAATCTTGGATGAAAGCTTCATTTGAAATCACTTGCCTGTTCCTCTTCATGTTCATCTTTGCATCATGGTGAGTGAGTGTGCTGATGAGGAAGGTCCCAGAGGTGGAAGAGAATTTCTTCCCTGTTATACAAGTGGATAAAAATGTTGTTGCCCTTGCTTCATGCAACCAACTACTTAGGAACTGAAGACAAAGGGCAGGAGTGAGACTGACCTTGGGACAGAGTCCATTGGCTTGCCTGGCTGTTCCTTTCAGCTATTGCTGAGCACAGCTTACGCTGGAGGAGGATAACATTGCTGGACTCCAGATTGGTCAACCAGGATCCACTGGCTATGAGGCTGTGCATGCTCATAGTGTGCATATGTGGGATCCCAGTGGTGGGGTTCATTTTTTTTTACTACTGGTTCTGTGGGTGTGGCTTGGTGGGCATGGCAGGGGAAGGATACTGCAAAATCTCCATTTCCACCCCACTCCAGGGGCAGGATACTGCAAAATTCCCATTCTCTCCCCACCCGACTAACCTGCTTTACAGCTCCATTTTGCTGTGCAGGGCAACAAAAGAAGACCCAGACAATCAGCTGGGACTCAGGAGGCAGAGAATAGATGGGGCTGGGGCCAGTCAGAGGTGGTATTCTGAACTACTCAAAATTTCCACTACCGGTTCTCCAGAACTGGCCAGATCCTGCTGAATACCACCTCTGATATAGATAGCATGAAGAGACACTCTGGTCAGTGGCAGACTGTACAACCCAAACTAAAGGAATAGATGATGATTCTTTATTTCCTACTCAACATACCATTATATGACTTTCTGGAAGGCAAGCTATTCATGTGTTTTATAACATTTCCATGGAATTCCTATGGATGGAATAATAATTCATATAATCATCACAAAAATGGCCAGTGGAATCCAGGAATGTGTTTATACGTGTGTGTGTCACTGTGCCTAAGTTTATATACAATTGATGGAAATACAAAAGAATACCGCTGTGTTGTTGACTTGGTTAGTGGGTTTCTTGGGAGTGGTGGTGGTTTCTGAGCATGCTCTTGATTGTTGCTGATGTTCAGATTCAAAATACCTTTATATATGTTGTGGGTATCTTAAGTCTTCAAGGGCATTCTGAAGCTATGCAATCTAAAGGACAAAAGATCATGCACATCAACTCAGCAGGCTGCCATCAACCTATCCTCCTTCCTTCTAAATTCTCATTTTGCCTGGAAGAAACTGATACTGGTTTTGTTTGTGTTTTTGTCAGCCAGCTGCTGTGAGGCTATTTAAAAAGGGAAGGGGGAAAAATCAATCTGCAGGTGAACCTATAAATACCAGGGAGGAGATCATTCATTTTCCTGACTATCTTTAAGGTTAGGTTTTGGGGAGAGACAAGATTTAGAAGAGAATATCTGTTTTAATACTTGTTTTTAAAGTGACCCTTTGCTAGGCTGACTGGAATTAATTGTTATTATTCTTTTTACTGCCATAGTGTCCTTCTGTTCTCGAGAAGTTCATTGACTGAAACCGGTGAAATTCAATGATTTGAATTGGTAAAAAATAGCCCTGGTTGCTATTACTTTATACCAAGTATACCACAGAGCCAGTAGGGAAAAAAATTGAATTTCACCCTTGAACTGAAAGGTTGTATCTTCTATGAAAGCTAAGAGAGCCAGTCCCAAAGATACTTTTTCAAGAAACAACTGGACTTTCTGGTTTTTCTTTGAAGACATTTCACTTCTTATCTAAGAAGCTTCTTCTTCTTCAAAAAGATCTTTCCATTCGCCACCATTCAGTCAGAGCTGAAGAAGTTTCTTGGATGAGAAGTGAAATGTCTTCAAAGAAAAACCAGAGAGAAAAAGCACCTTTGGGACAGCCATGACCTGGATGACTGAGAATCTCCACAGGCACTAAGAGAGGCAGTTTGCCCTAGTGGTTAAGGCACCAAGGTTAGAAAGTGGGTTCTAGTTTTGCCTTAAGCATGAAAGCCAGCTGGGTGGTTTTGGGCTGGTCCCTCTCTCTTTCAGCCCGACCCACATCATTGTTTTGAGGAAATAGGAGGAGGGATGTGTTGGATATGTTCACCACCTTGAGTTATTTGTAAAAACAATAAAGGCAACAGATACAAACAAATAAACAGCTATAGAGTCGGCCTCTCTCCTCACACTCCTTCCAGTCTGAATTCCCATGCTCCCTGTGCAAAGGCTAATTTGCACCGGAAGGCTAAGCTTTTGAGAATGGGATCCCATAAACATTGAGGGCTTTCTCAATACTCCCAAATTCCAGAATTTGGAAGGTCAGGTCTAGTAGGCTGTCGAATAAATCCTTCCAGGCAGAATAAATGTTAAGTTATAAAATTAAAGGTGCTGAACCACCTGCTATTTTGATTGGAACCCAGACCTTCCTTGTCTCCTTGACCTTTCATTGCACCACCCTGTGCCAGCCCCCATGTATGCGCTGCACTACTCTGGATTCTACAGGCTTGTTATAATGCCATCAGCTTTCAGCAATTATGTCAAGTACACATTTATAGCAATTAAGGCATAACAATCTCCATCATCAGAAGGTTGGAAAATTATCATATATCATTATCAGTTTTTAAAGAGCACCATTAAAAGCCTAAATACAATTCTGAAAGACCTCAGATTTCTTGCCCCCTCAGGTAAGTAAGCACTTGGATTTCTTTTTCAAGCTACTGTTGTGGATCTAAGTACTATATTAACACCAATCCTAAGTACTATATTAACATCCCTTCAGAGTAGAGCTATATTGAAATTTGCCTTGTGATTTCTAAGAAAAACACGTTTTTCCCCCTTCCTGGGGATATTTCTGAGCCTATTTTATTAGAAACAGCAGAGAGTGTTTTATGGTTAAACATCTTTTCCATCACTCTGAAGCCTTCCTGGCAGCCTGCACCACCTCCCTATCTGAAACAATCCAATGGAAAAAAAATAATTGAATTGGAATTTAATTGGAAATTTGGAGCTGGACTTTGGAAACCCAAGGAGTTTTAGGAGTTGAGACCATTAGTTGCCTGCATTCACGCGTATTCCTTGGATACCTTGTACAGTGGCATACCTGTTGTATTTGACACCTGGAGTGGATCAGGGGCTGGGGTGGGATTCTACCAGTTCGCACTTATTCACTAGAACCGGTTGTTAACATTCTAAGCAGTTCAGAGAACCAGTTGTTAGAAGAAATTACTGGCCTAATCCTCTAAGAAAGGCAGGAAGGAAACATTCTGGTGTTGCTTACAGAAACTGCCTCTCCATTAACCCTTATTACATTCTTGGCAGGACTAGACTTCCTGCCTCTGGAATTTCTCTGGAGTTTTTTCCCCCTCCTTTGCTGGTACTTTGCTTGTGTGGAGTGACCATTCAAAGTTACAATGGCACTGAAAAACGTGACATGACCATTTTTCACACTTATGACTGTTGCAACATCCCCACAGTCAAGGAGATGCGTGGCTCGATGTGAGTGATATTGAGTTGGCCACGCCCAACCAATAACATGACCACCAAGCCACGTCCACCCAGTCACATGACCACCAAGCCACGCCCACCACCTAAGCCATGCCTACAGAACCGGTTGTTAAAAAATTTGAATCCCACCCCTGATCAGGGGGTTGAACAGCAGTGCAAGTGCCAGACTAGCATAGACACATAACCACCAGTCTACTCTGGTCCATCTTGGTCACTGCATGGCACTGTTGATTGCTAATAGTGTGCTAACATCAGCAACTTGACTCCATACCTACCACCAATCCTTCAAATAGCCTCCTTGGCATCTTCAGCAGGTAAGAGGCTCTTCCTGGTCACCCTTCATCTTCAATTCACCAAAAAGCTTCACAAGAGCAGTTTTAGTTGGGTTGGTTAAAGTTCTCTACAGACAATGTACCCCTTTTTGGCCCAGGATAGACCATTCCTATAACCTTGCCTTTGGTAAGCCACTGCCTCGTAATTAAATAAGCACAAAAATAACATGCTTCTCCCACAAGAATTTACCAAATGTTTTGTCTTGTTCAAAAGAGAAGAATCTCAAAAGCAGGTGCTTGTTCATCGTACTGAATGAAAATTGGTAAAAAAAGGCATTTTTTCTACATAGCATCAATTCAGAGTTTTTAAAAGGAATGAGGCCGGAACATAGAAAAAAAATCTGAGATTTATTCTGGATTTTCTAAATATGACCTTAGTCTGAAGTACCATGCATTCATCTACATCCTTGAATCATTGTGTGAGGCGGTCTTTTGAAAATATATCTCAACAAAGTTTCATAAAAGGATAAATATAACCAGATCTTAGATTTAAGTCTAGCAAAATACCTTTCTCAGATAACCAACCTTCAGAGAATCTCAGGCTGCAATTCTACAGGTGACAGATCTGTAGGAACCATTGTGGTATGGCCAACTCTGACTCCATCTGCCCTAGTCAGCTGGGCTTCTGACTAGCCAATATCAGTAGAGAGTCAGTTTAGTCTAGTGGGTTAAAGCACCAGTCTAGAAAGCAGGCGGCTGTGAGTTCAAGCCCTGTATTAGCCCTTAAAACCAGCTGGGTGACTTTAGGTCAGTTTCTATCTCTCAGCCTAACCTACCTCATAGAACTGTTGATGTGGAAAAAATAGGAGGAGGAACGAGTGTTGGATGTGTTTGCTGCCTTGAGTTATTTGTAAAATAATAAAGGCAGGACACAAATTAAATAATATATATAAGTCAGTAAATAAGAAAGACCATAGATTGCCCATTACTTTGGGAAATCCAATAAGTTTCATTGAACTCAGTGGGGTTACACTTGACTAAGCCATAATGAGGCCTGTCTGGTTTTGTCTTAAGGGAGGGAGGTGCTCAGCTTTCTCTGGGGTGAGGGATGTATTTAATCTTTGAATGATATGCTCTAGATCAAGGGTATCAAACTTGCGGCCGGATGTATCATATGCTGGCCATGCCCACCCCCGGTTTAGCGAAGGGGAAAAAAGTCTCGATAAATCACGTGACAACAACATGATGCCACGAGTTTGACACCCTTGCTCTAGACTGACCTCCAAGAAGATACAGATGGGGCTAAGAGAAAGCTTAAAGTGCTTTCATGTACACTTAATTAGAATTACATATTAGGAACATGGTTACCCTTTAATAACAAAGATATCAAATAAAGGAGAATATTTGTAGATTAGGGTTGACATGAGGGGTCCTTTCATGCTCTCTGAGCTTGCTTGTTTTCTTGCAGACATTTCATTACCCTAACTAGGTAATATCATCAATGCCAGTAAGGAGTTTGCTGTCAGTTTATATTCTGGTGGCTTGCCTGTCTGTTTGAGTTGGGGCGGTCTTAGAGATTCTTTGGTTGGAATGTTTACTGATGATTCTTTGGCAGTTTCTTGATTGGGACATTGCTTACTTGATTGTTGGTCTGAAACTAACCTTGGAGTTAATCTATGTTGATATGGATTACTGATTACTGTTGGAGAGGTACTAGAGTCTTTTTGTTCCCTTTTGGGCTGGTTGGTTGTCTCTTTTGCATAGTCTATATCTGTTGTTGGTGTCTATGTGTCTGTTGATGGCTGATTTGTCAGAGTGCCAGGTTTCTAGAAATTTCCTGGCATTTTTGGACTTGGCTTGGTCTAGGATTGCCCTCACCCACACAAATAGGCAAGGCACCAGAATGTAAACTGACACACACACAGCACTCCTTACTAGCACAGATGATGTTACCTATTTAGGTAATGAAACATCTGCAAGAAAACAAGCAAACTCAGAGAGCACCAAGGACTCCTCACATACATATTCATTTTACTTTTTACATGCTGTTAAAACAAAAAATGGTGATATCTGCAGGTAGCATGTAGCCTTTTCCACAGTCCTCTTACCAGTGATGGGATTCAGCCAGTTTGCACCATTTCGGGAAAACCAGTTGTTAACTTTCTGAGCAGTTTGTTGAGCTGGTTGTTGGAATAAATCATTAGGACGGAGAACTGGTTGTTAAATTATTTGAATCCCACTACTGCCTCTTACTGTATAAAGCGTGTTGTAGTAGTTTTGTCTTGAGTGACAAAAGCACAAATGATAATTGACAAGCAGATCCTAATTGGAGAGGAAGAGCTGCAGTTTCTCCTTGGAGGGTGTAAGTTTGGCTACCAGGGCAACCTGACCAATTGGGTCCAGTGCAGATGTAAAAGTGCCCAAAGGCTGCAGACCGGAATCTGCCATCACCACGATAAGGACTGCAGCAGCATGCTTAGAAAGATAGATTGGTAGTGAACAATGATAATTATGGCTGTGTACCCAGGGAGATGTTTATAACTCAGTAAAATCTACCTTTTCTGTTGTTGTTGTTGCAAGCCTATTAAATAAAGCTGTTTAACATAGAACAAGGAATTACAGCTCCATAGAGGCCTTTCCATTCTGTAGCTCATATGGCAGAAAGCCTGTGGATCTTGATGCCTGTGTTTTCTTTCCTGGGGGGAGATGCGATGAGAAATCTCTTTAGCTAGACAATGCCAACTTTTCAGAGCCTCAGCTTAACTTCCATTAAAGCACATGTGGACATCTCATACATTTATGTATTTATTTACATTGTTTAAGGGAAAAAATATAAAGGTTTTCCCTGACCAGACATGTCCGACTCTAGGGGGTGGTGGTCATCTCCATTTCCTAGCCGAAGGAGCCAGTGTTGTCCAAAGACACTTCAATGTCACGTGGACAGCATGACTATATGCCAAAGTGCACAGAATGCTATTACCTTCCCACTGGAGTGGTACCTATTTATCTACTTGAATTTGCATGCTTTTGAATTACTAGGTTGGCAGGACTTGCGGTAAGAATGGGAGCTCACCCCATCAGGCAGTACTTGGGCTTCAAATGGCTAACCTTCTGATGGACAAGCCCAGCATCTTAATCACTACACCACCACACCCCATTTACATTCTTACTTTAGGCTTATAAGCTAACCCAATCAAGGGCTCAGTCTTGGGCTTTTGATATGCATGCTTTCAGTAAAACATTAAGTGACTCCTATTCATGGAACTGAGGACAACAGCGTTGTTATCTGCTTAACCAAGGAACAGCCTATCCTAGTTAAGAAGATGTTTGATCAGTATCTGTGTATCAGAGGTTTTCCAGTCCTGAGTGTTTTTCTTGATGTCCTTATACCTTATTTCCATAATTTGCACTTCCCCAGTTTCTAAAACCTCCTTCACAATCCATCTTCTCCCTGTCCGGGAATATGGTGTCTCCTATTTCATAGGCCAAGTTGAGGTTTCCCTGGTCCTCTTTTCTTCTCAGTTCCTTTTTTCTTTAAGTTTTGTGTCTCCTTCTTTCCAAGCCTCTGTTGTAAGATTGGCATATCCCTAAATATCTCCTATTTTTTGCCCCAATGTCCTCCATTTGTCTAGGAAGAAAAAATATATATCTTGAAATGTTCAGGATTAGAGGATCATGAGATACCACAGACATGCACAGCTTTCAGGAATCATAAGGACACACTTAAGGAAAAAGGAATGTTTTACCCTCATGATTTGAGAGACAAGAAACCAAAAATAATGTGCTTTTAAAGCTTGCCTAATTGCACATGGACAAAGCACCTAGGCAGAAATTGTCCCTTAGCCTTTGCTAAACAAACATGAGTCACCAAAGGATACCTTGGAACGTAACCAACCAATTCTTTCCCTCTACCTCAGGATGTCACCAATATTTTCTCTACTTCAGGGTGTTACCAATCAACACTTTCTCTCTACCTCAGGGTGTCACCAATTAGTGCTTTTGCCTTGTCTCTTTTGTAAGCTTGCCAAAATATAAATGACTGTTTTGCTTTGATCAGAGTTCCTCTTTTGAGAGAGATAACCCCTTTGCTGTTGCACAACAATAAAAGAGACATTAATGTGCAAAGGGGATTTCTCCCGTCTGGTGACTTGTTTGGTCAGATGTCTTTGGGTCAATCAATTGCTGTGTGAAAGAGCATGGGAGATGGTCAGCATGCATATTAAGTAGGGTGTTGCAAGCCAGAAGGGCCAGAAGGATTGACACTGGCTTTCAAGAATTTTTGGTTGTTTGGATGCTTTACTGAATGAGCTAAAAAGTGAGCACCTGAACCTTAAATGATAGAGGCCTTTGATTCACGCAGTTTAAATAGCAGAAACTTCGATGTCATTTCAAAACACGATGGCCTTGTAGCTCGCAGGAAATTTATGTAGCAAATATTACTTTAATGGCAGAAACCTCTGATTTCATTAAAGAAACATCTGATTTCATTAAAGAAACATCTGATTTCATTAAAGAAATATTTTTGATTTTAAAAGATTGCTTCAGGTCAACATTCTGGGAAAGGAACCCAAAGAACCTAATTGACCTAATAAGCCATTGGAAGTTTCAAGGTGCTACAGGAGCACAAATAAATACTTTCTCTCCACGTAAATAGCTTCATCACTTCCGCAGAAAGCTGAAATACGGTAACCTTCCTTCTTTTGTCATTAGAATGCTGAATACCATCACACAGCAAAGTTCACCTTTATGCTCTCCTTCAACTCTTGGCTACTTCAGAGCTCTTTTACTAAACCATCTGGTCTGTCCAAACACTTTTCAGAAAGCAGTTCCTATGAACATGGGTTTAGTTTTCACGTGTTCTTTTTCACACATGCACCCTACTCCAATTCTGGGATTGTTTCTTCTATTGGGGAAAACAAAACAAAACCCACCACCATTCACACAATTCTGGTGGAAATTATGAATTCCTCCTACCTTGAATGTACTTTACCTTTTATAACTCAAATATAACTGTCCTGAGCTGGTTCCACAATTCCACAATTCTGGTGGAAATTATGAATTCCTAACTTTACGTTTTTATGACTCAAACATAAGTTTCCTGAGCTCCTTTTAAATAGAAGGAGATCTAAAACAAACAAACAAATAAACACATGGATTAATGCCTCAATTGGGATTATTTCAAGCACGGTGTTTGCAATGTGCCCATTACAGCAACAGCAACAGCAACAGCCACAGCAACGGCACTCAAAGGTCCCACCAGTGAATGGTCCAGACAGATCTTTTAGGCCTAGTTACTATAAAGACTGGCAAGCTTGCCAGGCTCTAGGTGGCCCTCTGGCCCTCTTGTAGATGGTCCTTTGGGAGTTCAGTGCAGGTCCAATGAGTGGCCGTTCTGTCCTCCTCATTCTCAATGCGTCTCTTCTGCAGCTGGGCTGCTCTGCACAGCGCTCCTGCTGATCATAAAAATCACAATTGATATTTCCATTACTTATAATTTACAAAGCGATTACCTTTAATTTCTCTTTTATTGTATTTTAATGGCTTAAAATTTCTTCTTGATGAGGCTGAGCAGACAGAGATGGTTCAGCGGGAGGACTGGATGGCACTGTTCTTCTGTCTTTATACCCGCAGCTTGTTACAATTCCCTCTTTTGCATTTAAATCTTATGCCAGCAGCTGCAGAGCCCTTGCCCTGACACAGGGAGATGAAGGGGGGAGAACAGAAGTCACCCTGGTACTATCTCTCCCAGCAACCAGTGTGCGGTGCTCCGAGCCTTACTTTACTGCACATTTTTCTTGGTGAGCACCCCATTTACATTACTGTATCACTAATGGGTAAGGGCTTTTGCACAAAGCAGTTGTAAATCAGAGCCTGGAAAAGTTCAAGAACAAAAAATGAAAATAAAACGGATGTTTTTAAAGGTAACCTGTCAAAACTGCTTCTCCCTTGTTAGTGGAATTTTGGGAATGGGTTTTGAGGAAAAGACAAGTCAATTGTGGCTGAAAGAAAAATCAGAGTTAAGTTCCAACGTTTTACACTTCTTTTGTGCATGTATATGTGAATACACAGAAACGTATCTCTATTTGGCTAAGGGTTTTAGAGTTAGGACAGTATCTGAATCATACAGTGTCAGCTGAGCCAGTGCTACCACATGCCAAATGCCAAACTCCAACTTGGGGAAAAGCTCTGGAATTTCCATAAAAAAAGTTTTAAGTGTGTCCTGTTATTTGGCACACACACAAAAAGAAACACACACATAAGATGGTCTCAACTTTGCCTGCAGTTTGCATATGGCAGTTAATTTGTAGAGATGCAAATTTAAATACAAATGGTGTCACACAAAGAAGAATACAATGATTCTCATTATAGTGGGGGCCACTGTGACCAGGGGACTTAGCTCAGTCTGCTGTCCAGAAGATAATTGTATTCCTTTCAGTGGATTTGGACTGGACAATCCATCATTTAGAAGAAATCTTCAGCTAGACAATTCTCCTCTGAAAAGGTGAATGCAGTTCCATTTTAAGACAAACCCAAACTTCAGGCCCAGCACATTGAAAATTTCCTCCACATAAATGAGGGTTGCCCAATCTTAACTCTCACTTTTTATTGTTCTAAAGGGCACCAAAATATCAGCAAGCTTCACAGTTTTGCTAGAGAGCTTACAGCTGACACGGATGCACAGAATATCTGGAAGAATCATAAATTCTAACAGCCTCACCTTGGGTTTCATTCTTAAGGGTTTGGACCCAGACCAAGAATTAAACCTGTTTTCTCCTACTTGCTTTATCAGCATGGGAGTGCTAATGCCAATTTGTTACAAAGCTTGCCATCCCTGCCCATTTTAGAACAATGGCTGTAATTTAGAAAGGGCTGATCCCAGGACCATCAGTTTGCAAAACTGCTCTCGGCTGCAAGGCCCATCATACTTACAGTGATTTCTGTGGTAGAACTCTGGACAATAGGTTTTGACCATTCATGTACTATATATTTTCTCAGGTAAAATTTTACTGAATTCTATAGTATTTACTCACGAATGAACATACATGTCCCAGGATAATGCTAAAGATCCAATCTGGGTTGGTCACCGCAACAGGAGGTTTTTGTCTTCCGAGCTTTCAGACTTGTGCTGGAGCTCATCTAGCAGAGCATGTACTTTGGGTTATCCTATGTGGGGATATTTATATGATGCCTATTGCATGTGACTTTTTAGATGTTGATTTCGATGTTGAGGGCTGGATATTAAGTCATTGTCTGTCATTTGCTTGTGGTCACCTCCTAACTACTTAATAAGCTGGTGGTAAAGCAGCACTCCTGTTGACTGTTGGGGCACCTGTTTCCTACTTTAATCACTTCCCTGGCTGTTTTTATGCCTGCTTGTCCAACAATCTTTATAGCTGCATTTTCTCAGTCATATATAGAAATGTAAATAAATTAATTAGGCAGACTATAAAAAAATGAGAGCTATATCCAGCTTGAACAATTCTTTAGTGGATCAGATAAAGCCCATGTTATCTCCTGCAACACAGAACTGGTAACCAGATGTTTGCAGCTGATGTTTGACGGCTGAAATTACCCTTCATTCATTACTGGATTTCCTTCCATCAAGATGTGCAATTGTATTAATGGAAGAATTCTGCCTTCAACAGTAACCAAACCCAATGAATGTTTTAAATGTGAATACATTGTTTACTGCTATGAATGGTTTCACAGTAAGTGATTCCAATCTGGATACTGCAAAACTTCATCTATTGGAATGAGGTAGGATAACATTTGATAGATACAGTTAATGCTGACAGTACCTTTGAATAATAGGCATTTCTCCCCAGATATCTGCTCTTTTGCTTGCAGCATTTTTTCCTCACTCTACAGCTTGATTATGCATATATTTAAAGGCAATGTCTAGTTTGCAAATTCCAAGTGAATTCTAAAAAAGAAATATGTTTTCTCTAATAAAAAAGGCTAGCTGGTGCCCTTTCCCACTACTCCTTTGTCTCTTATAGTGTGTCGGGCCAGATTTACTGTCCTTCACACATGAGGACTAACCTTATGCTTGCTTGTTTGCTTATGCGCCATCTAGTCATGTTCAGTTCCTAGCAACCACATAGATAGATTTTTCTTTGTGAAGAGCTGTGCCTAACCTGTTCTTTCAGGTCTTCCAGCAATGCATTCCTTGCCATTCCTGTAACTGAACCCATTCTCCCTGCTGCTGGTTGACCTCTTCTTCTCTTTCTTTCCATCCTTCCCAGCATTAGAACCTCCTCTGGAGAACTGGGCCTTCCCCTGTGTCTGAAGTCAGGTAATTTGAGCATGACCATTTCTGCCGTAGGTGGGCACTCTGAGTTAACTTGTTTGATGATCCACTGGTTGGGTTGTTTTAGTTGTGCATGGTATTAGAATTCTTTCCCAACACCAAAGTTCAACAGTTTTCCTATCTTCCTCCTCCAAACCACATGGATGTTGCCATATTAGATCATCCCAATCCATTTTGAATATTCCTAAATCAGGAGTGGGTAACTTTTGGTTTTAAGATATTGCTTAATTACCCCTGCTAGCAGTCCCAACCAGTGTCGACCTATGGTTACCAATGTTATATATCGATTTGTTCTTTGACTCATAGAGACTTATTGTCTATCTGGTGCCATGTATTTGTGGGAAGGTAAGAGTGTATAGGCAGGAGTGGGATTTAAAAATCCCAGCAACCGGTTCACTGATCAGTTGCTCGGTGGGTGTGGCCATTGGCTTGGCCTACTGGAACTTCTGGGAGGACCGTTTTCGCCTTCCCAAGGGTCCGGAGGCTTCCCTCGGGCATATGGGAGGGCAAAAACGACCTCCTGTGGACTCTGGAGGCCCTCTGGAAGCTGGAAACAGGTCTGTTTCTGGACTTCTGGTACTTCTGGAAGGCCCATTTTCCCTCCTCCCAGAGCCTCCACATAGACCCTGCACTTACCTGCATCGAAAAATGGCTGTGTGGAAACTACTGGGAGGGGTGGGATGGGGTGGGCGGGGCCGGCTGGTCGGTCAAATACTGGTTTGGTGAACCAGATGCAAATTTAACATCTGGTTTGTCCGCACCGGTCTGCACCGGTAGAATCCTACTCCTGTGTATAGGTACAAAAGTATGGCTATATAAGAAACATTCAAGGTGGGTCTTAGAGGCAGAAGGATTTATTCTAGAAGATTTCAGTTTACACACTCAATGAAAGAATGGAGATCTTCAAGAAGGCTCACAAGGAATGGTTCTTAAAAAATGGCTGCCATGTGAACTACTCATAGAGCAGGGGTGGGATTCTACCAGTTCGCACCTATTCGGTAGAACCGGTTGTTAACATTCTAAGCAGTTCGGAGAACCAGTTGTTAGAAGAAATTACTGGCCTAATCCTGTAAGGAAGGCAGGAAGGAAACATTCTGGCGTTGCTTACAGAAACTGCCTCTCCGTTGACCCTTATTACATTCTTGGCAGGACTAGACTTTCTGTCTCAGGAACGTCTCTGGAGTTTTTTTTCCTCCTTTGCTGGTACTTTGCTTGTGTGGAGTGACCATTCAAAGTTACAATGGCACTGAAAAAAGTGACTTATGACCATTTTTCACACTTATGACTGTTGCAGCATCCCCATAGTCACGAGAGGCCAGGCAAGGAGATGTGTACCTCGGTGTGAGTGATGTTGAGTTGGCCACACCCAGCCAATAACATGACCACCAAGTCATGTCCACCCAGTCACATGACCACCAAGCCACGTCCACCACCTAAGCCACGCCCACAGAACCAGTTGTTAAAAATTTGAATCCTACCCCTGCCATAGAGGCACCTGTACCTGTACATCTAAGTGAGTGTGGAGAGTTGAACAATAAAAGTTGTAAATCTGCATTTGATCAATCTCTGGATCAATAACAACAAGTAGCACTGGAGGTGTTGCAGAGACCCTCTTTGTAAACCATCTGCGAGAGGCCAGATATATGGGATCCTGGGAACTATTGTTTAGCTGAAACTTTCCCACTCTTCTCTTAAGCCAATGTTTCTAAAGTTTGGTCCTAGGACCCTGGGGCTTCCCCAAGTCCCTCTCATGGGTCTGCAAAATCAAAATGATTTGCCAGCCAACATTGAAATATAATACAATAGTAAATCCCACAAACAATTATGAGAAGCAGCAGTGGCAGCAAATGCATCAATTTTAATTTTTAATGTGGTAAATATTGATAATCCATACAAACAAAAAGTCATTTGCAGTCCTCCATAATTTTTAAAAGTGGGAAAAGTTCCTGAGGAAAAATAAAGTTTAAGAAAAACTCATATGTTTATCCTAAATTGGGAGGCCACTATTTTGTGTGTTATCTTAGGGAAAACTGAAGATCGTGTTTAATCTTGTTTCTGTAATTCTTTGTCTTCTTTGACCTTTGAAGGATTCTTATATTTAGGTGCCCACAAAAATCTTAAGAATCTAAAAACGTATTTCACTGGAAATCTTCCTAATCTAAAAGTAATGCTGGTTTTTAGTACTGGGTAAGCCCTTGCCTTTCTTCAGTCACACAAGCTGGCATTCAAGGGCCTAGGAAGCTTAGGTATGAAAATCAGATTCTTTATTGTATCCAAAACATTTCCCAGAGATGAAATTTAGAAAGCTATATCTGAGACTTAGAACCCAAGAAACCACTAGGTGTCAGTGTGTCAATAGATATGAAAGAATCACAGATTCACCCAGTATGAGCATAGGAGTACAGTATCTGGTGTTATGTATCTGGGAGAATCCATTGGTCCCCTCTAATTGTGAAAAAAGATTGAAATTACCTTTCTTCTTTATGGGTGATAAAAGATCATACTAATCTTCAACAGTTTCTTAATAAGAGAAATTGATCACCAAAGCAGTGAGTCAGTGGCTTGTATTAAGTCAAATTTGCTTAACTATAGTTTATTAATTAGGTCACAACTGTTTTCATCTATGTAACCAACTAAGCTATGAAATGTGTTTTATAAAGTAGAATGGCAATCTTCAAGCAGCATGTTTTGCAACAACCAACAAATGGCATTTAGACTCAGTGCAGAGCATGGAAATGCTGGACTGAACCATATGAAAATCACGTAAACGTCCTAGGTAGAATTCTTGTTCTAGGAACCACATCAGATAACATGTAGCACATAGTCATTTCCTAAAATATGAACTCACTTTTCATTTTGCAGGGCAGTTTGATCACTCCTGGGCCTGCACTTAACACATGTCCTAGGCCAGGGGTGTCAAACTCAATTTCATTGAGGGGCGGATTAGGGTTGTTTGACCTTGGGGAGCCTGAGGTGTGTGGCCAGGGTGTGTGTGGCCAGCTCGATGTCACTCATGTTGGGGGCGCCTGTGATGGCCCAAGTGCTCTGCCTGCAAAAACGGGTTCCAGAGCTCTGTTTTCGACTGTGATGGCCTCCAACCCTCTGCCAGGGAAAACGGAGCTCGGGAGAGGTGCTGTTTCCAGGATGACCCCGCAGGCCAGGTCTAAGCACCCCATGGGCTGGATGCAGCCTGTGGGCCTTGAATTTGACACCCCTATCCTAGGCCATAGGAACAGGTACGACTCTCTCATCTTCAATAGGGTAACTGTTTTAGCACAAGTCCCCAAAATGTGGTGAACAACTCACTGTCTCACAGCCAGTTATGCCTTGGTGTATTATGTTGTGAAGCAATTGTGCTGTTGTGCTGCTCCATGGAGACAGAAATGGAAGAGTGGAGCAAGAGGCTTTATGGAGAGTCTCCTGATATATTATACATTCAGGGCATGAAAGAATGACTCTATCGGAGAACATGGCCAACTGTGTGATGGGATCACTGAACATGAGCAGATTATCTACAAACACATAGCTCTCTCACCAAATTTGGACTGGGAAATGAAAATCTTTGGTTTCTAGTCACACTTTTAGATGGAATTAATTGTTCCTCTCTTACCCCATACTTGCAATCTCTCTCTTAAGCCTTAAAACAATACTTTTCTGGCAAGTTTGACCAAACAAGCCATCCATGCTGACTTCATTATGTTTGACAGAGTAAAGAACCTTTTCCAGCTTCTTTCTCTGGAAGGCCTTGAAGGCCATTTTTCAATTTTTATAGGAACCAAATTAAAGTGGACAATGCTGCTGAAGAGACACTATCAAAAGAAGCAAGTAAGGAAAGAACATCAGTTGAGAAGCTGCTCCTCAGGAAACCTACTCAGGTAAATATAAGGGGACTTTGATGTGAGAGTATGTACCATTTTAAAAGCTGGCCACTGTTCCCATGACATCAGAGTAGGAGAACTGGGCCAATCAGGGCAATCCTTCCTTCCTTCCTTCCTCCCTTCCTTCCTCCCTCCACTCCCCCCTCCCTCCCTCTACAGCTTGACAACACTTCCCAATACACTCTTCCTCTTCAGAATGGGGGTGGAGGAATAGTCAAAAATAGCACAAGTTTTTCTCCTCACTTTCTTTTCCTTTTGGGTAGAATAAGGATTCGTTGTTGATGCAGAATCTGGATTAGGGCAGCAATTTTCACTCCCTATTTTGACCTCTCAAGTTGGCATAAGCGATAAACATTAAAGTAGCGTGGAGACCAAGCGGATGGATTTGCCCTACATTTGCAGTTCCCTTTACAATAAACTCCCCATACAAATAACACAACTGTTTCTTTCAACCCTCACCCTTTTATCCTCTAGTCCATACAAAACCATCAATTAAACACACTTATTGCATATGCAAGATTTCTTTAAATTGCTACTGTTACCGGTAGTACTCTGCAATCCTATATGTGCCTATGGAGTCCAACTGAAATCAATGAGGCTTATTTCTAGATAAGAGAATATTAGAAGGCACCTTTTCCCCCCAAAAGAATTAAATTCACACAAACACCATCAGGCAGCACTGATTACATTTGTACATTTGCAACCATTTCCGAAAAGCACCACAAATTACTTCGCCACAAATTCATTCCCATCTTATGACCATGGGCTTATACACTTAGTCCTCGACTTACCACCACACATGAGCTCAAAATTTCTGTTGCTAAGCAAGAAAGTTCTTAAGGGAGTTTTGCACCATTTTATGACCTTTCTTGCCACGGTTGATAAGTGAATCATTGCAGCTCTTAAGCTGGTAACATGGTTGTTACCTGGGACCCTGAAACTGTCAGAAATACATGCTAGTTGCCAAGTGTCCACATTTTGATCACACAAGGGTGTCGCAATGGTTGTTAAATGTGAAAAATGTCATAAGCCAATTTTGTTCTGTGATGTTGTAACTTCAAACGATTACTATATGAGTGGTTGTGAGACAAGGAATACCTATAATAGGTAAATGTAAAGGTTCCTCTCACACATATGTGCTAGTCATTTCCGGCTCTAGGGGTGTGTGTGCTCATCTCTGTTACAAAGCCGAAGAGCCAGCGCTGTCTGAAGTCAGAAAACAGATAATCAGAATTGGAAGGGATCTTATAGGTCATCTAGTCCAAACCCCTGCCCAAGCGGGAGACCGTACACCATTTCTGACAAATGGCAGTCCAATCTCTTCTTGAAAGTCTCAAGTGATGGTGCTCCCACAACTTCTGAGGGCAAGCTGTTCCATTGGTTGATTGTTCTCGCTGTCAGAAAGTTTCTCCTTGTTTCCAGGTTAAATCTCTCCTTGTTCAGTTTCCATCCATTATTCCTTGTCTGGCCTTCGGGTGTTTTAGAAAATAGCTTAAATCCTTCCTCTCTGTGGCAGCCCCTCAAATATTGGAAGACTGCTATCATGTCTCCCCTGGTCCTTCTCTTTACTAGACTAGCCAAGTCCAGTTTCTGTAACTGTAAGACGTCTCTGTGGTCATGTGGCCGGCATGACTAAACACCAAAGGTGCACAGAACGCTGTTACCTTCCCACCAAAGTGGTCCCTATTTTTCTACTTGCCCTTTTACATGCTTTCAAAGTGCTAGGTTGACAGAAGCTGGGACAAGTAACGGGAGCTCACTCTGTTATGCGGCGCTAGGGATTCAAACCACTGAACTGCCGACCTTTCTGATTGACAAACTCAGCGTCTTAGCCACTGAGCCACCGCATCCCTATAATACATCCATCAAATATCAATGGGAAAATCCTACTTGTGATTTGGTCACATGTTGAATCCATTAGAACTTTGTCAAAAGTAGCTGAAGGCATTCAAAAATCATGCTGCTCTCTTCCTATCCACTGTTTGAGCAAGCAACCAACTTCGGAGCTTTAGAAGCAAAGGGAAAACCCAGCTCTAAATTTTAGGGAGCAAGCAATTGGCTATGGTTGTTCAGATGCCATCATTGGTTGCATTTGCCCTGGTTTGGAGGAAAACAAAACATGTCTCCAATGTCATGTGGAAGATAAAACCTATCCAGATAAAATGACTGTCAGGTGAGCATGTCCATATGAAACCCCCACATCCCCAATAAAGGGGCAGAATTTTGGGACAAACAGCATAAAACTCTTCAAAGTCAGTTCATTGATTTTGAGGATCAGGAATTTTCACTGAAGGGTTTTGCTCTGGGGATAATTCGGGGGATGTCAAGGTTATTTGGGTTTTCTTCTGCCAACCTCACCTCACATCCAGGCATGTCTGGCACCGGCTCCCACTTCTAGCTTTTCCCACCAAATGGTACCTCTTTATTTACTTGCATGTTTACATGCTTTCAAACTGTTAGGTGGGCAGGAGCTAGGGGCAAATGACAGGAACTCACATGGTGCCATGAGTTCAAATGGAGTGCCAACAAATCCAGTATCTTTAAGTCACTGAGCCATCATGCCCCCTAGACAATGGTACCCACTCCATAGTAGTGTCAAAACAGAAACTCCAGGGAGTCCAGGTGTTCAGGAAGTCAACCAGGAGTGGAATTCAAGAGAGATTTTTCCTTTTCTTTTGCAGTCTATACCCAGTCTATACCCACATACTGAGAAGCTGAAAGCCAGACCAACTACCATCTATCCATAGCTCTGTGCATCTATCTTTTACCTTTAAAAAAAAAAGAGAATGTTGAATTGTTCATAGGGTAATTAAATTTGGGCTTGACCTTCTCAGAGGATTTCTATATACAAAAGATTTTAGATATAGGAATAAATTACTCCAATGTCTGGGAGGAAGAGAAAAAAAAAGAAAAAGAACTTCCCAATGGAATCCATTTTTTTCCCTTCAAAATTGCTTGCTCTTCCCTTTATGTTCTGTTAGGGAGGAAGAGAAGGAGGAATAGCACACCCTCTAGAAACTATTAAGGGTTGAACTGTACCCCTTTGAGAAATATTTGCCATCTTTATTTATTTTACGAAAATATATATTGTTACTTTTGTTTGGGGGTTTGACTTCATGAATTGTTTGGATGTTCTGCCGTTGTTAGGATTATCGATTAAATTTGTATATTTCTCCTTACTGTGGATATTCTATTGTTGCCTGTTTTTCTTAATTGTGGTGTTTTTTCTTGCATTGCATTGTCTTTGTAAGGAGTCTGAATGATTTGGCAGTGTTTAAATTTAGATCATCATAATATTGCTATTAACAACCATTTTCAAAACATGTAAGATGAAGTTGAGTGGTTTCCTGAAGTTGGTGAGGTTTCACATGTAAAACATGATGCTTATCGATAGAGAACCAACATATGTGTGTGAAATTTGCTTCTATCCATCCCACTAAGTTAGAATGCTCCTTTCTTCTTCCTTTGAAAAAAATATATATTGCACATAGATGTCAGGAAGCCTAGCAAATAGTGTCATAACATTTTGACCTATTCTATTATCTCTGCCGTTGAACTCTAATGTGGTGTTAACTAGAAATCACAACAGAAGTTAATAGCTAAACTTGTTCCTTATCTGTTTGGTCTCCACTTTGTACAGCATGGATCAATAATGGGCAAGTTGTTCCTTCAGGGATAGTTGAATTTCAGTTACTCATTGGTGTAGCAAGCCCAGTGATAGGAATTGTGGCTTCGTGATATACAAAATTGATTATGTGATGACATCTTACTATATCCAGCTCATTCATCTTTCAATCCCTGATGGCTGACAATCAGTGATCTTAGGTGGAGGCAGAGCTATTCTTCTAGCGTTGTGATGTTTATGGTCTTAACCTTTAGATGTTACATAGACAATGGGGTAGTGAAAAGGAAGACATAGAATAGTTGTATGGAATATTTCTTATGTTATTGAGAGGATCCTTTATGAGACAACCCAAGAATAAATTATGAGCAACACATGAAAGTAATCCAAACAACAAGCACACTGCATGCAATTTGGTGGGGGTAGGTGAGGGGGGGGCAGGAAGAGGAGCTGGATTTTGAGCAGCAAAAGGGCAGACTGCAGGTGTCTTATGTTTGCACCATTATTCATTTCCCAAGAACTGCTAGTAACTTGGAACTAACTGTTGGAATGTACCCTTTTCTGATTAACTGCATTAAAAATATTTATGAAATATATTCAACTGCTTTAGTCTGGAAGGACTCCAATTTGTGAGTATTATCTAAAAAAGAAAGGTTGCAGCTGGTTACATAAATAAACAAGATTAGAGCTGTGAAATTAGTAAAGAAACACACGAAGGTTAGAAAGAGGGGAAGCGCACAAGAACCATAAAATCCTAGAGTTGGAGATGAGGTCATCCAGTCCAAAGTGCTGCTTGGTGAAGGGTTCAGTAGAGAATCTCTGACATTTGACCACCCAGCCTTTGTTTAAAGACCTGTATGCTTGATTGATTAGTCAACTGATCATATCGAGGTCGAAGACCTGTGGAAATTAGAAGATTTGACAGGCAATTGGTCAGAGAGAATAAAGGAAAAATATATGTTAGTTGTAATATAGATTTTGGAAAGATGAATTAACAGTGCCGGGCAGTATGTTGATACATGTCTTGCAGAAGTCCTTGGAAGGCCTTAACAAAGAAGAAGACTTTGAAACCATGAGACACTGAGTCAAGAATTGGTGCTTTAGGCAAGAACACTGGGAGAAAATGGGAGGAACACAGTTGGAAGAGATGGGCTATTTAATTAAGAGAAATAGAGCAGAGAGAACAAAATGTCAAAGGAAGTGAAAAACAGAGAGGGGATGAATGTAGAAGCATAAGACCCATTTTGTTTTAGAGACACATACTATTTCCTTGCCTCAAGCAACCCACCCACCTAGCCATCTACCCACACAGAGAATGCTTAGCAGGAAAAAAAACATTTGCTTTTTTAGGTTTTCAAAACCAAATTAGTAACAACATTGACACAGCAGCAGCCGCACAAATAGAATGATCTGAATTTGGTCTAGAATGTGCCAAAATGCTGGATGTGAAGAACATTTGCAGTAGGCAAATGTTCTTCATATCCTAAAAATATAGGATACTGACAATTTTGGCACACCCTGTCCCTGCTTGTTTCATTTAGCACAAGCCCGCATGCGAGTCAAAGCAGTGGAAAAGCTTGCCTTCAGACATTGTGGGTGCTTCATCGCTGGAGGTGTTTAAGAAGAGTCTGGACAGTCACTTGTCTGAAATGGTATAGGGTCTCCTGCTTGAGCAGGCGGCTGAATTAGAAGACCTCCAAGGTTCCTTTCAGCTTTATTCTGATTGATTGATTGAGTTGCCCAGTCTGACCTGGCAGCAGAGTGATTGAGCTGCTTCTTTCATGTTAGTTGCTAACAGTAGCCAAGTCCTTCTGGAATGACCTTTTCCCACAGTCTGTGAGGTATGTTGCTTTTGACATCAGGCCTTAACTGGAACAACTCGATGCAACTCTTGTTCCTTTTGTGAAGTCTCAAAGAAAAAAGAGAGCACGAATAAATATTCCCCAGGTTCCTCTGCCTTTTGGAACACAGTATACGATCTATTCTGAAGGAACGATGCTATACGAAACCCACTTTTTTTCAACTTGGAGAATATTTTCTTGACAATTTCATTTAGGGAAGGTGGATGCTTTTTCTGGCAAACCCTGCCTGGCAACCCCCCCCCCCTTTATTTTGAGTTCCAACATTTTGAAATGTGGTATTTTATTTCACAGAGCTGATATCAGATAAAGGGTTGAATAGATCTGGACTATGGTACTGGAAGACTATTTGATTTATCCATAATAGCAGTGGAGAAAAGAGAATTTCAATATTGCAATTTCTTCTTACCCTAATGATTCAGAGCTAGGCCAGAAGATTAGCTATGACCATGACCAATATACAGTAGTCCTTTAGTGAAGAAAATTCCTTGGGAGCTTTGTAAAAAGAGAAAGAGTGAACACAAAATAGGAACATACAAAGCTATCTCATATCCACTGAGATAATTGTTGCATTTGATCTTTGTTATTTACTGTGTCGTAGAGGTGGTATTCAGCAGGTTCTGACCAGTTCTGGAGAACCAGTAGGGGAAATTTTGAGTAGTTCAGAGAACCGGCAAATACCACCTCTGACCTCTGACTGGTCCCGCCCCCATCTAGTCTTTGCCTCCTGAATCCTAGCTGATCGTCTGGGTCTTCTTTAGTTGCCCTGTACAGGAGAACGGAGCTGGAAAGCAGGTTAGTGGGGTGGGGAGGGAATGGGATTTTGCTGTAACCTTCCCCCAGGAATGGGGAGGGTATGGGAATTTTGCAGTATCCTTCCCTTGCCATGCCCACCAAGCCATGGCCACCAAGCCACGTGACGCCCACCAAGCCACGTCCACAGAACTGGTAGTAAAATTTTTTGAATCCTACCACTGCTCCGTCGGGCATTTTTCTGCAATTTGGGAAGAGATGCTATTGCTCAAATCCTTCTTGACTGCTTCTGTTGGGAGTCAGAAATTTGAATGGGTTCAATAACAAAGAATGAACTTTGTGTGTTAACATTTGAAAATTTAATCCCAGGCAGCTTCAAATGTTTGGATCAGACAGCAAAGGCTTTCACAGTAACAGAGGCTGCAGGGACTGAAACTGGAAGCTTTCTGTCTGTAACACCTGTGCTGCTATGTCATTGTCTCCACCCAAGCTTTCCAGACTAACTTAGTAATGGGAAATAATTTTTACTACCGTATTAAAAAAATTGCCACCTCGTTTTTCAAATGAGCTTCTTCCATGAAGTGCTTTCAGTTTCTGGCTGAATAATAATCCAGTGCTAAACACAATGCTAAGTAGAAGATGTTTTATATTGCTCCTATCAACTCCTAAGCAATGATCAAATATTGCTCTATCATGGGCCTTCCCGGACATTTCAAAATATCATCCCCTCCAGTTTTTGTCTTCAATGGGGAAAATATGCAGCAAGACTAGTCTTGCTTTCTTGTCCCACCAGGGATGTAGTTATGGAGTTATCTGGAGACTGGGGCTTTACTGCAAAGCAACAGAAAGTGCTGGGTGTGGGAATCCAAGAGGTCCCAGAGAAGAAGCTAGGTATCTCCTGCTTGGCTCCTGAAAAGTTCTTGCTCAACTGGAGATGGCTGTTTTTGTCTTTTGCATTCTGGGCATTCAAGCAGAAAGAAAAGAAGTCAGCTGTGAACTAAGGACTTCCAGCTGCTCTTTCTAACTCCCTGCCAAGAGAGCTGAGAAGCTGTTGGGTTCATTCTAGCTTTCCATTATCCTCCTCATGGCTTGTCTTGCAACTTCACATTGGCTATGATTATATTGTAGTTCGGGATAGGTCAGTTCAAAGATTAAGAAAGGAATGACCCAAATGCTCACTTTGGGTAGTTTTTCTGTGATGAAATCAAAGGGATGAGTGAACATAATTCATCAAGAACCCTGGGGGCACAGTGGTTAGAAGGCAGAACTGCAGGCACAATCTGCCTACATCCTGGAGTTCGATCCTGAAAGGGGCTCAAGGTTGATTCAACCTTTCATCCTTCTGAGGAACCCAGATTGTTGGGGGCAACATGCTGATATTGTAACCACCCAGAGAAAATGGTGAAGCACTATGGATAGTATATAAGTCTAAGTGCTATTGCTATCACTATAATAATTTATAAAATGGAATTGGAGCTGGGTGGATGTAACAGATGTAAATAAAAATATAAACAAACAAAAAAATAAATAGCTGCAAATATAGGCTCCATAAATTCCTCAAGAGCAGGGCTGGTAAACTCACGGCCTGTGGGCCAGATACGTCATGCGCTGGCCATGCCTACGCCTGGTTTAGCGAAGGGGGAAAAAGTCATATGTCACATGATGCTGCCATGATGACACGAGTTTGACGCCCCTGCTCAAGAACCGCAATATTGAATTCTGAGTCCCAGTCTAGATGTCCTCACATGACTGCATCAGACCCTTTCCACTTGCAACACCATTTTCTAATCCTAAAGTTTTTACCTTCTGCAGCCTGTACTGTGGAATTTAGATTAATGCCAGATTGCTGTATCCCCTTGTTTTCTCTCTTCCTCCTCCTCCAACGGTCTCTCTTGTCGTTTAGATTGGTGTAGATTTTTCTCTTTCACTTAAAATACGGTTGCTATCAGAAGGATAGAACTCCTTTGTTTTCTCTATTTGTGTCCCAAGCTGGGAATTTAATACAAACCACCAGATGATCAATGGAGAATCAAAGAAGTTGTCTTTGATTGGATGGATGCAAAGGGGATTATGTCTCTGTCCTTTTTTATATGACTTTTAGTTTAAAATTTAGCCAATTGTTATTAATAGAACGAAGTGCACCAGTTTTATTACAATAGTTTTCTGCTCTATCAACATGAACATCTTCCTCCTAGCATGAATATCTTCTTTTCATATTCTGTTAAAACAGATGATTCCTTATCTTACAGTTACGGCAAACTTCCTTTTTTATGGCTAAGCAGAACTCTCTTTATCTACAGCTAAAACAATGGGCTTTTTATCTTTCCTATACCTGCGTTTTTCTATATATAAGATATATGTCTTCTTTTGCTACATGATATATTCAGTTGTTTATACTGACAGGAACCAGCTACTATCTTTCCTTATTGTAAACATATAAGAAAAAATATTCCAGCGTTGCAATAACAAGTTGTCCAGCTTTGACTTAAAATATATTGTTGAGATTTTTTCCAGGACTGCAGTACCTTTTATTAAAAATTTCTTGCTTGTACTTGTGCCTCGGGTTCCAGGATAATATTAATGCACCATCCTCTAATTAGTGGATTCCTCTTTTGTGTTTCATTTGCATATGTTCGTTATTTTTTTATTCTTTTGTTCACTGTGAAAAACCTTAAATATCAAAATAAAAGGAGAATAAACTAGTAGAAGGAATCTTCTACTACTGGATTTCATTTTCTTCCCTGCCCCCCAATTTTCTTTAATTGTGATACTGGAAACATGAGCTATTTAAGAGACATTTTGGCTCCAGTGTCAAATAGATTTAGACAGAAGATAGGTAGAATTAGAAAAAAAGAAAAACTTCTTAATGAAGCTGTAGTGGCTCTTTGTTGAATATAAGGGTTATAATGGATGCTTTGTAGATGATAATGCAATAGATGATAATTCCATGTCTATCAGTGCCATGTGTAATTGACAGACTGAATTTTATCATGGATTTTAGTTGTTATTTATTATTTTATACTAGAATTTTTAATTGCATATTTACTGAGTGTTTTTATTTGTTTTGGTCTCTGGTCTATGACTGTAATAAACTGATTGATTCAAGTTACAGATCATTCAATCAATCAGTTTATTACAGTCATAGACCAGAGACCAGAACAAATAAAAACACTCAGTAAATATGCAACTAAAAATTCTAGTATAAAATAATAAATAACAATTAAAATCCATGATAAAATTCAGTCTGTCAATTACACATGGCACTGATAGACATGGAATTGGGACCATTGCATTATCATCTACAAAGCATCCATTATAACCCTTATATTCAACAAAGAGCCACTACAACTTCATTAAGAAGTTTTTCTTTTTTTCTAATTCTACCTATCTTCTGTCTAAATCTATCAGTCTTATCAGTGCAAAATGGAGTCACATTTTTATACCATTTTAAAAATACCATTTTATTCCATTCCATTTGAACCTCTGTGTTTCCTCTTCTTATTTGAGACCAAGGAGCAATACTGCTGGAAAATTCCTAGTTATTTTCAGCTGGTATCGTGGTGCATCTAGCTTTTCTCATAGAGTGTCAGATGTCAAGGAACCAGTATCCAGTCTGGGGCACATAAACTGCAGATCATACTTAAAAACAGAAAAAGAAGACACTTCATAGCTGTCTTATTTTGTTAACACGGTACACAATCTCCACTTGCTGAAAGGTTTAATCTGATGGGTTTTTAATTAAAAAATGGGTACAAAATTTGCCAGATGGGAGTTCTGTCCCCTCAAGTCATTTCGATGAAAGCATTATTTAATAATTCCTATCATTGAGCAATCCTACTACTATTTTGTGTGGTATGCTTTTTCTGTGTTTGGCCAGAAATCTCACCTCAGAAACAGGACCTGGAATACTGTCTGATCACAACATAAAGCCTGGGAGAACAGAAATAACCAATATAGGTTCAAGATACTTTCCTGTAAGCTATGCAAGAGCTCTTTCAACTTTTCATTGTTTTCCATGGAGTTGATATCTGTGTGGGAAGGAGAATGCAGAGATGAATACCTCAAACTACAGAGCAACAAACTACAACAGACTTACCAAAAAACTACAGAGCAGTCCAGCAAATTCTTAAGCCACTTCTTGTACTTTTTTGCAACATATACCGTCCAATCAGATTTCCTTTGCAGCTTTTGTAAGTCATGCAACTCTTACGCCTCAAGGCTTCCCTTGTGACTTCACCAAATGGATACCCATGTCTGTGAAAGGATTTAGAAGATCATTCCCAACTTTTGTTCTTTTCAATCCCCTTCCATGCCAAGAACCTTTTGTCAAGTCTCTCAGTTTGATAGTTTTTGACAAGTTTTTCCTCATCAATCAAAGTATGTTGACAGATTTCTCCTGGTTCCTAATGTGTCATTCCTATGAAAATGTCACAAGGCTGCATGATCCTTTACATAGCTGTGACAGTTGTATTGATCAATCAGAAAGTGTGATGAGTCTTTCCTAAATCTTTCATTGTAGGTCTTACATTAAAAAAGTGACACCACCGTCCTTGGAGTAGCAATAATTGATCACAGAAATATCTGCCACACAGCAAGTGTTCTGTATTCTTTTACATTTCAGACATTCTGACTTTGCAAAATGGGCAATATTTCACATACCTTGGCTCCATAGTACAGGAAAAATAAGATTGCCTTAATATTTTTCTTAAAACATTGAATTAATGCTGCCACTGCAGTTTTTGGTTCACACATCTGGGGAGTATGGTAGAAGCCTAATATTACTATATTAACAACAACAACAAAAAAACCATGTTACTGATACTGCACTGCTATTATATAGAACTGAATCATGTATGTTTCTACAGCCAGAGATTCAAAAACTGAATGCCTTCCAAATACACTGTTTCCATAGGATCCTTGGTATCTTATTGATAAACGGCATTAGAAATGAAGCCATCCATCAGCAATGTTGCAATCAGGCAACAACCGCTGATGAAATCTAAAAATGACAGCTGAAATAGTTTGGGCATATTTACAGAATGGATCCAATTTGCTCCCTCTACAAGCTGCTCTGGATAACTCAACCCTAAAGATGGAAAGTTCAGCATAGGACACCAAGAAAAACTGGGATAAGAGAAATATTAATTGATCTAGCTCACTGCAAGGTGGCTTCAGAGCAAGCCAAATCCCAACAGGGGACACGGTGCTTTGGCAAAGCATTGTATCAAACTCCCTGTAGCACCCACAGCAACAAATTGGTTGTGAAATCATATTCTCTTTCTCTCTCTCTCTCTCTCTCTCTGTATTATATATATATATATGTCTGTCTGTCTGTCTGTCTGTCTGTCTGTTTGTCTGTGTATTTTCATTTAACCAGAGATATGCATTTTCTATTACTTAGTAAAAAATAGCTATCAATCAACAATTTATTGTTTAGCTAAACAGATAATAAAGACATCATTTAAAATATACAACAAAACATAGCTACATAAAACATTTTGATAATAACTGCATAAAAACATAACTTTTGAGGAGGGAGATGTGGTCACTAAATGCTCATGAGTGAAATCATTTATAGTCCATGGCATATATTTCTATAAATCTCCTTCGCATCATGTTCTTGCTACAAATTTAGTTTCCCTGAAGGTAGCTTATTTGTCTAAATCAGTCAGAAGGAATTTCACTTTTATTGATCACCTTCATTTTATATGCTTTGACAATCCAAATTAATATTTCTCTCTCATTTCATTATATATTGTACAAAAGAATGAGCAATGGTCCAAACTTTCCATAAATGGTCCATTATAAATGCCATGATGTGCCAAGCATCTCTGAATATCATCCCATGCAGTGATCCTGTGGTTGAATGGCTTGCAACTCTCGATAGAATGAGCTACAAAGCAAGTCATAGCAGCAAATCTGCAGAATATGTGTTGTTCTAAATAGGGGAAAAACTGGTTTGCTGTAAGGTCCATTTGCACAGCATTTCCGTGGATATAAAAGCAGCAAAGGGACTTTGGATGCAGCCTTACAATTAACACCATAGACTAATTTTCTACCTCACATGAAATGGGCTGTAACCTGTGAAAGTTTATGTCACTTTGAAATTTTCAGATTTTAGGCTGCTGTAAACCATATAAAGCTACTTTCAATATGGCTTTGCACAAAAGTCAAGAAGGCCGCTACACATTGAACTCTTCATCTGCTTTGCCCCAATCCAATCCAATCCAATCTAATCCAGTCCAGACTTTCAGATTGTTCAGTCTACAATTCCCAGAATTCTCAGATAGCCTCCAACATTTTGGTATGCATTATTGAATGCACCATTTTGAGAAATGTGTGGTTTGGTGTTACTATCTTCATATTGTTCCAGGAACTATGAGTGAGGACAGACAGTTAAAATGTTGACCAAATAAATCTTCTAGTACCCCTACATACTAATTTGAAGCTGAAAGAATAGCTATGCCTTAGGTCAAGACTGACAATCCAATGGTCTATGTGCCACACCTCAGTCTTTCTTGTGGCTAGGGAACTCCTTAAATTCCACTAGTAAAATCCAATGGTAAAACTAGTTTGGTGCTGACAGAAGCAAACTACCATAGATGTGCCAAAATTATAATATAACTTTATGTCCCTGTAACCTTACTCCTCCTGAAAGGACTCAACATCTGAGTTCAGTTCTGGAAGAAGAAGATGATGAAGAAGAAGAATAAGAGGAGGAAGAGGAAGAAGGAGAAGGAGAAGAATTGAACTTGCATGCTGTCCAACTCTCAAGTACTGTCCCCACTGGCCCTCCTCCAGTTCTTGGTGGCTTTTAAAAATCCAACTCTCTGGAAAAAAGCTGCTCAACCTTCCTTTAACCTTGAACTGGTTATATAGATTCAAGACACTTGCTTAAGTTACCAGAAGTGAAACTTGTTTTTTTCTCCTGCTAAGAAGTGCATTCTTCTAATCACTGTGTGAAAATTGGAGAGCAGGACATCCTGGCATCATTGTTATATAAACACTATTATTACTTTTTCAGCAGCTCAGATCCAGAGTACTGCATTGTTTGACGTTAGCTGTAAGATGGTGTGATCTACAGTGTCAGCACCAATCACTGGCCTTGGGTTAGCATTTCCAGGGCTGTTGAAAAGCTGCCATTAGCTTAAATTAACCAGTGTTATTCCTTAGTAAAACCTACCAGTTATTTTTTGAACCTGGGATCTGTGTTCTTTCCGATTTCTATGCATTAAAAGAAACAAAACAAAAAGAGTAAAAAAGGAATTATTATCAAGTTATTGGTAAAAGCAATTTATTTTAGCAGGTAATTCTGAGTCCGAGCCAAAGCCAATCTGAGAATTGCCTTCTGATCAATTCAGTGGATTAATTCTAAGCATTTGTGAGGTTTAGGAAAGCTTAGATCCCATTGTCCAACCAGAACAGTAAAGTCTTGGCTTCAGATCCTCTCTTGATTAAAAAAGGTAAAGTTTCCACTGCCAGTCATGTCTGACTCTAGTCACAAGAGTCATCATCTCTGAGTCACAACCAAAGAGCCAGTGTTGTCCAAAGATGTTACACCATGGTTTTGTGTGCTGCACTGGCTTCCAGTGGAAAGCCCTGCATGACACGAGACCAGATTATTTGGGGGAACCACCCTTCTTCCAGTCCTACTAAGACCAGCAGAATGTGCATGCCTTATCTGTTGAACAGTGTCACCTCATGGGACCCAGGAAATGTACCTTCTCTGTTGCAGCATTTGCCCTCTGGGATCTGCCCCAAGCCTCTTGAGATCCATGAAACTCAACCCTGCTAGTATTTCAGAAATCCTTGAAGACCTTGATGTTCTTTTAGGCATGACTTCTGGAGGCTAGGTGAGCCCATCACTGTGTTTGTCTTCTTAGGAGCTGGGTTTGATTCCAGCCATCATTCCAGCATGTATATGTTTATTTGGTTTTAATGCTATGTGTGCACCATCCACAATTACAATGTGATTAAAAAAATGTATCAATCAACCAATCAATAGTGCACTGATTTATTTTGTCCAGCCCTGTTTATTTATACTTGCTCTGATAAAATGGTGAGTGAAGTTTATAGAATAGAATAGAATAGAATAGAATAGAATAGAATAGAATTCTTTATTGGCCACATAGGGAATTTGTCTTTGGTGCATATGCACTCAGTGTACATAAAGAAAAAATAAAATACATTCATCAAGAATCATGATACAACATTAGTGATAGTCATAGGTTACTAAAAAGCAATCAAATCATACTAGGAAATAAATAAAACCATATAAATCGTAAAGATACAAGCAACATGGTTATAGTCATAAGTGGGAGGAGATAGGTAATAGGAAGGATGAGAAGAATAATAGTAATACAGTCTCAGTAAATTGTTTAACAGTGTTGTTCTGGTCTGCAGTGCCCTATAGCGTCGTTTGAAGGTAGAAATTGAAACAATTACTATCCAGAATGTGAGGAGTCTGTAGATATTTTCACAGCCCTCTTTTTGACTCGTGCAGTATACAGGTCCTCAATGGAAGGCAAGTTGGTAGCAATTGGTTTTTCTGCAGTTCTAATTATCTGTTGAAGTCTGCGTCTGTCTTGTTTGGTTGCAGAGCCAAACCAGACAGTTACAGAGATGCAGATGACAGACTCAGGAATCTGACTCTGTCATGGGAGGAGTGGGAGGAGGAGTTGAGTTTGTTTTCAGCCATCATTTTAATTTTTTTTGTTCTTATTGTATCTGCTTGTTCGGTTTTTAACTCTATGTGTACCACCCAGAGTCACAACCCTGATGCATCTAACTAAATAAACCGTTCATTGAATTATTTTGCCCTACCTTATTCACAAGCTTGCTGTTGCAAAGCTAAAATGGTGAAGTGAAATTAGTGGGAGGAGGAAGAGAACAAAAAGGGCTACCTTTAAGTTCCTGGAAGAAAGGTGAGATGTAATTGGAATAGCTAAATATAGGCTGCAGCCTTAAACATACTTCCCAGGTGTTACATCTTATTGAACACTATGGGGCTTTTTTCTCATTATAAGTGAATGGGAATGCATTGTCAACATTTTGCTATTACTGCTCCTTACTTGCTGGTGATTATTCTAGTTACTGAATTTAGACCAAGAAAAAAAAAGGCAAGGATTAATATGATTCCTCACTTCCAATTCTTCTAAACCAGGCTCACCAACTGGTGGTCCGCGAGAAAATTTTGGTGGTCCGCAGAGAAATATCACCCCCCCCCAAAGCAGTTAACCCAGGCTGCGCAGGAACACAAGGCTTGGGTCACAACAAGAAGAGGTAGTGAGGGGTCGGGGGAAAGGGTGGAGGGGCGGAACTTGCCTGGCTAACCGAGCTGTTTTTTCCCCTGCTTCTTTTTTCTTCTAAGCAGGTAAGGAATGTGGCTGCCTTGGAGTGTGTGTATCAGTGGTGGGATTCAATTTTTTTTTACTACTGGTTCTGTGGGCATGGCTTGGTGGGTGTGGTGTGGCTTGGTGGGCGTGGCAGGGGAAGGTTACTGCAAAATCCCCATTCCCTCCCCACCCCACTAACCTGCTTTCCAGCTCCGTTCTCCTGTGCAGGGCAACAATCAGCTGGGACTCGGGAGGCAGAGAATAGATGGGGGCGGGGCCAGTCAGAGGTGGTATTTGCCAGTTCTCCAAACTACTCAAAATTTCCCCTACTGGTTCTCCAGAACTAGTCAGAACCTGCTGAATACTACCTCTGGTATGTGTGTGTGTGTGTGTGTGTGTGTGTGTGTGTGTGTGTGTGTGTGTGAGGGATCTCTGTGTTAGATCGGATCTCTCTCTCTCCCCCTCCCAAATGGAGCTCAAGTGCAGGAATGTGGCTGCCTTGGGGGGGGGGAATGTGTGAGGGATTTGTCTCTGTGTGTGTGTGTGTGTGTGTGTGTGAGAGAGAGAGAGAGAGAGAGAGGTTAGAACAGATCTCTCTCTCTCCCACCAACGTCCGCAAGCCACCATCAGTCAAAATTCATATTAGTGGTCCCCAAGATTTAAAATTATGAGTTTGGTGGTCCCTGAGGCCCAAAAGGTTGGCAATTCCTGTTCTAAACTATGTAAGTTCATTAATTTTGGGGAAATCTTTAAACCATTTCAGCTCTTCCAAATCTGAACTTTTCGAATGGAACTCATAGCACATCCTGAGCTTCATCAGAAGGATACACTAATTCATTACATATCTTTGGGATGTCTTTGAAACCCAAAGTAATTAAACTACTTTAACTGCTGGTCTGTATTTCTATTCAGTGAATCTGGGAATGGTATCTGCTAAGGATCCATACAAATGTACTTTACAAATTTCTTTTTATTCCGCCCCCCCCCCCAGGGCTCCAGAGACCCCAAAATGCAAGAGATGCTAATTTCACTCAGAATTTAATTAGATACATAGAGAAGAATCTCCACCAAAGCTGAAATTAGCTATGGAAAGCTTTTAAGATGACTCTGCACACGTGTGTAAGGCTGCATTTACACGAAAAAAAGCCTTTTTAAAATAACCTCACCTCATTTCCTCTTTAGTTCTTATTAAGAGATCAATATAGATGCAGTTAAAACAGCACAAACAACTCTTTAATTAGCAATCCATGTCCACTTTAATATATTGGGTGGCTATTCCTGAAGAAGGTTGTTTAGAAGCTTCTGAAATACCTTTCCCCTATTATGGGATTGTTTTTTTTCCTTTGAACATTATCTAACCAAAGCAGCTTGCTCAAATCCAGTAAGTATTCTAATTCTTCCTAGATGCTCGGTTCCTTTGAAAGGACTATCTTTTTACTAGAAAACAAAGAATGTGAAGACAAAAGTAGTCTACTTTGTGTAAATGACATGAGATATGAACTCGTGTCTGGATATTACATTAATATCACAGATTATACACTTGTGAATAATAGTCCGGTATCTAATGATGAGTGCCTTTATTCATACAAATGCAGCCTTGATATCTTCAGCAATAACCTGACAAAGTATTTCTATTGGACCAACAATATTTATCAGTAAAATCTAATACTGTAAGTCTGCAAAGTACTGCAGATATGAGAAAGACAAAAGCAAAGCAAAGCAAAGCAAAACAGAGAATGGGGAAAAAGGGAAATACGATTAGTACAAATCCTAACCAAATTCACTAGGGAGGCTTCGGTTGTTCTGGTACCAAAACAAGACTCTTTTTCCTTTTGTCATCTTTATAGTTCTTTTTTGGGGAAGAACATGACTTTTTGTGTGTGCTGCAGTTCCAGCACTATTTCAGGACCAGCTCCTTGCCTAACCTATGGTCACAAGCCACAGTCATCCCCATCTTCAAAAAGGGAGACCCAAGCCTAGTTGAAAATTACAGACCAATCTCCTTATGCTGCGTCACCTGCAAAGTCATGGAATCAATTATTAACCAATCCATCATCCTCCACTTAGAGACAAACAACCTACTCTCCAATAAACAATTTGGTTTCAGAAAAAAACTATCCTGTAATCTGCAACTCTTACACTGCAAAAACATATGGACGACACAACTCGACCAGGGCAAAGCAATAGATGCAATCTACATAGACTTCTGTAAAGCCTTTGATTCAGTGGTACACGACAAACTACTCCTAAAACTAAAATCTTAGGGTATCTCTGGACAACTGAATAACTGGATAGAAGCATTCCTATCAAACAGACAACAAATGGTCAAAATCGGGAGAGTCCTATCAAATCCAGTACCTGTCAATAGTGGTGTCCCCCAAGGCAGTGTTCTAGGACCAACTCTCTTCATAATCTACATAAACGACCTTTGTGATCATATTAAGAGCAATTGCGTTCTCTTCGCTGATGATGTAAAGCTGTTCAATACCACAGACAATACTGCTACCCTACAAAAAGATCTTGACTATGTATCAGAATGGTCAAACAAATGGCAACTTCAAATCTCAACAAATAAATGCTCTGTCTTACATATTGGCAAAAAAAATCAAAAAATAAAATACAAGCTGAATAGTCAAGATCTTGTTGATGACCCAAGCTCTGTAAAGGACCTTGGAATACTCACCTCTAATGATCTAAGTGCTAGAGCCCACTGTAACTACATAGCCAAAAAGGCATTAAGAGTTGTTAACCTAATCCTACGTAGCTTTTTCTCTGGTAATATCACACTACTAACCAGAGCATACAAAACATTTGCTAGACCAATACTCGAATACAGTTCATCAGTCTGGAACCCTCATTACGTATCTGATATTAGCACAATTGAGAAAGTCCAGAAATATTTCACAAGAAGAGTTCTCCACTCTTCTACTCGTTGTAGAATACCTTATGCCACCAGACTTGAAATTCTAGAACTAGAAAACCTTGAATTACGCCGTCTTCGGTCTGACTTAAGCATGGTATATAAAATCATACATTGCAATGTCCTACCTGTCAATGAATACTTCAGCTTCAACCATAACAACACAAGAGCACACAATAGATACAAACTCAAAGTAAACCGCACCAAACTTGATTGCAGGAAATACGACTTCAGCAATAGAGTAGTCAATGTCTGGAATACTCTACCCGACTCTGTAGTCTCTTCCCCAAACCCCAAAAACTTTAACCTTAGACTGTCTACCATTGACCTCACCCCTTTCCTAAGAGGTCTGTAGCGGGCGTGCATAAGCGCACCAACGTGCCTACCGTCCCTGTCCTATTGTTTCTCTATTCTTTTATTTCTCTTATATGTACCCATCTCATGTATTCACAACTATGTATACACTTATACTTATTATCTTGTAAACAATTGACAAATCAAATAAATAAATAAATAAATAAATATTTCAGCCTCATCTGAATGTCTAGAAGTGAAATCTATGAATGGATGGATTGTATTGATAAATCTTGCTTTTGGGACACATATGCGGAGGGAATAATCAGTTAGGATACATTCACAACTTGCCATTTCATGCTTGGATAAGAAGTTTATGAGGTAGGGGTTTTTTTTAAAAAAAGAAGAGAGGAAATATTGACCCCATTCTCTGAGATATAAAAGATCGAGATACGTTTCCTTCTTAAACAGATCAGTTTAAGTCAATACTTTTCCTTTCTTAAATGTGAGCCTGTGGAATCCAGATCTATGAAGTTTTACTTGTAGAAAATGAATTAGATCTCTTTAAAGCAGGGATCCCCAACCTTTTCGACGCCGCGCCCGGTTCCGACATCAGCTGGGCGCAGCGGCCCGGTTACAGCGTCAACTGGGCGCCGCCATCTTTTATGACGAAAAGGCGCTTCGGTGACGTCACGGAGCGCTGTTCGTCATAAAAGATGGCGGCGCTTAGCGCTTCTGGTGAGCTTTTTCGGGTAGAAATGGCTTTCTACCCGAAAAGCTCATCGAGCTGGCGCCGCCATCTTTTTATGACGAAACAGCGCTTCGGTGAGCTTTCTACCCGGAAAAGCTCACCAGAAGCTTTTTACCAAAAAAGATGGCGGCGCCCAGCAACCAGCGCCCGGTAAGGCTTGTTCCGCTGGCCCGGTACCGGTCCGCGGACCGGCGGTTGGGGACCCCTGCTTTAAAGGATGCCTTTCCAGGACCATGGCAGCAGAGTGAGAATTCATCATATAAAAACATGAGCTGCTCCCTCAGTTCATGGTTCTGATGTTTTATCAACTTTATTGTTAGGTTTAGTTCCCTGAGCAGAAAAACAGGAAGTCACATTAATACAAAACAACATTTTCTAACTAATCTTTACATTTGGGAATGATTTTTCTTGTTGTTTTAGTATTTTGCATATGAAAGCCTATCTTTATCTTTCAAGATTGTAGCATGGGTTCTATTTAAGAAAAAAACATAGTTAAAAAAAAGAAAGAAAATAGAAATACTTGTGCATGTTCCATCCCTATGTTAGTTGCGGGAGAAGATTTTGGAGTTTTGTTTGCTGCTGTAATAGTATGTGAGAATGACCTTGGGAGATTGATTCCAGAAAAGCTGCCTAGGGAATGGTCGTATAAGAGATGACATAGTCTGCAGCTGGCCAGGCAAGAGGTTCATAAGGAACCTTTCCTAGTTTCTCAGGCTGTAAAACAGAAAGAGAGAGAACTGTACTTTCAGACTTTTGAGATTCTCTTAATGTAGCTTTATGATAAAATAGAATTAGTTTATATGACTCTGTTTCCTGTCTAATCTCCAGTCAGGTTGACAATTTCAGACATCATCATCCATATTTCTAAAAAAAGGATCAAACAATTCAGGGAAGGTAATGGTTCCCAGGTTTGGTAGCTGAATGCGCCCTGTGAAATCAAAAGTCTCTGAATTCCAGCTGCTAGGAACTACCATCTGGTAGATCTTGCTTATTGGGTCCTTTCTTGCAACAACAAAAAAGCTATCCACTGCCATAGCCGAACCTCTAAGCAGCTCCTTTCAGGAGCAGCTCCTTGCCTAACCTATGGTCACAAGCCACGGTCATCCCCATCTTCAAAAAGGGAGACCCCAGCCTGGTTGAAAATTACAGACCAATCTCCTTATGCTGCATCACCTGTAAAGTCATGGAATCAATTATTAACCAATCCATTATCCTCCACTTAGAGAGAAACAACCTACTCTCCAATAAACAATTTGGTTTCAGAAAAAAAAACTATCATGTAATCTGCAACTCTTACACTGCAAAAACATATGGACTACACAACTTGATCAGGGCAAAGCAATAGGCGCAATCTACATAGACTTCTGTAAAGCCTTTGATTCAGTGGTACACGACAAACTACTCCTAAAACTAAAATCTTAGGGTATCTCTGGACACCTGCATAACTGGATAGAAGCATTCCTGTCAAACAGACAACAAATGGTCAAAATTGGGAGCGTCCTATCAAATTCTGTACCTGTCAACAGTGGTGTCCCCCAAGGCAGTGTTCTAGGACCAACTCTTTTCATACTCTACATAAATGACCTCTGTGATCATATCAAGAGCAACTGCGTTCTCTTCGCTGATGATGTCAAGCTGTTCAATACCACAAACAATACTGCTACCCTTCAAAAAGATCTTGACTATGCATCAGAATGGTTAAACAAATGGCAACTTCAAATCTCAACAAATAAATGCTCTGTCTTACATATTGGCAAAAAAAAATCAGAAAATAAAATACAAGCTGAATAGTCAAGAGCTTGTTGATGATCCAAACTCTGTCAAGGACCTTGGAGTACTCATCTCTAATGATCTAAGTGCTAGAGCCCACTGTAACTACATAGCCAAAAAGGCGTTAAGCGTTGTTAACCTAATCCTAAGTAGCTTTTTCTCTGGTAATATCACACTAACTAGAGCATACAAAACATTTGCCAGACCAATACTTGAATACAGCTCATCAGTCTGGAACCCACATTACGTATCTGATATTAACACAGTTCAGAAAGTCCAGAAATATTTCACTAGAAGAGTTCTACACTCCTCTATTTGTTGTAGAATACCTTACGCCACCAGACTTGAAATTCTAGACCTAGAAAACCTTGAATTACGCCGTCTTCGGTCTGATCTAAGTATGGTATATAAAATCATACATTGCAATGACTTACCTGTCAATGAATACTTCAGCTTCAACCATAACAACACAAGAGCAAACAATAGATACAAACTTAAGGTTAATTGTACCAAACTTGACTGCAGGAAATTCGACTTCAGCAACAGAGTGGTCAATGTCTGGAATATTCTATATGACTCTGTGGTTTCTTCCCCAAACCCCAAAAACTTTAACCTTAGACTGTCTACTATTGACCTCACCCCTTCCCTAAGAGGTCTGTAGGGGGCGTGCATAAGCGCACCAATGTGCCTACCATCCCTGTCCTATTGTTTCTTTTATTTTTCTTATATGTACCCATTTCACGTATTCATAACTATGTATATACTTATACCTATTATCTTGTAAGCAATTGACAAATCAAAATAAATAAAATAAAATAAACATCTTGTATTGTGTGAAACCAAAAGCTGAATTAGAGACAGCCTAGATCTAATCCAGGAGACTCTTCATGTTAATGTGGGGTCTAGCCTGAAAGGTGTGATGTGGATTTGCACTTTTTGCACATTTCCCAGCGTTTTTCAGAGAAGGACATTTGAGTTCGTCAGAAAAATGAATTCACCAAAGGAAAATCAAAGTTGGATTGGGAAGGGACAGATTAGATGTAATCAAAATTTTGATTCCAAGTGAGGAGATCAGTTAGAGAGCAAGTTTTCTCAGTTTCCTTCCTTCCAGATACATTGGAATTATAATTCCAAAATTTTGTCTACATTAGTCCTTAATTTACAACATTCATTTAGTGACTGTTTGAAGTTACAATGTTATTGAAAAAAAGTGACTTATGATCATTGCAGCATCCCCATGGTCACATGGTCAAAATTTGTGCACTAGGCCAGTGGTGGGATTCAATTTTTTTTTACTACCGGTTCTGTGGGCGTGGCTTGGTGGGCGTGGCAGGGGAAGGATACTGTAAAATCTCCAGTCAGAGGTGGTATTTGCTGGTTCTCCGAACTACTTAAAATTTCTGCTACTGGTTCTCCAGAACTGGTCAGAACCTGCTGAATACCACCTCTGTGCTAGGCCCCTAGTATGTATTTATGACAGTTGCACTGTCCCTGGGTCAGGGCAAAACTCACTCAAAACTGTCTTGCTTAGCAACGGAAATTTGCAGGTCAATTTGGTTGTAAATTAAGGACTGTCTGTTTTGCAAATCTTTCTCACCTCTGGTATCAGGTCACACCAGGTTGGAAAGGTACTGTTTCATTGTATTCAGCACCAGATTTTGAAACATTGTAATTTTCAGAGAACGAGTTTGTCTTGGCAATATCTGAATAATGAATGTTTCTGCTGTAAGCACAGATCTCAATCCTACAAGCTGAAAAATCATGTTATAAATGAAGAATTATGAGCAGAACATATTGAAGAAGTGAAAGGTCTTTCAAATGTTTAGGAAGTATGAATTTAAAGCAACATGTTTATTAAAGAAATTAATTTAAAGATTTGTTTATTAATGCTGATTACTAATAGACACTGCCCTTAGGGCTCCAAAATTAATTTGCCTTTATAATAATATTCAGTTTTTGATAACAACATTTGGAATTGACTTTAGATATTTAGATATTCTGTGCAAAATATTAAATATTCATTGGTTTTGCAAACTAGCTTTTTATAGAAATGAATTATATTCCCTGATTATTGTGAAGAAATGAAATGAGTCTCTCTGTATATACATTTCTATTTTATATATACACAGATACAGGTAATCCTTTCTTGCTCAGAACTACACTGAAAAAGGAGATTTATGACCAGAACTTGAAGTTGTGCCAGTGTCTCAGTATTTCTGTGGTGACCTGATCATATTTGCCAGCTTCCAATAAGCCAAGTCAGTGAGCAAGCTGACAAGAAATCACAAGTCATGGTCACACAACATGTTTAACAACAACAGGAGATTCACTTAATGACTGAAGCTGGAACTGATGTTGTAACTCAGGCATGGTCATGTGACATTTCACTTTATGACCACATTTCTTAGTGATGGAATTTTCGGCCCCAGTTGCAGTCAATAATTGAGAACTATCTTGTATAAACACGTACTCTCTCTCTCTCTCTCTCTCTCTCACACACACACACACACACACATTTTATTTATATCCTGCCTTTATTATATTTATATATAACTCAAGGTGACAAATGTACCTAATCCTCCGCCCTCCTCCTGTTTCCTCCACAACAACCCTGTGAGGTAGTTGGGGAGAGAGAGGGGGGAGTGAGTGAGTGAGTGAGAGAGTGAGAGTCAGATTGCTCGGAATGAACCAATCGTAACTTGCCATTATATGGGCCAATAGGACGTGCAGGATTACGATCCTGCTAGGCAAATGAATCTTTATTAATTACATTTCTTTAGTTCACAACACTGAGGGTGACAATCGTAATCATAATCAGAGCCAGGTTCAGAAGATGGCAACAAAGATGAAAATGGAGTTGAGGATGTGTACTATGAGCACAGGCAGAAAGAAGTTGGATTATTCAGTCTGGAGTTGAGAAGTCCGAGAAAAGACATATTACAAATGAAGACGAGGATATGTGTCCCAAGATAATGTTGCAGGATCTTCTAATCTAAGTTGGTGACCGAGACCACGGGTTTTGTCTTCTGAGCTTTTGGAATCATGCTGGAGCAAATCCTCAGGGAATTTCTTTGTGTGACATACTAGCTGTACACAGATGCATAAAGGGAAGCTAGAGTACCTGAAAGATGGCCAAAAACCATCTTTCCATTGTCACAGAAACTAGGACCAGAAATAATGGATACAAGGTGCAGCTATATAAATGTTATTAAGTCTACAGGAAAACTTTCTTTAATTGGATTTTTGCATGTTGCAGAGGGATAAACTAGATGAAGTCCCACCCAACTCCACAATTGTATACTGCTGTGATTCTATATGTAATTAACACAGCATTTTTGTTTTGTACAGAGAAGAAAGGAAAGACTTCAAATGCACAGAGGAGACCTGGAAACAGATTGTGGCCATAGACCCAGGGATGAGTTTTATGCATCTATCCAAAGTTTATCCACCCAATTTACATTTGAACAGCTTGTATGTGCATAGTGTTGTTTATTTCATCAGGAAATTCAAGGGTAGCGCTGCTAGGCTGAATACTAATATTCTCCGTTTGTGCAAACATTTGGTTTAATATACAACATTTTAGGATTATGGCCTTGTTACTGTACTCCTTCAACTTCATTGCCTCCATCCCTACCCCTCAAGCTTTTGACTAACTTCTTTTAACTTCCCTGCTTTCTCAGCTTTAGACAAATCACAGTGAACCTGTTTTGGGAAAGAACGCTTTCTTTAACTGGTCAGTTCTGTAGTTCTCATGAAGGGCATCACAACTTTGTTTTGTCTGTTTTGAGGTTACAGATCCACCTGATCTCGCTGCACTTTAAACTTCATTTCATTGTGCAAATATCACCATTTTTTTTGGAGGCTCACCCTCAATTCCCACAACAATCCTATGAAATCGCTTGCATTGAGAAAGACGGCTGATAATCTTATGGGATACAACAACAAGAAAGCAATCCAAAGAAAATTGGAGGGCAATGTCATATCACTGACCATGACTTCTAAGAAGCTTGGAGCACTTATTCATTTATTTATTGGACGTATAAGAATGTTGACTGCTGAAGTCTTGCAGCGGTTTACGGTAAAACATAAAATATTTTTCAAGGCCTTTTTAATAGCCAACAAACTGAGCCCTTCAACTAAGTAAGGACTGGCATATTCCAAGGACTGGTGGAATAAAGAATTGGATAGTTAGTCAATCAGAATGCTAAGTTTTAAATCAAGTGATAAATCAACATTTTTGGATTTTCTCCCTCAACTTGTAGTTTTGTATACCTGTTAGTTTTTGAATATCAGCATTCACCTCTTGACTTTATGAAACTGCCTAATGCAAGTGGCATGAGTTGGTACTTTGGGAATAGCAAAAAACAAAGTCTGTACAAAGTGGCCCTTTGCTTCAATGTTCTGTAGTAAACAATGAAGTTTATCAGTTCTTTGAAATATATTTGATCAAAACAACAGGCTGACACATTTCAAATTTGTGGTTTCCCAGATTATAGGAAGCCAGCTGAGTGCACTCATCACCAAATCCCAGATAGAGTGGTTAAGGAATGTGGAAGTCTCTATCTGCCTGCCTGCCTGTCTATCTGTATCATTATTTTACAAACAACCCAAGGCAGTTTGTACTTATGTTGAACACATATTCCTCCTCCTATTTTCTCTATAACAACAATCCTGTGAGCCGGATTGGATTGAGACAGAGTGTCTGGTCTAACACCACCCAGCCAGATTTCATGGCTAAGGCAGGACTTGAACTTGTGGTCTCCTGCTTTCTAGCCTGGTGCCTTACGCACTAGACCAAACTGGTTCTCATGCTCTGTCATGCTAGTCAGGCAGAAATGCCACAATCCTGGTATTCCCACCCTGGATTTTTATCTTGGCCAATCACTTGTACTATCCATCTTGTCCATTAAATTTGTAGCACTCAGCTTACTACTTTTATTGATCACAGATGTAAAGAATCCTTGTGGATGTTCTGGGTACTTCCTTTTTTCGAATTTATCTATTTAATAAATGTTTATCCCACCTTTATTATTTTATAAGTAACTCAAGGCAGCAAACATATATAATACTCCTTCCTCCCCCAATTTTCTTAACAACCACAACCCTGTGAGGTAGGCAGGGCTAACGGAGAAAGGGGCTGGCCCAAAGTCACCCATCTGGTTTTTCATGCCTAAGGCAGGACTGGAACTCACAGGCTCCTAATTTCTAAGTCAGCACCTTACCTTCTACACCAAACTGGTGTTTGCAACAGCTCTTCTGCCATCCACTCTTATATCTATTAAAAAAAAGTTTTTTGTTTTTTTATCCCTGAACCAGATATTTTTATTCAATGGGGAATACAGCGAACCATTTCCCTGTTATTTGAAGTCTGTTCCCTTTTTGCCCTGCATTTTCTTTCCCATATATTTAATATACACATACAGGCATGCGAGTGAGTGAGTTGAGAAGTGTGTGAATTTGCAAACGCTTCTCAACTCTGCATCTGTGCCCAACGGCAACACTTGTTTCATCAAATTTAGATTAAAAGCTGCAATTTTCTTATGGAAACCTGTAGCTCCTGGGCTGTTCTTGCGGAATCCTCTCTCCACTCCTGGGCTGCAAGAGCAGCTGCTTCCTGTATTCACATGCTATGCCACAGAGAAGATAGCTCATGAAATTGTATGCTATTGATTATAATTCAGTCTCTGTAATCTTTTGGCTCTATCCATGAAGCTGGGGGCAGGAGCAAGGCATAATTTGCAACCCTGGAAAGGTGGCAGATTCTCTCCTCCCTTCTTTTAATTGCCTGACATTAGGAATATTTATACTTAAATGTCACATCCTTGGGAAATTGGGTTATGCAAAGAAGTATGAAGGCAAAGAAATCAGTGGGCTCCCTGTCAAAGCTAGAAGAGATACAGTTGGAACAACCATCTATCAAAGGAGCTTTGTGATGAATTCTAAGAATTGAGCAGAAGGGTATTTAAATATTTTATGGAAGGCTTGAACAGCCTTGGCCTGGTAGGTGGATGTGTGTGCATTTCAGCATGTGTGTCAGTACAAGTGTGTACCATGGAGGCACACTCTTGTGTATACAGAGGATGCAATTACAAACCAGGAAATGTGAGGAACATCTGTTAGGGGCATTTTTTCAGATTGGTTGTAATTCAGAAGTGGTAGTTGGATGAATGTAAAATAAAGCTTTGCAATTGCAACCAGCCTGCCTTCCATTGAGGACCATATACTGCATGAGTCAGAAAAAGGGCTGAGAAAATATCTACAGACCCCTCATACCCTGGATGCAAACTGTTTCAGCTTCTACCCTCAAAATGACATTATAGGGCGTTGCATGCCAAAACAACTGGACAAAAGGACAGTTATTTCCCTAGTGCCACCACTCTGCTGAACACCTAATTACCACAGTACTGTCTTATGTCTAAGGATATTTACCCATGTAGTACGGCTATACTACTATTATCCTTCCTATCTTTTCTACTACCTTCTCCATTGGTATCTTATGATTATATACTTTGTTGTTTGTATGTCCACTGAGAATTTATGCACTGGAGACAAAATCCTTGTATTCTTCTGAGACTTACCCAAAAAAAGAAAAAAGGGGGGGGGGGGGGGGGGGGGCGGGGGGGGGGGGGGGGGGGGGGGGGGGGGGGGGGGGGGGGGGGGGGGGCCCCCCGGGCCCCCCCCCCCCCCCCCCCCCCCCCCCCCCCCCCCCCCCCCGCCCCCCCCCCCCCCTCTGAGGTTGGTAGAATGAGGACCCAGATTGTTGGGTAAACCGCTTAGAAGTGCTGCAAAAATGAAATGGTATATAAGTCTAAGTGCTATTGCTATTGCTAATCTAAGTATTTCTTCTATTGTTACTCAGGGACTGAATACACTTACTACAGCATGGAATTACACCAGAATGAAGTTATTGTCATATCTGTTTATGCAGGAATGGTTTTCCTCAAAATTGGTGCCTTCTATATGAGGAGATGATGGGAATTCCAGGAGTTTTAATCCAATGTATGTGGAGAGTACCAAATTGGGGGATATTATTTTGGACACTGAGGACGATTTAGATTACATGCCATAATGGTGGGAGTGGAGTGCTTACATTACCCATGACCATTTCTTCTCTGATTGTTACTATACAAACTCTGCAGAACTTTCACCACCTATTTATTCTCCCTTCTGGAAGAGAAGATCTTTGACATTAAAAAAAACAAAACTTAGTCTCCAAAACCTGAGCTTATGAAATCTTTCATTTGACCCATCTGAACATTGAAACCATAGTTTGAAAGATTGGGAATGAGCCCTGGGTCTACAGTCTCTGACTTCCCTTATCACACATTTGACTGCTTCCTACAATATCAGACCAATCGTTTTTCATTCAAGGAAATTTTCAAGTCAGGATGATAAAATATAGGTTATCTGGGTGGAGCTGGATTGTGGATTATTGTTTTCATGTATACAGGGTTGAAAATATTTGTGTAGTGACACAAGATAATGGAGTTCTGCAGCAGGGAAGACTTGTGTGCGTCTTATTTATGTGGGCCGATTTATTTTAAATATGCCACCGGCTGTAGTTTTTTCCTATGATATGTTACTCTCTTTCTACTTCTGATGGGTTGTTTGTAATTCCTCATTGTTAGCTGCCTTGTAAAAATAATATTCCACACAATAAAGAAAATCTCTGCCAGGGAACACATGACTGGGGAGGGCAGAGAGTTGTGTAAAGGATGGGTAAGGTTTCAAGACTCTTGCCTTGCGTTTTTTGTCCCTTGGGCGTTGTTGCCTGTTCAGCCTAGTTTGGCCCTCAAGCATTGATCTTGAAAATAGCAGACAAGGTGGTGACCTTCTGTCTGGAGGAAGAGAGACCCCCTTCAGACTGCAGATCAGGGCCGACATGAGTCACTGCTTCTCTTTTATACAAAAGAAACCTTTGCACCTTGAAAATGAAATGCCAACAGGAAGATCTAAGGCTAATAATTTCTCTAGCATATTCATTTTCTAGCCCTCGATGTCCAAAATGTACATATTAGTGAACTGAAACCAGTGGAATTTAACCATTTGTTTTCTGGACTGTTTGGTGCTCTCTGAGCTTGGTTGTTTTTGTGCAGATGTTTCATTACTCTGCTAGGTAACATCTTCAATTCTAGAAGATGGTAGGGTTTGATCTCTGCTTATATACAGTGGATTGTCCTGTCGGGATTGGGGTGGTGGTGGTGGTAGCACCTTGGTAAATGTCTATGGAGATTCTCAGTCATCCAGATCATGGCTGTTCCAAAGGTGCTTTTTTTCAAGAGGCAACTGGACTTTATGTTTTTTCTTTGAAGACATTTCACTTCTCATCCAAGAAGCTTCTTCAGCTCTGACTGGATCCTTCTATTCCCCACCATCTAGTCAGAGCTGAAGAAGCTTCTTGGATGAGAAGCAAAACACCTTCAAAGAAAAACAAGAAAGTCCAGTTGTCTCCTGAAAAAAGCACCTTTGGGATTAGCACCTTGGTAGCTCCTTGATTGGGCTTTTGTTACTACTTGATTGTTTGACTGAGTTGGCAGCTCCTTGATTGGTTTTTTTTTTTTTTTACTGCTTGATTGTTTGCCTGGAGTTAATCTCTGCTTGTTTGGGGGTTGATTGCTAGCCAGAAGGTGTTCTGCTCTTTTTGTTTCCTCTTTAGCTTTTTATTGTCTCTTTTAAACGGTATGTAAATGTTGTTTATTTTTATGTGCCTGTTGATGGCTGATTTGTCTGAGGGCCAAGCTTCCAGGAATTTCATAGCGTTTTTGGACTTAGCTTGGTCTAGGATGGTCAACCAAGCTCAAAGAGCATCAAGGACTCCACAGTTCAATCCTGAGCTACATATATATTCACTTCTATTTGCACTTGTTCTCTGCTTCCACCTTGTGGTTTGCTGACCTAATGATGACAAAAAAGACTAGAACTGTGAGGTGTCAAACTTGCAGCATCACATTGCCATCACATGATGTTTCACAACGTTTTTCCCATTTGCATAGTAGGGGTAGACGTGGCCTGCGTGTGACACATCTGGCCTATGGGCAGCCAGTTTGATACCCCTGGACTAGAACACTGTTGTTTAGCCTGAATTCCTTTCTTTCAAAGAAGGAACATGTGATCATGGCAACAAGAAGGGAAAAATGCCCAGTTGGTCAGCCAACCCAAAAAACAAAACGTGTAAGCAAGACAGAAATAATCCACAAAAAATTGATTTGATCAGGTGCCATTCTAACCTAAGAAGAAGGTATTATATCAGGGGTGGGCAAACTTTTTGGCTCGGGGGCTGCATTGACTTTTAAAATTTGACAGACGGGCCGGGTCAGCACAAGATTTTTTGGGAATCACCCCCCCACACCATTTCCCCCCCCTTTTCTCCTCCTTCCCCTCCCCTCGGAGGCCCCCTGAATCAGGAGTTGCTACCGCCGGCGCGGCTCCGCGCGGCTCCAGTCCCGCGTTGCCTCGGGAAGGGAAAGGCAAAAAGGAAGAGCCGCTGCGGTGCTTTGCAACGGCAGCAGCGGCACCGGAGGCTCAGGCTCAGCGGCTCCTGGTTTTGCCTTTTCCTTCCCAAGGCAACGCAGGACTGGAGCCACGCGGAGCTGCGCCGGCGGTAGCAAATCCTGACAGCCCCAGCCGGACACCTGAGCGGAGCCCGGGCAGAACTGCCTGTTGCTGCTGCTGGAGCACCGCTGGGTTGCCTCCTCCAAGCAGCCCGCCCGCCCGCCGGGCTTCCCCTCCGCCGCGCGGCTCGGGGCCAGGCGCGAGCGCCCGCGAGTTAAAAGGAAGCCGAAAGTTGCTGGGAAGTTGCTCGGGTTTCCGGGGCTTCCAGGCTTAAACTTTGCACAGGCAAAGTTTGCAGGCGGGAGTGTCTTCCCGCCGAGGAAAGGGAATGGTTCCGCCCGGCGGGCGGGTGGGCGGGCTGCTTGGAGGAGGCGACCCGGCGGTGCTCCAGGTTTCCCCTCCGCCGCGTGGCTCGGGGCCAGGCGCGAGCGCCCGCGAGTTAAAAGGAAGCCGAAAGTTGCTGGGAAGTTGCTCGGGTGTTGGGAGCAGGCTTTTAAAGTGCCGCCCGAGCAAAGTTTAAGCAGCCCGCCCGCCCGCCGGGCGGAACCCTTCCCGCTCCTCGGCGGGAAGACGCTCCAGCCTGCAAACTTTGCCTTTGCAAAGTTTAAGCCTGGAAGCCTCGGAAATCCGAGCAACTTCACAGCAACTTCCGGCTTCGTTTTAACTCGCAGGCGCTCGCGCCTCGCCCCGAGCCGCAAGGCAGCCCGCTCCAAGCAGCCCACCCCGCCCGCCGGGCGGAACCCTTCCCGCTCCTCGGTGGGAAGACGCTCCAGCCTGCAAACTTTGCCTTTGCAAAGCCTTGGAAGCCCCGGAAACCCGAGCAACTTCCCAGCAATTTCGGCTTCCTTTTAACTCGCGGCGCTTGCGCCTGGCCCCGAGCCGCACGGCAGCCCGTTCCAAGCAGCCCACCCGCCCGCCGGGCGGAACCTTCCCACTCCTCGGCGGGAAGATGCTCCAGCCTGCAAGCTTTGCCTTTGCAAAGTTTAAGCCTGGAAGCCCCGGAAAAAAAAGGGGATCGGCGGGGACTCACCTTCGGAGAGGTCGCACTCGAAGGTGATTTCGAACTCCCAGCCGAGGCCTTTGCAAATTTCTTTTCTTTCCTACCCCTAGATCGCTCCGCACTGTTTTGCAGCTTTGGGGGCCCTGCGGCACAGGGCAATACGCCACGCCCAGCGATTTTTTTTTTCAGGGGCGGGCCGGATTGGACAGACCAATGGCAGCGATTTTTTTTCAGGGGCGGGCTGGATTGGACAGACCAATGGCAGCGATTTTTTTTCAGGGGCGGGCCGGATTGGACAGACCAACGGGCCGGATGTGGCCTGCGGGCAGTAGTTTGCCCACCCCTGTATTATATTAATGCATTTATTTAAGGTCTTCATGCCTCAGTTCCCTTTATATGTAATAATTTTATCTCTAAAATAAGGTTGAGATAAGTTTCAGTCTTTGACCAGGTTTTTGGAGCATGGAAGGAGGGAAGAAGTATGGATTCAAGAACGAGGATTTTGAGGAGAGCCAATGACTGTGCCTTCTTCATTTCTCTTTGATTTCAATGTTTTTCTGAGCCATGACTTCCAGGTTTTATAATTCATGCACCAACCTACAGTAATTGACACTGAAATTAATTAAAAAATGTTCATGGCCCTAGATGTAATTGGGCTTGGTACAGATTTACAGTTGATTCATTCAACTAGTTTGCAGATAATGTTCTTTAAAAAAAAAAAAAAAGAATTTGAACTTACCAATTCTGGCATATTTGTCAATGGGTGAAATCTGCTGATCTGTCACAAGCTTCCAAAATGGTTGTTTTAGAATCCTAAAGTACTGTACCTTCTGCCAAATTCAAATAAATAAATAAATGCATTTTTGATACATTTTGCAATGGCTTCCTTAGAATATCTATAGATATGGTGCAACACTCAACTCATTTATGGTTATTTATGCCAGGTGGTTTTGAGGTGCAATTCTAGGTTCTGGTTATGACTTTATAAATCTCTATGTAGTGTAGGCCTTAACCAGTGGTGGAATTCAATTTTTTTTAACTACCGGTTCTATGGGCGTGGCTTATTTGGTGGGCGTGGCTTGTGGTCATGTGACTGGGTGGGTGTGGCTTAGTGTTCATGTGACTGGGTGGGCGTGGCTAACTCAATGTCACTCACATCAAGGGGTGCCTCACCTGGCCCTCCCCTCCCAGCCATTCCTTGTCACCCAGCCTCAAATTATCTATAGTTCTGTAAAAATGTTGTTCACCTTTTTTGACTTTATTATCTGCATGCTATAGATGTACTTTCATGGACCACTGAAAGGAGGAAATGGCTCACATGCTTTACTCAAGAGTGTGATAGGCAACAGGCTTTTAAGAGGCTGCCACAAAGAAAGGGGGACAATGTATTTTCCAAAGAAGCAGAATGCAAACAAGAAGCAATGGATGGAAACTGAACAGAGAGAAGCAACCTAAAACTAAGGAGAAACTTCCTGACAGTGAGAACAATTATAAACACACACGCACACACACATGCACACACACACACACACACAGCTAGCGCTTAACAGACAACAGATAAGCATTTTGGAAGCAGCTCCTTTAAATTTCTCCAAGGCTGGAGTGGATTCCCCCACCCCCTCTGTCAGACCGCACTCCTTCTCACTCCAGGCACTTTAACTCACAAGGGGAAAGCGATACTTGCAGCGTCCATGGGGAATCCTTGGAGAAGTTTTTAAAAGACATGCTTCCAAAATGCATTTTTTTAACATTGCAAAAGTGCTCGATTCACCCCCACCCTCTCTGTCAGATCGCATTCTTTCTCACTCCAGACACTTTAACTCACACGGGGAAAGTGATACTTGCAGCATCCATGCCTTTCTTCCTTTTTCCCGGGGAGAAAGAGGACATGGGGAACGGAAAGCTAGGAGAGCGATCGCAAGTGAGAGACTGGGTAACCGGGTTGGGGGCGTGGCCAGCCAAGGATTGCCACCGGTTCGGCGACCCATGCCAAATAACTGCTACCGGTTTGCCTGAGTAGGTGCAAACCAGCTGAATACCACCTCTGGCCTTAACCATTTGAGGGACCAGCTTCCCCCTGTCTTTTTGGTCTGCGAACTCCAACAGAGTCAGCTTGTCTTAGGTTTTGTCAACTAAACTATGGCATCTAGGTGGGATTTAGGAATGAGCCTTCTCTGTCACAACATGTGCCCTTCGGAGCAGTAGCTACCTGGAGATTTGTAAGGCCCCTTCTCATGCTTGCCTTCAAGCACTCTTTACAGATTGGATTTTATCCTCAGTTATTCTTAGTTAAAATGTTTGGTAGCCCTTTTTAAATTAGGGTATCATGGTAGGATGCTATATTGCAGTGGCCCCCAACCTTTTTGTGCCACGGCCCGGTACCGGCACCACAAAATGATCCACGGCCCGGTACCAGCATCAGCACGCATGACAAGGCAAGGTGAGCCGAGCGACCGGCCAGCCAGCTGTCCCCCGCTTCTCCCCGCCACCTTCAACTCCTCCTTTGTACCTTTGTCGATGGGCTTCGGGACGGCTTCGGGATGGTCGCTCGGCTCGCCTTGCCTTGGGTGCTGAAAGAATCCTCGCGCCTTAGTTTCATTCGAAGCCGCCCCCCCCTTCGATGAAACTAAGGCGCGAGGATTCCTTCAGGACCCAAACTCACCTGGAAAAAGCTCACCCAGAAGCACTTTCTCATTGAAACAAGATGGCGGTGCCCAGCAAACCGGCAGCCCGGTAGAAAATGTTCCACGGACCGGTACCAGTCCGGGGCCCGGTGGTTGGGGACCCCTGCTATATTGTCCCTCAGATAATGGTTGTTTTTACATAGCATTTTTTTTTAATCTTGTGATGCCACCAGAGTTGTTTTGAAGCTGGGTAGCCTAGAAATTCACCCTCCTGTTCTTTCACTCATTCATTAAATAACTTGTCTATTGCAGCTAAGAGAAGGCACTGGAAGACTGCACGAGGGTGATTCAACAGGTGGTGTTTCCTTGATTTGGGGATACAATCTCTGAACAAGGTCTCTTGCAGCCTTTCACCTTCACATCTTGTAAAGAATGACAAGCAACGGTGCAGTGACTACTTTCAAAAGTCTGTATAAGAGCATTGTGCTTAATAAACTCACAAACAGCCTCTCTGGTTGGCTCCTATCCTGGAGCTGAATTGTCTGTCCCTTTTCAATCCCTTACTCCTTGGATATGTGACCTAACCAGCGTTATTACCCTTGGGTTATTATTATCATAAATCCTTCTGGTTTCACCCGTCCCATTTACATTAAATATAGTCCCTGTTACAATTGCCTAAATGAGCTTTCAGGAGAGGAGAGCTCTTTGCATTATTTAAAGCAGGCTTAAAAATAAGGATAAAGAAGCAAATTACCTCCTCTGTTGGCTTTTTAATTTATTTATTTTTGCTGGGGATGGGCGGGTGGTAGGAGAAACAAAACCTCATAATTCAACTTTTGCTTTTCTTTGAGTGCCTTAGCAATTTCCTGATAAACTCTAATACCACGATTCACTTATCAAAATGTTGTTCTTATGGAGAACAGTATGGGATGAGGTTAAGCTAATGGAAACCCCATTAAAATAGATCACGCCTGTCCTGTAGACTAGACCAAGCAAGTGTCTGCAATAATTCCCAAACAAGTTGCTCAGAATTGATACACATTCAAAGTTACTGTCTTTTATTCTGCAATGACTTCTGGAGAAAAATATTTCTGGCTTTACCACTATATTTCCTCTCTGACATTTCTGACCTCTTGTCTTCCTCATCTTGCATGCACCACAGAAACCAGCTAAAGGGAGAATAAAAGGATCCGTCTGCAAATGACAAACAATTGCAGTTCTTTGATCTTCTGCTTCATTAGGAACATATGGCAGGTTGACTCTTCCTGTTGTCATTATCATGAAGTCCAGAGAGCTGGCCCCATTCAGACATTTCTTACTTTGGCATCAGAAATGGACTTTCCATCTTCTTCCAGTTAAAGGGAGGACCTTGAACTCAAGCAAGCAAGCAGTTCTACTTCGAGGACCAATTGAAAAACAATGGTGATGTTTAGAAGAGACCAGGATACTGATCAGAGTCAGTCCATTTGCCACACAGTTGAAACAGCCTCAGTTGGGTGGTTTTAGTGTCAGGGAAGGAGGAGGATGGCTAATTGTGTTATTTATTACAATTAGGCTGTTGCTATTAGGGAAAAAGAGAGATGATTTTTAGCTTCTGGTACCAAAATAACTTGGCAATGAAGTATGTGATGGGATCATTTATACATTTATGTTCTGTTCTACCCAAGGCAGCAAAAGGTTTTGGCTGATCCTGAATGAGAACATAGGTTAAAGAGGTTTTTAAACTAAGCGCAACTTTCCCCAATCAAGCTTCCTCTGCATGTGTGAAATTCACTTTTTGGAATTTCCCAGTTTACAGAACCATTGCTAATGATTTGGGGAAATGAAGGCCACACATTTGGAAGCTGCCCCTATTGAGGAAAGGCTGTGTAGGTTGTGTGTTGTACAGAGATAGTCCAAGGCTAGCTTTCGGTAGCCTGGATTTTCTTTTCAATGGTGTGGTTAGGACGCTGATATGGAAGTAAGTCATTGAAATGAGTAGGAGAATTTCCATGCCACCTTAAAATAAAAAAGTTCAAAGCTTTTTTGGATTGTGACTTACTCCTGCTCAAAGGACACCTGTTAGAGGTTATGAACCTGCCCAACGTGGATTGATAGGCAGATGTCAGAGGCCTGTGTCTGAAGACTGGCAAAAGCTGAAGAGACTATGAAAAGTTCTTGGAGAAGGAGAATGCTTGTGAGCTAGAAAATTCAACTGCATAAGATAGGAGTGTTCCCTGGAGAGGAAACGTTGCAGATGTTACCATACTGATATTTGCATTTATGAATAGAATACAATAGAATTCTTTATTGGCCAAGTGTGATTGGACACACAATGAATTTGTCTTGGTGCAAATACTCTCAGTATACATATAAAGAAACCATTAGAGAGAATTTCACTGAGGCAGCCATCATCGGTGCCATCTTGGATGTAATGATGTCACTAGATGTGTCACCTATGTCACATTCACGGTAATTGTGATACGAGATTGGCCTCCCATAACCATCTGATTTCCAGCATAAAGCAGATTTTAGTTTCTGTGTTAGCATTTTGGCCTGCTCTACATATAGATTCCATAACTTCATCTACCACTCCAGGGAGAGTCAAGGATCAGTGCTTGATAATGCAGCTCCAGCTCTTTGGCATCTGATAGTGTGATACTGCCCAGGGCTACTGTATTGGTCTTCTTCCCATCATGCTAAGCATGATGTTCAATTTGCAGCTAAGTAGGCTTTGCTTAAAATGCTTTGTTCTATGGTGCGTGTGGCAGATTGACCTTTCCTTCAATAAGCATGATAGATGAATGTGATTATTTCCTATATTCAGAACAGGAAACACCCTCATATTGCTTTTACAAGATTGCAAAATGGTTGTATTATCAGCGTGATCATATAGAATTAGCACTGAGAAGGTGTAAGGTGGAAAATATTATTAGTACCAAGAGCAACAATTTCCCCTCACACCCCCTTATTTGAAAGCTAACCATTCAAATGGAAACTGCCAAAGTCTTTAAGTGCTTACAGGTGGAATGTTGAAATGTATTTTTCAACATTGGTAAACAATGCTGCCAAATCACAAAATCAACTGTGGTTTATTCAATAAAACATGGTTAGACAAACCATAGATTAGAACAGGATTTTAAAACTCAAGTCATCATGAAGTATAATTCATTAGCTAGTGGGCTGCAACAACTGAATCCTTTTCATACATCGATACAAAAATCTTCGAATGATTGATTATGTACCATTGAGCCAGTGTCAACTCTTAATGATCACACAGATAGATCTTCCTCAGGATGGTCTGCCCTAGTCTGGCCTTTCAGATCTTCCAAAAGTGCACCCATCACTGCTGTAATTGATGCCATCCATCTTGCTCCTGGTTGTCCTCTTCTCTTTCTTTCCACCTTTCCCAGCATTAAAAAAAAAAAACTTCTCCAGAGAACTTTGCATAAGGGGGTCTAGAATACGATAGTTTAAACCTGGTCATTTGTGCCTTGAGTGAAAACTCTGGGTTGTTATGTACTATGTTCCTTTGTTTGTTTTCTTAACTATTCATGATATTTTTAGGAGATTTCTCCAAGAGCAAAGTTCAAAAGCATTCATGTTATTTCTGTCCTGTTTCTGCAATGCCCAACTTCAGCTTTCAAGAGGAATAGAATAGAATAGAATAGAATAGAATAGAATAGAATAGAATAGAATAGAATAGAATAGAATACTTTATTGGCCAAGTGTGATTGGGCACACAAGGAATCTGTCTTGGTGTAAATACTCTCAGTATACATAAAGAAAAGGTACATTTGTTAAGAATCAAGAATCATAATGTACAACACTTAATGATAGTCATAGGGTACAATCAACAATCAAATCATACGAGGAAACAGTCAATATAAATCGTAAGGATACAAGCAACAAAGTTACAGTTCTACACAATCATAAGTGGGAGGGAATGGGTGATAAGGAGTGAAGATTAACAGTAATAGTAGTGTACACTTTGTAAATAGTTGAACAGTGTTGAGGGAATTATTTGTTTAGCAGAGTGATGGCTTTTGGGCAAAAACTGTTCTTGTGTCTAGTTGTTCTGGTGTGCAGTGCTCTATAGCATCGCTTTGAGGGAAGGAGTTGAAACAGTTTATGTCCAGAATGTGAGGGGTGTGTAAATATTTACACAGCCCTCTTTTTGACTCCTGCAGTATGCAGGTCCTCGATGGAAGGCAGGTGGGTAGTAATTGTTTTTTCTGCAGTCCCAATTATCCTCTGAAGTCTGTGTCTGTCCTGCTGGGTTGCAGAACCAAACCAGACAGTTATAGAGGTGCAGATGACAGACTCAATAATTCCTCTGTAGAACTGTATCAGCAGGTCCTTGGGCAATTTGAGCTTTCTGAGTTGGCGCAGAAAGAACATTGTTTGTTGTACTTTTTTGATGACGTTTTTGATGTTAGGTGTCCATTTTAGGTCATGTGATATAGTAGAACCTAGAAATGTGAAGATCTCTACTATTGATATTGTGTTGTCTAGTATTGTAAGAGGTGGTTGTATGGGAGGGTTTCTTCTAAAGTCTACCATCATTTCTATGGTTTTGAGTGTGTTCAGTTCCAGATTGTTCCGGTTACACCACGAGGCAAGTTGTATAACCTCCTGTCTGTATGCAGATTAATCGTTGTCTTGAATGAGACCAATCACTGTTGTGTCATCAGCAAATCTCAGTATCATAGTATATAGCAGTGGTTCCCAAAGTGGGCGGTACCACCTCCTGGGGGGGGGGAATGCCTTAGGGGGGCACTAAGAGGCAGCATGGGGGCGCTGGAGGTGAGCGGCAGGGCACAATTCAGGGGTGAGAAAAATCCTGCCGCCGCTGCGTTTGAGGCAAGGCCCTGCAGGATCATCCCATTGACATGCCCACTCTGGTGCAAGGAGCTCCGTCCCCTGAACACAGCATTGGGAAAGGAGAGCAAAGCCAGAGTGGTGAGTGGCTTTGTTCTCCTTTTCAAACATCCCGCCACTGCCGTGTTCCACCCCATTGAGCCCCTTGCACCAGAGGCACCTGCCCAAGCAAGTCTGAATGGAGCAGTGCACCAAGTCAATGTGGTGAGCCTGAGAGAGAGAAAGAGAGAGGAAAGAGAGAGATAGAGAAAGAGAGAAGGAAGAAGAGAAAGAGAAAAGGGAAAGAAAGAAAAAGGGACAAAGAAAGAGGATGGAAGGAAGGGACAGAAAGAAAAAGAAATAAAGGGAGGAGAAAGATAATGAGATATCTATTCTAGTCCAATCACCTGCTCCAGCAGGGTTAGAAGGGAGTGTGTGCTTGTGTGTGTTCTCCTTGTAATTTACCAGTACATTTTGGTTTTGCCTTCTTCAGAATTGGCACTGTAATACATTGGGGAAAAGTAATTTTTTAGGGTGGAAATCTGGTCCAATGGATCCTGTTTAAAGCCTCAATAAAATGTGGGAACTTCCTGATAGTCTTGGCCATGTTTCGTCCACAAAACCTTTAATTAATAGAAGCCAAAGATGTTTCAATGTGCTGGCAAAGATGCTGGCAAAGATGTTTCAATGTGGGAAAGGGCCTCTAAACTAGGCCTCATTTCAATCTAATGCATCAAGTCTCTCTCTCTCTGTCTCTCTCTCCCTTTCTCCCCTCCCCCGTCCATCCCTCCATGCCCCCTTTCTTTTTCCCTTTTTCTTTCTTTCCCTTTTCTCTTTCTTTTCTTCCTTCTCTCTTTCTCTCTTTCCTCTCTCTCTCTTTCCCTCTCCCAGGCTCACTCCATTGATTCGGTGCACCGCTCCGCTCGGACTTGCTTGGGCAGGTCCCTCCAGTGCAGCAGGCTCAATGGGGTGGACCTGTGGGGCTGGCACCTAGAAAGCGGCAGTGCCGGCACGTTTGAAAAGTAGAGCAAAGCCAGAGGTCGGTAATTTTTGCTGCTAAGAATCACAAAAGCTTCTGGGTTGTGCACAGGAAGGGACACACATGTCAATGCAATTCTGCAACATAAAACAAAGAAATACAAATAAAACAAATCAACAAGAATCGGCAAAGCATCTCTGATTAGATTTTATTCACTACTAGAATCTAATCAGAGATGCTTTGATGATTCTAGTCCAATGACCTGCTCCAGCAGGGTTGAGAGGGAGTATGTGTATATGTGTGTGCATGGCTGTCAAAACTCCAAAAACAGGTCAAGTAGTTCTGGGGAGGCCAGTCATAAATTAGAACACTTGCTAAGCAACCAGCCATTAAGTGAGGACCACTTGTATTTGGTTTGCCAGTCACCAAACCACACTCACCCAGTCACGTGACCAGCAAGCCACGCCCACCCAGTCATATGATCAGCAAGCCTCCCCCACCCAATCATGTGACCAGCAAACCAGACCCTCAAATTAGGCCATGCCCACAGAAATTTGAAGCTTTTGATATTACGGAGAAAGCCATGTTGTCTACCACATTAGTCCGTGGCATGTTTCTTGATTGATGGTTCCTTTACTATTAATTAAAGAGCAGAAACTATGCATCAATTCTGCATCTTCATTATCAATTCTAAGGCCGGATGCTCTATCTGTTGTCATTAGTTCTATAGATTTGATCCCATTTTTTTCACTCTGCTCCTTGACTTTTAATCACTAAAGCTTGCAATCATTTACATTTTCAGCTATCACAGTTGTGTCACCAGCATAACACAGATTATTGATGTTTTTTTCCTCCAGTTTTTAAACCACGTGTGTCTTCTTCTAATCCATATCCTATGTGCACATTTCTTAAATAGGTTGAACAAACAAGGAGAAATAAGGTTTCATTCTTTTGCTGAGCTGGAGTCTGCTTTGTCATATTCTATCCAGAGAGTAGCTTTCAGTCCTGTCTGTGGGTTTTACGTAGGGACATTTTACATGAAGACTAGTGGTGGTATTCAGCCGGTTCGCACCGCATTGAGCGAACCGGTAGCAAGAATTTGGTGTGGGTCACCGAACCGGTAGTAAGTTCTGGCTGGCCACGCCCCCTACCCGGTCACTCTCCCGCCTAATGCTTGCTCACCCCGCCCACCTGCCTGACATTCGGCATTTTTCCCCTCCCGACAATCAGCTGTAGATAAGATCAGCTGTGCCGGGATTTTCCTTGCTGAGGCCCAGAAAGGCAAAAAATGGAGGGAGGAGCTCAGCCCCCCCCCCTCCATTTTTTGCATTCCAGAGCTCCAGAGGAGCCTTGGGGGAGCAAAAACGCCCCCCAGAGGCTCTTCTGAGGCTAGGAAGCTCCCAAAAATGGGTGGGGGCTGCAAAAAAAGCCACGCCCACCCAGTCACATGGCCATGCCCACCAAGCCACGCCCATAGAACCAGTAGTAAAAGTGTTTAAATCCCACCACTGATGAAGACAATTCCCATTTTCCTAAGGTCAGCCTACAATTGAACAGGATCCACACAATTGAAGGCTTTTCTATAGTCAGTGAAAGACATCTTTACTTTTTTTAAATTTAGTGGCGTTCTCAACTGTCCAGCGTGCATCTGTAGCACAGATAGTCCTCAACTTATGACAATTCGTTTAGTGACCATTCAAAGTGTCAACAGCACCGAAAAAAAGTGATTTATGACTGCTTTTCACACTTGTGACCGTTGCAGCATCCCCATGGTTACGTGATCAAAATTTGGATGGATGGCAGCTGGCATATACTTAGGATGCTTGCAGTGTTCCAGGGTCATGGGATCTCCTTTTGCAACCTTCTGACAAGCAAAGTCAACGGGGAAGTTAGATTCACTTAATAACCATATTAATAACTTAACAATCATGGTGGTTCACTTAACGGTGGCAAGAAAGGTTGTAAAATGGGGTAAAACTCACTTAACAATTGTCTTGCTTAGCAACATAAATATTGGGCTCAGTTGTAGTCATTGGTCAATGACTATCTGTAACATAGCTTATTCCTTAGTCTTATCTAAAGCCAATTTGAACATCTGGCCTCCCACTCTCTAGGTAAGTCTCTAACCTGTTTTGAATGAACCTAAGAATTACTTAGACACCTTATGAGATTAAGGATCTTGTATGATAGTTTGCACATTCTGATCGTTTTGCTTTTTTTTTTTTAAAAAAAAGTTTTATTGGTTTTTAAAGACAAACAAAAACAAACAAAACATAAAAACATCCAACTTTCTTTCATAAGTGTACAAGCAGTGTGTCGGTTGGTTTACAAATTTTTTGTGCATCCAATTCAAAGTCTGAATTACAGCTACATTGCATAATAACTCATATTATCAATCAAAAATTGAATACCCTAGTATCACTATTAAACAATCATTTGACTGTAATTTTGTTCATTCATACTTTGCAAGATAACTATAATTTACTTAGTTTATTTTATAACAATTCATATAATCCCCCCAAATCTATCCTAAAGACATTTTATAGATATAATAACAAAAAAAGAAATACATCTTTATATATTCGTTATTTTCTAAAATTCTACATATTCTATTATTGTATTTTATTATCTAACCATTGATAGAAAAGGTCCCAAATTTTGTAAAATTGTTTATCCTCTTGTTCTCTAATTTCAAATGTCAATCTACTCATTTCAGCACATTCCAATATTTTCTTAATAGTTTCCTCCTGTGATGGTATTTTCTCATTTTTCCAATTTTTAGCAAATACAATCCTAGCCGCTGTGTCGTTTTGCTTTTTTTGATGGTGATGATGATGATTAGCTACCAACTCCGGCAGACTCAGTTAGTTATACAGTCTGACCTGTTCCAATCTGTGAGTCATTGTCATTCACCAAATTAATTGGTATAGTAATAAAAGTAAAAGAAGTAGAAGCTTTAAGTGATTCTTCTTCTGTTGCTTCTGACAATTTGTAGATATCCCATCAATTCCTATAGCCTTCTGCTATAGTAACAGATGATCTTTTGGGCCTTTTAAAAATATAATTTGTAATTTTTTTTTTTATAAAGGAAATATCTTTTAAGATAACTTTGATGTTGATATCCCTATTGTAACGAATTCCACAAACTTCACTTGGTCTCTGAATCAGTGACAGATAGTCCTTGATTTACAACAGTAATGGAACCTGGAATTTCTGCTGTAAGACACGATGATTGTACGTCTAGGTACTCACCTAATTTTACAATTTTTTTTGTGGTGGCCATTAAGCAACTAATGAGATAGTCATTAAGCAAATCAATTCCTTCCTATGGGTGGTTTTTGCCAGAAAAGGTTGGAAACCAGCAAAAATATCATAAATTGTGGTCATGTGATCACAGAATGGTGCAACCAGCTGGAAAGATGAGCCAGTTGCCAAGCACCTGGAATGTGGTCATGTGACCATGAGGAGGAGGATGCTGCCCATATGAACTGGCTCATAAATAGCTTTGAGAGGTCTGTCATAACTTCAGATGGTCACCAAGAGACTAGTTGTTAAGCGAGGACGACCTGAACTATCTGCAAATGTTAGCTTACTAATTTGATGCTAAATCCTCCTGAATTTGATAATCTTTTAGAAGACTTTCCTTGGTTTTTTTTATTGTTTTGATTTTTCCATCTTCAATTATATCATTACTATATAATTATCATTATAATACTGCTTCCTGTCTTTTTTTTTTTTAACAGCTCTCTGAAATTATTTGAAAGTTTCCTTCCTGAGATTTTTCTCTTTGTTGGATCCGGTTTCTTTTCCCTTCTTGACAATTGCCACCAATTTTTTTTTCTGACATCCAGTTTGCTTTTTTCTTTTTCTTGCTGTTTGGCATTCTCTTTTCTCCTTAATAATGTTTCTGATTTCATTTCCTAATTCCCCAGGTTCCCTATTTAAAGAGAGTGATTCCTGAAAATGGTGGGTACTTGCTGAAGATTATAATGTGGAAACTGGTTGGCTTTTTTTCCCCCTTTCTTTTGCTTGATTTGGAATTTGCATTTGAGCAGTCAGTGATCTGTTCCACAATCATTTTCTTCTAACTGAGCTCTTCTACCTCCTTGAAACAATAATACAGTCAATTTGGTTTCTTTGTATTACATCTCACAATATCTATTCATATACAGTATATTGTTTTGGTTGTTTGAAGAGTGCGTTAGCAATGAAGAAATAATTGGGTTGGCAGAAACAGCTAAAATCTCCTTCTGCTTCATTTCTGTGAAATAGTAAGATTTGTTTTCCTTGCTATTTCCAACTTTGGCATTTGAATCTCCAAACACAAGCAGCATACCTTGTTTTAATATTCTGTAGATTTCAGATTGAACTTGACCATAAATCTCATCAACCTTATTTTCTTCTGCATCAGTGGTAGGAGCGTAAACTTGTAAAAGCTGGCATATTAAAGGGCTGGCTATGAAATCTAATTGATATTATTCAGTCATTGATTGCACTCTACCAAAGTACTGTTTTTGCTTCTTTGTTTTTCATATCCTCAGTAATAAGCAATGATATTCTGTCTGAAATTGTCTAATTCCATTCCAGTTCAGTTCTCTGAAGCCTAGCATATCAATGTGCAATTGATTCATTCTATCTTTCTCTGGATTACATTTTCTCTGGGTCATGCTTTGTACATTCTTTGTTCCTACTATAATTTTGCCCTTGCAATTTTGGATCCCCCCCCCCGTGTGGCAACATCAACAACTATGCAGCCCAAGTCTTCAATCTAGCCACATCATAAACCCATTAATAGATCAAAAGTTTATTGGTTCTCTCATGAGCATGTTAAATGTCATCAGAACTGAGGGGATCTGGTATGTGTATTAGCAATCACTGCATATTTTCTATCCATGTGGTTTTCTTGCTAAAATACCAGAATGGCTTACCATTGTCTTCTCCGGCAGAGTATGAAATGGTGCCTTCACTGCTGTCCAATTTAGGTGTCTGCTTGCTTTAGCTGGAAAGCTGAGATGATTTTCATAGCTTGGGTGACTTTTCAGAGAGTATAAGTGTGCATAAGCGCACCAATGGGCCTACCGTCTCTGTCCTATTGTTTCTTTTTTTTATACGTATCCATTTCATTTTTATTCATAACCATGTTTATACTTATACCTGTTATCTAATACTTGCTTGACAAATAAATAAATAAATTTAAAAAAGAGTATATTTCATTGTATACTTCCAGTGTTCTTTATTCATCTCACCATGGCCGACTTGCTGTGGCCAACTCATCACAGCCAACACACCACAGGACAAATCGGCATGGCCAACTCACCATGGGACAACTTGCTGCAGGACAAAATAATAATATCGAAGAAATGGTGGAATAGAATCACTAAAGAAAGGATGCAAAAGGAGGTACAAAATGAAATGTGAAAGACAAAAATTAAAATATTTTAAAATTTATTTTGAAGAATTAAATAAAATTGTTGAATTGCCTCACAGTGAGTTTGTCCCATGATGAGTTGGCTGTGGTGAGTTGTCCCATGGCAAGTTGGCCACAGCAAGCTGGCCACAGTGAGTTGACCATGGTGAGTTGATAGCAGTGAGTTGGCTGTAGCAAGTTGGCTGTGGCAAATTGTCCCATTTTGCTCCCAGGAACACCCTACTGGTATATAATCACAGCATAGCAGGATTTGAGGAAAACAAAAGTCTCTAGTAAGTAAAAAAATAGTGGTCAAACATTAAACCTAAATATAGTAAATAAAGAGCATTTTGTTGTGAAACAGAACTACTTGCAAAACAGAACTATGAAACAGAACAGTTTCATTTTGGCTATTTAGCTGGCAGTGATTTTCATTAGCTAAAATACCAGTATTTAGATTTATTACTAAGGATTATATATTCTCTCATGATCATATCTAAGAATGATATACTAAGTTAGGAAACCTATCCCACAAAACCTGTTTAAAAACCATTTTCCTTTTTTCCTCTCTTTGTTGAACAAAATAAGTTTTTTTTCTTCTTGTTTTCCTTTCTCCTCACTTGAAAAAATATCTTCCTTGAAGAGGTTTTGCTTCTCATCCAAGAAGCTTCTGCACTTCTGAAATCACTGGTTTAAATTCATGTAATGTTGAATGTGACTAAACCCCTTTCCCTTGAAGAAAATCCCATTGAAGTGAGATTTTCTCCTGAATAAATGCAAGCTTATTGGATTATGTAGCTCCTACTTAGTATGAATAAACTTTTTTTTCTGTCTTAAGGCACTTTCTCCCTCTCTCCCTCCCTCTCCTATACTTTTGGATGTAGAATTTTGATACTTTGATACAAGTGTGTAATTTTTGTTCAGGTGATGTTCAAATGACTGATAGGTAAATTATTTTTGCACATCAAGGCTTGATTGGCCAGCTCCCAGTTAGTTTTCCTGTTTTGTAACTGCTGTTACCTTGTACCTTATGAATTTATTACAAACATGTGTTCAAAAATAATCCAGGGACACATAATAAAACTACAAATAAATAATGAGTTGCTGTTTACATATCTTATTAGGGCATTGTTACAATCAAAAAACATCAAACAACAGTTCCAAATTCTGGTCTAATGACCTAAAACTACGATACTTGCCTATCACACTGAGCTAGAAACAAACCACGATGAGTGCAATGTGTGCTCAAGATAAATGGCTTTGATTCCAAAAATGTTGACTGTATACATGTTTCCTTCAAGAAAACCCTTCCATCTTTAAACAAACTTTATGTACATCCCTCATTGCTGAGCAGCATTTGCAAAGAGACTGGGCATTGCAGTTGAGAGGCTGAAAAACTTTTTCCAGAGTATCCTTATCTTTTGTGATGATCCAAACTAACCTAGCTAAGGTGTCAGTCAAAGCACACCCTAACTGTAGGTGACATTTAATTTTATATTTTGTGTTTTTAATAGCCTGAGAATAGTTTTAGTGAGGTTATTATATCATATTTGTGTACTCTACTCAATCCTTGGATTGGGGAGGGAAAGTAAATATGTGCTACAAAATACATACATAGACAAATCATCAAAAATAATGAAGTGTATGCCGCTGCAAATCCAACAGGCCTGAAAACAATGAAATTTTGGAGTTCTAGTCTTTTTATTCTGTATCATGATTTTGCAAGGACTTTCTATTTTATTTGTGTTCATGGGTAGTGAGTAACAGACCCCTACAGCTTACCATTGAATGGCCAAAATTAAAATAGCTTGAAAGGTCAGAGAACAAAAGGATTTTGCTCTCTGTGAGCATTTTTCTGCTTAAAAGAACCTCCAGGAGAGTATTTTTGTAATTTTCTTTTGACAAAACAAGTTTTTTAATTGTGTGATTTACTTATCTCGTTTGAGATTGCTTGATATACTCTGCTGCTTTTTAATTGCTTGAAAAGTTGAGCAGTTTTTCATGTTTTAAGGAGTGCTGAATTGTATAATTAAAACACTAACAGTGTAAATCAACAGTGCAGAAGAAAGACAGCAGAGAATTAAGCAAGCTTCTTGGCATAATAATAAAATCAAACTGGCATGAAAAGGGCCCATTAGAGAGGAGATGCTGAATACTAATCCCCCCATGGAGGAGGTGAAGGTGAGAGCATTAGGAAGATCCCAGCAGCAGCGAAAGAAAGGGAGGGTTAGTGGCAGACGTCAAAACAGAGCCGCAGAAGCTTATACTTCGGGAAAAGTGAGCAAATGGTGACAACATATGGTGGCGAATAGGATATGACATAGAAATTGCTTTTAATTAGGGCTTGCTTTGGGTTGTGGAATCACATCTCTGGCATGCTGAGGTCCAGATGCTGCTAGAAATTGGATTGGAAGTGGTGGCAGCCAAAGTTGATTTCCCTGCTGTTTTGCTGCTGCGTTCTTGGAGGACAAGGCAGCCTCATCAGCAGTGGAAGGGCTTTAGGGGCAATTAGTCAGACTTAGGTTCAATAGCAGGCAGGTATTAGCAGTTTGCATGCTTGTTCAGAAGAATAAGAATGGGCTCAAAAGCTGGTCTGGAGAGGCCACGGGTCCCCTTGATTGTATTCCTCTCTTTTTTTTTTTAACAGAAGCACACAAATGAATAGGCAATCACCTGCTGTCAAATTATTCACCAGCTTTTGACCCCAGACTCTCAACTACAGGTCATAGTCACAGATTGTGGACAGCCGTATCCATAACATTCTTGGTCATAAATGAGGTGGCATTCAGTGGGCCATTTTATTAAGGAACCAAGCATTTAAAAAAAGGGGCTGTTGCACTTTCTGAGTCATTATCTAGTCTTACCTTTAAAGAAGAACCAATATCGTACACCAAGTAGGGGCCATAACCTCAAAGATATAGTTCCCCCTTATCTTCCCTCTGACTGGGATTGTACAACAGGGTTACTGATGTAACTTTTTTTATGGCTTTGTGTGTGTGTGTGCAGGCGCCCGCGGCACACACACACAAACACACGCAATCAAACCAAGATAAAATCAATCAAGCTAAACACGTTGTGCAAATGGAGCCACTAAATTTTAAATAGTTCTCTTTCTTTAAAAGTGGGGTGGGAGGAACCTGACTGAAAACATAAATCATGTTCTATACATCTCTCAAAAGCCTTGCAGATTACATGTTTTTCCCCCTGAATGTATTTTAGAAGTTGCTATTTCTCTCCCCCCTCCCTCCTCCCCCCCTCTCATCTATCTATCTATCTATCTATCTATCTATCTATCTATCTATCTATCTATCTATCTATCTATCTATCTATCTATCTATCTATCTATCTATCTATCTATCTATCTATCTATCCACCCATCCATCCAATTCATATAGCCACCCCTCACTATAGGTGACCTTGGGTGATGCACAACAATCAAATCAAATCAAATCTAATAATAATAATAATAAAAACCCCAGTGCTTAATTTGATATTTGTAATGCCTACTCTATATATTCCCCCTGAGCATTTCCTTGCTGTATATTCTCTACTTTATCCTGATCTCCTTTTCTTTGGGAGATGAAGGCGCCTGTTTCATCCTAAGAATTCTGAGCCACAGCCTCTGGGCCCCCCTGTCTCCATGAAGGATTGAGTGGGAGAGGCATCTTAGCCTTGAGGGTCTAAATGGAAGATGTCTTCTTTAGCTTTTTCAATGTATTGCAAGTGAAGGGTCTGAGATGGTTGGAAACAAGCTTTGGCTGCAGAAGGTCCTAGGTTTTGTCCTTGGCTTCTGTAGGAAAGTGTGAGGAAAACACCAGCCTTGAACCTAGAGAACTGATGTTAGTTAACACTGAGAATACTGAACTGGTGGATCAACAATCATGATTGTTATGAAGGGAGGGAAGCCATCTCTCCTAAAATAATGAAATATTTTGAGAAATATTAAAAAAGGCAGGATAAAACATTTCCCCTAAAGGAGAAACATGTTTCTAAAGACAGAAAGCAGCTCCCTGCTCCCATCAGATATTTGGCGCCCATTGGGAAGGACTGGGCCAGTCTATCTACAAAACAAAAGGCCTTCAGCTCCAGGGTGATGGGATTAAGACATGACCCTCCAGGACATAATAGGATTATCTAGCAGCAGAGCTCACCACATTGCAAAATCACCTGGAGGCATTGCATCACCCTCCAGGTTTCAACCAAACTTTTCAGATAACCTACAGGGTTAGCTATGATCCCTATAACAGCCAATAGATTACATGCTTTTGCATAGGAACAGGAAGCTCAAGGGCAAGGCCCAAGGGAAGATATAAACAACCATCATTCTCAACTCCATGAGGTCAGCTGCCCAGGACCTCAAACCCATGTGGTCCCGTTAATCAATAAACCATCTTTCCAATCAGCCTCCATGTTTCCAGTGTCTTTCTCCCAGCTTGCATCTGAATCAGATGGATATTTCTTCCAACAGAAGTAACATCCTCTATAGAAAGCTTTGGTTGCAAAACTTGCAGCTTGAAAGAGAGGAGACTGGCCTCTGGTATTTACTAGACTTATTCAATGTGTAGTCTTCAAACTGTTGTTGACCATGTTTGGAACCAAATGTAGATCATCTCAATACCCTTCTGTTCAAATTCTGGGGGTCACAAATCTGATCAGAGACCATTCATTTTAAGTTCTAGTCTAAGATGGGAAGGCTTATGATTAAACTCTTCCTAACTGATTGACACTTGCATATGGATCAGCCTCTCTCCATTTTATTCATACCCTTCTTCTGAAAAAGAACTAACAAGTCAGGAATGTACAGTATGTCAGTAAAAAACACGTCCTTTTAATTTTTCACATTGGTAAAATAATACTCCAATCTGGTTGATGTTTTTTCTTTTTTGAAAAAAAATCTGTGGTAAAAATTTGTCACTGTTTGGGTTTACAGTTTTTCTTAATACACTAATATTCTGTGTGCAACTTTCTTAATTTATATAACTGATAATGTAAATTGCCCAAGAAGTATTTTAATGCAAATTATCTTGTGGGTTATCCTTTGACATATAAATTTCTCTGATACAGGCTTTTAAAATGTAAATTCTGTGGATGTAAGCTGTTTTTAAAAACATAACTAATGATGTGTATATGCAATTTTCAGTAGCATGTCTTCTTTTCAGATGTAGAGGTTTTTCTATGGACTTTTATTAAGGGAAAAAAAACCTATTCTACCTATTTTTTTTCCTCACAACAACAACCCTGAGGTGAGTTGGACTGAAAGGGACAGATTGGCCAAAGTCATTCAACCGGCTTTCATGCTTAAGGTGGAACTTGAATGCATAGTTTCCTGGTTTCTAGGCTAGGACCTTAACCACTATACCAAACAAGTTTTCTAACAAACAATAACAACAGTGCACAACAAACAGAGTACTTTCGTGAGATTACATTGGTTTATTTGAAACTCTGTAGTGGAAAGAGAAGTTTTTCCTGAAAAGTATCTACAAATCATTTTTTAACAACTCCATAATCCCATGCGGGGTGGATTCTGAGCAATTGAATGAAAAGTGTCTACAAATGAATTATTGGAATTTTAGTGAACTGCCATAATTTCAGTAGATTTTAAAGGAAATTTGTTGAACTGGCCTATATTCCTGACAACTACCTGAACAAGTCCTGTAGTTTCCTGCTATGACTTTTGGATGTGATTTTGCCCTTGCCTTCTTCCTAGGGTTGAGAGAGAGTGACTGTCATGCCCCTGGTGGAGACTGACTCTGAGGAAGAGGAGGAACAGCCAACAAGGAGTGGAAGTGTGGCTCCAGAGGTGGTGGAGGAGGCTGGGGAAGGGCAGAGGCTGGCTGAGCAGTCAGAGGAGGATCCAGGCCCATCCCCTATCCATCCTAGGTCACGCAGGGAGGAGAGGATCAGGGAAAAGCGAGGTCTACTCAGGAGGAGAGGGCCATGATCCTCCTCATGGGTTGCAGCTGTGAGCTCTGTATAAGAGTTTGGAACTGCGTGTTCACAGACGCTGAAGTCAAATTAGTGCTTTCCTTGGATGAGGTTTATCTTTGTTGGTGTTCTTCCCATGGACTCTCCCAGTTATCTTCCTGGAATGTGTGATTAATTATCTTGGTTTGCCTTGGAACTCTCGTCAATGCGGTTTGTTTTTGGTTTCCTTTTACTTCATTATCTACCTTTTGAATTTAAACTGTGACTAATAAAACAGAGAAGCTACGTTGAAGGCATTGCAAGACCTTGATTCATGTTTTAGTTTTTGTGTTATTTTTGAGACACTATGGGTTATCAAAGTGACCAACCCAAAGTTACCCACCTGGCTTTGTGCCTAAATTGATTAAACCTCACAATCTCCTAGTTTCTATCCGGTTTGCCTTAACTACTAGACCAAACTGGTTCTTTTTTTTTTTTTCAGAGAAGAGGCCAATGGATTTTTTCCCCAGTGACATCAGCCTATAATTTTGGGGCATAATTGCAAGGAGCAGGGGAAAAGCTGTCAACCTAGAGGGTTGAATCAACAATATTGAAAAATATGCAATGTTACTCATACTTGAGGAATAACCACTTGAAAAACTCAAGAGTCACCTCAAAGTTGATTGGGACTTGGACAAAGTTCTTTTCAGCCAGGCAGCCTCTGCCCTGGGAAAATAAAGATGTGGATGAAACTACAAATTTACTTTGCAACTTGAGTTTTTTTTTTTAAATAAAACTAAGAAAAAAGAGACTTGCATTTGGAAACTCCACTGGAGGGCAGATTTAGGATCACCACTGTCACTAGCTTGTGGGACATATTAGAAAGCACTCTTAAGATATAGGTGATATTCAGGGGTGGGATACCACAGGGTTAACTACCTGTTCAGGATTTACGAGCTTCCCTTTCTGCTGTGAGCCGCACACCTGTAAATCATCATTAGCATGCGTGCCTAGAAGCAGTCTTTGAAACAGCCCTCTTGTTTTTTTAACTGCAGCTGTGCCTCGTTCGGCAGCTGAAGTTGAAAAATCAGGAAATAAAGATCAGGTAAGAGCCCGGATGGGCGGGTGGGCAAAAACATCAGTAGACATAGAACCGGTTCTATGTCTGCTGCTCTTCAGAGTTACCGGTTCTACAGAGGTGGACAGAACCAGTACAAATCTACCCCTGGTGATATTCTATAAAAGGATTTAGCATTATAGAACAGGGGTGTCAAACTTGTGGTCCATGGGCCAGATGCATCATGCACTGGCCACGCCCACCCCCCAGTTTAGTGAAGGGGGAAAAAGTTGTGATATGTCACATGACAACAATATGTTGTCGTGAGTTTGACACCCCTGTTATAAAGCTTGTGGAAAAAGCTGGACAAAAACTATTCTAACTGAAATTCTTGGTCTATTTCAAAATGGTTGAATTGTAACCTCGTGATTGTGGCATCTTTTTCTTTATCACAAAACAATTTCCTCATACAACTAAACTTCAACTAAACTTTGGAGGTCAGCCATATCTTCCCTCCCACTCCCTGTACACTCCTGCATGTTAATCTACTGAATTTTTAAACTGTCTCATAAAACTATAAACAGATAATAGCAGGGGTGAGATGCTACCAGTTCTGCCTGGCTCTGTAGAACCAGTAACTCTGAAGAGCAGCAGACACTGAACCGGTTTTGTGTTTGCTGCTGTTTGGCCCACCTGCCCGCCCGGGCTCTTACCTGTCCTTTATTTCCTGCTTTTTCAACCTCAGCTGCTTTGCGTGGCATAGCTGAGGTTGAAAAAGCAGGGAAAAAGAGGCTTTTCAAATGCTGCGTACCTGCTCGCAGCGCTTTTCAGCTGCCCGGGTGGCACAGCCTAAGCTTATGTTGCACATGCACGCCGTATGCAATCACTGAAACGGTAGTAACGCCGGTTGAATCCCACCCCTGGATAATAGCTTTTTAAAGACCAGGATGACAAGTCAGTATGAAATGGCACTGCCCACAAAATGCATGTTCACTGTGTCCGTGTGATGTGCAAGGCATATTTGAGAAATGTTGAAATATAATTAATTAATTTTGTTCCCAAAATAGGGCTAGTTGCATGGTAATAGATTGGTATACAGTATATTTTGATATGATTGTTGTGTATACCTCAAACTGATCATAAGCAACATTTTGAATCCTTCTGACTAGGTTTTGATTCACATCTTGCTTTAAAAACCATTGGAGGAGGTAGATTGTTTGAAAGGAAGAATAAAGCAGGAATCGGGAAGGGGAAGGAAAAGTTTTTTTTTTTTATTGGGAATTTAGTTGCACTCACAGCATATTCGCTTTTCCATACCCAAACATCTGAAGCCAAGACTAAGGCTAGCAGCAGCAACTATTTTTTCTGCTGCAAACTCTCATCACTTCTCAGAATTTGTGTCAACATTAATAGCAAACTGTGACAGTCAAGGAGCCACGTTTTACACACCTAGGAATATATCTCAGCAATGAATGTTCTGTTTTGAGAAAGGAAAATGGCTTTTTCTGTGAGAAAAATAAGTGTTTGAGACAGGCAAGACAGAAAACTGAAAGAAAAGTGGATGGCCACTTGTCTGAAGTGGTATAGGGCCTCCTGCTTGAGCAGGGAGTTGGACTAGAAGACCTCCAAGGTCCCTTCCAGCTCTATTCTGATTGATAGATTGATACTATCTTATGAACAGTAGAAAGGCTTTGGACCATAAATGAGAAATAAACATTTATTGACCAGGATTTTTAACCATAGTTTACACAGAAGCCTGGTTTGCAAATATCAATAAGACATAATAAGTTTGCATTTCACACTATGGCATCATTAGTGGGTTTGCAGATCACACTGAACAAGCAACATGACATTATGGCTTAACATTAGGTGCGAATCAAGTGGCTGCGCTATAAATCTGTCATCTTGTTCTGACCCACGCCCTTTTCCAACAAATCGAACACAATCCAAAAGGAACAGAAACCTTGTAATGCTTTTACGAAATAATTATCTGTGATAAGCACAAACCTTGCCAAAGTGTGCAAGACTTGCCAAAAGATAACAGACAAGAAATAATTTGCAATACAAGAATCTTCAAATACAAACTCAGGATACTGGAACGTCCACGAAGCTGTAGTTTCAAAATGTCTTTGCCTTCTGCCAAGTACATTCGTTTCACAGCTGGCTTTTATCTTCTTGAAGGAGGGACCATTACCTTGCAGCCTTACTCCCAAGTTGCCCGTGCTGTTGTAACTGCTCTTTCCTCCGAGCAATCCTGCTCGCACGCACACTTGGCACAGGCTCCTCAGGAACCTCCTCATCACTGCTGCCAGCCCCCACAATCTCTGAAGGCAGCAGTCTACTCCCTAATGGTCCTGGCTCCTCATTTGAGTCCTCGCTCTCCGTCTGCACCCGTAGAAAGGCTTTGAAATGGTGCACCATAAATGAGAAATAAACATGCATTTATTGACCAGGATTTTTAGCCATAGTTTACCAAACAAACCATAGAAGCCTGGTTTGCAAATATCAATAAGACATAATAAGATTGCATTTCACTCTATGGCATCATTAGTGGGTTTGCAGATCACACTAAACAAGCAACATCACATTATGGCTTAACATTAGGTGCGAATCAAGTGGCTGCGCTATAAATCTATCATCTGGTAATATTACCATTGGTAATATGTGACAGCTACCCATTTTTCCTCTGATACAAGCATAGCGGGCAGGCAGTTCCTTCTAGGCATTTTTTTTTAAATAAAAAAGCAACTTCAAAATCAAAACCTATAAATGTTTTGTCCAGCTTTCTCCAGATTTTAATGCAGGGATACAGCCTCATTTCTGAAAAGATGAATGAAAAAATGACAGCAACATTTGGGGCTGGTGTGAAGTAGTGGGCCTCAGTCCAAAATGCCTGGGGTCGTAACTGTTTTGTTTCCCAGTTGCCTGTCCTTGGTAAGATGATGTTACTCTACAGGAAGGGCAGAAGGGTTGCTCTGAGATTCTTCTGTGCTGTATATTTTCTTTTTTTCCCAAGACACAGATAGTGCTGGGTATAAAAGTCAGCCTTTAATTAAAAGCAATGTTGGCTTAGAAAGGGCACATTATGCATGCATTGTGCCTGCATATGGTTGGTGTTTCATTAGGTTTTGAACTTTATTGATGTAATTTAGGTTAATGCACTGTTATTTTGCATATTTGTTAGATTGTATTATCCTGCCTATGATGGACCGCTTAGGTACATAAGATCAATAACTGCCTGATAATGCTTGTAAATTTATATTGCTAAAAATCTGTCGGTCTGTGGGGGTTCACTGAGATTCTTTGATGCAGTTTCCTAACCTTTTGTACCATCTTCTCTGTAGGCTGTGATATCTGATTGACACTGTATCAGTAGCCTAATGGAACTGCAGTAAGGACAAGGGAAGGCTAATGCATGCACTGAAGTCAGAAGCCTTTACTATGATTTACCAAGCACTTAAGTTGATCTATAGAACTGGAGGTATTCTTGAGGTTGTACATCTTGGCCCATTTTGTAGCACAGGGCAAGGGGACTTTAGCTTCAAGGCAGGATTATAATTAAGTTATAGCTTGAAAGAACACAGAAATGAGCATGAAGCCAAGGAGCACTCGTGAAATACAAGCAAAAGGGACTTTTGAAGGGGCTTGAAGTTCATTTCACACATGGAGGTCCTAACGTGGGCAAATGAGTCATGTAGTCAAATCTTCAATCTGGTACAAAGCTGCCGACCCAGACATCTCCAGGTTAACCTCTCCTCATATGCTTTGCAGCTGCTAGCAGATACTTGGATCTTTTAATCAAAGCTTGCATCACAGTGAACAGTTCTCAACATTCCAGGGATGTGAAGTGAAGGTTGTAGGTTCATACTTGTGCCTTGCCATTCAGCAAAGAATCAGTGCTAGTGCTACTCCTGAGATTAGGTGTATAATAACCTCCTGTATCTCAGCTTTGTGTGCTGTTGCAAAATATTATGATCGGTCCTGACAATCCACTCAGGGCTCTCTTATATCACAGATCTGCTTCTGTAAAAGTCAACAGCTTGACACCGAAGCCAGGAGCCAGCCATTAAAATTGCACCCTCGCCAAAGGACTTAATGCAGAGATGCACCACTCCTCTCTAGTCTGTGGGACACATTGGAATGGTGTATCTGTCAAACCCGGTCTGGACATATGTGTAACCATTTTAGTTAGGCTTAATATATATTCTTTTTCTTATTTTCTCTTTGGCAGTCATGGGGGAAGGGCTTCGGGCTTGACACATTCCTAAGGGGGAAAGAATGGAGATAGAGAGAGTTGTTTTGGCTAGGTGATCATTCTTCCCGTGGGAACCCGAGCTGTCTGTGCCTAGACACTGGAGGTGGAGATTTATGACATTGAATTGGAGATTCTATTGGAGAATGTGGCTTTTGGAGAGTTGTTTCTAACTTCTAATATGTGGGGTAATTCCGGGTTGTGTTGGATCCAGAATTACCATGGACTTTGCCAATTTGATGTTTTCCTAAATAAAAGAAATTAGCCTGGAAGATGGGCTTTGTATTTTTTCTTTTTAAAATGGATTTCATCACTTAGAAATCTGACAGTATCAGGAAGTCACCTTCCCCAAAAATGTTCTGGCCCAGATCAAAGAACTGGATAAGGCCAAAGCTAAGACTTGGTTTATGTGAATGTAATTAAAATTGAACTAACAATCACCAGTCACCAATGATTAACCAATCATTATGTACAGTCAATAATTGTCTTACAATGGTTCTGAACTTATATCATTAAGAACCATGAGGTTCACTGAATATATGGATGTGCTCCATGTATTAATAAACTTTCCCTTCTGTCACGTTACCATTGGGTGACAAGTTGTGGAAAAGATTTGGTATCTGTGCCCTAAAGGATTTAGAGATTGGGTGTAATCCTAGGGCACAGGCAGGCATAGGGAATATGTCCTGAGCTGGGATAGGTCAGACATTAAGACACAAAAGCTGGTTCCCATTAACAAGGCATAAGAACAGCATCAAGAACAGTGATACCTATGGAACACAATAGGATCCATGTGCCATGTCCCCCAACAGCATGCTGGAGAATCATCTGCAGTTCTTATTGCATACAAGTGGTTTTTTTTTAACCAGTGCAACCTGGTCTATCCAAATATGGGATGGAGTATAATGCTTCCGCTTTTGCCTTTCAACTAAAAGACTCAAGGTCCATCCCTCCCTTGATAGGACCCGATGGTAAAGACTGCAGCGACGACACCATTAAAGCCAACATCTTTAACACATTCTTCGGCTCAGTGTTTGTAAACAGTAATGGATCATGCCCAATGTTTCCTAGCTGTACCACAGACAACAACAATGATCTAATACATATCGATTTTACAGTAGACAACGTTGAAAAAGCACTACGCAACCTAAAACCATCTCTATCTATTGGACCGGATGGAATATGTGCCTACTTCTTAAGAAAGCTATCCACTGCCATAGCCAAACCTCTAAGCATAATCTTTGAAAAATCTTTCAGGACCAGCTCCTTGCCCAACCTATGGTTACAAGCCACAGTCATCCCTATCTTCAAAAAGGAGACCCAAGCCTAGTTGAAAATTACAGACCAATCTCCTTATGCTGCGTCACCTGTAAAGTCATGGAATCAATTATTAATCAATCCATCATCCTCCATTTAGAGACAAACAACCTACTCTCCAATAAACAATTTGGTTTCAGAAAAAAACTATCCTGTAATCTGCAACTCTTACACTGCAAAAACATATGGACTACACAACTCGACCAGGGCAAAGCAATAGACGCAATCTACATAGACTTCTGCAAAGCCTTTGATTCAGTGGTACACGACAAACTACTCCTAAAAATAAAATCTTATGGTATCTCTGGACAACTGAATAACTGGATAGAAGCATTCCTGTCAAACAGACAACAAATGGTCAAAATTGGGAACGCCCTATCAAATCCAGTACCTGTCAATAGTGGTGTTCCCCAAGGCAGTGTTCTAGGACCAACTCTCTTCATAATCTACATAAACGACCTTTGCGATCATATCAAGAGCAATTGCGTTCTCTTCGCTGATGATGTAAAGCTGTTCAATACCACAGACAATACTACTACCCTACAAAAGATCTAGACTATGTATCTGAATGGTCTAACATATGGCAACTTCAAATCTCAACAAATAAATGCTCTGTCTTACATATTGGTAAAAAAATCAGAAAATAAAATACAAGCTGAATAGTCAAGATCTTGTTGATGACCCAAGCTCTGTAAAGGACCTGGGAATACTCACCTCTAATGATCTAAGTGCTAGAGCCCACTGCAACTACATAGCCAAAAAGGCATTAAGAGTTGTTAACCTAATCCCACGTTGCTTTTTCTCTGGTAATGTCTCACTACTAACCAGAGCATACAAAACATTTGCTAGACCAATACTCGAATACAGTTCATCAGTCTGGAATCCTTATCACGTATGTGATATTAATACAATTGAGAAAGTCCAGAAGTAGTTCACAAGAAGAGTTCTCCACTCTTCTACCCGTTGTAGAATACCTTATGCCACCAGACTCGAAATTCTAAAACTAGAAAACCTCGAATTACGCCCGCCTTCGATCCGACTTAAGCATGGTATATAAAATCATACATTGCAATGTCCTACCTGTCAATGAATACTTCAGCTTTAACCATAACAACACAAGAGCACACAACAGATACAAACTCAAAGTAAACCGCACCAAACTTGATTGCAGGAAATACGACTTCAGCAATAGAGTGGTCAATGTCTGGAATACTCTACCCGACTCTGTAGTCTCTTCCCAAACCCCAAAAACTTTAACCTGAGACTGTCTACTATTGACCTCACCCCTTTCCTAAGAGGTCTGTAGGGGCGTGCATAAAGCGCACCAACGTGCCTACCGTCCCTGTCCTATTGTTTCTCTTATTCTTTTATTTTTCTTATATGTACCTATTTCATATATTCACAACCATGTATACACTTGTACTTATTATCTTGTAAACAATTGACAAATCAAAATAAATAAACCTCAATCCAGGAGCCTTTGCAGGCAGTTGCTTTTGAGACAAACTATTTTTGTGTTAAATTTTATATTTTACCGACAAAGAAATAAAGGGTGTTGTGGTTTGCTGGCAGCCGGTACAGGCGGCAGAGGTATCAGACAGTAAGGAAGAAAGGGAACACCAGTCAGGGAGTCTGGAGAGGACTTGGACGAGGGTCCTGCATCCGATGCAGGGATGGGGCCAGGCCATCTGGGAGTGGGGTGCTGCCTTTGGAGCCTTTGAAGTCTGGCAGCAGCGAGGCAGAGGACCCAGGGGAGCCTGTTCCCAGTGCACGTGTGCACAGAGCTGCTTGAAGGCAAGAGCAGCTGAAACAGAAGGAGTGACTCGGGAGTAAGGCTGGGAGGTGATTGCCCCTCCCATAAGGGATAAAAGTCAGGCCTCAATGAGGAACGCTTTGCAGGAAGTAAAATTAGATTCTGAGTCCTTCTTGAAGCTCTGTGTGATGACCTGGGGCATGACACAAAAATAACCAAGTCACAAAAATAGAAGAAAGTCCCTTTAATGCCTCCAATTTGGCCTCAATGTCCAATTATCCTCAGCTGGATATCAAACTTTTAAAGAAAACAGTTTACGGAGGGAGTAAATTCAGTCCGCACCCAAAGTAAAGTTAATTTGAAATAAAAAACCCAACACAAACCACACTGAAGGAATTATTACGGCAGGCAAGGATGATTAATTGCAGACTTCTACCAGATAATGCAACAACCACAGTTGGGAGGAAGCCAAAACACAAATAAGCTCCGACAAGAATGCATGCTTTGCTTCTAGCAACTTTGCCATGCGCAGTTTGTCCTTTTAAACAGTCCTTCCAACTGCAGCCCATGAAGGGGATCAGGACCCCTTCCTTCCCATAGACCATGCCACTCATGTTTCTCCCTTATCCGTTCCTCCCTGCGTGCCCTAGGAGGAAGAGGGGATGGGCCTGGGTCTTCCTCTGAATGCCCATCTGGCCTGTGCCCTTCCCCAGTTTCCTCCACAACCTCCGGAGCCACACTTCCACTCCTTGTCAGCTGTTCCATCTCTCCTTTGGAGTCAGACTCCAACAGGGGCATGACACTCCGTATTCTGGTTGGTTTTTTCTAGTAGTGTTATAATTACTTTGGAGACTTCTCTTTTTGGCAACATTCCACAGCACTGACAGGTGTGTGCTTATCTTGGAGAACTGTTTAAGTTAGTTTTGGCTGTGAATGAAAATAATTCCCAGCATTGCGTTAAAATAGGTTTTGCTTTTAAAACAAGTTTGTGTTTCATTAAGTTTGACGAAGCCTGGGTCAGAACAAAGGGAGACTAGTATAGATCTATTTCAAGCTATTTAGGTCTCGTCAGCTAACCATACCCTTCTGGGATCCCAACAATTTAACACAAATCAACAATTTAACACAAGCCAAAGGCATCTATCTGGAAGTGTCGGTAGTAGGCAGTAGGCAGTAGGCACCGAGGTTGATTTGTGAATATTCATGGCAACTGAGTTGCTCCTATAGCGTGGCCTTTCATGAGGCTGACAATGATGGACTCAAATTTTACCAGCCTGCTATAAAGCCATTAAAACTCGACATGCAGGTTCAGTGTTCCTCCATTGCCTTTACAGCTGTTGTTAGCCATTGCCACTGGGATTCCATTTGTGTCTCTTTGTTTCCATAAGCTGGTGCCATAAATCAGTACCCTGATTTTCTTGTTTATTTCACTCATTTGAAAGATACGATTGCTGGCTGGGGAAAGAGCTAAAGGAGAAACTGGGCTGTTCTGTAGATGAATTTTCATGCTGTTGTTGACCAAAGAACAGCAATTTTGTATAATAGGGTTGCTAGAGACAAAGGTTAAGCTTTTAGAGAATGAGATGATCATTTTTAGAATGTGGATGAAAAGCCATTCACGGAGCCACTTGAGGCTGATTTTTTTCCTGGAATAGAAGCCTGAAAAAGACTGGCATTCTCATTCCTGGTTCCTATGCGAAATAAAATCTACATTTTATATTAAAGTGTACATCCAATTTGGAATTAAAACAACATTTCTTGATGTAAAGCATGAATGTGTGGCTTCAAAGCCAAGTATTGAAAACATGTGGCTCATTAAGCTGCTGGGAATCCCTACTTTTCTTTCCTCATTGGCTGAGGGGAGCTCTGCCCACTTTTTTCATTGGCCAATCCATTAGGCTAAACAACCAGTTGGCAGGAATTGCATTGCTGGTTCCTTCCTGTTATTATTGGAAGAAAACCAAGTGATTTCTTCCTAACTGATTGGTTGACAGAGAGGGACGAACATGGTGGATAAGCCGCAGTGGCACAGTAATTAGAGTGCAGTATTGCAGGCTGAATGCCAGCTGCCTGCAATTTGGCAGTTTGAGTCTCACCAGGCTCAAAGTTGACTCAGCCTTCCAACCTTCCACAGTGGGTAAAATGAGGACTCAGATTGTTGGGAGCAATAGGCTGACTCTGTAAACTGCTTAGAGAGAGCTGTAAAGCACTGTGAAGTGGTATATAAATCTAGGTGCTATTGCTATCTGCATTGTGAGTGGCATTAGTACATCTATGAATGGTAATTCATTTTAAGAAGAAGAGAGGAAGCTTTTCCTCTGTTTACCACATCAGCATTCACATTCAACATCAGTCAGAGGGAGAAGAACCATATGATCAGATTCCAAGGGATGCACAAGTAGTTCTGTTTTAATGAGGAAGTATTCAAACTATTCAGCTTGTCTAAATACGTGGAATATTTGTATAGCAAAGAGATAGCTGAACATGGTCCACAAGAACTGGAGCATTTGGATTAGACTTTAGTCACTAGAGGTCATGATTCTCAACAGAACCATTTCCATGCAGGAAATGGTTTCTCAGTTGTTCTCTATGGAATTACGAATCACATTTTAATAAATTGCTTTTCATTGCCACCCAAGTCACAAAAAGGCTGCATCTATGTTTATATTCCTTAAATGTCTAATTTAATGTTGTCCCTCTGCTTTCCCTTAAATTGGCTTTTTCATTGTTTAAGATTACTTTGTTGCTTTGGGTATTCTGCAGTTTTTACCTGTAGTGAGTCTTAATAACATTTATTATAATTTGAATGCAATATTCCAGTGAACAGTAGAAGCAGAGACAGAAAAACTGCATATATAAAATAAGAAAGAGTTGCTTTCAGCTCTGTTCCATCTCGTCAGTAGAAAATCCAACCTTCTTGGAAAGAAAGATATACAAATAACAATAACAACAACAACCATCAAACATCCAGATTTGCCTATCCCGGGTCCTTGGTACTCGATAGGTAGACAAAAATGCCAAACCAAGTCTGAACATCTGGCTGACTGTGCGATAATAATAATAATAATAACAACAACAACAATAACAACAGCCATAAAATAGGGCTATTAATAGGGATTAATAGGGATTAATAGGGTTAAAATGGCTCTGGGACTTCAGAATCCAGACAGACAAGCACCTGCCACATAACACCCTGGTCTTAACAGTTGTCGATAAGAAAGACAAAAAAGTCTGGATAGTGGATGTGGCAGTGTCTGGAGACAGCAGAATAGAAGAGAAAGAACTGGAGACGATAACAAAATACAAAGACCTGCAAATAGAAATAGAACGACTATGGCAAAGGTAAGCAAGGGTAGTAATAGATGCCTTGGGTGCCGTCCCAAAACAATTGGAGCACCGCTTGAACACCATAGGCATTGACAAATTTGCCATTGGTCAATTGCAGAAGGCAGCTTTACTTGGAACAGCTTCCAGCCTGTGGTGATATCTGTGATACCATCAAACATCCAGATTTGCCTATCCCAGGTCCTTGGTAAGGACTTGATAGGTAGACAAAAATGCCAAACCCAGTCTGAACATCTGGCTGACTGTGCGAATAACAACAACAACAATAACAACTGGACAGCCATCAGGTTGACTGTGTGGGAAGAGGAGGCAGAGGATTGTACATTAATATAACTTTTGCAAGACCCTTTGCCCTTATAGTCATATCATTTTGGAAGAATGTTGGTTATTGTCATGCCCCTGGTGGAAACTAACTCTGAGGAAGAGGAGGAACAGCCAACAGGGAGTGGGAGTGTGGCTCCAGAGGTGGTGGAGGAGGCTGGGGAAGGGCAGAGGCAGGCTGAGCAGTCAAAAGAGGATCCAGGCCCATCCCCTATCCATCCTAGGTCACGCAGGGAGGAGAGGATCAGGGAAAAGTGAGGTCTACTCAAGAAGAGATTACCATGATCCTCCTCGTGGCTTGCAGCTGGGAGCTATGTATATAAGTTTGCAACTGCGCAGTTAGAATTTGCAGGAGTCAATTTAGTGTTCAACTTGAAAGAGGTTTATCTTTGCTGGCATTCTTCCCATGGACTTTTCTCGGTTATTTTCCTGGAGTTTATGATTAGTTATCTTGGCTTGTTTCGGAACTCTCATCAATGCAGTTTGTTTTGGTTTTCTGTTTGCCTCATTAGTTACTTTTGTGACTTTAAACTGTGCCAAATAAAACAGTGAAGTTAAGTTGAAGGCCTTACCGGACTTTAATATATGTTTTGGGTTTGGGGTTATTTTGAGAGACTACGGGTCATTACAGTTATTAAATGCCGATAGGAAGCAGGGCCAACTTGAACAGGTGCACTTCACTCTTCCCAATCTTCACAGATATTCTAGGTTATGTTCTAGGATTTGGACTGATCACAATTAAGCTATGGGATCAAATCAAACAGTCCCCCGATCTGTGCTAGACATTATCTATACATAACCAACTATCAAAGTTTCATATCTAAGACAAATTACTACAATTACATGTCTCATCCTCACTTTGAATTGTTCTAAAGCAGGGATGTCAAACTTGCATTGTCACAGTGGCATCATGTGACATATTGGGACTTTTCCCTCCTTTATAAACTGGGTGGGGATGGGGCCAGCACATGACACATCTGGCCCGCGGGCTGCAGGTTTGACACCCCTGTTCTAAAGCAGTACAATATGGGAAACATATCTGTACACCACAGTTTCTTTTTTCCTGCAGCAAATGATTGCAATTTAAAAATGCTCACCTAATCCATGTTTAATTATGTCCAATCTCAAAATCCTATCAGGATTTTTAAGAAGATATTTGTATGCTGTTGGAAGAATAGACATGTGTGCAGTCCTAATAGACTGAGATAAATCTAGTGAAGGAATACATTGGACAATATAAGCATCGTATCACTTTTTCATCCTAAAGAAACAGCACCAGCTGGGTATAGCATTCTCCGTTCTGCTTTATTGAATGCTAGAGTTGTTTCTTTGATTGTTGAATACTAAGATATGCCATTGTACAGATGCCAAATGTTTGATCCATTTATTTTACATGCTAGATTCATGTTTCACTTTTCTTCAAAGTCCTTTCCTCCAAACAATATAAATTATGGAGTCTTTGGTGTGCTCTGAGTTTGGTTGTTTTCTTGCAGATTCATTACCCATGAGTAACATTACCAGTGCTTGAAGGGAGCGGGGTTTGTTCTCTAATTTATACAGTATATATGGGACTAGCCCTGGTCAGTGTTGGTGGGAAAGTTTTTGATGGTCCCTTGATGAGACTGTTTACTGTTAGCATGTTTGAGTTGGTAGTTCCTTAATTAGAGTATTGTTTGCTTGTTGATTGTTGGCCTAATATTAATCTTGATGTTAATCTCTGCTCATCTGAGTATGGAGGGATTTTGGTCTTTTTGTTTCCTTTCTGGCTTTTTGACTGTGTAGATGTTGTTTATCTCTATGGGTCTAACAGTAAACAACAGCCTAATCAAGGAACCACTCCCACCAACACTGATGGGGCAAGTCACTTATATTTCAACAGAGAGCAAACCTCACTCTCTTCTAACACTGATGATGTTACCTAGCTGGGTAATGAAATATCTGCAAGAAAACCAAGCTCAGAGAGCACCAACGACCCTATAGTTCAACCCTCAGCTACAAATTTACTCTTCTATCAGTATAGATTATACTTTCATGATTTCAACAGCCCTATGAAGTTAGTTGGGCCAAGAGACCACAACTGTCCTAAAATCATCCTATAAACCTCAGGTCTGAATGGAGATTTAAACTTGAGTTCCCTGACCCACCTCTAGCTCTCCTTCTAATCATTCTAATCATGTTGTTGCAAATATTTGAATCATGGGTGGTCAAAGTAGTATTCTGCCCAAGATAAAAGATAAAAGCAACTCCTGATTCCTTCTCCTCCTCTTCCTGGCTTGTCCATCAAAATTTTATAGCAATAAAGTGGTTCTTCAGGCCAGTTTGGTTTTCAGGACTGTGAGAGACCCTGCTTCATACATTAAAGGTGAAATTAATTTAAAATTCAAATGTCATGAGTAAAAATGATCCAGACAAGTACTAATATGTTATGATTCCATTTTCCTGTTTAATTTCAATTGTTGTAGTGGAAGACACTATAAGGAATTCTGCTGCCCCACCCTAAGGGAATTTAGGACCATCAATCCATTAGTAGTAAACACAATAATTAGCAGTATTTGTTGCAGTTGAGAAAATGGTGGCTGTGATGCAACACATGTGCTGGTGGGTGATCAGCAGTAGGTGTAGCTGTAGAGCAGGGGTGTCAAACTTGCATTGTCATGGCGCCGTCACATGATGTATCGGGAATTTTTTCCCCTGTGCTCTAAATGGGCGTGGGCGTGGGCCTGGCCAGCACGTGACACATCTGGCCCGTGGGCCACGAGTTTGACAGCCCTGCTATAGAGGGAGATGGTCTTGTCCATGCTGTAGTAAGAGCAGTGATATCCAGCTGGCGATGGATGGGATGTGTAATTTCACATTCTTTCTGATTTGCTGGGAGATGACTGGCTGATTGTTGAGCTTTGAACTTAAGAGTTGGTGCACACAGATGAAAGTATGTTCTTTAGCTGAGTACCACAATGTTTCAAGACATGGCTGGAAATTGCAGGGCTGTTTTTTTGAACAACTGAAATCAGAAGGTGTTCTTGGAGGCTAAAAAACAAACAAACAAGTAGGGTCGCAGATTGCTCATGCATATTTGTATGCTATAATCCTAATGACCCCTATGAAAGGAATTGTATTCTGAGCCAATCACATCTTGCAAGTGTCCAGCTCAAATTCGTGTATTGCAATGATTGCAAAGTACAGGAGAATGTTCCATTTTTCTACTGTTCCTTTTAAAAATTTCCTCTATCAATCTAGCTTGAATGTTTCAAAATTCAGAGAAATAAAATCCCCTTCTTCTTTGTGATTCCATCCACTTTCTTCTATCTTCTTCCCTTCAGAAATAAATAAGCTATCTATCTTTAAGATGCGCTTTCCCCCTATTAGTGCCTTGTTACATCCTTTCCACCTTCTGCTGCTATACAACGAGGCTTCTTCAAAAACACTAAACAAAACCGCAGGCAACATTTGCCAATGTTAAAATCCAGCTGAAACCGCAGCAAGAAGAATCAGTGTTCTTTCTGGCTTAAGTTGCTTCCGTATGAGCAGAACATCACCAATCGTGACGCTTAAGGGGCTTCATCTTATTCTTTTTGAGAGGAAGATGGAGAGGGAGGGAGGGAAGATAGCAATTACTTCTCTCGTGTCCAGTACCATCCTGGCCGAATGAAGACAAATAGCATTGGAAGACTCCATTTGTTTCATTTGTAATTGTGTGTGGACATAAATTTTCTTAGGAGACAGGATCCATGTAATTGTGCTGGACAGATGAAGTGTGGATTTAGAGAATCAGATTCCTCCGCAGTTCCAGACCAGCAAGAAAGAATGAACAAACAAACAAACAAACAAACAAACAAACAAACAAATCGGCTGGCGTTGGACAGCCTGACTGACATCAAAGAAGTTTACTTTTGCATGGGTAGAATAATAAGTCTTCTTAAAGAATCTGGATACTTGGAAAGTAATTAGAGAAGAAGATGTGTTAGACCTCTACTATTAAAACAGAAAATAAACAGGCTGTTTTTTTTTTAATCCCATCTGATTTGGCCTCTTTAGGCCTTATTGTACTGAAACTACATAGCCAAAAAGGCATTAAGAGTTGTTAATCTAATCCTACGTAGCTTTTTCTCTGGTAATATCACACTAATAACTAGAGCATACAAAACATTTGCTTGACCAATACTTGAATACAGCGCATCAGTCTGGAACCCACATTACGTATCTGATATCAGTACAGTTGAGAAAGTCCAGAAATATTTCACAAGAAGAGTTCTCCACTCCTCTACTCGTTGTAGAATACCTTATGCCACCAGACTTGAAATTCTAGACCTAGAAAACCTTGAATTACGTTATCTTCGGTCTGATCTAAGTATGGTATATAAAATCATACATTGCAATGACTTACCTGTTAATGAATACTTCAGCTTCAACCATAACTACACAAGAGCACACAATAGATACAAACTCAAGGTTAACCGCACCAAACTTGATTGCAGGAAATACGACTTCAGCAACAGAGTGGTCAATGTCTGGAATACTCTACCTGACTCTGTGATTTCTTCCCCAAACCCCCAAAACTTTAACCTTAGACTGTCTACTATTGACCTCCCCTCTTTCCTAAGAGGTCTGTAGGGGGTGTGCATAAGCACACCAACGTGCCTACCGTCTCTGTCCTATCGTTTCTTTTATTTTTCTTATATGTACCCATTTCATGTATTCATAACTATGTATATACTTATACCTATTATCTTGTAAGCGATTGACAAATCAAATAAATAAATAAATTGGAAAATAAAAAGGGTTACAGCTCAGAGCTAGGTCTAAAAATGTGGCCAGATGCTCACCCACCTCAAGACAAAAGTATAGTAGGTTGTGAAAGAACACCCTGTGCATCTATAAGCAGTACCACAGAAGAAGCTCACCTGTTTACCATCTTGTAAAAGGAGGGTCATCATAGCAACTATTTTATGAAAAGGAAAAAAAATTGTTAAATTGCTTTTGATATAATCTCAACATTCCAAACATGACTGCCAGCCCTAAAGGTTATATATCCTTTTATTAAAATAATAACGTAAGATTCTTTTTTTACTTGACTACCAATTTTATTTGTTGCTTCTTTTCCCCCCAATATTGTTGTTCTTATTTTTTAGGATCCAAAGCCAGGAGTAGACATTAATACAAACAGCTGAGCAAAGAGAGGCACTCTGCAAGAAAGAGAATAATGTAGTGGAAGGGCAAGGAATTGTAGTGAGGATGAAGAGGCTTATAGTTTCCCACTTTTCTGAACTCAAAGCTTACCTCTGCTGAAGAAAGAAAACAAAAACAAAATTTCTTTTAACTGAAGGCAGAAGAGCCTGTGAGGGATAATCAGAACAGTCAGGTGCAAAAGATAAGTTCCAAATGTGAAGGTTCCATTGAAATGATTTTTAACTTATTGCTAAAAGCCTACCCACACAAATCTTCTGAATCAATGGTCAGCACCCGGTTATAGTTAGATAAGAGGCAGCTTACTCCACAGAAAGAATAGGGCATGGCAAAGGAAGTGTTGTGTCTGGAAGGATGGGTCCAAGAACGGAGACAGGCTCAGAAAGTAACTACAGCTCTTTATTAGTGACTTCAGATCTGAGCAATTTGCCCTAGCCGCAGCAGCCCCTTTTATAGAGCTGGCTGTGGCTATACGGCCAATGACAGAGGTTTAAGCTTGCCGTGCTTGTTTAGTCCAATCGTGGCAGCCCGTTTACCAGCCAATCGGATCAGTCCAGAGCGACCAATCACGAACCGCTGTTAGCGGACCAATCCGCTTTGCAGGCTTCAAGCCTGCTAGTTCGGAACACCCCTCCCCTCTTGGTTCTGTTTAAGGGGTGGGGTTATATAGTCTCGCAGGTAGGCGGGCCTCCGCACCTGTCTACCTGACTTGCGTTGCTCGAAATGTCTTTGCTCGGTTTCTGGTTCCGACGGGCTGCTTGCCGGAAATCCCTGGAATGGTGAGCTGGTTCCGTAGCTGTGACTCCCTTCAGGTGATCTCGGAATGAGTGGTACTCCTCCCTTGTTGCTAGTGCTTGGGCTCACAGGATTCGCTGGGCCGGTTCGGTTGCTGCTACTGGGTGAGATGATTACGTGCCAAGGTTCTTCATCAGCTGGTGAGAATTGTGGGCTTTGATGAGGTGGTTGTGGGGTTCTTTCTTCTAAACCAGATGTTGGTTCAATTTCAGACCCCCCGATTTCCCTTCCCCCCTGGTTTCATGGCTAGGATCACTGATGGGGGATGTGGTTATCCTAGATCGCAGCTGGTCGATGTGGCGTTTCCACAGTCTCCCATCTGTGGTTTCTAGCCGGTAGGAGCGGGGGCCTGTAACTTGAGTTATTTGGGCAGGAATCCACAGAGGGTCACCTGAAAAGTTCTTTGCAAATACAGGGTCTCCTACCTTAAAGGCATGGTATTTACTGCTGGAGCCCAAGGGTTTCTCCGGGGTGTAGGCAGGATGTAGGCGATCTAGTGGAGATCTGAGTTTTCTGGCCATTAGGAGTTCAGCTGGGCTTTTGTTGGTTGTAGTGTTTGGTGTAATATGCTGGAGAAGGAGCATCCTAGTGACTTTATCGTGGATGTTGCCATGTTCCATTTTTTGTAATGTCTTTTTTGTGAACTAAACCATTCATTCAGCTCTACCATTTGCCGCTGGGTGCACTGGCGATGTCAGTGCGTGTCGTATGCCATGGTCTGCTAAGTATTGTTCAAAGGCTAAGGCGGTAAATTGAGGGCCATTGTCGGAGACCAGGACATCTGGTAGCCCATGCGTTGCAAAAAGTCTGTTTAATTTTTTGATGACTGCATCAGTAGTGGTGGTCTTCATTTTATTTACCTTGAGCCAGTTGGAGTATGCGTCTACTGTTATCAGGAAGGTGTGTCCTTTTGTAGGTCCTGCAAAATCGATATGGATGCACGACCAGGGGCCTCTGGGCGTTTCCCATTCGGTTGGTGAGGCTCTTGGTGGGGCTGAGTGTGTCTCTTGGCATTTGCTACAGGTGGCGACCCAGGCTTCAATTTGTTTGTCCATGCCTGGCCACCAGGCGTAGCTCCTTGCCAGCGCTTTCATGCGCACGATGCCCGGGTGTCCATCGTGCAGTAATTGTAGAACTTTTTCTTGTAGTTTTGCTGGTATGACCACTCGGTCTCCCCACAATATGCACCCCTTTTGTGAGAAGAGCTCTGTTTGTCTGTTCTTAAAGGGTTTAAAGATTTCGTTGAGTTCGATTTGTGGCCATCCTCTCCCCACCCAGCCAAGAACTCGTGCCAAGCATGAGTCTTTTTTGGTGTCCAATGCGATGTCTTGCGCTGTGAGTGGAGGTGAGGGAAGAGTTTCAATCTGTAGTATTGATAATGTGGGGGTCATCTTGGAGTTCTGGCAATGGAGAGCGGCTCAAAGCATGGGGGATGGTTTTCCCCGGCCGGTGCTTTAATTGGTAGTCGTAGGCGGCTAAGAACTCTGACCATCGTGTCATTCTGGGGGATAAAATATGTGGAGTAGGTTTATCGCCTGCCAGGATGCCAAGTAATGGTTTATGATCTGTGATGATGGAGAAGGATATTCCATACACATACTCGTGGAACCTTTTGATTGAAGACACGATGGCGAGGGCTTCCTTGTCTAGATGACTATAATTTCTTTCTGTTTTTGACAGTGTTCTTGAAAAAAATGCAATAGGAGCCTCTGTACCGTTTGGCAAGACGTGGCTCAAGATGGCTCCTACTCCAAATGGTGAGGCGTCACAAGTCACAGTTAGTGGAAGTGTTTCATTGTATTGGATGAGCACTGCATCCGAAGTTAAAAGGTCCTTTACACGTTGAAAGGCATGTTCTTCCCGTCGTCCCCAAATCCAGGAAGCTTTTTTGTTGAGGAGTCTATGAAGGGGTTCAGCAACAGTCGTCTTCTGGGGTAGGAAAATGTTATAAAAGTTAATGAGACCCAGGAAGGCTTGAAGGTCTGTTTTGTTCTGTGGTCTCAGGGCATTTTTGATTGCAGCCAATTTCTTTTCCGTAGGGTGAATTCCTTGTTTGTCAAGGAGGTAACCAAGGAATTCAACCCTTTCAGTGCATAACTGGCATTTTTCTTTCTTTACTTTGAGACCAGCATCTTGGAATTTTTGTAGGACTGTTCTCAGTCTTTTTTTTAGCTGACTTCTTGTGGGGGCGGCTATTAATACGTCGTCGAAGTAGGGCACGACCCCTTTTATGCCCTGCAACAACCTTTCCATCAGACTTTGAAAAATGCCTGGTGCTACGCTTACTCCAAATTGGAGTCTGTTACACTTGAACGCGCCTCTGTGCGTGACTATGGTTTGGGCTTCGGCGGTTTCAGCATCAACTGGCAGCTGTTGATAAGCTTGGGCCAGGTCAAGCTTTGCGAATATTCTGCCACCCCCAAGTGAGTGAAGGAGATGTTGGACCACGGGTACCGGATAGGCGCTCTGCTGTAACGTGTGGTTGAGGGTGGCCTTGTAGTCCCCACAGATTCTCAAGGATCCGTCTGGTTTTATGGGAATTACGATTGGGGTCTCCCAACGGGCGTGATCAATGGGTTCTAACATGCCTTGTGCAATTAGTTTGTCCAGTTGCTCATCAATTTTTGGCTTGAGGGCAAAAGGAACACGGCGTGGTTTTAAACGAATGGGTGCGATATCAGGGCGGAGATTAAAAGAGATAGGGGACCCCTTGTACTTGCCTAGTTTTTCGCTGAAAACTTCTTGGAAGTCCTGGATGAGGGCTGCTTCCCAATCTTCGTCTACAGTCTGATTGATGCCTGCCATTTCGATTCCTAATGGCGTGAACCACTGTAGACCCAGTAGGCTAGGTCGGTCTCTGTCCACGATGGTGAGAGGTAGTATTGCGGTGTGTTTCTTGAAGGATACCTGGAAATGACTGGAACCAGCGACCGGAATCCAGTTGCCCTGGTAGTCTTTTAATATAAGTCTCTGAGTGCTGAGGTCCTGGCGGCGGATGTTGGGAATCAGCTGCTTCAGGGTTTTCCAGGATACCATGGATAGGGAAGACCTGGAGTCCACTTCCATGATGCATGGTCGATTTTCAATGTTGACCTCTACACGGATTTTCCTAGCGTCTAGGGATGAGGCGTGGCCGATGGTGATAGTTTGATGTGCTTCTTCGCATCGGGGGGTGCCGGTAAACTTCTGGGTTCTGTTGTATTGGTTCCACTGGTTGTTTGGGCGGTCTCGATTAGCGGCGGGGTTTCCATCTGCTTGTCGGAGGTTGTTTTCCTTCCGTTTGGGACTGGTCCCTCTTTTATTCCGGCATACCTTAGCAATATGCCCTCTTTTATCACAGAACCGACAGATGGTGTCTAGGAATCTGCATTCAGATCGTGGGTGGTTTCCACCACATCCGGCACATTGGAAGTTCGATTTGCGACTGTGCTGGTCTCATTGTTCGCGCTCTGACCGGAGTCTGTGGACTTCTTCTTTGTCACTATCTGATGAGGACTCGATGTCTTCATGGTGGGTGGCTGATGTGTATTTCTCTGTTGGCGTAGCTGTTTCGTGGGTGGGCTGGCGGTTGGCCCCATTGGCCTGGCGCATCTGAGCTGCTGATTTGCGAGTGGCTTCAGCTGCGGTGGCGTCAGCTATAGACTCTGCGAGGGTGATGTCTCCTTTTGCCATGATTTTACTTTGGACCGTGGGGTCTCTTAGTCCCAGGACAACTCGATCCCTCATGGCTTCTTCGAGATTAGCGAAGCCGCACAACCCGCCTAAATTCCTTAGGTCAGCTACAAAATCCCCGATGCTCTCACCTTCGCGTTGGTCCCTCTGATAAAACTCGTGCCTTCGGATGAGAGTTGGTACTGCTGGTGCGTAGTGGTTGCGAAGGATGGGAGCAAGGGTATCCCAGTCCATCGATTTAACTTCAGCCGGTTTTGCCAGTGCTTTGGCCATTTTAAAAACGGCAGGTCCGCAATGCGTCAGGAAAACTGCTCGTTTTTTGCTGGGCGTGGCGTCCTTCAGATTGTTGGACTCCAGGAACATCTGAAACCTGTCCATGTATGAGTCCCAGTCTTCGCTGGCTGGATCGAACGGGGCGGGTGGTACAATGCTGCTGGCCATTCCGCCGATGTCTGCGCGCTGTCAGCCACATGCTCTTGTTGATCATAGGTAGTGCTCATTCAGCTGTGCTGTCTCCGGATCCCACCTTCGTCGCCAGTGTTGTGTCTGGAAGGATGGGTCCAAGAACGGAGACAGGCTCAGAAAGTAACTACAGCTCTTTATTAGTGACTTCAGATCTGAGCAATTTGCCCTAGCCGCAGCAGCCCCTTTTATAGAGCTGGCTGCGGCTATACGGCCAATGACAGAGGTTTAAGCTTGCCGCGCTTGTTTAGTCCAATCGCGGCAGCCCGTTTACCAGCCAATCGGATCAGTCCGGAGCGACCAATCACGAACCGCTGTTAGCGGACCAATCCGCTTTGCAGGCTTCAAGCCTGCTAGTCCGGAACAGGAAGAGCCATCCCTAGTTTCCTGGATCATAAAGACCGTAAAGGGTGTGGGCTAACCTAGCAATGAGGGTAGTGTTAGTTCTCATGCTTGGTGCTTCTTGTCTGGCCTACCTCAATGGGCTGACAAACATAGCTTTTCTTTCAAAGGAAGGGTGTGGTTAGGAGGCTCGTGGAGGCTACTATTGCTGCCTCCCCCAGGATCTATTACTGAGGAACTAATCTTACTCTGGTTGATAGGAGAGAGGCTCTCTGTGCCTTTTGTCTTCCAAACATTCTTCTCAAAGCTGAAGAGGCATAGTCCAATGTTGCTACAGTTCATTTGGGCTAGGAAATCCCAGGCCACATATGGTTTAAATAGGAAAAGAGGAAAAAGGTATAGGAAGGTTCGAATATTACTCTATTTTTCTGTGTAAAATATGATACTTTTTTCTTAAAGATATTTACCTAAAAATGGAGGGGTGTCTTATACATGGGGGGTGAGGGGGGGGGGTGAGAGGAGAACCACAGTTGCGAAACTGTCGATACCTTATTTCTGCAAACTAGCCTCACCGGAAAAACTTCCAATTGCAGAGACAAGCTAACAATTTTCCTCTAATCATGAGCCTTATGTAACTGACATCAGCTGATGCTGCAGAGAGCGTGTAGCCAATGCCCACATGCGACAGGGAGCGGTAATATCAGAGCGTTTTGAGCCCATAAAAATATCAGAAAACAAAAAAATAAATACCATTACTGGTAAGCAAATCTCTTACTCTGCAAAATAAATGCCTTCTATTTCATGTTTAAAATATTGATATCTGAATTTGGGGTAAAAAAAGGGTGGGGTGTCCTGGATATGGGGCATCTTATACGTGGAAAAATAAGGTATATCCAGTTTCCAAACTGGCTTTGCTGTTTGCTTGTTGAAACAAATGACTGATTCCTTCTTGAAAGAAAAAAAATATATACTATAATCTTATGATTGATGAGATGTCATCTCAAGAATTTGAGGATAGATTGGAAACCTCCTCTCCCAATGATGTCAAAGAGACAGAGGCAGAGAGAAGGAGTCTCCTCTAAGAAAGTTTGCCCTCTCTATTGATCGTGAAACACTGATATTGGGAAAATTGAAATGGAAGCACCTCAGAGTAATCTATGACATTCAAAGTCTTCCTAGCCATCAACTGTATAATTAAAAATAAAATAAAATAGAACAGATCCGGAGCATTAAAAATCATCTTTCATTACATACAATTGGAGGGAACTTAACAAAATGGCAGGAAAGATTGTACTTTGAGTTCTATAAAATTAATACCTTCTTGGGAGAATGGAGGGCCTATTGGGAGAACCCCACTCAAGATATGTTGTAAAATATGCAAATTATTTTTTTTCTGGATTATTGATGTTGACACCAGTGTTCTTATTCTAAACAACAATCAGTTTAGGGAAACAAAATAATGTAGAATACGAGAAAGCTTGAAAACTGGTCAAGATATCTTAATATATTCAAGAAATCAGGCTGTACCACTGTTAGCTGGAAAATATAACAGAATGGAAAACAAAAAATATACTAGTAATTTCAATACTTTCTGAGCTGATTTTAATGTTTATTATTATATCAAAGCAAATTATCTCTTCATTAGATAAATTGATAAGAGATTTCAGATAAGAGAGCCCAGTAACTGTGTAGGATCACACAGACTGTTCCTGTTGCATACACTGTATGACATATATTAATAATATGTATTAATAATGCATATTAAATGCATATATACCTCTCTCTCTCTCTGTGTGTGTGTGTGTGTAAGAGAGAGAGAGAGAGGTAAATCAGTATATGAGTTTAATCTATTTATGCAGGTTATGACTTCTGCTGATAAAAAGATGCATGATAAGTGTGTATATTGCAGGGGTAGATAATGTGATATGTATAGAAGAGCATATTTTACATATATTTTGGAACTGTTTAGTTAAAACCCATTTTGACCAATGTTGTGAATTGATTAATGAAAAAATTGTTCAACCCAGCCCAGCCCAACCCAACCCAACCCAACCCAACCCGAGGAACTATTATTTTGATCCCTTTAAGATTTGATTAAAAATATTGGATCTGAAATTGAGGTAAATCTGTTCATGGTTTATAATAACAAATTGGAAATAAAATTAGAGTTTCATCAAAAGCTGAACATGACATTAAATCAACATGATTATAGAAAAGTGAGCTTTATTTGAAAAAAATTAGAAAAGTAAGTATTGGAAGAATATTTTAGCACTTATTTTCTTATTCTGATGCAGAATCTTTCCTTCTGTAAATATAATTACAGCAACATGAAGAAAAAAGTTGCTATTTCACACAAAGAACAGTATAACTAAAGAAGAACACACAAGAACAATAAAGGAAGCAAAAGGGGAAAGAGAAGGAAGGCAGAAGAAAAAGTAAGTGTGAGGGTTTCAAGTAGATGCCATTGTACTTCCCTGAGAATCTATGTTAGTTAAAAACATTCATAGTTAAAGGGGAGTGATCTATATAAAAAGAAGGAAGAATAAAAGGATAATTTTTGGATTTTTAAAAGACTCTCCAAGCTGCAATCTGAAGACTCCTCCAGCAATCTCAAGATTCTCAGTTCCAAAGCAAAGTTAAAAATCAAGGTACTTTCACTTGGATCTGCCCAATGATGCTGCATATATACTGAAGTCATTAGTACAGCTCAGAAACAAACAAACAAACAAACACAAACAAAAAAACAAACAGGACTGAAATAAATAATGGGCAGAAGAGCTGGTAGTAAATTGAAGGAATCAGTTGACAGATGGTTTCTGACTTGACATTTGATAGGTTGCTCCTGACAAACCTGACATTATGCTACTGTTTCTTCTTTGTTTTGTCAGGAAGCTGATCTTCAGATACCTTACAGATTCTGATCTAGGAACATCAAAACACTCTGTTTATCTGAAATGATAAAAAAGAATTTGGTATGAGATAAAATGAAAGAAATCTGCTATATTTGGTCATTCCAGGAAGTGCTGAAGATTTTTCTTTTTTAAAAAAGCCTTTTTGTAGAATGCCCCCATTAGCTGTGATGAGATTTTTAAAGGACAAAACTTATAGAGAGGCCTTTACCCCCTGATCGATTTGAAAAAACTAAATGTAATCCTCATCCACACTTATCTGGTGTGGCAAAATTTTATTTTGTCAAGAATAGAAGAAAGTCAGAAATTGGGACAAAGAATTGCTCAGACAAAGGAGACTGTAGAATGAAACAACTTCTCTTCCTTCCACAGGGAGGAAGAGCTTTTTCTTTTAAAAGTATGGTATCCATTTTGTGAAATTTGCTTCTAAACTGCTTATGAGGCCCATTTCTAGTAAAAGCTTGGAAAATAATTTTACTTGAAACAACTAAAATGTTTTTATTCAAATTTAATAAATTCTGCTTTGTTCATTGTTGTTTTACTGGTTTATTAAAATGTGTTGTTAGTTTTAAGGAATCCAGCTCTTTAGTGGTTCCTTTAGGGGTAAATTGATGGCATATAAATCTGAAATTAAATGATATGAACCGTTTGAAAGACTCAGTCCTTCTTTCCCTCCCTCCCTCTTTCCTGCTCCTCTCATTTGTATTAGAAACTAAACTACACACTCTTAATCCGGTTTTTCTTTTGCAGAAACACTTTCTCAGTATGGAAGATCTTCTAATCAGGTCTGCTTAAATAGCTGTGCATACTTTAATATGTGCTGTGTATGGGTAGAAAGACTTGCCTGACTGGGAAAATCCCATAATCTTCCTATGCCTCTGTCCTACCTCTGTGAAAAGCAGGCTAAAGCCTGTTTGCTAAATTCATTGTGCTTTAGAAGTATGCTAGAGGAGGATATAAGTTGGAGTTAATAACAGTGAGCACATTTGAATGCAGCTTGCTTTTGCCAAGTATGCATTTCATCATATCCATAGAGAAACTATGCTGAATTTTTGAAACTCCAAAAGGTAGGAGATATCTTGTTGCTTTAAGTATCACATCCTAAATTGCATATTTTATGGGGCAGAGTGTAGAGGTATACCTGTGATGATGGCACTTTAGTAACAGAATTGTCTTCTGTCTGACCAGGAACGATGGAAGGGACTTGAATGTAAAAACAACAGGGGGATAGAGCTGTAAAATTTGCTAATCTTTAATCTTCTAATGTTTAATACTTTTTAGTTTGGGACAGGCTTCTCCAACCCGGTGTCCTATTGATAAGATTACAAATCCCTAAAATTGACACCTGGCCAATGGGTGGTTGGAAATTCTGGGAGATATGTATTTGAAATGGCTGAACTTGCAGAAATGGCAACATTGACTTGTTTTATTAGGGAAAAGACAACAGTTACATTTATTAATGACTGGAAGCCCTTTATGGACTTTTTGTTGAAAACAGAAAAAACTGAATTGGTGATTTATGATGGACTATGACCATTTTTTCCTAATGCATAACTGATGTACTACACAACTGATATCCAACACAGGAGGTTTCCATGATACCATCAATCCCACACAAATATTTGAAGTTGACTTGGTATTGTTTTTACCGATGAAAACTTAGGTATTCAGTGCTCTCGCCAGGTAACAAGTGTGAGATCTCTCCCTCCCCTCCAACCAGTGTCTTATCCTATCCATTCTAGTATGTGCTATATGCATTTATTGGATGATTTGCCCCCACCAAAAATTAAATTTAAAAATCTGAGAAGTTGCTATGAGGGAGAGCTTCAAAGGCTCCCAAGACATCACCTCATCGTCACATTTACAACACTGTGTAATAATAGCACTTTGAAATAATGGGATTGTAACTGAACTTTTAGGAGGGAGAGGCTGGCTTAAACGCAGGAGCCAGTTAGGCAAGGTTTTGATGGGAAAATTGCCTACTCACTAATTTTGTACGACAGTAATATTTCAAATGGGAAGAGTTATTTGATTCAATTTCAAATGCATAACAGATAAGCTAGAAATAAATTGGATAAATGCTGGTGAACACAAACAGTGCAAGATGCACAGTTTCAGAGCTGATTCTGAAGCAATTCCAAGATCTTGGCTGAAAGCATCCAGAGTCCTGTTAGATTTGTTCTTAACTTCTGGGGTTTTATTTTAGGCAGGTTTAGAAACTTCCATATGCTTTCTTTTTGAAAGTCTGTTGCTATCTCATCATTATTAATATTTATTTCCATGCAATTGAACATATGGAAACATCACACCCAAGTCTGTGCCTTTATTTTATTGGTAAATTTTCTAATTTTTGGCAATGTTTAAATGAGCTTAATTCTCATTACCTTAATAAAAGGCTACAAAAAACTTACACCAGAGGCTTTATGAAGTGGCTACCTATCAATACAGACAATCCAATGTTGCCTGGGCTAATTTTTAGAGATGGCACAGAGAATCTCAGTCTATGTAAACAGAACAACAGTTTAATTTTCCCAGTTTAATTGAAGCAAATTGGAACAAATGTTGAACACATAGTAGATTTTTATATATTTTTATGCTTTCAGTTATTCAGAGGAGGTTTTGGAATAGCTAAGTTGGCAAAGTCAAATTTCATTAATTTTTCTCTCAATTTTTGTAGAGGGTAGAGTTATTAGCTGCAATAAGTCAAGAAAGTTTGTTCCATTTTAAAACTATGAATATTGCAAATGAACACCTAGCCTGGTTAATAAAACAGCTCCATTTCCACTTGGGAAACAAATGTGCTTTTTCTGTGTTAATATTGTTTAAAGTCAGAGTGGTTATACAATTCTATGAAAATAATTCATGAGTGTCATTAACTCATCAAAATCAGTAGCTTTTAAAACAGAGATGGCTTTGGCTAAACTAATGAGAAAAATTAGACACACAGCATAGAATTACAATTTTTAACATATATCAAATGCATTTCCTGCCTCTTCCTCCTCCTTCTTACCACTTTGACAATCTAATAAAATTGAACAGCAGTTTTAAATTATCCTTCACAAGTAGTTTAATATTTTAAAAACATTTTTCAATTCCATTTCATGCTAGGATCATAATGTGTTCAACAGTGCCCTGGGACCTGAACTCTTTTTGAGGATGTGCTTTCAAGTGGCAAAATGCTTGTGGAAGAGCTTGGGATGTTTAGTTCACTTTTTTGACTGCTCTCTTTATCCGTGTATGAAATAGGGAGGTTGCAACATTTCTCCAGGAAAGACAAAAACGCTTGATGGGTCTGTATTTTCTTGCTTGGATACACTGAGATGAACTTTTTTTGTTCTTTTGCACATGAAAACTAGGAACTAGATTTAGTAACTCCTGTTTGGAGAGATTTATTTTTAACTGCCTTGAGCTGTTAGTGGTGGGATAGCCTTCTTCAATTTAATGGAGTCAGATTTCAAATCCCAGAATTCCAAGATATTATGATGGAATTTTAATCCCAATATACTTAGACAATGCCATATTGGAGAAGATTGCCCACAATTGTCAGGCATGGAAATAAGAATAGTGGCTCTCATCTACACTCTATAGAGGAGTTCATTCTCACACTGTCCCTGTCTTGGCCAAAATAAAATTTTGCTAACTTTAATTCCTAATTATCAACATTAAAACTCTAATTTTACTTGACGTATCAATGACAGCATTAAATTGGACTCATTTTTATTAGAGGACCAACTGTAACTGATCATCTGGTTGATCCATTTTTATTGACCTAGTTTATCTTCTGGGTGTAAAACTCTTTTTGCCCATTAATGAGGTGAGAAAAACACGGAGAGCAGTAAATCCCAGGAAAGCTGCAGGGCCTGATGGCATTCCTGGTGCAGTAGTTAAAGTGTGTGCTGACCAGTTGGCAGAAATACTTACAGAGCTCTTCAATCTATCTTTAACACATGCCATCATCCCACAATGCCTGAAGGCTGCAACCATCATCCCCGTTCCCCAAAAAAACAAATATAAACACTCTCAGTGACTATAGGCCCATAGCGTTAACAAGCTCCATTATGAAGGTTTTTGAGCAACTAGTTTCACAGCACATCAGAGACTGCCTCCCGCCCTCCTTTGGTCAACATCAGTTTGCTTATAGAGCAAACCGATCTACAGAGGATGCTGTGGCCATCATACTTCATAGAGCGCTGAGTCATCTAGAGAACAAACAGAGCTATGTGAGGATGTTCTTTGTGGACTACAGCTCTGCGTTTAACACTATCATCCCAGATATACTAGTAACCAAACTGTATAATCTGCAGGTCCCCACCCCCACGTGCTCCTGGATTAAGAACTTTTTGACAAACAGACCACAGTCTGTTAGACTTGGCCCCCACCTTTCTTCCACTATTATACTCAGTACTGGTTCCCCCCAGGGTTGTGTCTTGAGCCCCCTGCTATATGCCTTGTACACCTTTGACTGCTCAACAAGCCACCCAACAAACACCATCATAAAGTTTGCGGATGACACGACTGTGATTGGTCTCATCTCTGGAGAGGATAAGTCGGCATATAGGGCAGAAGTAGAGAACCTGTCTGTCTGGTGTTCACAGAACAATCTGTCACTGAATGTCCATAAGACCAAAAAACTGATTATGGACTTCAGGAAACATGGACAGGACCACACCCCACTCATCATCAATGGAGAACGAGTGGAAACTGTCCCTATGATCAGATTCCTTGGCATCCATATTTCAGCTGATATCTCCTGGTCCTCTAACACCAAGGCCATAGTGAAGAAGGCTCAGCAGCAGCTGCACTTCCTGCAGGTTCTCAGGAAAAAACAATCTGGATAAGAAGCTGTTGCTGGCTTTCTATAAAGCCTCTGTGGAGAGCACTCTGACATACTGTCTGGGTGTGTGGTATGCAGGCTCCTCAGCTGAGGACAGAAAAATGTACAGAGGGTGATAAACACAGCTCAAAGATCATTGGTTGACCCCTGCCCTCCCTGGAAGACTTAGCCAGGTCCCACTGCCAAAGCAGAATCAAGGCCATCATAGAAGACCCCTCACACCCTGGCAATTATCTTTTTGACTTGCTGCCATCTGGACAGTGCTTTAGGTCAATAAAATCCCACACCACTATACTAACAAATAGTTTCTTTCCCTGGGCCATCCGAACTGCAAATAAATACAAAGTTACTACCTTATTAAGATTTGAAAAGATGTGAAATCGCAATACCTCATTCAGATGTATAATAACATATTACAGTACAATCCATCTCTTGTGTATTACACTCGGCAAAGCGTCACAATCAGTGTTGGATGTATATTTTGTGTATATTCGTAGATATTGTACTCTCTAATTGCAAATCGAGACGCGGGTACTCTATTTTTTTTCTCTTCATCTTTAAGTGCTCTGGTTTTATTGTATTGCAAACAGTTGCTGGGGTGCAACCACAGTTTCATTGCACTTGTACAATGACAATAAAATTCTTCTTCTTCTTCTTCTTCTTCTTCTTCTTCTTCTTCTTCTTCTTCTTCTTCTTCTTCTTCTTCTTCTTCTTCTTCTTCTTCTTCTTCTTCTTCTTCTTCTTCTTCTTCTTCTTCTTCTTCTTCTTCTTCTTCTTCTTCTTCTTCTTCTTCTTCTTCTTCTTCCTCTTCTATCAAAGAGGTCTTGAAATTGTATTGTATAATTTAATTAATTTGCAGAAGAAGCTTTAATTCTAGTAGTACAATAAAACAACATTCTGGAACTTTAAAAATAATTGTCTAGTTATCAATGTAAATCTTAAGCTTTTCTACTTGGAACAATGTCCCATTGGGTTCAGTAGCATTTAATCCTGATAGTGTAGGATTTAGTAAAAATCCGGGCAATGGTTGCTGGATTAGAACAGGATTAAAAATTAGCCTTTGAGCAGTCCATGTTTGGATCTGAATCTCTTGGCATATGAAAAATTACAGACATTTTTGAGAAACAAACTGTATTGACAGTTATGGCATGGTGTACACTATTTGTTTAACAGTAGTATGAGGAGAGAAAACTAGATAAGGAATATATTTTGTGTGAGTATGTGATGGAGCTGCCTCAGTGGGAGCTGCCTTAAAGCAACCTTATTCCTTTTCTAATTGAAAAGTCAACTATAGAATATAGATTTCATTTAGTGACATATAATTGGGACCACCAAATTAGTTGTTAAGAAAAGTGACTGCTAAGTGAAACTGTGCCTGCCTTTATGATGTTACTTCAGCTTCCTTTTGCTTTACAGACCTGCAAGGGTCATGTGAAGATTGGTTGCAGAAATTACTTTTTCATTATTCTCATAACTAGAAATAGTTAAACAAAGGCTACATCCTAAACCAGGGAGCCCCAACTCCTGGGCTGAAGCCCTGTACTGGGCTGTGGCCCATTGGAACCAAGCTGAGGAAGTGGTCAGTGAGAGTGCACATGCACAGCTCCATTTGTGCCAGTGGCAGGTGTATGTGCTCGCCGTTGTGCAAATGGAGCTGCACATGCACATCTGCCCCTCATGCAGAACCATTCCCGATTCTCTCCCCCTGCTGGTCTGCAAAGCCAGAAAGGCTGGAAACTGTTGTTCTAAAAAAAGAATTCCTTGTGTGTCAAATCACACTTGGCTAATAAAGAATATTCTGTTCTGTTCTGTCCATTCTGTTCCGTTCTATTGTATCTATATTACAAGCTAAACAAGGAATACATTCTGTTCAATACCATGGAGAGGGACATACATTTAAAATCCTCCTCCCTCACACATAGTTCCTGACCCATTTCAACACATTGAATGTTGGGATTAAAAATGAGGGACATGTAAGCAAACTACAGCCTAACTATCATAAACATAATTATGTGCCGTTACCATTTTATTTGTTTAGCTTTCTTCTTTTCTTTTCTCCTCCAAATATTATGCTAGAAGCAATGAGAATATTTTTTCATATTTTGAATATTTCGAAGGAACAAAAAAATATTTATCACTATGAGATGGTGCATTATAATTCCACTATCCTGAGCAAACTAGCAAAAATGTCTGCTTCTGCAAGCTGAGATTGGTGAATGGGTGATCAATTTTACCTACTGGAGTAAAGTTCTGGAATAGTTGTTTCCATTCAGTATAGCATTTAGAATGAGATGCTGTAAGATCCCTATTCAGATTTTACAAAAGTAGTTATACTCATCCTTGGCGCAACAGTGATGGTGTTGCTCCTGCATATTGTTTCTTTAACAGCAGGTCAGGACAAACAGTCATTTATACAGGGCAGATGTGTGTACTGAGAAGACTTTCCTGCATACAACTGTACATATGTTTATTCTAGATGATTTCACTTCATGATAGGATTGGAAACTAATGCACATGCATGTGATGAATTATCCAGAACATACAGTATATCTGTCTTGTATATGTGGATGACTGTTCTGCTCTATATCATAGGAGCAATATAATATGTTGGATTCTGCTACGGATCAGTGTAACAACTTTTGCAATTAGTTCTTGTTCCTTGAAATACTTGGGTATAATGAGAAGTGTGAGAAGTGTTGTGTTGCTACCTTGCCTTTTTCCCTGCGTGTGTTTTTTTTATTATGGTAAATACAGATTAAAGATGAAATACAGTAAATGAGATGGATCAAAGATAGTAGCAATTCCAGAGGTAGAAGTTCCAGAAAATAAGGGGGCGGGGAGAGGAGGAAGTGAGAGAAAGAGATGATTGCTACGGCAATGACTATTTACCCACAGAATAGTGCAATGGTGACCAACTTCCAAGATATTGCCAACTATAATTTATAATGTCCATCACCAGAATCATATTGGTTGGAAGTTGTTGCCTAATATTTGGGAGGACAAGAAGTTCCTCATTTCTGTGATTTCTATAAGGCTAGTTCCACAAGTAGTCAACCTAATTCACTCTTTTAAATCACATGGATAATTTGCACAGTAGTCTTGAAACTTGATTAGTCTATCACACGATTCCTATTATGTGCATTCATTTACAGATAATTATAACACTACTTTTAAGTGAGGAAAGCATACTTTCTTTGCATTTGGAAGTTACATACCTAAGTATCACCAAATTCCATTTTAGAACAGGTAAATCCCTCCTGTGTGAGCCTAACAATGTAAAACTTCATTGTGCTTTTAAATTACAGGCTTCTTTTAATTGCCATTTTAAAATGGTTGTTTTTGTGTTTTGAACGGCAGCTACAATGAACATTAGAAAAATGCTCCATGCTCTTCATTCTAGATGTATTTTTAGTTGATTAAAATATGCCTTGATTGATTAATCTAGTTGATTAATGGGTGACAGCTTCAGCTCTGTAACACTTATCCGGGTGTTTTATTGAAAAGGATGTTTATTGGACTTTTATTGTTTCCCAATAAATATGAATAAGGATAAGGTTGCATGAGGAAGCCACTGATTGGAAAGTACAATCAGCTTCTGTATTGCTTTCCCAACTAAAGGTTCATCAGTATTCTTGTGTTTCCTTGTATGCAGAAGGTGTGTTTAAAAAAAAAATACACGATGTCAGGGAAGTGATGTAAATGCAATGGAGGATCACCGAGACACAGAAAGCCAGTTTTATACCACACCAAATCAGTGGTCTGTCTAAAGACATATGGCTAAATGTGCGGATATTGCAGGGTTCTTTTACTAGCTACTGGAGATGTATAGAATCTGAGGGAGGCTCTGCTGTTCATCCTCTTTTGAGATCTAGACCAAAAGAATTTCTAAGGTGGTTTCTAAGGCAGTGATGAGGCCAAAAAACCTCTTTGTTTGTGTAGTCATCCTAATTCAGGCTGTAGAGCTGCCTCTCTCAAGAAGGATTTGGATTCAGTGTCTAAAAGGCTGTATGAGCAATGCAGCTACCATTTTAAAGAATCCGAGTGGCCTTGCCTCCTCCCCCTCTTTGTTTGTTAGTAACTTTCTGAATGCCTTCCAGAGTTCCTGGTCACCCCTGGATGTCTTTTTCAGTGATGATGATAAATATAGAGCAAGCTGCAGAATCTCAATTTGCTCAGGCAAAGTTCTGCCAGCAAAAAAAAAAAAAAAAAGCAAGAAAGAAAAAAAAAAAAGCAAGAAAGCACTTTTGAAATATCAATGTGAATCTTGGACCAAGCATCTGCAATTCTGAGCCAGGGAAAGGATGACTGTCGCCGATGGCAGGACATCAGGACAACCTAGCAAGTTACAAAGATAGATTCTGCCTTTCTACTTCCATCCATTCTTGGATGAAAGATTGTAACCTTTAGTTTTGGAATATGGGAACCACAGGACATAACTACCGCAATGCATTTTTTCCCCTTCCCACCCATTGTTTGCTGGGTTTCAGTGGCTTCCTTAGGAAATGTTCTCATGGAATCAAAGGCTTAGAAAGCATCTCATATGTCTTCTACTTGTAGATCTTTTATGCTGTGTTATCCCAGCGTAGAAGATGACTAGTGAAGTTCTATAAGAATAGCACCACAGATGGGGCAGGTCAGCAGCTGATGGAGTAGTTTAAGTTGTCTCTTAAACTACTGGAGGAGGGGGTTAAGGTGAGTGGAAAGTAAGATAATGGGAAGGTCAGATATTCAAGGAAGCTGCAGACACAGAAGCTTTCACAAAGCCTGAAACTTGGGGAAAATGTTGGGTGGGGCTGTCAAACTATTTTTGGCGCCCTTTTATATTATCCTTTACAGATGGCTATCTTGTCTTTTGTCTACTTTTTATGGGATCTAAATGATGGATATTCAATTATCATCTCCTTGAATGTCCATGTTATATTTAGAACAGTGTTTCACTTAAAACCTTTCTGTAACTTGAGTCTTCCTGGGTGGATAGATATAGCTTTTAAGCTGCAGAGAGAACAATATAAATATATGAGTAAGGAGAGGGGAAGGACGGAAGAAATAAATGATCACAAAAGCCATTACTGACTCACTGCGGCAGAGGGTAGAGTGAACACTGATGGTGCAAGCAGATTTGCCTACCATTTTATTACAGGCAGAGAAAATGTATAGTCTTCTCCAACATTGGGCCCCCCAATGCTCCCATATTTCCAACCAATAGTCCAAATGTTCAGGCAGATGATAGAGTAGTTCAACATACTTGAGTGACCCTTGGCAGAGAAGACTGGCATATGGACTCTCATGATCTGGAAATAATTTCATCAGATGTATGAGCTACTACTCTGCATAACATATTGAGCCATAGTCACATTGTGCATGGCTCAATAGTGGCTCTACCATTATGTAAATAGGAAATTAAATGCAGAAAGACCAAATTAATGTACCTGTAACTTTTTATTTCTTTCTGATCTGTTAGATCACTGTTAGAAATCACTGTTAGAACAACACTATATGCATGGGATGAAGTAGATTGCCATAATTTATTTATTTGTATCCCACTTTTAATGCTTTGGTGAGTAAATCCAATGTAGTTTCCTCTTCCTATTGTCCCAACAACAACCCTGTAAGATGGGTTGGGCTGAAAGAGAGTGACTAACCCAAAATCTTTCCAGCTGGCTAAATTTTTTAAGTTTAATTATTTTTAAGAAGTTTCAAATATTTGCTTGACTTTTTCTCTGTCTTTGAATCTTCCTATAGAGAAGAAAAGAACTCAAGCAGCTGTTGTTGCCCAATATCCATTTGCATATCCTATTTCCCAAGCATAATATTGGTTCAGCATGTAAGCAGAACTTATTCTATACTATTATTCATTAAAAAAACAACACATTTTTCTTTTTTAGATGCTGGGTGAGTTTTTGCTGCTTTATGGACCATCATTCTTAAGTTCATTTTATGGTGCTTCTTTCTTTTCCCTATTCTGTTATTAACTCTGGAAATTTATTTTAGAATGGTTTTCAAATAACTTCTTTGTTGAATGTTTTTGGGAAACACCTGAGTCTGCCCATAAACAGTTGTCACACACTAGTTTGTCTTGGGAGTCTAAGGAAGAACTAAGAAGTCAAATCCTTAGCACCTCATGCTATTTTATTTTTGTCTACAATAGCAAAGGAGAAATTTGGGTAGCTTTAGGTTGATGGTAATGGAAAAATGTTCTCATAAATGAACAACAGTTTTCCATGGCATCATGGATAGAATCTCAAAGCAAGTCTCCAGTAATAATAAATGGAATGTCCTCTGAAATGCCAGTAGCATTTTCCTGAAAGGAGTTATCAGCATGATTAAAAGTGCAGGGCTGGTGCTCTCCACTGTACTTAATCACTCTTGAACATCTTCAATATAACACCAGCAGTACATCTGTATCCTTTCCAAACTATTAACAGCTCAATCAGCCCTTGGGTCTGCCCTAGTTCTTGGATCAAGATTCCTTTGACTCCAGAGAGATTACTAGCCTAGTGAAGAGAAGGACCAGGGGAGACATGATAGCAGTCTTCCAATATCTGAGGGGCTGTCACAGAAAGGATGGGGTCAAACTATTTTCCAAAGCACCCAAAGACCAGACAAGGAATAATGGATGGAAACTGAACAAGGAGAGATTTAACCTGGAAACAAGGAGAAACTTCTGACAGTGAGAACAATCAACCAATGGAACACCTTGCCTTCGGACGTTGTGGGAGCTTCATAACTGGAGGCTTTCAAGAAGATATTGGACTGCGATCCAATGGTGTAGGGCAGGGGTCCCCAACCACTGGTCCGCGGACCGGTACCGGTCCGTGGAACAAGTCCTACCGGGCCTCTGGCTTGCTGGGCGCCGCCATCTTTTTTTGATGAAAAAGTGCTTCCGGTGAGCTTTTCCGGTAGAAAGCTCACCGGAAGCACTTTTCATCAAAAAGATGGCGCCGCCACGCTTCGGTGAGCTTTTCCGGATAGAAAGCCATTTCTACCGGAAAAGCTCACCGAAGCGAGGCCGCCATCTTATTTGATGAAAAAGTGCTTCCGGTGAGGTCACCGGAAGCACTTTTTCATCAAAAGATGGCGGCGCCCAGCTAATGCCGGTACCGGGCCGCGCCATAAAAAAGGTTGGGGATACCGGGCCGCGGCGTAAAAAAGGTTGGGGATCACTGGTGTAGGGTGTCCTGCATGGGTAGGGGGTTGGACTAGATGACCTACAAAGTACCTTCCAACTCTGTTAATCTGTTATTCCTGTGAGGTCTAGGTTGTACATGAGAGCCAGTTTGGTCTAGCCTAGTGGTTTAGGAACCAGGAAACTATGAGGTCTAGTCCCACCTTAGCGATGAAAGCCAATTATGTGATTTGGGCAAGTTATTCTTTCTCAGTGCAACTCATTTCACAGGCTTGTTGTGGGGAAAACAGGAGGAGGAAAGAGTATTAATTATGTATCTTGAGTTATTTGTAAAAATTAATAAAGGCAAGATATGTATGTATGTATGTATGTATGTATGTATGTATGTATGTATGTATGTACTGTATATATGTATATGTTTTCATAGATTTTCACGGGTGTAGGTATGCAGGTTTTGGCGTGTTCGGGTCTTTTCCCGTGTAAGATTGAGAGTATCTTGATAATGTTTCGATGAGGTCCCACTCGCCATCTTCAGGCTGGTGTTTTCAGCTTTGTGCTTGTGTGAGCAAAGTGTGATTGGAGCTGCCGTCTCTCTATAAATACTGGTGGGGAGGTGTGATGTGTAAGTGGGTTGGTTGGCTGTGTTGTTATTTCTTGATTTGTTGATGGAGTCAATGTTTGCAAATTGGTTGGCTTTTTCATAAGAATCTGTGTGGCTGAGATATTGGCTGTGTGTCTATCAGCCTCCTGTGTTGTAACGACCTGAGTAATGGGCTGTGTGATGACCTTCTGAATTCTATTGTTGTGACATCCTGGGTCTTGTGCTGTAATCTCTTGGGTCATTGACTGTGTTGCAACATCCTGAAGTTTTGTGGTGTAACCTCCTGAGTCAGTGATGTGATATCCTGAGTGGGTGGCTGTGATGTAATATTCCAGGTTTTGGTTTGGCTCCGAGTTTGAGGTCTGGCTATGTGTTTATGGTGTGTGTCAGTTTGCTTAGTTTGGGGATTGGGGTGTATGGCAGCTGGTGATGCAGCCATGGTCTGGTTTCTGGACGATGGTTGCCTTTCGTGTTGGTGTTGGTTTTCGTGGCTGGGACTCGTTTGTTGATAAGGGCTAGTTTCCAGATGTCTGGTAGGTGGGAGGTGTCATTCCATTTATTCATGTTATGGGTGTGTTTCTCTATTTCGATGGCTTCCCTGATTATTCTCTTGTAGAAGTGTTCAGTATTGGAGATTAATTTAGTTCCCTCAAAATTAATTTCATGTCCTCTGGCTTTAAGGTGCTGGAAAAGGGAGGAAGTATTTTCTTCCTTTCTGACTGAGTTCTTGTGTTCTGCGATACGTGCACTTATTCTCCTGTTAGTCTGTCCAATGTATGTGGCTGGGCAATTGTTGCATAAACTCCGTGGTTTTCTAGCTGGATCTTGTCCTTTGGGTTTCTTAGGATGTTGGCTATTTTTTGGACAGTGCTGAAGGCTGTCCTGATATTGTGTTTGTGGAGAATTTTGCTGATTTTATCTGTGGTGCCTTTGATGTAGGGGAGGAGGGTGATACCGTTGTTCTGTTCTGTGTCTTGGTTTTTGGGGGGTGTCCCCCTTAGGATTAGGTTGGTAATTGTGTTTCTTTGGAATTTGTTGAAAATTCATGCTTTGAATAGAAGAGATGACTCCACCAGACTGTCAATTATCTGGAAGCCTGCACTCACAAACAAAAAAATCTCCACACCACAAGCCAAGAAAACACCTGGGCACAAACAGACCTGCCCGATACCTCCAGCCCAAACACACCCCAACCAGCCACCCAGATGAAACCTAGCTTCCTAATAAACAATAGCCAGCCATTCACCCAAAGCCAAACCACACTAAAAGCCCCCAATACACAAAACACAATGTTGCCAGCCAATCAAGACAAAAAAAATGCTACAAAACAGACAGAAAATATTTGAAACACCAATCAAGCAGAACACAGCAAACTCCAAGACCAATAAACACAGACCAAGACTCCCAACCAATCAGGATGAAGAAAAAAACATTCTAACACAGCACGAGGCTAACACCAAATTTAAAACAGAAATGGCTGTGAAAGCCTGACACACAGACGAACACAATACAGAAGCCTGATGATGGCAGATGAGATTCTGCCGAAACGTTACTACAACTTTAAAAGCACCACTATAATGACGTGGGAAAATACCCAAACAAAGCTGAATACCATACATGTAAGTACCTGCGAAAAAACTTATATATATATATATATATATATATATATATATATATATATATATATATATATATATATATATATATATATATATATAGTTATTCGGGTTTTCTCCAGCGTAAGATTGGAAGTATCTAGGCAACGTTTCGATGAAGTCTCATTCATCATTTTCAGGCTTGTGTCTTCGGCTCTGTGCTTCTCAGAGTGAATATATATATTTGTTTTCTTAAGTTTTCGCGGGTACTTACATGTATGGCATTCAGCTTTGTTCGGGTATTTTCCCACGTCATTGTAGTTGTGCTTTTAAAGTTGTAGCAACGTTTCGGCAGAATCTCATCTGCCATCATCAGGCTTCTGTATAGTGTTCATCTGTGAGTCAGACTTTTACAGTGGTTTCAGATTTAAATTTGGGGTAGCCTATTGCTGTGCCAGAATGGTTTTTTCTTCATCCTGATTGGTTGGGAGTCTTGGTCTGTGTTTATTGGTCTTGGAGTTTGCTGTGTTCTGCTTGATTGGTGTTTCTAATATCTTCTGTCTGTTTTTTGGCTCTTTTTGTATCTTGATTGGCTGGCAACATTGTGTTACTTTATTGGAGGCCTTTAGTGCAGCTTTGCTCCGGGTAAACGGACAGCTATCATTAGTTAGGAAGCTAGGTTTCATCTGGGTGCCTGGTTGGGGTGTGTTTGAGCTGGAGGTATCAGGGGGGATCTGTTTGTGCCCAGGTGTTTGCCTGGCTTGTGGTGTGGAGATTTTTTTGTTTGTGAGTGCAGGCTTCCAAATGATTGACAGTCTGGTGGAATCATCTCTTCTATTCATGCTTTCTGGTCTTTTTTCAATCTCTATGGCTTCTCTGATGATTCTGTGGCTGGGGTTTTCTATAGTGGCTAGGGTTTTGGTGCCATTGAAGTTGATGCTATGACCTGTGGCTTCCATGTGTTGGGCTAGTGAGGAAGTGTGTTCCAGCTTTTTGACTGCATTTTTGTGTTCATCCAGGCGGGTACTTATTCTACACTAAAGGCCTCCAATAAAGTAACACAATGTTGCCAGCCAATCAAGATACAAAAAGAGCCAAAAAAACAGACAGAAGATATTAGAAACACCAATCAAGCAGAACACAGCAAACTCCAAGACCAATAAACACAGACCAAGACTCCCAACCAATCAGGATGAAGAAAAAACCATTCTGGCACAGCAATAGGTTGCCCCAAATTTAAATCTGAAACCACTGTAAAAGTCTGACTCACAGATGAACACTATACAGAAGCCTGATGATGGCAGATGAGATTCTGCCGAAACGTTGCTACAACTTTAAAAGCACAACTACAATGACGTGGGAAAATACCCGAACAAAGCTGAATGCCATACATACATACATACATACATACATACATACATACACACACACACACACACACACACACACACACACACACACAAACACACATATGGCAAACAAGAATGATCTTGCAGTTCTGAACTTCTTGTAAACATGGATTTATCTCACTGACCTGAAAGTCACGGCAGGAGGCTCTTAGGTGACAGAAAAGTGGAGCTGTCTTTTGTAAAAGAGACATCTGATGAGCCAACTGCTGAAAGCAGCAACTCCAATTCTAGAAGTAGAGCATCTGTGATCCCTATCAGGGCTAGGAGCCCTACCAGTGATCATCTGTAAAATCACGCTGGTGTGCCTTACTTGCCTAATAAACAGAACAGCCGAGAGACCTAGAATATTAAGATGGTTGCTTTGAGATTTGATGCATGAGCCTTTCTAGGTGACTGGAAAGCACAAACAATGGGCTTGACACTAGCATGAAAGATTCAATTCCTTGATTAGATTCAAAATCCAACCTGCTGGGAGCCTAGAAAAGGCGGAGGGGAATAGCAATGACAGAAGATTTTTCTAATTACCAGGGAAAGGAGGGAGAAATGTGCTAAAAATCTCATTAGGAAACGAATAATTAAAAATCAGTTAGAAAATTGTTCCAATGGGAAAGGTGGAAGTGCACTTAGTGAAACTAGAGGTGTACACCACTATTATTTTCCATCCAGTATGGCAGGTTCTTCTACCATCCGGATACTTGACAAAAGAAATGTCCTTGTTAATCAGATAAATGCTGTAAATGTAGGGTTAATTTAGTCTTTTCCAGCAATGTTATATATTATATAAGTTCAGTAGCATGGTTATTTGGTAATTACGGAAGTAGTCTAATGCATCTGGATAGTATCATTGTGGAAGGCTGCCATTGATTTAATGGGTCACTGGAAGAAAGTTTTTCTTGGTGCAGATCTTGTTTGAAGGAGCCAAAAGTTCTTGATCAAAAGTGTATCTGGCAACACGAATCAGCGTAAGATTATTATTTCAGCTAGTTAAAACCTTGAGGATTCTTCCACCACAGATTTTGTGGTTATACTATATACCAAGATGATGTTCATCAAAGAGTCCCACAATTTATTCTTGGCTGAAGAACAAATATCTTATTTATTTGCTAGCTCTCTTTGGTCTGCACCTTTCAATCTAACCTAATTTAGACCACATTTAATGTTGGGAACTCCAACTAGAGATAGTAACAGACTCTGTGGGATAGAATCCAAGGTAATTTTTTTCTTTCCTTCCCCTATGTTTTCTTTGTGTTTACCATCCAGTCTGAATATGAATTTTCACACATTCAAAGATTACTTTAGAATCACTGTCAGTTCTCCTGGGTAAACCAGACAAGAATCATGACTAGGTGAGTTAAATCTACTTTATTATAAGGCTACATTAAGAGAATCTTGCAAGTCTAAAATGACAAACTTCCTATCACTACTTTTAACTGTCTTCACAATTAGGGTGAGTCCTTTCTAAATGTTTTCTTCTGATCGTTAACCTATTGGGGCTCCTGCCTCTTTTGTTTGATTGTTCCCCCTTCCCATTATCCTTCAGTACTCCATTACATCTACCGAGCTGATAGCTCAAACCTCATTCAAGGTTTGCCCAAACTTCACTTCTTTTTTTTTTAAATAAAGTTTATTTAAGTTTTATATATTTAAAACATTTTAAAAGAAACAAACAAACATACAAACATACAAACATACAAACATACAAACATACAAACATACAAACATACAAACATACAAACATACAAACATATAAACATATATAATATATATATATATATACATACATACATACATACATACATACATATATATATATATATATATATATATATATATATATATATATATATATATATATATATATATATATATATATATATATCTTATTTGTTGGAGTATTTTCCCACGTCATAGTAGTGGTGCTTTTAAAGTTGTAGCAACGTTTCAGCAGAATCTCATCTGCCATCATCAGGCTTCTGTATTGTGTCCATCAGAAGCCTGATGATGGCAGATGAGATTCTGCTGAAACGTGCTACAACTTTAAAAGCACCACTACTATGACGTGGGATAAACAAACAACAAGCAAAAGTATATATATATATATATAATATTAAGAATATATATATATATATATATATATATATTTGTTTTCTTAAGTTTTCGTGGTACTACATGTATGGTGTGACTTAGTTGGGTATTTTCCCACGTCATTGTAGTTCTTTTAAAGGACACAATACAGAAGCCTGATGATGGCAGATGAGATTCTGCTGAAACGTTGCTACAACTTTAAAAGAACTACAATGACGTGGGAAAATACCCGAACCAAGCCGAACACCATATATATATATATATATATATATATATATATATATATATATATATATATATATATATATATATATATATATATACACACACACACACACACACACACACACACACACATTTTGCAGCAGGTATTGAGCATTGGTTACATTTTTCTTTTCTTTTCTTTCTTTTACCCCATAACCTTGACGTGATCTGCCTTGTTACAATACCTTCCTCATTCTTTTAATGTTTTAATTTCACAGAATACTTTATGATTAAACGCATGTCCTTCATAGTTTCATAACTTATTCAGTTGTCAAATGTTGCTTTTTCTTTAACCATTTGTACCAACAGTTCCAAAGATTACTTCAATCCTTTATGAAAGAAAATTATAAATTTAAGGTTTTGTAAAAAAAAATTTTTTGGGGGGGAATGTAAAGCAAAAGGGGGGATTAGAGTATGATTTTAGAAAGTTTTAAATGTATTAAGGGTTTAGAGGGACTTGACTTAAGACTTTGCTATTAATTAAATAGATCCTTCCCTCTCCAAAAAAATTATATGGTTAAATTTGAAAACAAATAACTGATTACTTTGAAGATTGGTCACTAGAGGGTACCAAAGGAAAATGAATGTATCAATGGATTTGTGTGTGAAAGAGATATAATTTTTAGGTGCAAAATTAATTTTAACATTATCCGTGATAGATAAACTGGATGGTGTTATGGAATTGGAACAAGTTTTACTAAATAAAGTTAATAATAATGTAACTGGAGACTTAAAATGTATAAGCAGATGGAGAAACAATATGGTAGATACCCAAAAAGATGAGTTGATGGCTATGCAATTGAAACTGGCTGAAGTTTTAACAATTAAAGATATACAAATACTAAACCAGAAGAATGATGTGGATAACCTTTTTGTATGTGATTTACAAAATGGACTTTTAAAGTTATCAATGATTTTGTGAGAAGAGACAGTGAGAATATGAAGAGTGATATGGATAATCTCCTTATATTGGATCTACAAAACAGGCTTGTAAAAGTTGCCAAAAATTTTGTGACAAAATTTTTCTCTCCAGCATCTCAGGGAACTGAAGCCTAAGAGCTAACAAAATCTTCCAAGTTAAGAGCCATGCTGGTGCAGTGATTAGAATGCAGTAATACAGGCTACTACCGCTGACTGCTGGCTGCCAGCAGTTCACCAGTTTGATTCTCACCAGCTCAAGGTTGACTTAGCCTTCCATCCTTCTGAGGTTGGTAAAATGAGGTTCCAGATTGTTGGAGGCAATAGGCTGACTCTGTATAAGCCACTTAGAGAGGGTGTAAAGCACTATGAAGTGGTATATAAGATTGTGCTATTGCTAGTTGTTACAGATATAGCTGTGGGAAAGCTGGATGAAAAGGTCTGTGGGAATGGCCTTGGAAGACAAAAGGAAGAGCATCAGACTATACAACCATTATGCAAAAGGTATCTTAGCCCACAGAAGAAAAAGGGGCATGAGAAGCATCTTAAAAGGAGAAGTAGTGGGGCTAAAAATTAATAAGGAAAAAACTAAAATACTTACAAAAATATGACAAATGCACAAAGGAAAGTTTAACAAGGATAATGGACATCCAGACAATAAATAAAGTTAAATATTTGGGAATTGTAATTTTGGCAAAATGTATAACCCTCAAAGAGGATAATTATACTGCATTAATTTAAAAAATAATGGAAGACCTCAGGAAATGGAACAACTTAAGACTCTCCTTTATGGGGAGAATTGCGTCCATAAAAATCAGCATATTACCAAAACTATTGTTTTTATTCCAAAACGCTCTGGTAAAATTAGGAAAAAATTTCTTTGATCAATTGGATAAGCTAGTATCAAAATTTATATGGCAGAACAAAAAACCCAGAATTAAACTGAAATTGTTGCAGGACACTACTGAAAGAGAAGGATTTGGTCTACCGGATTGGGAAATATATTATAGAGTGGCTATTCTGACCTGGGTTAAAGATTGGATAAGTGTTAAAAATAAAAGAATGTTAACCTTAGAAGGATATAATCTACAGGCAGGGTGGCATGCCTTCTTGTGGCAAGACAAACAACAAATTCATGGCTATTTTCAAAGGCATCAAATTAGGCACACCCTACTAAATGTATGGAATAAAACAAATGACAAATTTACGTTGAAATACCAACTTGGCTATCTATATTAGAATCGTCAATGTACCCACATTTATTGCGTTGAGGGCAGGTTATTACATATGAGGACATATTAGATGAGAAGTGTGATTTAAAAACAAGACAGGAGTTGAAAGATTTGGGATTTGAGATAGAATGGTGGGCCTATTTACAGTTACAGTCGAGGTACAGTAAAGATATGAAAGAATGGGGTATTAGCAGACAGAAAACAGAATTAGACAAAATATTATTAGGTATGGATGAGAATCTGATTTAAAAAACCTTACAAAGTATTATTAGAATCTAAACTAGAAGAAGAAAAGGTGAAAGAAATGATATTGGCCTGGATGAAAGACTTTGGATATAGTATAAATTTGGACAATTGGCAAATTTTATGGGATAGGAATAGAAAAATAACTTTGGCAGCATCATATAAAGAACACTTACACAAAATCTTTTATTGATGGCATATTCCACCATCAAAATTGGCAAAAATGTACCCCAAACTATCCCCTAAATGTTGGAAATGCAATAAAAAAATTGGAACATATTACCACGTATGCTGGAAATGTGAAAAAGCTCAAACATACTGGCTGAAAATTAGAAATTGGCTAGAAGAGATGTGTAAAATTAAAATAGAATTCAGACCTGAAATTTTTCTATTGGGTATCAATGTGGGAAAATATAATAAAGAGATAATATACAGTATTTAATAGTCCATGTCACCACAGCAGCGAGATTAGTCCTTGCCCAAAGATGAAAAGGTAATGATATGCCAGATGAGATGGAAATAATTAGAAAAATTTGGACGTGCGCTGAAATGGATAGAGTAACTCAAGAGTTAAAAGATAGGACTGAATCTGATTATTACAAAATCTGGGAGAAGTTTTACCACTGGTTTAAAAAAAGAAAGGAGTAAATGTATTAATGACGATTAATATTTATGTATATATATAAATTTGTATTATTTGTTATATGTATTATTTGAGGATGTAAGACAAGTAGGTGTGTCGGGATGTATGTACATGTTCATTGTTTTAAAATGTCTTTTCTTTCTGTTGTTTCATTAATAATTTTTTTTTTAAAAAAGAAGCATCTTAAAAGGGACTTGCCCTAGTTTTTAAGAAAGTAAAAGTAAAGGTGCAGCAAGTGCTTTCAGACTTGCAAGATTCTGTTACTGTAACTTTACAATAATGGTAGTGTTTTGTGCTTCTTATCCAGATTACCTCAAAAGGCTGACACTGGACTGGAAAAATATGATTTGCTTTGCCAGCCCACAGGACTCCATTGCTTCTCTATTTCTCCAAGTGGGGAAGTTTAAATCTTTTTCTCCTCATAAGATATAATCTTTTCTTGGCTCAATTTCAATTGAAAATAGTTCAAGTGCCCTAAAAGGGCAACTTCTCTGCCCTTGAGAGATGGAGTCTTAATGACAGAAACTTTATAGACTAAAAGTGGCCCATAAGACACAGGCTCTGAGTACAAGGACCCCAGTCCTGGCTTACAATTATGGATCCAGCCCAAGACCCCTAAGGCATGCAAGAGACGGAGAGAGCTGTTATGAATGAAACAGCAAGCATTGCTCTTAAGCAACATCTTCTCCTTGCCACAAGGAAGATAAAAATAATGCATACTTATAGTCGATTTCTGTCCTGTTCTGCCACTTGAACATTGCTTTTTGGAAGGAAAGATGGAGGAAAATTCAGAGGTGAGCAGAAAGGTCATGCAAATGTCAGGGTTCCAACCTCCAACAGAATTAAAACTCCAAGGTGACTTTCTTTCTCAAAGTATACATTTATTGGAGACATCATATTGGCACATCTGGGGAAAACCCGAATCTAAAATCCTGCGTTTTCCCCACCCAAAGTAAAACCCAAAGTTCCTTCCCCTGCATCCATCTCTGCATCACATGGTCCAATCAAATCCACGTCCCAACTCCGGCCAACTTCTATCACACCTTCCCAGGTGCCAACTGGACATCCTTGGCTCCCAGGGGAAAGAACATTGTTATGATTATACAACCCCCCCATTATCTACACCTCCCCCCTTTCGTTCCCACAGCTAGCTTAACCATTGCTGTGGCAGCTCTGTAGGCTCTCTCATAGGATGACTGATAGCAGAATCTATAGATGAGCCCCCTTTTTATATTCTTGAGGTACCCGAAATTTTGCTCTTAGGTCGTGAGAATTGCCTATGGCAGGGGCTCCTGAAGTACAATTTGGGGGCACAATATAAAGGTTTAGTAGCTTTCTCTCAGGCCCTCCCTGCACATCAGACTCACTCAATGGCATGCATTGCATTAACTTATTAGATCTTGCAGGCCCAGTCAAGTGATCTCTAGATAGAACCTGAAAGGTAACTCTTGCATTCTAAACCAGGGCATGCAAAGTTACAGGGAAATGTTTGTAGTCCTCTCCTACAATGCAACCTTTTGTATAAAACCAACAAAGTTTTGCCTAAACCACCAGGTTTCCCTACCATGATACTGTCCTGTGGGTGTCCTCCCTCATCATGGTTGTGAGTTTGACAACTGATAGATCCTAACTGTGAGTCTTTTCTCGTTAATTTCCTTCCATGGTACATACCTGACAGCATCAAGACAGCATCAGAAGCATGTCTAGATACTGGTCCTGTGTAATAATTATTTAAGGTGGAGATTCAAAAGGTACCCCCACTCCTGGAAGCTGCCTTGGATTCACAAGTACCTTTTTTGTGGTTTCTAGAGCCTTTCTTAGAATCAGAGAGGCCAAAAAATCCTATAACTTTTTATTCTATTGTGGGGGGAGAAGGGTTTGGGGATCAAAGAGAACAGAAAAAAAAGTCGATTTTTATTCCTTAAGAGTTGCATCCCCACCACCCCAAGTATTATGGGAACAGCCACTTTTGAAATGCAGCCTGTGAGAGGTCGTGATGAAATTATCTGATGCTTCCCTTAAGTCAACAGAAGCTTCACATTCCTAGGACAAGGGAACACACCATTCATCTCTCTTAGCATTTATCTTTTACTACCCAATTTGGCTTTCTTGACTTCTTAACATTCTTTCTAAATATCACTCTCCAGCTTTACTAAGAAAGGGAGGACTGTATTTCCTTCCCTTCTCTTCTCTGCCTTACGAAAGCCCCTGGGTGTTATAAACTGTGCTAAAGATAGGTATGGCGTACTAGTACTAATTTTCCTATTTCCTGTGGTCGTCTAGTGGTTTCTTCCTCCCAGCATGCCTCTGGGAGTTTCACATATGAGAACTTACCCTGAATTAAATTGGCAGGGTCTTCTTCCAGTCCTTTAAACGGTAAAGCTATCTGCTGAAAAAGATAAGCAGGCCTTAATAGCATCTTAGTCAAAAACATCTAATAATCTTCCCCTTAAATGCTTCTTTTAGAAAGTCCCTTGAAAGTCCCTTTTTAAAGAAAGTCCCTTTAAGCATCTAGAGAAACGTCTATAGCCTACAATTTCATGTGCTGCATTGCACCTCTAGGTAGCTAATACAATAAAACTGTTGGGTTCCAGATGCTGTGACTGACTTCCTTTTGTTATAGAATTCAGAGCTTCACCAGATCAAATGATGTTCAACACTTAGAATCTAAATATTTCTACCCATAGTTGCAACAAAGACTACTCTTTCAATAACCATGTGCAAAACATGGCCTCCCCTCTTTTCAAAGCAAAGCAGCCATGTAGCTTCACTTGAGGCCCCTTCTGGGAATATTGGGAGCCAGCGAGAAATGATATGCCAAAGCCTATATGAGGTATTGAGCTATGGTGGTACAGTGGTTAGAATGCAGCATTGCAGGCCAATTCTGATAACTGCCAACTGCCTGCAGTTTGGTAATTCAGATCTCATTAGGTTCAATGTTGACTCAGCCTTTCATCCTTCTGAGATAGGTAAAATGAGGACCCAGATTGTTGGGGGCAGTACGTTGACTCTGTAAGCTGCTTAGAGGGGACTGTAAAGCATTGTGAAGCAGTATATAAGTCTATGTGCTATATTGTTATTGCTTGTATTGCCTTTTTGCATCAAAAATCCCATTGCAAATGCAGAACAAAAGATCCTTAGTCAGACAGAGATCTAATATTTACCAGGATGTACTTATTTGCACAGGTTTCCAAATGCAAATACCAGCTATTAAAGAGCAATGAAGGAAATCCTAATTTGGAGGAGAACAAGTCCCTTCCATACTGAAGCCCTGCAACAATAATAGAAGTTTTGAAATTCAGTTGTTCCTCAGTTAGGCATGTAACCAATAGAGACAAAACAGCTATATGGGCTGGAGTTTATACCTTTATAGAAAGACTCTTTGCTTTGAGGGTTAGACTTCACTTGTCCATTTCAGTTGCTACAGAAATTTGCAAGCTATGTGTGTGAAGTTTTCTGTTTATGAGGATGCATGGGTTTGAGGCATCATTCCTATGTATTTGTTTCACTTTTTAAGAATATGAAATTAATTTGGCCTGCTAAAGAATTCGCTGGGGAATAGAAAGACATGGATGCTTTCTTCCCCTTTACAGGTTATTCACATTCTAATCAATTTCACAAATTGGACCGGCCAACTACCTCTTTGGGTCACTTTGACAGTGGGATAGAAAACTCCCTGCTTCATTTTTCTTGCTTGTATTAATCTGATGCATCTTCCCTGATCATCATTCCAGAATGTTTGTTATACTTGTCTTTTGAAATGCAGTGTACTTGTAGTGCATGGAAGTCATACTTGCCTGAAGGAACCAGCATAAATGCAATCAGAGGGAAGAAAAGTCAACTTTGTAAGGAAAAATACTGTCCCGAGGGCAGTTTGGAGCATGTATTATATATATTGTGATACGTCTGCCTCTTTTAGTGAATATAAGCATGTTATATCCCACAGGATCCACTGGGTGCTTTGCATTGCAGCAGCTCTTGGCCATTTCCTTGCATATTGTGGGCATGTGAAAAATCAATTGGCTGATATTTCCTTTGGAAGAAAAGTCCATGCTGACATCAATGGAAGATTCTTCCCTTCAAAGCAAATATTAGCTTTGGGGGAAGGATTTTCCTTAACACTTTAACAAGCCAAGAAATTTTACAAATCTCTTTTCCAATTACCTCCTGTGATCCCAATCATTATTAGCCCTGACACCTCCCTGTAGATACTATCTGATGTTGAAAGAGCCAAATATTAAAAATGTAAAGATGTCTTGAACTGTAACAAAGATTTGGTTCTCTCGTTGTCTTGTCCCCCTGCTTCCCTAGTACTACCAGAAATTTGTGATGTAAGTTATGGAATTTTTTTCCAGAATTCAATGAAAATTTGCTTATAGGTAATACTATCCTTAAAAGGGTATTTCATGGTCTTGCCCACTGGGCCACACTATTGTAAAGTTGAATTCATTTGTTTGCTTGCCTGGTGACAAGAATATGCTTAAATATGTGGAATGATATCTAGTGATGATATTATTTATTTGTTACTACGGTAGCATTTCTATGCTACTTCATTCCAACTGGCTCCGAGCACCACATACTTAACAGCAGAAAACACAAACAACATTAGATTGTGGCATCATCCACCAGGGCACACTTAAGAACTGTGTTTTCACAGCTGTGCATGAAAAAGTCATTTTTATGTATGAGGGAAAACTGCTCCACAGAAGGCGACACAACATTGAGAAGGTCTAACTCTGAACGAGCCTGCAGCTATACCAATATTTATTTATGTATTTATTTATAGCCTGCCTTTATTACTGTTACAAACAAGTCAAGGTGATGAACGTACATATCCCTTTCTCCTATTTTCCTACAACAACCTTGTGAGGTGGGTTGGGCTGAGAGAGAGTGACTGGCCCAAAGTCACTTTGCCATGGCTTTTGTGGCTAAGGTGGGCCTTAAACTCACAGTCTCCTCTTCCAGCCTGGTGCCTGAAACACTGAACTAAACTGGCTCTTAACCACTAGATACAAACTGACTATATGGATCTTCTCTCCCTGATCATGGGTATTTGGATCACCCAGACCAAAAATGTTGTTTCTTTCATCTTGAATGGATTGTACTTTCCTCTTTGGGATTAGTGAGCCATTGGGGAGGTCTTCTTAAACTCATAGCTCCTGCTTGAGGAGCAGGTGGGAAACAGTTACTAGGAAAGTCTTTGCACAAATTCATCTGGTGTTCTAGTTGTGCCCTCTCTGGACAGTCACTTGTGACTTGGTCACCTTATTTCTGGATTATTGCAATGAGCTATATATGGATCTGCCTTTGAATATAATTCTGGACCGATTTGCAGCTGCTCCAGAAATCAGCAACATGGCATATTATGCCCAGTGGTGGGATTCAAAATTTTTTAATACTGGTTCTGTGGGTAGGGCCTGGTGGGCATGGCATGGCTTGGTGGACATGGCAGGGGAAGGTTACTACAAAATCCCATTCCCTCCCCACCCCACTAACCTGCTCTCCAGCTCCGTTCTCCTGTGCAAGGCAACAAAAGAAGACCCAGCCAATCAGCTGGGACTCGGGAGGCAGAGAATAAATTGGGGGCAGGGCCAGTCAGAGGTGGTATTTGCCAGTTCTCCGAATTACTTAAAATTTTCGCTACTGGTTCTCCAGAACTGATCAGAAACTGCTCAATACCACCTCTGATTATGCCTATGGATCACTGGATCACTATGGATATTATGCCTACTATGGATCATTATGCTTAATGAGTTGAACTGATTACAACACTTATTTTCTGTTTATAATCCAAGGTGCTGGTTATTACTTATTAAGTCCTTCACAGAATAGGATATGGCTTTCTGAAGGACTGTCTGTCACTTGTAGCTTCTGTTTGTGCTGTGTAACCAGGCAGAGTTTGTACACTTCAGTTCCTACCCATGAAGTAATGTCATCTGATTATTATTCTGTTATAATACCTCAGCACCCACCCTGATCTTATTGCAAAGAGCTCTGACCCATCTTCCAGACCCTGGGTTAGAGGTGTGTGTGTGTGTGTGTGTGTGTATGTGTGTGTGTGTTTTTTAGAGCTTGTGGATTCTTTTCCTAGAGACCTGTTGTTTTGTTTGCACTTTTCCATTGTTTTAATATCATATGCTGCCCAGATTTACAACGGGGTCAAGTGAACTGATACATTTATTAAATAAATCTACTGCATATTCATTGCAGAACAGCAGTTTTGATTATACCACAGACCTGAGCCAGGGAACACATTGAGTTCCTGAAATAAACCCGGGAAAGCCTGAAATAAGGGTAGTGCCATAATTCCTGGTATCTAGGGAATACGTTGAGTTTCTAATGTGACAGAAGTCTCCCAGAGTGAGTGATTGGGACAAGCAGATGGTAGGCAATGAAGGGGTGAGGAAGGAGAGTAAGTGGTAAATATAACCTAGAGGGGTGTGTGGATGCAGTATTGATTCAGCAGAATACTTCAGGCTGGGCAGAGTTAGAGTACTAATCCCCCCTCCCAATAATTCCAGGTTTGGCCAAAATAAAGCCAGTGCCAGCAAGGAAGGAAATAGCCACATTATAACTTAATGTCAGAAGCTGTAGATGCAGAATCTGATAGCTTTTCAGGGTAAAATCTAAAGAAAGGAGCCCATCTCCTAAACTTTCTTCAATGTTGTACTTGGACAGGACATTCAGCCACTGTATTTTATTACACACATGTTCTCTCTCTCCCTCCCTCCCCCTCTCTCTGTCTCTGTCTCTCTCTCTCTCACACACCACCTGAGAAGTTGCAAGCATTTCTTTATCTGGCTGCAACTACACCACAGCCATTCAAAAAACTCCGGATGGCTAAGGAGAGAGAGAGAGATGTGAACAAGCAAAAGGGTATCCGAATCTTGGTGCTGCTTTTCCAATTTAAGCTTTCACAATAGTCCCTCCATCTTAGCCCAAGGCTAGATAAAATATATTTCCTTCAGTGAGATTTTGCTGTATGAACCCGCATAGTTTTTCCTTCCCGGGCAGTGGGCCATTCAGCGGCCAGCCACTTACAAATGAAAGAGTCACCCTCAGCTGCTGGAAGCAAGCCATGTGTTTAACACAGTTTATTGTCCAACTACAGAAGCCAGAAGCACTGTTTGTGGAAAGGGTATTCACTCATATCTGTGTTTACATATATGAGGGCAGACATATTTGTATTATGCACAATTAAACTCTCCTCAGGCATACAGAAAGCTTTCTTTCTTTCTTTCTTTTTTAATGCCAGGGGAGAGACATGGAGTGGAGGGGAGAAAAATACCATTTAGCCATGCATTAATATTAGCTGTTTAATACTTATATCTATGTTTGTATAGAGGCTCAAAGTCCACCCATTCATTCACCTAATAAATATACACCTATGTATCACTATAAGAACCCCAAGCAATAAAGACTAAATTCTGCTAAAAGAAAGTACCATTAAATAAGAATGCTCTAGAGCAGTGGTTGCCAACCAGTGGGCCAGGGACCACTGGTGATCCGTGAGAAAATTTTGATGGTCTGCAGAGAAATGTCACCCCCAAAGCAATTAATCCAGGCTGCTTCTTTCTTCTTATGCTTTTGGCTGCACGCAAGGAAAGCAGCAAAAGTCTTTCTTTCTCTCCCCCAAACTCCGCCAGAAATAAGTCTTTGGGACCCTTCAAGGCATCTTGCTCCAAGAGGCTGCTCCAATGCAACAAGTCTCACAAAGACTCATTTCTGGCGGAATTTGGGGGAGAGAAAGAAAGACTTCTGCTGCTTCTGCTGCTTTCCTTGCATGAAGCCAAAAGTCTCTCTCTCCCCCCCACCCCGAGAACAGAGCTGGAGACAGTATCCTGCGATCCCAAATAAAGAATGATTGATCAGTAGGAAAATGGGGTAGGGAATTTTCCTGAAGACTTTTTTTGGGAGATTTTCCCAGGGTCTCTGGTCCGTGGGATTTAAAATTATGTGTTTGGTGGTCTCTGAGGTCCAAAAGTTTGGCGACCCCTGGTCTAGAGCAGGGGTGTCAAACTCAAGACCTATGGGCCGGATCCGGCCTGTGGGGTGCTTAGATCTGGCCTGCAAGGCCAGCCTGGAAACAGTAAAGGACTGGCCTACGGTGCCTCTGCCAGTGAAAATGGAGCTTGGGGGGGTCCACACTCAGTCCCCCAAGCTCCATTTTTGCTGGCAGTAGGCTGCAGGAGGCCATTGCAGCTGAAAATGAGGCACAGCAGACCTGCACGTGGCCCCTCCGAGCTCCATTTTTGGTGGCAGTGGGCTATCAAAAGAAACCAAAAACAAACCAAAAGGAGAAATGTTTCCCCTTTTGCATTTGAGCGTGCAAGAAGGGACAGGAAAGGAGAAAGGGAAAGAGAAAAGACAAAAAAAAGAAGGAAAGATGGGAAGAGAGCAAGGAAGGAAAAATAAGGAAAGAGGGGAAGGAAGAAGAAAGGAGAATCAAGAGGAAGGAAGGGAGGGAGGGAGGGAGGGAAGGAAGGAGACTACAATGAGAGTGAGGGAAGGTCTCAGGGAAGTCCCTACATAGCCACCACAGGTGCCCCTGACATGGGTGATGTTGAGCTGGCCACACCCCCTGGCCACGCCCCTTGGCCCTCTAAGGTCAAACACAACCCTAAATGGGCCCTCAATGACATCGACTTTGACACTCCTGCTCTAGAGCAGTGGTTCTCAACCTTTTCTTCACCATGGGATCCCTTTAAATATCTTTTGTTGCTGCAAACCATGGCCCTAAGACTTAACTCAAGCTTTAAATTAAAACATTTATTCAATCCTTTGCAGATTTCCTTCACCCCTGTGATGACATTGTGCCCACCCCCCCGGATCCTGCAGACCACAAGTTGAGAGCCACTACTCTATATTAGGGGTTTATTACATCCAGGCAACTTCATCATACAATGTGGAAAGTAGTATCCCTCGTGCGATGGGTAAGTTATTTGTACCCCTCCCTTACCTGGAGGCATCAAAATGTAGATTCCCCGAGACGTCAGTGGGAGCACTATTTTACAAACTGGTGCCCTGTATAAAGCTTGCATGAGGAAAAAGTCCTGTCCCCATTTATATGCATGGAACTTGGTACCAATACCAGCTGTTAAGGAAGACTCTCCCCACCTACTTTCTGATGTGGCATATTTTTCTCATTTCTGTTTTGTTTTCTGAGATGGCAAGGCAAGACCAACTGCATTAGAGGCCACTGTTGCTAAGGAATGAGTATTCAGAATCAGGCCTCGAGGCCACTGTCTTATTTGTGCTTTCCATTGACACAGAACATCCATCATTGCTGAGAAGCAGCTGTCAAGGTCCCTTTCTTTGATTGCTCTTTCATATGAAAAAGCAACAACAATTCACAATGATCCTACCAGGGTTGTCTCAGGACACTGAGTTGCGTTCCACAAGTAGAAATGGACTAGACTGGGGACTTCCGGTTTGAGCTTCGTCGGCGACAGACCGAAACCTCGTTTCTGCGAGGCTTCGATCCGTGCTTGCCGCTGGAGCACCCCAAGCCGGCTGGTTTTGGGGCTAAGCCACCCTGTAGAGGTGGTGAAGAGGGGGGAGACTGCCTGCAGGGTTGAGGAGAGCTGCATCTCTCCTCCCCAGCTGGCCATTACTCCCTTTCCTGAAGGTGGTTGTAGCGGTGGTCAGAAATGGCCACCACAAAGAAGAACTCGACCGGAAAAGAATGTGCAGGAGGAAGATAAGAAGAGAAAGTTTTGGTTGACTGGGTCAAACAGCAAAAACAACAAATAAGGTACCCTGGAATTGAAACTATTAAAAAAAAACAATAACATTGTTCCCTAAGAAGATTTTTAAGCTGCGAAGGAGAGAGAAAAGGGAAAAGATTTGTTTTTTTTCTCCTTTTCCCATACTGACAGCTAAGAGACTTAAGCAAGAAATTGGAAAAAAATCCACTTTGACATTAATAGGCATTTAATGCTGAAAATAAAAAGTCAAAGAGATAATAAAGATTTCTGGATAATCAAAAGCTTTTGAAAACAGGAAAGGAGAGAAAAAGAACAAAAGGGCAGGATCTGGAAGAGAGGAGATTGCCTGGAATTAAAAAGAACTTACAGCAAAATCTCAACAAGACTTCCAAAAGATACATTTTAACTGAAATATCGCAACAAAACCCCCAGGAAGAGAAAGTGGAAAAAGAAATAAGAAGAAATAATTTGGGACTATTTGGATTACTTGATGATTTCTGGATTTTGGTTATTGTATTTGAATGACTAAAATCAATCGGGTGTTGTTTAAAACTGTTTAAAATGGCTCCACTTTTAGAAGAACTGAAAATGGAACTTAAAAAGTACAAAGAAGATGCACAAGAAGGGAGAGGTTCTTTTGGCTTCGTATTTCAGTTTTTAGAAATGGAGATTTGGAATTATGAGAAACAACAAGAAATGCCTGCAGAACAAGAAGATTGCGACAAAGAAGAAGCGATTTTTAATGAACAAGTAATCTTAGGTGGGGGAAAAAAAGGAAAGGGGGGAAAGAGAATGGAAAATTTAAGATTGGGAAAAACAACTCCAAAAAAATATATATATATATAGAGTGAAAAATAAGTATAAAATCAGAAAGCAACAGGAAATGCAGAACAGAGATTTAGAAGTAGAGAGACAAGGGGGTAAAAAGGGGAGGGAGAAGAAGAGAGGGAAGAAAGAAAGGAAAAGAAGTTATAAAAGACAGAAACAAAACATAGAGAAACAGGGCCTATTTAGAGATAATGGCTGAAAATTTAATGGAAAAAGGGATTCTGCAAAGGTACATAAGATAGTATTGTTACATTAGAAACAGAAATAATTTTAGAAAATATGAAACAATGTATGATTAAAATGTTTGATAAAATAGCTATTGTAATTCAGTGGAATGCTTGTCAATAAATAAATGTAACAAAATGAATATTTAATGATTTACAAAACATATGTGAAGAGAAATAAGGGAAAAATTAATTATGGAGATAATATGTGTCTTTAAGGAAGTATGATATTTAATTGAAAAGAAGTGTTAAAGATGTTAAGATTTTAATGATTATTAATGATAGGACTGAATTGGAATGGAATGAGGGTTTATAATTACATATATTTATAATCTTTTTTTAAAAGAATATAGGGTGTATTATAAGAATGTACCAGCAGAATTCAATTGGAAGTTATGTATTATGTATCATAACCTTAAGGTATATATTGAAGTTTAAATAAGAGTTGAATGGATGTAATTAAAAGATATAAAGGTGTCATTCTCCAATTAGTAACTACAGGAGAAAATTTGTTTAATGAGAAAAGATAATATGAAATTGAAACAGAACAGACAAAAGTATAAATATAATGATTTGAATTGAGATGCGATAATCAAAATAAAATCGAGAAAATTAAAAGAGGGGAAAAACTATATAGAAAATGTAGAATAGTATAAGATATGGAATAGAATACAAAAAGGAGCATGAAATTGAGTTTTGTGTCTGTATAAAGAAGTTCAACCCGGGACCATGCTATTTTCAAAAAAGATGTTTTGCTTGTATTTTGTATGTGTGAAAACCCAAATAAAACTTTATTAAAAAAAGAAGAAATGGACTAGACTGCTTGACGGCACAACATTCTTTATAGCTAAAGATCAGGTTTGTTTAGATGGCTCAAGACAACCATGAATTGCATCCTGTTCTGCTTATCAAGAGAGAGGAATATTTTGGAAATTCAGAAGCGATAATACGGAGGTGGAGGTATCTCACATTTCCTATTCAGCTTCTGCCACCTGAGCTGCTAGTTTCTTTTCTTTAATAATAGGGCTGGCTCTGTCCTAAGCCACATACCATCAAAGCAATCCATAGCATATCTTCCTTCAGAATTAATAGCTTTTGAATGAGTGACTTTGGCATAATGTCTCTCTAATTTTATTTATATGGGAGATTCCCACCTTGAATACTATGTCCAGTTCTAAAAATCACATTTTAAGAAGAATTTTAGACAAATAGGAACTGGTTCAGATCAGGAATTACAATTAATACTTTTGAAGAGAGAGGGAATAATCTGAATAATGCGTCTTGAGAGGAACTGTTTCATGTATCTGGAGAAATATCGCACAGGTATAGCACAGAAGATAATCAAGAGCTCTTTTCTAGTATCCTAGATATAATATAGGGCTGAATTTGTGGAGAGACAACCTAACGGTAAAACTAATTGCTTTACTAACCATTTTACCAGTCCCTCTCAGTAGCCCAACTCACCTCACAAGGTTGTTGTTATATGGGAAAATAAGGGGAGGAAGGTATATTGGATATGTTTGCAGCCTTGAATTATTTGTAAAAATAATAAAGGCAGGATACCAATAAATAAGTAAATAAACAGTGGATTTTTCTGAATTCTTGTAGTTGATGGCTTCAGTGGCTTCTTTTGATCTTGTGATTCAATTATCTAAGTTCAGGGTGACCGATGTTTCAGCCCAATGCATTCATTGTTTGGAAGGCTATTTATACAGGACTGACTTAAATTTGTAGTAGCCCAGGTTTTATTCACAGTCACATAACGGGTAATAAACCTAGACATTCAGAAAGCTGTTGAAAGTAATGTGCTGCATGCTAAGTGCATCTAATTCCAAAAGATCTAGTCAACCTTCAGGAATAAAGAAATAAACTATGGCTGGACAATCACCCTTCCTCCTTCCCAGGCCCCATGTTGAAAAGGATAACAATTAGCTCCAACACAGATCCCCCCTCCAGTGTTAAGTAAAATAAAGAGATTTCATGAAAAAAGAACATCATTAAAAAGTGAAATTTTTAGCAAAATTGTAGAGATATTTCTAGTGTCTTAATGGAATAAAATAACCAGAAGCCCCAAATTAACAATTTGTCTCCCACCCTCCCAATAGAATGAAACTAGGGTTTAGATAAGGGATAGGCTTGGGATAAGCTTAGAGTTTCTCTAAGAAAAGCTTTGGTGACAGCTTTTCTTTGGCCTTGTTTTTGGAGCAGAGTAAATAATCACATTGCCAGCTAAAATAAATGAAGGTCAGAGTTTGCATTAAAGTTAGGTTCAGATTAGGGTTTGGTCTACTTTGAATCTGGACTGAAAACTAATGTTAGAGGTTAGATTCTTAGAGGTTCTCTAAGGAAAGGGACAATGACATGTTTTCTTCAAGACAGATTTTTGGAGGAGAATAAATAAAAGGAAAAATCCCATTGACAAAGAAAATTAAACTACGGTTAGGACTGGATCTAGAGTTAGGATTAGGGTTAGGTCTCCTTGGAGTCAGGGCTAAAAACTAATATTAGGGATTGATCCTTAGAAGTTCTCAAAGGAAAGAGAACATGGTAGCTTTTCATTAGGAATTCTTTGTGGAACACTGAAATATACATGGGAAAATCCCATTGCCAATTAAAATAAATCTAAGGTTAGGGATTGGGTTAGGGGTAGGGTCAGGATTAGGTCTCCTTAGTCAGGGCCTAAAGCTAATGTCAGGGATAGTTTCTAAGTGGTTCTCTCAGACAAGCAACATAGACAGATTTTCCTTTGGATTTAATTGTGAAATAGGGGAAAATATATGGGAAAATACCATTGCCAATGAAAATGATACTAGGATTAGGGTTAGGATTAGGGATAGGGATAGGTGTCATTGGAGTCAGGGCCAAATACTAATGTTCATTCAGACTTCTTATTGGACCACAGTAAAATACATAGGAAAATCCCATTGCCACAAAATGAATCTAGGATTTGGATTAGGGATAGTGTTAGAGTTAGGTGTCCTTGAAGTTAGGGGTGAAAACTGATGTTAGGGATAGATTATTATAGGTTTGCTAAGGAAAACAACAGTGACAGTTTTTTGTTAGGACTTGAACATGGACCAGGATAAAATAAACAGGAAAATCCCTTTGCGAAAGATCAATAAACTGGGTATAGGGATAAGGTTAGGGTTAGGTGTTCTTTCAGTCAGAGCCTAAAACCAATGATAGGAATAAAGTCTGACAGGGTCACAAAGTAAAGAGAATGTGACAACTTTTCATTAAAATTGTGAACCACAGTAAAATACAAGGAAAAATACTACAGCCAATGAAAAGTAAACTAGAGTTACGGTTAGGGTTAGGTTTATTGTTAGGGTTGGGGTAGGTGCCATTAAATTAGGACAAAAACTGAGGTTAGTATTAGATTCTTAGAATTTTTCTAAGGAAAACGTTGGTGACAGCTTTTCTTTGGATTTGTTTTTGTAGCAGATTAAAATACATGGTAAAATCCCATTGCCAGTGAAAATGAAATGAGGGTTAGGCTTTGCATTAAGATTAAGGTTTGGCCTACTTTGGGCCAGAAACTGATCTCAAGGTTCACTATGGAAAGGAGCAGTGACAAGTTTTCTTTTGGATTTGTTTTTTGAGGAGAATAAATAAAAGGGTAAATAAAAATTAAACTAGGGTTAGGGTTAGGGTTAATTCCTTGCAGTCAGGGCCAAAAATAGATGTTAGGGTAAGATTCTTAGTAGTTGTCTAAGGAAAGGGATGGTGACAACTTTTCATTCAAACTTGATTGTGGACCAGGATAAAATACAGGTGAAAATACCATTGACAATGAAAATGAAACTAAGGTTAGGGTTTGGGTTAGGGTTAGATCCCCTTGTTGCCAGGGCCAAAAACTAATATTGGTATTTTTTCTTATAGGTTCTTTGGTGAAAGAGAACTTGACAGCTTTTTGTTTGGGATTTCTCATTCAACCACAATAGAATACATGGGAAAATCCCATAGCCAACAAAATAAAATTAGGGTTTGGGTTAGGGATAGGATTATCCTTAGGGTTAGAGGCAGAGGTGGTATTCAGCAGGTTCTGACCAGTTCTGGAGAACTGGTAGCAGAAGTTTTGAGTAGTTCAGAGAACCAGCAAATACCACCTCTGCCTGGAGATTTTACAGTATCCTTCCCCTGCCATGCCCACCAAGCCACTTCCACAGAACCGGTAGTAAAAAAAATTGAATCCCACTACTGGTTAGAGGTCTCCTTGAAGTCAGGGGTGAAACAGATCTTAAGGCATATATTGCTAAGGGTTCTTGAAGGAAAGCAAAAGTGACAGCTTTTCGTTAGGAATTGACAACTTTTCTTTCGGACTTGATTGTGGACTGGAATAAAATACATGGGAAAAATACATTGCCAATGAAAATGAAACTATGGTTAGGGTTAGGGTTAGGGTTAGGTGTCCTTGGAATCAGGGTCAAAAACAGATGTTAAGGATATATTCTTGTCGGTTCTCTAAGAAAGCAAATGTGAAAGCCTTTTGTTAAGACTTGATTGTGAACCAGGATATCAACAAAATGAAATGAAAATGAAACTAGGGTTGGGATTAGGGACAGGGTTAGGATAAGGGTTAAATCTCCTTGAAGTCAGGGGTGAAAGTTACATCAAGGATAGATTATTATATGTTCTCTAAGGAAAGTGATGGTGACACCTTTTTTTTGAATTTAATTGTAGACAAAGGTAAAATGAATGGGAAAATCCCATTGCCAGTGAAAATAAAAATACGGTTAAGGTTAGGCTTAGGCTTTGGGTTAGGTGTCTTTGAAATCCCAGATGAAAAGTGATGTTTGAGATAGATTGTTACAGGTTCTCTAAGAAAGGTCAGGTGACAGCTTTTATTTCAGACTTGATTGTGCACCAGGGTAAAATAATGAGAAAATAGCACTGTCGATGAAAATGAAAGTAGGATTATGTTTAGGGTTAGGGTTAAGGTTTGATCTCCTGGGAATCAAGGCTGAAAACAAGGATATATTCTCTGAGGTTCTGTAAGGAAAGTTACATAGATCGCAAGTTGATTTCCCCCCATTTTTTATGCAAAAAGTCCAGAAGAGGCTTCCGGTCACCAATAAATACAAATCTCTTTTCTGTCATTAAAAAAAAAAATCCTCAACCCACTCATTGCAGCAAAACCCATTCCTCCATTGTCCTAGTGTCAGATCTTTCATTCTCTGTGCATGTAGTAATCTTGCTACACTATGTCCTTAAAAATAAACAATCAACATGCATAAGTGCACCATCGTGCCTACCGTCCTTGTCCTACTGTCCCTATTTATTCGTCCCTATTTCCTGTATTTTTGCTCATGTTTATACTTATACCTATTATCTTGTAAGCGACAAATAAATTGAAATAAATAAACTGACAAATAAATAAAATAAATAAAAATAAAATAAATAAAACATTCCTATGAAGCTCTGTCCTATTAGTTTACTAGTTTCACAGGCACTCCCCACCGTATGTCTATGAATGTCTATGAATATACATATACAAATCACTTTCCCCTTTATCATTTGAAACTTGCTTAGATCATGATCCTGTTAAGCTTTTGCTTTTAAGATGAAATCTTTTAAAATGCCTTTCCCTACCCCACTTAATTTCAAAAAGAAGGAACTCACTGAGTGGCTTTGATCTTCATTGCCATTCAAAGTATCTGTCTTAGGTTGTAAAGTAATTAAATTGTAAAGTGTTTAAGAAGGCAAAGCTTTTGCCAGTCAAATGTCTATGAAGGCCCTGCAGCAGTTAAGCTCATGTTCCCAATCTGTTTCACCCATGATCAACCACAAGAAACTAAATTCCTGAGATCTCCTTGCAAGGAACAACTCTTCGAGAGCATAAGGGGGTGATCCTCTGATTTCTCCTTCCTCTTGAGAAATTTCTGTCTTCCAGAACTGTTGATTCAGAACTCTGTTATTCTAATGCTATGCTCTCTCTGCTTGCAGAGACAGGTAACCAACCATAACACACACCTCACTCAGAAGAAACTCTAGGTCAGGGATCTCCAAACTTGGCAACTTTAAGACTTGTGGACTTCAGCCCCCAGAATTTTCCAGACAGCATGTCTGGCTGAGGAATGCTGCAAGTTGAAGTCCACAAATCTTAAAGTTGCCAAGTTTGGAGACCCCTGCTCAGGTATTTTTAATATTTAGTATTTATTTGATTTGTCAATCGCTTACAAGATACAGGTACAAGAATAAACATAGTTTTGAATACATGAGATAGATACTTATAAGAAAAATAAAAACAATAGGACAGGGACGGTAGGCACGATTGGTGTGCTTATGCACGCCCAACATACACAATAAAAACTACAATAAAATGTAAAAGATAAGGAAAATATGACAAGTATGATGAAGCAAGGGGTTTCATTCTCCCCTCTCTAGAACAACAGCAAAATGGGGACCATCCATATCTTAGGGGCAACCCTATTCCAGATGGTAGGCACAGCTACAGAGAAAGCCCACTTCTGGGGACCCAATAGGTGACATTGTTCAATTGAAGGAACATGGTATACACCAACCCTGCAAAATGTGATTGGTCAACCAGATGCTATGAGAGACAGGTAGTCAAGTATCCAAGCCTTATTCCATATAGGTAATAACCATCACCTTGAATTGCACCTGGAAGCAAACTAGCAACTAATGCAGCTCACAGAGCAAAGGTGTTAACTAGGCATTTTAAGGAATGTCCATCACTCCTCATGCCATTGCATTGTGAACCAATTGAAGTGGTCTTCGTGGGCAGCCCCATGTAAACCACACGCAGTGAGGCTGTGAGGTGCCTAGGGCATGAGTGACTGTCTAAATATATATTTATTCTCTGTTGAAGATCTCTCTGTGTCTGTGTCTATGTCTAGATAGGCCTCCAGGAAGAATGAATGATTGGTAAAAGTATTCCATACAAGATGGTTAGTATTCATCTGCTGCCCTCTGCTATTCAAGTGATATGCTAGAAATGTATCCAAAGTTCCTGGGAAGAAGGATCTGCATGAGGTTTCCTCTCTCTCTCTCTCTCTCTCTCTCTCTTCATCATCATCTCAGTATGTTGTGTTTTGTTCATGCAAGACACTAGAGTCACATTGGGAAATTGACAGAGTTAATAGAAGATATAAAAATACAGGTTAGGATTGAATTTCCCTTATTCAATGAACAAAGTACATTAGAAATTGATTTCTCTTCCTCTACCACCTCATGTTGGTATGATTGCTTTTTCCATTGTGGTGCCAGGAAGAAAAGCTTTGCATTGAGATGAGTTCCTCTAAAGACTGAGTGCAAATTGTGGGATGCATTTGTTATTATTCGTAGCAAGTGAAATGTGTTTGCAATCGTACTGTATTTTCTTTTATGATTATAGTTTAGAATATTAAAACAAGAGGAGAGAAGAGAGAAGGAAGGAAGGAAGGAAGGAAAAGTTAAACCTGCCCTTTTAAAGTGGGGTGGTTGGAGTTGAGGTTAACCCAACTAGAAGTAATGTAATTCAAGATGCCCTGTCCTTCATTAAGCCAAATCTGACAGAGTAGACGAGCTCAAGTCTTCAAAGGTTAAGTGAATAGGTGGTGAAATAGGAAGCAAAGCCAGAATAATAAACTGGTGAAATAGGAAGCAAAGCCAAAATAATAAACCTCTATAAAATTATTTTGAGACAAGGTTCTCTGTCTTCCCCCGCCCCCTCTCTTGCCTCTTTGCCTCTTGTTATTTATTCTGCTGAAATTAGTAGAGAGTACTCAGATTAAAATACATGTGCAGACAGTTGGAAAATGAGAATTGAATGAGGAAATGGACTGGCATGTGATGAAGAAAGCAGAAAGGATGAAAAGAGTCCCCTGTTCTATTTGCCTAGGCATCCATGCTAAATTTCACAGGAGTTTCTTACAGGATAAAAGGAGCATAAAATCTTGTTCAAAGTTTTCCCTCAGGCACTGGAAGCTGTTTGAAGAACTCGTATTTTATTTCGAAATTAAAGTTGGATTCTGATCTCTTCCAGCAACCAAGAGTCCTGAGATGCTTTCTGGAAACCAGCAGAGTGAAGCTGTTCCTCTTCCTTCTTTATTCTTTTCGTGGGAATAAAATGAAGAGTTTGTGTCAGTGGGCTTGCTTTTCTTTAACAGTCCCCGAGGAATTGTTTTTTTAAGAATTAAATCTTAAAGGCTGTTCTCTTTGGATGATTGTACCTTCAAATACTAACACGCTTTATTATCTGACATGCCTTTTCACCCTAGAATTTTTGCATCGTTTTCTATTTGGATAGGAAATACGCTACCTCACATCAATAGCTTGGTGTTGGATTGCCAGCGTGAGGAATTGGAGCAGTGAAAAGGGAGAGGAATGGCTGTTTTAGATCTCTGTATAATCTGTAAAAGTTGCATGGTCTGATCACCTCAACATTGCACTATTTGCCTGCTTGGTTGTTGGAACTGGGCATTTCATCTGTCAACATTTGCAAAGTATCTCCTTCATTTCGGCTGGTACAGAACTCAAGGCCAAGGTGGCTCATTAGATTCAGATAGGAAAAATAAAATAAAAAAAATATTCTGTATCAATTACACTAATTAGAGGAGTCTCATTCACCCTCCCACAACTCCAGCCCAGCCTTGGTGACAAGATGGCCCGCTAATAGCATGTTGATGGTGTTTCTCTCCTTTGTGCCGGCCTGCTGCTGAGCAGGCTGAAGCCGGATCAAAATGACCTTGCAGAAAAGCATGTTTTTCATGGAAAATGGAACAAGTTCTCTTCTACAAACATTCTAATTCATGGGGAAGGGGACTCTGAGGGAAGTCAATGACCTGTAGGGCTCCAGGTGGCTTCTATAGTGCTGTCTTGCCTATCTGGGCAATAGACTCTGTGCCTCTATGGCTGTTTTTTGTTTTAGCTGTAGAAGAGAAGAGAAGCTGCCTGCTGATCAAAGGTTTCTTTTTTTTCTTGCTTTCTCTCTCGGATCAGGTAGAAGTAGTAGCCTCCTGGAAGGAATTCAATGAGGTTGCTATTCCTTGCACTCACCTCTGCTTGTTTGGCTTTTCTCATTTCGCTAGGCAAGGAATTTTCCTGGAGAGAAGAAAACCCGAGGAAACCTGTTACTTTAGTCTCCCCGCTGTCGCTTTCTCTGTTTTTCCTTCCCTTGCTGTTGCCTTCATAACCGCAGCCTTGCTTTATGTGCAGGCAAGAATTTTGTAGGCCATGTTTTGGGGTTACAGCAAGAAGGATGCTGCGGGGGTCTCAAAGCAGAAAGCACATTGATTCTTCACTTTTGGGGATAGTTTGAGTTTCAAAATCTTGAACCAGAAATGGGGAACTTGTGAATCCTGAAATGCTGCTGGGGAACAATTCCTACCAGCTGAGTAAGCAGGGTCACTCTTGAAGAGTATTAGGAACTAGTGTGTGATTACCCTCCTGATTCTCTTTCAATCTGCTCACACTTCCAAATTAACACTGGGGACCCTATCTGCCCTGTTTATTGAATAGCTTGGTGGATGCCAAAGGTATAAATGTCTCATTAAATAACCCTAATCTTTATAAACTTCCTTCCCATGGGTACAGTTGGCTTCATTTATAGAAATCAACAATTATTTTTTTAAAAAAAATCCAAATAAAAATTGCTTACTATTGATGTGTTTTGGGAGTGGACGCATTTGTTTGGGAGATTAATGTTGTTTTATTGTTGTTCAATTATTTAATATGTATTTTATTTAAAGTATTTATTTAAAGTTTTTATATCTAAGGGGTTGCCACAAAGAAGAGGAGGTCAAGCTATTCTCCAAAGCACCGGAAGACAAGTCAAGAAGCAATGGGTGGAAACTGATCAAGGAGAGAAGCAACTTAGAACTAAGGAGAAATTTCCTGACAGTCAGAACAATTAATCAGTGGAACAACTTGCCTTCAGAAGTTGTAAATGCTCCAACTCTGGAAGTTTTAAAGAAGAGATTGGACAACCATTTGACTGAAATGGTATTAGGTTTTCTGCAAAGGCAGGGGATTGGACTAGATGACCTCCAAGGTCCCTTCCAACTCTGTTATTTTGTTATATAATATTTATTTACCAGTCTGAAATATTTCCATAATGACTGAATTATATCTGGAAGCCTTATTTTTAAGTCTTGCCAGTTAATTTGAACCTTTGTTTTAACAGACTAATTTTATTGATTTGTTTGTTTGTTTATTTGACTTGTTTGCTGCCTACCTCATTAATTAGAGGGAAGGGATATCTGTTATTCTCCCAAGTCCATTGAATGGATTACCACATCATTCTGGTGAGGCAAAGGACACAGATGATGTAAATGGATTCTGTAGTGTATTTAAATAGAGACTTCTAGGGCGACGTTCCTATTGGTTAACAGAAGCAACAATAAGATTGATTAGTAATGTTAATACCTGATTGGCCGCCAATAGCGGTGGGAAGTTTAACTAAATGTCATTGGTTGCGAGCCATGGAGCAGCCGCTATAAAAAGGGCTGCTGCGGTTCGACTGCAGTTGAAGTTACTGTTATTAAAGAGCTGAATTCAACTCCGGTCTGCGAGTCTCTTTACTGGCGACAGAACAGCTTCATTAACATCATTTGCGTGATGACAAAAATTGATGCAAATGGCAGGCACAGAACAATGAAATGTTCATCTCAGGCACAATCACATCGTTACAATTACAATAGAATCCCCCCCCCCACTACAGGCAAAGTCTATTCAGTTGGGATCCTGAAAATTGAAGTTTTGTTATATGATACAATCATGCATTCATTTTCCTTTATATTCTGCCTATTCATAGGGCATTCAAGTAACAAACAAACACTAGATGAAGCTATAATACTTATTAGTCCAATTCTAAAGGCCTGTCTAAATAGGAAGGTTTCAGCTCCTTTCTTGAAAGCAGAAAACCGAAGGACTAAATGCATCACCCAAGAAAGTTTGTCCCATAGGTTCAAAGTGATACAGGAAGATCTTCCCTGTGTGTCAATTACATAAGTTTATATTCTAATATATGCATTTTTTTCTTCGTGGCCTTTGTGCAGAGCCTGCTTTATTTGAAGCATCTGAATGTTGATCCACTGGTTGCAACAGAAATTGACCAACCAGCGTATAACCTCAGCTTGAAGTAATAGGCTGAGAGAGAGAGACTGACGCAAAATTACTCAGCCAACTTTCATGCCTAAGGTAAGAATAGAATTCATAGTCTCTTGGTTTCTACCCTGATGCCTTAACTACTAGACCAAACTGGGTCTCCTAATATATACAATATAATATTATTATAGACCATGGTATTATTGTTTTCTTCAGGGCCCTGGTTCACAACAATTGTTTGTGTCTCTCTTTAGGCTTAAATACATATGCACACTACTAGCCAAACAGATAAATAAAAAAGAAATAAAGATATTGTTAGTATGCTTCCATATCTATCACTCTAGAAGCTGGCTGGACCTCTTGCCTTAGCTAGCCCTTGGTCTTTAGCAACCATCAATGTTTCTCTTCCCTGCAATCATCTTCAGCATCTCCTTTCTTATGGCTGTTTCTTCTTCTTTCCACATCATAACAAATGCCATCATATTATCCTTTCACCATAACTATGTGGGGCTTTTAACTAAAACACAGGAATGGCATCTTTGCAGTCAGGAGGCTTGCTCGCAGAGGATCTGCATGTAACATATGTGTGAGTCTGGAAGCAGTGGTGGCATTCAATTTTTTTTATTACTGGTTCTGTGGGCATGGCTTGGTGGGCGTGGCAGGGGAAGGAGACTGTAAAATCTCCAGTCAGAGGTGGTATTTGCTGGTTCTCCGAGCTACTCAAAATTTCTGCTACCGGTTCTCCGGAACTGATCAGAACCTGCTGAATACCCACCTCTGTCTGGAAGCATATGTAAATCATCAAATTGATGCATCCCACATGAAAATATGGATAGCGCTAGCCCTAGCTCTAGCTTTAGCTCTAGCACTAGCACTTAGATGTATATACTGCTCCATAGTGCTTTACAGTGCTCTCTGAGTGGTTTACAGAGTCAGCCTATTGCCCCCAGCAATCTGGGTCCTCATTTTACCTATCTCAGAAGGATGGGAGGCTGAGTCAACTTGGAGCTGGTCATGATCAAACTCCTGGCAGTTGGCAGAATTAGCAGAATTAGCCTATAATACTGCATTTTAACCGCTGCACCACCATGGCTCTCAGGCAGGTACTAGAAATTCATTGTTTTGATTTAACTTGAAGTAAGAATGATGAGAATGCTATTGTCCCAGAAACTGTAGTAGCTCAGGGATGGAACACTGGTAGGATTTTTTGTCACTCTTCTACTGGTCAGCTGGAGGCGAACATTAATTGTTTCATTATGCTCAATTAGAGACAGGACTACAGATATGAAACAATCTATGAAAAGTCAAATGACCTTGGTGTGATTTTTATTTATTTAAATAAAATTTTATTTTATTGATTACTTCTGGCACATGTAATCACAATTTATAGTCTGTCAAGATTATGAGGATGATGGGGATTATGGTGCTTTGTCAGATTAATGTCCTATCTTTTTTTCCAGAAGTCCAAAGAGGCTTACACAAAGATCTTCCTTCATGTTATCCCCATAAAAACAATTCGGTGAGATAGACTTGGTTGAGTGGGTGAATTAATCCAAGTATCACAATGAGTTGTCATGGCAGACAATGGTCTAGAAAGAATGTGGGATTTTCCAGTCCTAATCCAACAGATTGATCATTACATCACAGCGTCTTTCGGGATAAATCTTTTGTCACCTTCGTGAGCAACTAACTGGCTCTCAGGATGCAAGGAAAGGGCAAGATGATTTGCAAGTAGAAATCAACTGTAGGCAATAGTTGTCATTTTATTAAATACTTCTGCCTGTTACAGATACATAGTCCTCATTTGAAGGAATGGAAAGAAGAACATAGGTTCAAATATCCATGTTTTTGTGGGAAAAGGCATTTGGCTTCTTATATTTTAGACAACTACCCAAGGTCATACATTTCTAACATTGGGGTATTCTGGGAATGGGACCATGGATTGCATGAAGGAACTTTTGTCTTCCCCCCGTTTAGTTGGTTGACATTGGTCTGGAAACTGGTCTGGGGAAGAAATTGTTCACTGCAAATATTTTCTGGTCGATATTCTAGTAACAGAGCACAAATAGCCTTTTGAAATTTTTCACTCAATTTGTGAGAAGAGAAAATGAGTGACTGAAATCTCTGGGGGAGGAAGAATTTCTTCCATATTTTTTTCTTTTTGACAGTAGAAGGTCTGTTACTGAGAAGGGCCAATGGAAGAAAGAATACCCTGAGGATGTCTTCTCTTGGGACTCAATAGAAGCCCAGAAGATCTTGGGATGCAGTTGTGGGCATCTGCGAGAGCTGGCTGATTCATAAATCTTTACTAAAATGTAGGGGTTGCATCACAATATAGGATGCCATTGACCATGGAGAAATCATTGTTCAATATAAGACAGGACTTTCACCCATGCCCTTTGGCCACCTTCTCAGAAAATCACACTCTACTCATGAGGAATTTCTCTGAAATTCTTTTCTTTGAAATAATTTCTAAAGCAAATTGTTCTATTTCATCAAGTTGAATCATTAATGGAGTGGGGGAAGGGGGAATTTCTCTGCCTAGCAGAAAACATTCTTCCTTTTCTGGATGGTAGGAAAGACTTCACAAATATCTCTTATGTTGTACATCACATACTGCTTATGTTAACCTTTCCCAACCTGTACCTAACCCAATGGATAAACTTCATATCAGAAGTGCCAATACTATATATATTTTATAACCCCAACAATCCTTTTCAAAGCAACCAGATTCTTCACTCTTTGGCATATATGCTTTGATCATCATTTGGGTAAAAACAAAGAAAAAGCAAATACATTGATTATTGGTATCACAACCTGAATGTAAATTTTTAAATATTGTAGCAATGCTAATTCTGGGCCAAATAAAACGGTGTGCAGGAAATTAAATTGTTGGAGAATTTAACTTCCTCCATTAGAAGAAATCAAAATTGGGAAGCATACTGTAGATATAAAAAGTTCTGAAGGTTAAATACTAAATAAAGGTATATGGAGATTTTTTTTTCAATCTAGCCAGTAGAAATAAGCACATATAAAATATGTGCATTAACAATTGGAATAGTTTTTTAAAAATAATAATTGGATATTGATTTTACCAAATCTGATTATGTATATTCAAAAGAAAAGATAAATAACACTCCATTAGGCTTGGGAACTTACTTTTAGGCTAAGATATTTCTAGGTAAAGAATGTTAATTTAATATTGTTTCAGTAAAAAATGGCAAAAAAAAGAACAAATGTTCTTATGTGGTAATTCCTTCTTATTTGAAAGTATCACTAAATAGAGATAGTTTGTACAAAGCATTGATTTAAGGATTATTGATAGTTATCAGAATAACAGCATTGGAAGGGACCTTGGAGGTCTTCAAGTCAACTCCATACTCAAGCAGGACACTCCATACCATTCTGGATAAATGACTGCCCAATCTCTTCTTTAAAATCTCCAGCGATGGATACCTATAACTCCTGGAGGCAACTCATTCTCACTGTCAGGAAATTTCTCCTTAATTCTAGGTGGGATTTCTCCTTGATATGCTTCCCTCCATTACTTCTTGCCCTCAAGTGCTCTGGAGAAGAGGTCGATTCTCCCTTCTTTTGACATCCCCTTAAATATTGGTAGACTGCTATTGGAAGTCTAACCTGGTGACACTTCTCTTGATTTGACAGCTTGGGACAAATGTGAATGTTTTCAGAAAGGTCTCTTCTTTTTGCACATTTGTGGATGAAACGGAGATATTATGAATAAGAAGAAGATATCTTCTGGTACATTGTTTTCTATATCTTAGAGCTCCTATTAAAAATTCTGGACAGTGGATCTTTTAAGAATGCCTGTTCACAGAATAAGAACTGTGAAAAAAGAAAAATCCCAGGGCACAAATCAGACACTAATCCTTATATTTACAAATAAATGTCAGTGAGCCACCCATCCTGCCTCCATATAGTACTTCATCAATTTTAATTTGTAATATATACTTAATAGAGTAATTTATTAATTGCATTTAGTCTGTTTTGTTTTTAACACAAGTGACACAAGGAACTGCACAACTACTTAGTGCTTTTTATACTATATAACTTTTCACCTAGGCTGAGTCATTCAATTTGTTTCCAAGTGCAGCTTTTACCTTCCCATACACCACTTTGCTTTCTGACACTTTCTTATTTGTTTAATTCACAGGTCAAGAGAGGTTTATGCAATCCACAATCAGCTTGCTTAAAGCTTTATGCATAATTGGGTTTTAGAGAAAACATACAAGTTAAATTATGAGAATTCTGACCACATTCTCAGCTAAAGAGCATTTTCAGTACCATAGTTTTGCTCATGATTATTCTATTCTATTCTATTCTATTCTATTCTATTCTATTCTATTCTATTCTATTCTATTCTATTCTATTCTATTCTATTCTATTCTATTCTATTCTATTCCATTCCATTCCATTCCATTCCATTCCATTCCATTCTATTCTATTCCTTTCAAATAAATATATTTTATTGGTATTGAATGTCATTCTCCTGCCATTTTTTCATTTAAGCATCTTAATAGTTTTGAATAGTTGCTATAATTAGAAATAGGACAACTTTGCAGAGCGTTTGCAAATCAACATGACATCAAATATTGAGTTGCACTTTACTAATAGATCTCAGTTTATTGCTTTATAACAAGCATTCAATAATTTGTACATCAGATTGCTGTTTTTGAAGAACCATTCTTATAATACATGTAAAAGCCAGTCTGATGTCCTGGCTATTGTGCTAGAACTGGACTGGAGAGACCCAAGTCCACATTTATCCATCACTTAGAGACTTTGGGGTCCAGTAGTGATCATTCAGCACAACCTACATGATTTGGTTGTGGATGTGGAAATAAAATTTGGAGGAAGAAGTACTATAGCAATAGCAATAGCACTTTGACTTATATACCACTTCACAGGGCTTTATAGCTCTCTCTAAGCGGTTTACAGAGTCAGCATATTGCCTCCAACAATCTGGGTCCTCATTTTACCAATCTCAGAAGGATGGAAGTCTGAGTCGACCTTGCATATACTTATATAGGCAAGTAATGAGCTGCAGGAAGAAAGACAGAGTAAAAACTCCAAGTGAAAGCAAATAAACGTTCTATTATGCAGGAACTTTTCCTTATTAGGAACTTGGACTGTGAGAATAACTGTGGGAGACAGGAGGAAGAGATATAGCCCAACAACAGTTTGAGAAAACAAAATCTAAGGGTGGGGAAAGCATCTCAGAAGAGACCCTCCTAGTTTGGGGGTAAGTAATGGCAGGGGAGAGAGGAAGTACTTTCAGGCTTTCAAGATTCTGTTACTATGACCCTATAATAAAATTAGGATGAACCTTCATATCTTTTGTTTCCCAGTTAGGTCTACTTTGAGGATCTACACATGTGCTTTTAATGAATCAAGAATTCGCTGTCAAGTTGAAGATAAAATCCCTCTGAAAAGGTCTCGGTGTAATTTTTAACAAGAATAGTAAGCTTTGAGTAACCTTTGAGTAAAAGTAACCTTTGAGTAAAAGTAACCTTTGAGTAAACAATCAGGGACAACAAACGGGAGTTTAACAGGGGAGAAAGAGAAGAGGCTATAGAGCTGGGCCCTCCAATTCCCAGTCTGTGGACCCACCCATGGCATGCTAGCAACTGGGCCACGCAAACAAATGAAGCCCCATTTGCAGGATGCAGGCAGAATGCGAAACCATGCCCCCTCTGGTCCATAGAAAAACCTTTCTCCACAGAACTGGTCCCTGGTGCCTCAAAGGTTGAGGACCACTGCTATAGAGAGAAGCAGAGCCAGGGAAGGGAATTGGTGTTGACTGAGAGCTACTGACAATGCCCTGCTCCCTCAGCAGAAGCAGCTTCAAGAAACACATAAGGAAGCCAGCTTCCAAACAGCAAACTTACTGAGTGAACAGCAAGTAGGACTTGGTAGATTAATTGAGAGGAGGTCAAGAGGGAGGCACTTTTTAAATTTTTTTTTTATTACAGGAACAAAGAGATGGAGGGGCCTTCTCTTATGACCTAGAGAGGATATGAAATATTGGTTTTCCTCCCCAAGGAGGACAAAACCCACATATGCTGCAAGGATATTATTTTTGTTCCCTGGAAGAGAAGACGAAAGGTCTAAAAGCAACACTGCCTACACTCACAGCTTACCAAAAAGACCAGGAATTCTTAAATCAGATATTAGAAGCATTTATGAAGGGACAATAGTGGCAAGAAGCCAGGAGGAATAGAAATGAAACCATGTAGCATAAAGGCTGAAGCTTTGCAAGAAGAATGTCAGCGCTCCAAATAACGCATCCATTGAAAGCAGAACTCTGAGGCAGGTAGATTCCTCAAAGAACTATTTATTGGATACATCATATTGGCACAACTGGTGAAAACCAACTCTGAAAGTTCCCATGGTTTTCACCTGATTAAAAGTGAAAATTTTCCCCCTTCCCCCAAGTCATCAGTCACATTGTCCAATAGAGGTGCTGGGTTCCTTCACTCTTCCTCCCCCAGCCACCTGTTGGAATGACCTTAGTTCCCACAGGAACAAGTTTTTGTTTTGACTGCAAAACTCCAGCTAACTATTACCCCCTCCTTTTCTCCTCTTCTGCCTTGTGGCAACCCTGAAGCCACAAAGATGGCCTCGGCCAGGTCTGCTTCAGGGCTGACAAAGAGCTTTTATTCTCCAGAGCCTTCAGGATGAATTCTAGGCCTCTTTGTTGATGGTGTTTTTGGACCACTCTACAGCTGAACAAGTGGACAAAATCTCAGGGTTTAAGGAGAAGAACTTTAGAGATTTGCTGTGGGAAACATTCTTGCCTCTGCTTTGCAGAGCAGAAAAAAAATGGGTGGAGGTGAGCCCAGAAATACCCAAGTGACAATTTGTTGCCTAGATTGTTAAGTGGAATATGATGCTTCCCCAGGACTCACATTCAGGATGTGGCAGAAAGTCTCTAAAGCAACTTTAGATGCACTGACAATTACCCTTTGTATTGATCCACATGGGAACACATGACACAGCTGTGCTACCTTGAAGACACTATAAAGTGTTATAGTGGGCAGGAAGTTATGAAGTACTGGGCAGGAAGGTAAAAGACTGAAGGCAAAGGTGAGGTTTTCTTCAATCTTTCTTATCAAAAGATAGAGAAAGAGCCCAGGTAGAGAAAGAAAAAATGCTGGGAATGAACAATTGGCTATGCAGATGTTGTCCACATGATTACAGAACTTTCAGGGAAGGGGAGACATGGTAGTGATGGAAAAATTCCACTCTCTGAAAAACCAACTCAGACAAGACTGCAAGGTCCCCCCAAATTCCTCAGTGGTTTTATCTGATTGATCCATATTTCTGAAGACTGAAGAAGAAATAAGGGGATTAGCTATTCTAGATATGAATGCTGGCTGAGGAGGTAAAAGGAATGGAAAAGTCTGGAAAGATACAAAAAGATCTAGATAGATGGGTAAATTTACAACTCTCTTGGATGGGAAGGATAGCCACCATTAAAACAAATGTACTTCCAAAATTGTTGTATCTCTTTCAAACAGTGCCAGTCAAACTAGAAATAAGGATAAATGTATATATATAGCTATGTATATATGTAAAGTAATATAATTAAATAAATATTGTATTATAATTGTAATGATAACAGGACAAAAAGTAAGGATTTAAGAAATAAGTTATAGATTTACGAGTAACAAATGACTTTAATTGACACTAATAGAAATGTACACTACTATGAAAACGTTGCAAAAGCGTGAGAACATGTTTCTCTTTTTAAAAAATATATTCTTTTCTTTTGAAACTTTCAATAAACATTATTTTTAAAAAAGGAAAAGTCTGGAAAGAAATTGATCTGTTCTGTAGAAACCATATAAATGCTTTAACAAATTCTTAAACCCAGATTTTTCTTTTGCTTAACTCTTTGTTAAGTCATGCTGTTCGACACACATTGTTAGGTCCAAGGAAGCAAGAATGACACAGTAATTTACTCAAAGAAGTTTCTTTATTGTTGCTCGTCCATAGACAGGAATCTTGCCAGACTAAAGCACAATCTGCATAACAATTAGATATGCCTCGTGGAAGGTTAGGGAGGGTCCATTTTGAGCCTCTTCATGTATTCCAAGCATTCCAGACTGATTTGTCTTTTAGCTGCATGGGAAAGACCCCTCCTTCCTGCAACTCTGTACATTCTACCACACACAATATTATTCATATAAATCAGAAGAAGGCAAAATTATCTATGTTTCACTTAGATAGTATCCACAGAACTCCTGTATTAACTTGTTTAAGTTGAATATTTAAGCTAATATGGCAAAAATGTAAAACCACCCTAAAATTTTGTTTCTACATGAGATAATATGAGAGTTAGATGAGAATGACAAAATCTGACAGATTAGTTTTGCATTCTTGAATGAAATTGTGATGATGATCAGATTGCATCTTAATGATCAGATTGCAGAAAGCTTGCAAGGTTTAGCAATCTTCCAATATTAATTAATCTTTTTTTAAAAATGTTTATCTGCTGTCATTTGTGAGGCAGCAAATATTCATTTACTGCTTTGCAAAATAGTACTGAGAACCCCAAAAACGGATGGATTTTTGATACATCCATTAATTTTATGCAGACTGTTCAGAGAATTATGTTTCCAATACCTCCACATATCTAGCTGCTTTCAAAAATGTGAAAATCTGAAATATTCTGTGGTTTCCTCAAAGGTACTTGTTATCCTTTGTCAAAATTTGGTGTAAAATGCCTTAAAACCTTCACCAATTTAAGCAGATAGCTTTGTTCACACTCTGCAGCTTACAAGACCTCAGCAGAGTTTGCTTTTCTTTTTTCATGAAAGCTAAGATTCTTTAAGAGTCAAATTATACTTACCAAAGTCCTTCTAGAAGTGCAGAAGGAAGATAGAGGAGAGGAAAGCCCCTGAGCTTAAAGCTTAGCTCAGGCTCATAAAAGCAGGTCATAGCAATAATATAAGAATGGGAGATTTTAACTACCCAGACATCTGTTGGAAAACCAACAGGGTGAAGACTCCAAGGTCTTCAAAAGTCCTCAGTGGTCTTGCTGACTGATTCAAGAAGGTTGAAATGAAGACCAGAGAATTGGTTAGATATCCTAGATATGATACTAAGATTGAAAAAAGCTGATGAAAGAAATGAGTGAAAATTTGCAAGGAAGTGATAATGTCAATTTGGGGTTCAGGGTACTACAGAAAGTGAAATTGGATATACATGCACTCTATATTTCAGGAGCACCAAATGCAAAACATTTAATGTACTATCTGGGATTTCCTGGCCAGAGATTCACATAGAATGCAGAAAAGTTAGGAACTTCACAAGAAAAAAATACTACATGTACATTTCAGCAGCACTTGGGAAACTGAAATGAATTTATAGAGAGCTTTCACTCGATTTTGAATTAAAAGGACACATATAGAAAATGGAAGGTGGGCACCATCCAATCATCAGGAAGGTTAACCAGCTAATAACAAAGATCTACAGAAAGAAAATGAGGCAGACTAAAGTGCAAAAGAAATTTAGGTTTTTCAAATGGAGCTGCTGCTAGAAAGAGTTGTAGAAGCAACACAAGTGATGGAAAAAGGGGAGCGCTTCAGGTTTTATTTTGGTTTGGTTCCCTCCCCAAAGGGGACATATATTCAAATGGACTTAAACAGAACAATTGACAAATGGTGGGACTGACCATCCTTGATAAATAAAGAGATGTTTAGGAAGTACCAGAATGGCCTGGATAGGAGCTTGTGGGAGATAAAGAATTGTGTGTGTGTGTGTAACATGCTAGCAGTGTTAAATTAGGTGTTTTCTGAACTTTTGATACACCAAGCCCCAAATGTTTACCATCTCTGGGCTAAAAGGAACAGGGAAAAAAGGTGAAGTAAGAGCAGCAGTTGGGCCAAAAGGTCATATGGGAGGCAGGGTAGATTGCAAAAAAAAAAAAAAAAAGTTTAGAAAAAGAGGGAAGAAAGAAAAACAATGTAAAGAAAAGGATTTTAGAAAAAGAATGGAAGGCTTTTTCTATGTACATCAAGTATATAGACTTAGAATGACTTTGTCACTTTGAATGTATATGAATCGGCATACATTAAAATGAAATTTCGTTGCATACAGCTGTCAAAAGGTCTCCACCTCTAATATACACCACATAAACATGACAAAACAAACAAACAAATAAATAATTATGCATATACCCACATATATTACGTGACAAGGAGAAACAGCACAGTTTAGTTCGGATGTATGCCTGTACATGGCGAGAGAAATGAATCCTGTGAGTTTACCAGACAGATGGCACAGGGAACAAAGCTGTTACAGAATCCGGAAGTCCTGCTAGAAATACTTTGAAACCTCCTCCCAGAGGGGAGCAACAATAACACTCCATGACGCGCGTGTGTGTGGGGTCTCTAACAATACTTTGAGCTCTAAGCACATAGTGCTTATAAGCAGTATCCTGAATGACAGGAAGCAAGTTCCTAAAAACTTCTCGGCTGTCCTTATCACTCTCTGTATGGACTTTCTAATGAGGCACTGCAGCCACTAACCAAACAGTGATGCAGTTTGTTAAAACGGTCTCAATTGTGCCTCTGTAAAAAGTGGCCAGGATAGAAAGAAAAAGATGTATACAAGTAGTCTCATCTTACAACCATTTATTTAGTGACCATTCGAAGTTACAATGGAAAGAAAAAAGTGAATTACAATTATTTTTCATTCTTATGGGAGCTCTAAGCACATAGTGCTTATAAGCAGTATCCTGAATGACAGGAAGCAAGTTCCTAAAAACTTATCACTGTCTGTATTTATCACTCTCTGTATGGACTTTCTATCAGAGGGACTGTAGCCACTAACCAAACAGTGATGCAGTTTGTTAAAACGGTCTCAATTGTGCCTCTGTAAAAAGTGGCCAGGATAGAAAGAAAAAGATGTATACAAGTAGTCTCAGCTTACTACCATTTATTTAGTGACCATTTGAAGTTACAATGGAAAGAAAATGTGAATTACAATTATTTTTCATTCTTATGACCGTGGAGCATTGGACGATCAAAATTTGGACACTTGGCAAATGGTTTATATTTATGACAATTGCAGTGTCCTGGGGTCATGTGATCCCCTTTTGTGACCTTTGGACAAGCAAAGTCAATAGGGCAGCCAGATTCTACTTAACAACTGTGTTACTAACTTAACTGCAGTGATTCACTTAACAACCATGGCAAGAAAGGTCATAGAATGGGGCAAAATTCACTTAAGAACTGCCTTGTGTAGCAATGGGAATTTTGGACTGCATTGCGATTGTAAGTTGAGGACTACCTGTATGCTCAGCAAGGATTCCCCTCCCTGTAGCAACAGAGGAGGGTAAGTCCAGGAGAACATGGAAGCAGGATTTTGGTTGGCTGAGAGTGGTTAATGGAGGAAAGTGAAGCTTTTGTTTCTTTTTTTTTGCCCGCCACTAGTGTTAATTCTTCATGTCCAGAAAGATAACAGATTGGTATAATATCTTTGTTGTAAGTATGGCATAATGTATACAGAGGTAACTGTCATCCAGTTGATCAATAACCCTAACCCTAACCATTTGGCAGGAAAAGGAGCATTAGACAGCTGCAATAAGCAGACATAATTAATTGGTGAACAAAACTCAACGGCGGGCAAAAAAGGAAAAAAAAACCCCAAGCATTGGCAGCTAGATGTTTCTACAGAAACATCTAACTATCAGTAGAGAATGTGGACAAAGGAGTGAGAGGGATAGGAAGAAGGGTGAAAGGAGGAATATAGATTTGGCAGGGGTGAAGCACATAGGCCATGGCAGCAGAAATCAAGGAGAAAATTGGAGATGCTAGACCAGAGAGATGAAAGGAGTTTGTTTGATTTTTCAGGAGGGAAGATGGTCAGGTTGTTTAACATTACAGCCCTATTGCTTTAAGACTGCAAGCCTCCATCAAGAGGCCAGCATCAAAGATATCATGGGGAAAGGAAGCTGACATGGAGTAGATGTGAGTGTGCCAACACCAGTCCCTGCTATGGAGACATGAACAGGTCCATCATACAGAGTTTAAGATTTAATCCAGTGTAAAAGAACATGAAGAAAATTATGTTGGGGTTTTTTCTATTTTAAGTATTTGATTTCTGCAAAGCAGTTGAACTGCCACCACTGCCACCATCATCATTATCTGGTTCTGACTGTAATCATGAACCAATCATTTTATTTTTGTTGGAGTTCCCCCTCAAAGGGATTGGCAAATGATTTCTCTGCAGCTTGAACCTAGGTAGAGGTAGGCATCCCATTGGCAACAAACTTAATGGAATAGAATCAGAATCAGAATCAGAATCAGAGTAGAGTGGAGTGGAGTAGAAAAGAATAGAATAGAATAGAATAGAATAGAATAGAATAGAATAGAATAGAATAGAATAGAATAGAATAGAATAGAATAGAATTCTTTATTGACCAAGTGTGATTGGATACACAAGGAATTTGTCTTTGGTGCAAATGCTCTCAGTGTACATAAAAGAAAAGATACATTCATCGAGAGTCAAGAATCATAAGTTACAACACTTAATAATAGTCATAGGGTACAATAAGCAATCAAATCATACTAGGAAACAGTCAATATAAATCGTTAGGATTCAAACACAAGGTTACAGTCATACAGTCATAAGTGGGAGGAGATGGGTGAAAGGAAGGATGGGAGGATTAATAGTAATAGTAATGCAGACTTAGTAAGTAGTTTGACAGTGTTGAGGGAATTATTTGTTTAGCAGAATGATGGCGTTCGGGGAAAAACTGTCCTTGTGTCTATTTGTTCTGGTGTGTAGTGCTCTATAATGTTGTTCTGAGGGTAGGAGTTGAAACAGTTTATGTCCAGGATGTGAGGGGTCTGTAAATATTTTCACAGCCCTCTTTTTGACTTGTGTAGTATACAGGTCCTCAATGGAAGGTAGGTCGGTAGTAATAGCTTTTTCTGCAGTCCTAATTACACTCTGAAGTCTGTGTCTGTCTTGTTGGGTTGCAGAACTAAACCAGACAGTTATAGAGGTGCTGATGACAGATTCAATAATTCCTCTGTAGAACTGTATCAGCAGTTAAGAGTTGCTTTTGCTTAAGATGGACAGCCATATAAATCTTTTAAATAAATAAATAGAGGCAAAGTTGTTAAATAAATAATAACAATGGGGGGTAAGATGACTCTTGTGTGATTCTTTGATAAGATGGTTCCTGGAACTTATGGACGCCACATTTATTAGGGGGCTAAAGTATCAAAATAAAGCTTTTCATAATTTTCTGATTTTATTTCACACATCTGATCTTAAAAAAAAAAAAAGGGACATTGTCATCCCTATAAGGAATCAATGCCATTTTGGTCAGGAGTATTTTTACAGTGGTAAGTTGGTATTTGACTGCTTCAAAACTCATCAAATTTGGTACTCCATGCATTTGGATGTGAAAATCTTGTCCCAGTATTCATAGCTTTTTTGATATTCAGCATGTTGGAGAAGGAAAAAGGGGATGGCTGTAGAAAGTGGAGAGGAAGTTGGCCATGTTGGGAAGGTCACAGACATAGCTAAAAGGACAGACAGAAAGTGTTTCTTGGCCAAAAGGATCACATGGTTTGTTTGGCACTAGTGGTTTTTAGAACCGTTGTGCCTCCCAGAACCAATTAATTTGGAGGTACCGTAAAACTCCAGTAACAGAATTTTGCAGGTATAATGTTCCCCCCTCTCTCATTGTGTGAACTAGGCTTGTCTGAGATGTTTTTTCAAGTTGGTCACCATACTATAAAAAGGATGTTGAGATTCTAGAAAGAGTGCATAGAAGAACAACCAAGATGATTAAGGACTGGAGGCTAAAACATACAACAAACAGTTGCAGGAACTGGGCATGGCTAGTCTAGTGAAGAGAAGGACCAGGGGAGACATGATAGCAGTCTTCCAATATTGTGGTGCTGCCACAGAGAGGAAGGGATCAAGCTTTTCTAAGGCACCCGAAGGCCAGACAAGGAATAATGGATGGAAACTGAACAAGGAAAGATTCAACCTGGAAACAAGGAGAAATTTTCTGACAGTGAGAACAATCAACCAATGGAACAGCTTGCCTTCAGAAGTTGTGGGAGTTTCATCACTGGAAACTTTCAAGAAGAGACTGGATTGCCATCTGTCAGAAATGGTGTACAGTCTCCTGCTTGGGCAGGGGGTTGGACTAGATGACCTACAAGGTCCCTTCCAACTCTGTTAATCTGTTAAAGTTATTTTCTTGACCCAGGCTCATGCCCTTCTGACCCTTGCTTTGGGAGCATGGTCCTGTCCTTCAAGGCCATTCACTATTCTCTCTACAGTCATTAACTTTGTTCTTTCCTGCCTTTCTTTGAGTTTGGCAGAGTTAAACAGCCATAATATGAGAAAGAAAAGTTTCCTAAAGGCAGTGTAGGTGCCTCTGTATCTACGTCATCTGAGGATTTGGACCACAATGCCAGTAATAGCTTGATGCAATCAGTTATTTGCTTTTCTCTGGCAAAGATGCATTGAATTTTGTCTCCCATAGATAGTGGGCTGGCTGCTGTCTTTTGTTCTTTAGTTTTCTTTGTTCTAGGCTCTTATGTTCAGCGGTCATCTTCCTTTATTTTCTGCTGAAAATTGGCAAAGTAAAAATGTGAAAGGACTGGCTACATTTTGAAGAATGGGAGAAGAAAAGTCGGGTTGGGCAGGGTGAAGAGTCGTCTGCCAACCATTTCATTTCCTCCTAATGTTTCTGCATCTTCCAAACAGTTAAATTGCCCCCAAACATTGAAAAGCCACCATTGTGGCACTTAATATGCTCCAATATGTATGCTGGAAGCTTCCAACAGAAATCAATAGAACAACATCCCTTTAAGCAGGGGGGAAAAATGCATCAACAAACCCAGATAATGGATAATTCATCTCTTACAAAATCGGGAGAAAGACAAAAATTACATTTTGTAAAACATTCATTTCTTCTGCTGCAGATTACAGCAACTGAAAAGAAAATAGGACAACAGTCTTTGCCTATTAAACGATGTCTATTAAGGTAGCTCCTTTTGAAGGCTATTGCAAACTTTCATCTCTATTCTATTAGTGTTATTACAGCTGGTGCAAACAGAGGCAACTTCAAAACACTCCACATGGTGGTTCTCTCCATGCAACAGCTTGCCACATCAACTGGGCATTTTTTTTTTTCAGAAGGTTGAAAATATCTTTGCAAGCCTCATGGTTAGGGGAAAAAGTTGTTGTCTACAACTGACTTATAGAGAAAGAGGCCGGGAAGAGTGATCCAAAGAAAAGCTCAGTTTTGCCGCAGGTTTTGGGTCATTAAGTGAAATATAATTGTTCCGAACTAAGCAGGCTCGTAAGCCTGCAAACCTGACTAGCCGTTCCCAAGCAGGCTCGTAATCCTGCACTTTTGATTGGTTCGTTGACAGCGAGTCGTGATTGGTCAATTGGGACTGATCTGATTGGCTAGTTAATGGGCTGCCGCGATTGGACGCTCCAAGCGCGGCAAACTTAAATCATTGGACGCTTTGACAGCAGCCAGCTCTATAAAAGGTGCTGCTGTTGCTATTCTTTTTGCTCTGCTTCCTGAAGTCACTAATAAAGAGTTGAAGTCACAATTCAATGTCTCGTCTCCGTTATCGCGCCTACCCTCCGAGATAGAACAATAATTATTCACATTAAGATGTATCAATTGTAAGGACTCAAGGAAAAACAAAAACAAACAGTGAATGACAGTTAACAAGAATCTCACCTCATCAGATATTTGTTCGATCATATTTTAGGTCGCTAGCCTGGTTCCTTTCAGATCTGCTGGGGAAATTTATAGCATCCTGCACTATTTGCTGCTGCCAATAAGGGAGAGAATCCAGAACATCAGGCTATCATGACATCAACCAGAAAAGTACTAAAGAATATTCAGTCAAGCTAGGCAAATTAATGAGGGATCTATCTCCTCCTGCAGACATTGTCCACAACTGACCATTGCTTAGACAGAGGAAATCTCATTGCGGCTAGGCATAGGTGGCTTAGATCTCTCAGTTTTAATTTTTACAAGTCTGTCAATTTTGGTATTTTAGCTTTATTTTTCAAAAGATTGCATGCATTTTGATCTGTATTTCCCCAGATTTATCCCTTTCATTGCAATTTTGTTTAATAAACATATATTTCTTGCAAAGAACTCTCCCTAACATAGTGCATGTATTATTTTTAATTATATACATTTCTGCACAGCCTTTTTCAGAATATTCATTGCAAAATGATCAGTGAAAATTGCACTGAAACTGTCAAAAAATGGCCATTTTCAAGAGATAGCTGAATTTCAATTCTTGTCTTGGATAAAAGATACAAATTTAGATAAGTTAGTATTCAGATATGGTTAAACATGTTCCCCCCCCCCATCCTTAATCTTGACAATTATAAGAAGCAAAATTGACATGGAATGACTAGGGTTAGTTCTGTGCATTTCTGCCATGTTTGTGTCTGTCAGGTTTTTTTTTTTTTTTTAAATCTCAGAGCATAGAAAATAACTCCTGGTCTATGGAGACATGAAGAATCCAACTTTGCATCCATTGGTATGCAACTGATATATACTATTTGTGTTCTGGCACATCCAATGTTAAAACTGGAAAGAAACGAGAACAAAAAACACATTGAATTTGTTCATCCAAACAGATATTGCCAGTCCAATCAGGGAAATGGATCAGTTTTGTACTTTTCTGAGCCTCTGTCATACACATCTGTTTTGTAGATCTAACCTGATGAACATCTCCAGTCCTCTCTTGGAGGAAACACCAGGGCCAAGGAACAATGGTGCTGACAAATCCATGATAATTCATGATGTCTCCTTAATCTATATAAGACATTTACTACATTTAGTATCCAACAAACAAGGCAGTAAATAGCATTTACAAGATTTTTTCTAGAGGATGTCCATATCTGAATTCTTTCTCTAAGTTATAACTCTGTTCTGAAAGTAGGGTGCCCGCTTCAAAACATGCTTGGAAGAGCCAATATGCCCTTGTTATATGCACCAAAGACATAATTTATCTTCTTAATTCAGAGATTTAAGCTCCTAGAGAAGGAGGATACAGACATGTGGAAAGATAATGCACAGCCTCACTCTCTGACTCAATATTTCTAAAAATTATTTCCAATTATCTTCTCAGAAGGAAAAAAAAAAGGCAATGGCATTATGCAGAAACCATTACCAGAAAATAAGAATTTGATTCACCTCTGAAGAAGCCATTAGATGGTCATTGAAGTGTGGGGTGTATACGGGAGCATGTGTGTGTGAATGAAAGTGTACAATATATATGTCTCTGATTCTGTAAAGAAGCTATCTATTAGCAGTGAGGAAATTTTTACAATGTGTGAAACAGGAAAAAGCATCATTTAAAAAAAAATGGTTTAGATCCATTTTGTGCTTTGTCCTTGTTCATCAGCTCACTCTCTATCCATTTTTCTCCTTTTTGAGAACAGGAACATGGCAGGAACATGGCAGTGGGAAAGGTTCACTAAGTAAGTAAGAGATGGCTTTTCAACTTCTTCACTAGAAATAATGCCTGACCTAGAACAGCTGTAAGTCAGAAGTGATCACTGGGAGAAGCTAAACATCCAGACTTCTCAGGGGAACCTAAACCTACTCAGTAGCAGACATGACAACATATCTCATACTCCTCATCAGCTGATATCCAATGTTGCACTGCTTCCAGCGAAGGAAAAAACAAATCCCCCTTCTCATCTTCTAGTGAATGTTTGGCATTTGGTCATTTCTATACTTTCTACCTGAATGCACAAGCATGTGGTTTTCTATATGTTGCTGCTCTATATTTACATCTGTCACTGGTTAAACTTTTTAGGGCTGCTGGGAAATGTAGTTGTGCACTATCTGAGGGGCTGAACATTATTCATCCATGAATGGGAAGGGGAGGGAGTAGAAGAATGAAGCCAAAACTTATGAGTGTGTATTTCATGCTATTCACAATGTAAGCAGTGCCTTACCTGTTTTATATAAGAACCCTATGTTTATAAGTGTATATCAATATGTGTTTATCTCCATTTTAAAAAAGGGAATTATACTTATTTAAAAATGCTTACACTTCTACTTCCATAAATCTAAATTTGTTCTGCATGGCACTTTAGCTTTCAAAAAAATATAATGTTGTCACATTTGTACCTCCTATAAGAAGGACAATGTCATTTTGTCTTAATAGAAGAAATGAAATAGTTTGCAAATCCTGTTTAGCTGTTAAGGATTTGCAAATTATGGTTTACGACCATATATTTAACAATGGTCTAAAATTATGATGGCCACGTAAAGCACTTTTTTCTCTCAAAAAATGTTGTACCATTACTATTGCAATCACAGGGTTGTGATCTGAGTACTTGGCAACATGCTCACACTTACAACCAATTGCCAGGGGTCCTTCAATCATGTGATTGCCATTTGCAATCTTCTTTGCTAGTTTCCTCAGACCAGGGCTGTTAAACTCGCGGCCCGTAGGCTGGATGTGTCATGTGCAGGCCACGCCCACACCCGGTTTAGCGAAGGGGGAAGAATTGAGATACGTCACATGATGCCACCATGACTGTTCCATATTAGCAGACTTGAAACCCTGCATTCCCATTGGTCCGTTTCAACCGCTACCTGATTGGACAACCAGGGCGGTTATGATTGGCTCGCTAAGAGTCTGCCGCGATTGGTCAATACCAAGCGCGGGAGACTTGAAGCGATGTCATTGGCCGCTAAGCCCCGGCGAGCTCTATAAAAGAGCCGCCGCGGCTGCTATTCTTTTGAGCTTGTTCCAGCCGATAAATAAAGAGCTGTTGTTACTGAACGGAGCCTCTCGTCTTTATGAGCCCGACCTTTCGAACTTAACAATGACGATGCAACTTTGGCACCCCTGCCCCAGACGGTCAATAGGGAACTTGACATGAAAGATTGCAAGCTGCTGTTGCTTGCTGCAGAGTTGAGAGTCCTTCCTTGCAGGTAGCTCTTTGAAAGCAAAAGGGGCTGCTTGGTGGGAAGGAATCTCAGCCAGGAGGAAATCTCAGCCATGGCTGACATTTGCAGGGAACCAGTCAAGAGCAACAGGGGAAGGGAACTCCTCTGATAGGCTTCGGAACTGAAGGTCATACCCAGATCTGAGTTCCATTCCTGCACACAGAGGAGTTTTCTTCTGCATACAGAAGGGAGCTGAACTCAGCAGGCACCTCTTTCTCTCCATTCACTAAACAACTTGGGAGATCACAACTAGGAGTGCCAGATTGCAGTTAATGAGCGAAGCCATCACATGGACTTCATCTCCGTTTCACTCAACAACCAAGATTCTGGTCCCAATTGTGATTGTATGTATGAGGATTACCTGTATGTTGCTTTACATTACACTCAAATACTCCTCAGAGAGGTCACTGTATTAATTTTACTTCTGTTTCTCCAGGCCAGCTTTAAAAACAAATTTGGAAATGAAGATAAAGATGATGAGTGAAATAATTCTCTGGAAACAGAATCAATGATGCTAGTTATAGATGTGAGCTTGGGATGGCTGTGAAACCATCAATCCCATTTCACAAACCTGATCACTATCCAGGTAGAAGTTGGCTGAGCTGATGAAGTATTATATGGACTAGTACAGGAGGTGTTTCTTTGGGACCAGTTAGCATTTATGTCTGTAGCAATTCCTCAAACCCCTAGAAGAACAGGAGTCAAGAGGTATTTTAAAACAACTAAGACAAGGGTGTCAAACTTGCAGCCTGTGGGCTCAATGCATCATGTGCTGGCCATGCTCACCTCCGGTTTAGTGAAGGGGAAAATGATGATGTGAGTTTGACACCCCTGAAATAAGACAAAGCTTCTTCTGCTTTAGGTCTAGCTATCTTTAGATTTTTATTTTTATTTTGAATTTTGAACACGTCTGTTTCTCCCAAAACCAAAAGCATATGCATGTACATGCATTTATATTACATTCACAATTATTACATTAAAATAATAAAAAGGACCACTCAATACTTCAATGGACTGGGCAAAAAAAAATCTAAAGTATAAAGAAATGGGATAATCCTAATATTATATTCAGTCCATGCTTGAAAAAGTTTACATTGTTAGTTTAGTTTTTTTATTACACAATTATTACATTAAAATAATAAAAAGGGCCACTCAATCCTCTAATGGACTGGGGAAAAAAACTAAAGTATAAAGAAATGAGATGATCCTAATATTATATTCAGTCCATGCTAGTTTAGGTTTTTTTGCGTGTGTACTTAATATATAAGTTACTGAAGGATGAATGTATTTTTTTAATAAACAGTTTTCTGTGAAGCTCTTTAGAGTTGTTTGTTTGAAAGATGCTTGGCATTAAATGTCTGTAAAATAATAATAATAATAAAAATCTGTTATTTCGGAGAAAGTGAAGTAAAGGAATTGCCTTGCCCTTAAAGGGACATATTGAAATGGCTGAATAGTAGAGTTTGGGATCATTGCCAAGTAAGCGAATGCTGATGACAGATCTTGTTCACAATAGAACCATTTCTATCCAGCAGGCCAGAGTGGCACAGATAAACCTGCTGCTAGGCAAGGAGCAGAGGGTTACGAGACACATAGAGCTGATTTTCGGTGGCAGTGATTGGCAACTCTCTTGACTTTCATGGACACATGTGGCAGGTGCCATCTTCTTCTGCAGCCTCACCTTTCACTTTTCAAATTCAAAACTGGAGAATGGCAGATGAACGTGTTCCTCTCAGGGAGTTATAGACTGTCAGGGCAAACTGCTGAGAACTGTAACCTTCATTGTTAACTGGAAAGCTGTAAGAACAGGAGGTGGAAGGAGGCGTTTCCTCTGAAGGAGACGAGCGGGGGGTGTCGTGAAGTTGTCATCCTGAACTGTTAAAATTGGCAGCTTGCAAAAAGACTATGAAACTGGCTTCTACTTTCTGACACACAGACCTCCTAAAGTTGAAGGAAAAGACGACTCACACTTTTAATATTACTTTCAAAGCTTTATTTTCAGTATTTATGCTGAATGTTTAACGCCAATGAGATTAAATTGCAAGGATTTAATGCACTGCATGTATCATATTCCCAACCCCCTGGAAGTCATAAAAAGAGCAGATGGGGATTATAGGAATTCAGTACATAAAAGGAGATCAGACAATAAATCTAACACCATAAAGCTGTCTTTCTCAATTGGGAGAAAACAGTGGAAACACAATTCAATTCTGGTCAGAACTGAAAAGGGATCCACAAGGGCTGGTGGTATAGATGAGGGAAGCAGGGAGTCCTCCATTCTTACAAGGGCATGGGTGGTCTCCACTGGGAAACGTCTATGGTCCCAGCTTTATTCCAGAATTTACTTTCCTTAGTAGAAGCTCACGGGATAATGGGTTTCTACAGTATAGCCTAAAGCTAGAGTCATTTTGGTGTAGTGGTTGAAGCATCAGACTAGAGACTGGGAGGCTGGGAGTTCTAGATATAAAGCCAGTTGGGTGACCTTGGGCCTGTTACTTTTCTTAGTCCTAGAAAGGAGGCAATGGCAAACCACTTCCGGGAAAAAAAATATTGCCAAGTGAACTGCAGGGTCTGGGTCCAGGCAGCCTCTGAGAATTGGACATGATTGAACAGAAGGAAAAAAAAAAGTCTGAGGCTAAGATCCAAGTTCATTGTATTTTCACAAGAACGTGTCATCTATCAGCTTTCTATGGTGATTTCCATAACAGCCTACCATTTTCCACCCAAAACAGACTGTTCTTAGTTTCCTTATATCTAGAAATAGCAATAGCACTTAGACTTATATATCACTTTAAGTGCTTTACAGCCCTTTCTAAGAGGTTTTACAGAGTCAGCATCGTGCCCCCAATAATCAGGGTCCTCATTTTATCCACCCCGGAAGGATGGAAGGCTGAGTCAACATTGAGGCTGGTGAGAATTGAATTGCCAAATTGCAGGCAGCCGATAGTCAGCAGAAGTGGTCTGCAGTACAGCACTCTAACCGCTGCGCCACCAAGGCTCTTGGTCAACAGAGGCTAATTTCTGGCTACACATGGAGATTGCATAAATTCTCCCCCTTTGCTAGCCTATGACATCAACTATCTCCCCCTATTAAGCATACTTTCTTGAATAATCTTAGATATGCATTAAAACAGTGACCCCCTCAGCCTTTTGGGCACCAGGGACTAGTTCCATGGATAAAGGTTTTACTACAGACTGGAGGGGGCGTAGTTTTGCATGCTGCCTGCATCCTGTGGATGGGGCTTCCCTTGTTTTCATTGTCCAGTTGCTGGCATACTGTGGAATGGTGCTGGTCTGGAGTGGGGACCCTTGCATTAAAATATACTTTGAGTTTGTTTGTTTGGTGCCTTTGAACTCAGTGTTGATCCTGCCTGGACCAGTTCCTGCAGTTTTCTTGGCAAGGCTTTTCAAAAGGGGTTTCCCACTGTCCCCTTCTTAGGAGAGAGAAAGTGAGACTGGCTCAAAGTCACCAGCTGGCTTCATGCTTAATAGCAATAGCATTTAGACTTATATACCACTTCACAATGCTTTATATAGCCCTTTCTAAGCAGTTTATAGAGTCAGCCTTTGTCCCCAACAATCTGGATTTCATTTTACCCACCTTGGAAGGATGGAAGGTTGAGTCAACCTTCAGCTTGATGAAATTTGAGCTACCAAATTGCAGGCAGCCTGTAGTCAGCAGAAGTAACCTGAAGTACAGCACTCTAACCACTGTGCCACCACGGCTCTTTAAGGTGGGACTAGAACTCCCACCCTCCCAGTTTTTAGTCTGATGCCTTAACCACTACACCAAACTGCTGTTCCCTAAAACACATTAGTGGAGTTTTATGAGTTCCTCATTGTCTTCTGGCAGATTTTAAGAGGGATTCCTTCCCAGTATGCACCCCAATGTCTTCACTGACTGGAACTTCAGAGCAAGATCTGAGGCAGCTGCTCCTTCAGGCACTTGAGATGTGGAGTGACTGAAACAAATGCTGGTTTCATCAGTGATCATCAGCAAAGCTTTTATTAACTTCAGAAGGGAGCAAAAGAGAAGAGAGTGAAGAAAGATTAACAGAATTCTCTTTTAATTGCATTTCATTAGCATGTTGAGCTGCAAAGGCTCTTTAGCTCATTTTTTTCCTCTGGAGAATGGGGCTTTGAACCTGGTTGTGGGATTTCCTTCTTGAATCCCAAAAGATAAAAGGAAACTCAGCTGTCATGACAGCCTCCTGTGATTCTCAGCTTGCAGAGATTAGTGGACTAGGAGGGCAGGGCAGGAGTGGGAACTGGGCTAGAAGAGCTTGTCATAGAACCAAAGGACTGCTGACATTATTGTTTAAATGCAGAAATGAGAATGCACAGAGGCACCCCATCATTATGATTTAGAATTGCCTGCAACTGCCTGTAGCCGTCACCAAAATATGTACACTGTAAAGGGGTTGATCGGTAAGCATTGTTGCAGAGGGATGCAGATGGACTGACACAGGCAACTTCCAAATTCCAATTGCACATTGTGTGGAGGTGCATTTCCTGCCTGCTGATGGCTTGATCCAACTGGGCGTTGCTGGTTGTGGACCCCCTAACCCAGGGGTGTCAAACTCAAGGCCTGCGGACCGGATCCGGCCAGTGGGGTGCTTAGATCTGGCCCATGGGGTTGGTCTGGAAATAGCAAAGGACCAGACTGCAGTGCCTCTGCTAGCAAAAATGGGGTGTGGGCCAATGGTGGGATTCAAATTTTTTTTATTACTGGTTCTGTGGGCGTGGCTTGGTGGGTGTGGCAGGGGAAGGGTACTGTAAGGGTGCAGTTCTACTCAAAATTTCCACTACCGGTTCTCTAGAACTGGTCAGAACCTGCTGAATACCACGCTGGTGTGGGCAGGGTACACCCCCCCCATGCAACTGCATTTGGCCTCTGGAATTACCCAGGAGGCCTTCCAGGCCCAAAATGGGGCCTCCAGAGTGCTGCAGGAGGCTTGCCTTGACTCAGAAGTTTATAAAAGGGAAGAAAAGTAAAATATTTTACCGGTCAGGCTTGCAGATTCTGCTACTGTAACCTATGTCAACAATTTTGTAGTTCTAGTCTTTCTATGGAGTCAATTTCTTGATCTGGTCTCTCTCTCATGAGGTGATCAAGTGGATCAGGTAAATATTTAAAAAAAACCAAAATCACAGAAATGTATTCCTCCCTATTTTTATAAGTTTATAAAACCATGCCTGCAGAGATGCGGTCCCTTGTCACACCCACCATGGCCACACCCTCAATGAAATTGAATTTGACACCCCTGCCCTAACCAGAACGTTTAAATTCGCAGATGTTTGAATGCAACACCTATGAACAGTCTACAAACAACAGAGGAGTGTGCAGAAATCCTCACATCATTTCCAATTCCAGGGATGGAAAGCAGAAATCCCACATATACCCCATTCCCAGTCCTCAATGACACCTGGATTGATGAACAATTTTGTGTATCTATATCATAGTCTTCATATGCTTCCTTTCAAAAAAAGTTATCTATGCTAGGTATCTGCAGAAGAATAACTATCACACATCTACTCTTCCCACTAAAGGAAACCAGATGTGCTACCATGCCAGATGTGAGATGGATCAAGGTGTTCCCTGGCTCTACATCCCTTCACTTTCCATATTATTGTATATAGATATGTAATGCTATCAAATATATTGGTTAAAATCAGTTATGATAGAAGGTAGTTAAGTGCTGTATATTTAAATATTGTATTCTATTGCTTTTATTGCTATTGTTCTCTAGCTGCTCCTGGTTTCCTTTAGGGGGAAGATTAGATGGATGTACACATGGAAGTACATATGTCCGCTTGAGCAATACGTCACACAAGCACAATATAGGCATGCATTTCAATGTGTGCTTCAGCATTAAGTGACTCTGCATAGCCAGATAGCGATGTCATTTTCTTTCCACCACAAAATACTCACAGCATGTACATGACTTCTCTTATCAATCTTACTGCTTGTCACCCAGCAATGACCTGTGTTTTGCCATTCAGCAGAGTCCAACCAGGATCTGTAGCCCTAGGAGCAATCTTAGCTGTTTCCTCATCTGCAGCAGGACTAGGAAATTGAACAGCTTTATCTTCGTTAGTGGCTGATGGGCTAAAGTAGGATTGAAATGCTTTATGCTGTGCTTTTGCTGCTGATTGCTGCACTGAGCAGCACAATATCACACTTCATTGTCCTTCAAACTCTGCTAAGAAGGAACCAAGGCTTCCCATTCCCTTCCACAGTTCGCTGTTGCAACTATCTTTGATTAATAACCCAGGTTGGACTTCAATGGATTACAATTTCCTGAGCTATTTATCTTCAGACACATTAGCCTTTTATATTTATTGGCTGTGTAAACAAAAGCCTGATTTAACAAGTGGCCTTCATAACAGGAGACAGATGTCTCCAGAACCTCGGGAACTCCTAGGATCACATCGTGTCTGAGAAAGTTCAGTGCTGGTTCATGGAGCTCAAAGGACTCAACTAATCATTCAGCCCAAGAAACAGTGGTACTTCCTCTTTCCAACTCCCGCTCAGAAATTCTGATCTTGATGCAGCAACAAAGCAGGTATGATATTAGGATTTTGCAGGTGTTGCAGGATAAACTACCAGTGAATACGCACTGAGCAATGGAAAGCACATCTATGCCATTCAGAATGTTGCTCTGTGGAATTGCATGACTGTTTTGAGAAGTAGTTTTTGAGAAGCCAGTAGCTCAAAATCCAGGATATCAGCACTATGGTTAAGCCTTATCCCCTGTTGGTTAACCAACCATGTTGACTTTCTGCAAACAGTTTAATGTTCAGCATGGCCATTGGCAGAAAACAAGCTTTAATGTATACAAGTATATATCTGTTGGCTACTTCCATGCAGACTTAAGACATGGCATTATCGGGGAGCACAGTTGTTCATTCATTCCCCAAGAGCTCATGCTTTGTGGGAGGACTATGCAAAGTTTTGTCCTTGGCCCTCTGAGAAACATTGCAGATTAAGAGATGAATCATAGTAATAAACAGATGGTCACTTCTCTGAGTAATCCCCAGCTGCCAAATCAAGAAGCCATTATTCGAAATCCAAAGATATATTTATAAGGCATGGCTTATTCATGTTTTCTCAGAAAAGCTGATGGTACTAATGCTGCTGAAAAGAAAATTCAAATGTTGATAACTTGGATAGCCCAATTGCTGAAGGATACCTTCAGAGCAAAAGGGTGACAAAGATTCGTTGAATCCCTGCCCCCTCCCCCCCAAAAACCATGAGAAATTTGCATCCATTTCTTCTCTTGAATCACTTTGCAAGTATGGTTTAAATTCTGAGTAAGGGGTAGGATGGGGGACTGTTGGGGGAACATACATTTTGTTTCTTAGGATGAAGCCCATGGATGTCACTTTAGGAATGTCTCCAAATAATCCATGTGCTTTTGGGTAAGTTACTAGAAACAATTATATCAATGTCCATTTTCACAAATCTTTTCACAAACTTCTCTTTAAAAAAAATATTTATTAAGATTTTTCAAATAACAAACCAAAAGGAAATAGGAAAAAAACAGAAAAGTGCAAGAAAATAAAAAGAGAGCCAAGTTTAAGAAATATATAGAAGATTTCTTTTTCAACAGAAAATTTACATTCTCAGTCTCCCTTTTATCTATTTTACAAGCCCCCCCTCCATTCCTTCATGTAGTCATCATCTTTCTTAGTCTATAAATCCTCAATTCATTTTTTTCTTCTTTCAGGAAAAAGTATTGATAAGGCTTCCAGTCTTTCCAAAAAGTTTGTTTTCTGACGAAACAGGTCATTTTCGCCATTTCTGCAAGTACCAACATCTTACTTCTCTATGTACTTAACAACAGCTAAGCTATTTTAAAGCTTGTCCTTTTTAGCCTCGTTCTGAAAATAAAAGTTTAAAAATCGGGACACTCAGTGCACTTCCAGATACAGGTGCAGTTCTGGCAATAAAGCAAGATGAGCAATACCTATTAACAAGATGATAGTGCAAGCAAGTCCTTGCTATTGCAAAATTTCCTGTTACTCCTGTATCTGTTGCAAATTATCTTCTGATGAAGATACTGTGTACAATTTTTGAGCCTTGATCTGCTGACTCCATCAGCACTGCTCAGTCTCTATTTGCATCCCCAGCACGCGAAAAGAGACTTGTACATTTGTAATCCATGATGGAGCTTTGCAATATTTCTTTAAGGACTGATTCCATCAAAGAGCTGTTCCCACATTGTTCTTCTTGATCTAACTGAAACAGACTAAAAAAAAATATGATCAGAAATAATTGATCAATTTTTATGTTTTAAACTGGGTTTAGAAGGATAGAGAGATGGAGAGGCTGATCACCTGGGAATGTTGTTAGAGTGAACAATGGCTAGCATGTTTAGTCTATAGAAATGTGTGGCTTTGAGAAGCCATTTCTGTTCCTCAAGCTTATTTCTACTTGAACTGGGATATAAAGGTAGGTTTCCTTAAGGAAACACCAAATTTTCTAAGCTATCACTGGCTTTTTCACTGAAGCATAAGATATAAGCAAGTCAGGTCTGTTGATGTTTTGCAAGGGGAATATTATGGTAATTTCTCTCCTTTATACATAATTTTCAGATTAAGTTATACCAAGGCTTCCGTAGGAAGAGGCAGGGTGCAGCAAATGTCATTTGAAATTTGATTATTATTTTTAAACCCTCATCAAAATAAGCCTAACTAATTAGGACAATTACACTATACTGCCACATTGAGTGGTGGGGGGGAAGATTGATTTTAAAATCATAAGCACCATAAATAAGAAGGCTTTTCAATTTGGGAATGTACTGCAGCATAGCTTCTTAATATAGAATTCAATTTGGTTGAGAAAGAAAAACTGCAATCACTGTTCCTTTGAAACTTTGTGAAAGTTGTCATGTGTCAGCCAAATATTCTGTCAATAGCTTTGAAAAACTCAGCCTAAGCAGGAAGAGATGCAGACTGTATGGCCATAATTCTTCTGCATGTAACAGCACCAGAGGTGGTATTCAGCAGGTTCTGACCAGTTCTGGAGAACTGGTGGCAGAAATTTTGAGTAGTTCAGAGAACCGGTAGCAGAAATTTTGAGTAGTTCAGAATACCATCTCTGATTGGCCCCACTAATCTCTGCCTCCTGAGTCCCAGCTGATTGGCTGGGTCTCCTTTTGTTGCCCTGCACAGGAGAATGGAGCTGGAAAGCAGGTTAGTGGGGTGGAGAGAGAATGGGGATTTTACAGTATTCTTCCCCCTGGGAATGGAGATTTCCTTCCCCTGCCATGCCCACCAAGCCACACCCACAGAACTGGTAGTAAAATTGTTTGAATCCCACCACTGAACAGCACCATGGGCCTTCATTTCTGGACTTGTCATACAGCAGATTGGGGGGGTGACAGAGAAACTGAACAGAAAGCCCAGGCCAAATATCCTTTTACTTTTTAAAGCATTTCAAGTACGGGTGGTCTGAACTCAGCCAGAGAGCCACAGGGAGCTTCTGAGCAGTTTATCTCAAACAGTGCTGCTGAAATTTAGAGGTTAAATGTTCCCCTTAGGTGAGGTGATCTGAAGTGGGGCTTCATTGGATGATCTTAAGGTCTTGGTAGAGGAGAATATTTGCAGCTCAAGGTTGAAATGAGGGATCCTTGGTGCTCTCTGAGCTTGGTTATTTTCTTGCAGACATTTCATAACCCAACCTCCCACGTGAGGTTTTGTAAGAACACTATTTAGACAAGCACAAGCACACTACAGTAAACACTATTTAGACAAGCACAAACACACTACAGTAAACCTGAACATCAGAAAAAGGAAACAGATCATTAATGCAACATTTTCCAATCAAATGCAATTTCATCAAAAAGTGCCTGACCATTCAACCCAATATGGGACAACCAACATAAGGTATAAAAAGAATAACAGTGCCATACATCAAATACATCCTAGAAACCACCAACAGATTATTCACTCACATGGTATCGGCATAGTATTCATACCAACTAAAGCCCTCCAAAAATCCTAAGTAAAGATCCAGTAGCCCCAAAGAAAAAAAAAAACAGGAGTCATTTACAACACACACTGTAAAGACTGCAACAGCCACTACGTAGGACAAACAGGCAGAAGACCAGCAGAATACATCCATGAACACCAACTAGCTGTCAGAATATATGATGAAAACTCTCTTATTTCACAAGACATAGACAGACTTAACCATAATTTCAAGCTGTGACCATCCTAGACCAAGCCATGTCCCAAAACCCTAGAGAATTTCTGGAAGCCCGGCACTCAGACAAATCGGCCATCCAAAGGCACATAGACATAAACAACTTTTGCATACCATACAAAGGAGACACTCATAAAGCCCAAAAGGGAACAAAAGGACCAAAACATCTCCCCACCAGCAATCAACACCCTGATGAGCACAGATTCACATCAGACCAACAAGACATAAATAATACCCCAATCAAAAAACTGCCATCAGTAAATAGGCCAATCAAAGAATCACCAAAAATTTCCCACCAATACTGATAGGGAAAGTCACCAGAATATAAACTGAGAGCAAATCCCACTCCCTACTAGCATTGATGATCTTACCTAGTAACTGGTACTGAAATGACTACACAAAAACAATCAGGCTCAGAGAACATCTACTAGGACCCTTGATCTTAGGGTTTGTTAGATATGTATAGGAGAAGGCCCTATTTCAGGTAACTTGGATCAGAGACACTGTGGATGATGAAGAACTAGCATAATATGTTCATATTGGCCAGGATAGTACTCAGCTGGACAAATACACCACCTACAAATAGCATCTCCATCTTGTCTGGCCTTCATCCAATCCAATTTTTTTGCCCAAGCCCTGGATCGAAATGCCCACTGTTTCACCTATAAGGATAATTTGGAGAGGAAGAGCTGCATATCTTCTGCATATGGAAGGTACCTCAACCCACATCTCCCTATAACCTAACCCAGGGGTGGGATTCAATTATTTTAACAACCGGTTCTGTGGGCGTGGCTTAGTTGGTTGGCGTGGCTTGGTGGTCATGTTATTGGCTGGGCGTGGCCAACTCAACATCACTCACATCGAGGCACGCATCTCCTCGCCCGGCCTCTCGTGACTGTGGGGATGCTGCAACAGTCGTAAGTGTGAAAAAGGGTCATGTCACTTTTTTTCAGTGCCATTGTAACTTTGAATGGTCACTCTACACAAGCAAAGTACCAGCAAAGGGGGGGGGGAACTCCAGAGACGTTCCTGAGACAGGAAGTCTAGTCCTGCCAAGAATGTAATAAGGGTTAACGGAGAGGCAGTTTCTGTAAGCAACACCAGAATGTTTCCTTCCTGCCTTCCTTACAGGATTAGGCCAGTAATTTCTTCTAACAACCAGTTCTCCGAACTGCTTAGAATGTTAACAGCCGGTTCTAGCAAATAGGTGCGAACTGGTAGAATCCCACCCCTGACCTAACCCCTACATCTACTGAAAAATGGGCCAAAATGTTTCCACCCCACTCTTTTCTCTGACATTACAGCATCACCTGAAGGCCTCCTATAACTACTTTGTGAAGAGAAAGCTCAGTTATGTAAGTATATAAGAAACTGGCTGTTCCTCCATTAGTCTGGACTTCACCGTGTTTCTTGTATAGAGGAATCCTAAAAGGGTCAAAAGCAGTCAAGATGGTGACTGTGCCTGAACAGTCCAAGCCTCACTCTAGCCTTAATGTCTGTATATGCAAGATAGATGTTCAAAATGGGAAAGGTTTTAGTCACACAATTGTGGCTGCCATATTTTCTTTCTTTCTTTCTTTCTTTCTTTCTTTCTTTCTTTCTTTCTTTCTTTCTTTCTTTCTTTCTTTCTTTCTTTCTTTCTTTCTTTCTTTCTTTCTTTCTTTCTTTCTTTCTTTCTTTCTTTCTTTCTTCTCTGCATCTTTGAACAGTCAAAAGTCCTCATCAGAATAGAAAGAAATGTGTTTCTTCCCCAGGTCTGGAGGCCAATGGACATAATTTGCTCTTCTCCAATAAGGATCAGAAATGGAACAAAGATCTGAATTATTCAGGTTTTAAAATAGAAATATAAAGTTGGAATATTTTCTATTTTCAAAGCTTTTTTTTTCCAGAACAAACTGAATCCTTCCTTTTAACTGGCGGCAACTCTTTGGGGTAGCTGCAGTGCCACTTTGCCTGCGTATGTTAAAAATGGGTGCAGATGGTTCAGCCGCAGAAACTCCCCCCCACTCTCCTGTGCTGCATTTCTTGAAGGCTGAGAGACTGCAGGCAAAGTAGGGAGGGAGTCAGTTGAAATATTATCTCAGCAAAGGTGACTCAGTCCAGGTGCTGAGGAGACAGGTGGGGAAAAGTGCCTCAAAGGGACTCTGCCTCCATTCACTCACTATAACTGATACTGGGACATTTTTCTGACAGTTTCCAAGGTTCTGTATTTACCCCAGGCTGGCATTAACACTCCCTGTCTGAAATTCCTGTCATTCTTGCTTCCGTGGCCTTGCCAGCTACCTGAGGCTCGACAGAATCATTTAGAGACTGGTTTTCATAGATGGAGAAGAAACTGCCAAGAAGAGGGGAGGGGGGTCAATCATGTCTCCTCTAGAGACTTCATTTCAATCTTTTTTCCTCCCCTAGGGCTAAAAAGCTTCAGGACTGTTACGTTTGAACGTAACACTTGGCATGGATGAATGCTGATTGATTCCCTCTTCTACAGGCCCAGGAGATAAATAAGGCCCTGGCCTATTTATTTACTGGATTAATACAATCTGGGATTCTGGTGCATTAATGCAAATTAAAATCAAAGTTAAAACAAAAACAATATAACAAAATAAGATCTATTGATAGCCAAGGCCGGTATGGCAAACACTCACTCTCACACCATAATGAACTATATTTTTCATAGTGGTAATACCTGGAGACCAGCCACCTCAGAGTTGTACATCCTCATTAATGCTTGTGGAAAAACCTCCTTCAGCAGAGAAGGCCTTCTGTTTTCTAGCTAATTACACTACTGAGGTATTCATCTGCTAAACTGTGGAAAGGCAACCAAAGCACAACTACAATGACGTGGGAAAATACCCAAACAAAGCTGAATACCATATATATATATATTCTGAGGTTCTCGCGGGTATTTGTATGTGGATCTTTGGTTATTCGGGTTTCAAGTTCTTGGTCGTGCCACATCCTCACCGAAGCCGAAACCAAGGTCCTTTCAAAAGGATTCAACTTTGCTGCCGCTCCCAAACACATCCCCACAGAAACCATCATATGCGGAGTTGAAACCAGCCTGACCAAAACCAACCCTGATGATGCTAATAGAATCAGACTCGAAATCACCAACATCCTCTGCACTAGCAAACCACCCAACAGAAACTTATCCAAAGAAGAACAAACTGCACTACTTAACCTGAAAGAAGACACCAGCATAATATTCCTACCAGCAGACAAGGGCAACGCGACAGTGGTTATGAACACATCTGACTACCAAACCAAGTTAACCAACCTACTCCAAGACCCCACATACAAAGCCCTAAAGACAGACCCCACCACCTACCTAGAAAAAAACCACCAGATCCAAAATAAAAGCCTCCCCCATCAGTGAAGAAATCCAGCAAAGAATCATACCCAGAGAGAAATCATCCAGATGCCCTAAGCTTTATGGTCTCCCCAAGATACACAAAGAAGGAACCCCACTTAGACCAATAGTCAGCTCCATAGGCTCACCTCTATAAAACCTAGCCAAATTTCTTGCCAAACAACTACAGCCCTATGCAGAATCCATCAACTCACATGTAAGAAACTCATTCCAGTTCATCGAGTTCATAAAGAAACAAAACTTACAACCCAGCGACCTACTGGTGAGCTTCGATATCATATCCCTCTTCACCCAAGTGCCAATAAAAGAAGCCTTGACAGCCATCCAAAACAAATACAACCCCCCCAAGCACATCCTAGATCTGACCAACCACTGCCTCTCCAATACATACGTCACCTACAACGGACAAAAATACAAACAAATAGAAGGAGCACCCATGGGATCACCCCTCTCACCTGTCATTGCAAACCTCTACATGGAACACTTTGAAACACAAGCTCTAGAAAAATATGATCACAAACCCAAACTCTGGCTCAGATACGTAGATGACACCTTCCTAATCTGGCCACATGGGAAAGAAAAACTGAACAACTTCCTCACACACCTCAACAGCCTACACCCCAAAATACAATTCACCATGGAAACAGAAGCTAACAATCAACTTCCCTTCCTAGATGTCTTGGTATACAAAAAACCCAATGGCTCCCTAGGACACACCATCTACCAGAAGAAAACACATACAAACCACTATCTACACGCACTCTCACACCACCACCCAGAACAGATCAATTCCGTAGCCGAGACACTCATCTCCAGAACAAAATGCTTAACCGACAAACAACACCTAGAGACCGAACTACACACTCTCACCAACATACTAACAGCCAATGGATTCCAAAGAAAGAAGATTACCCACCTAATCCAAAAAGAAACCCCAACCAAAATCCAAGACAGAGAACAAGAGAACGGCAAAGCCCTCCTCCCATATATAAAAGGCACTACAGACAAAATCAGCAAGATCCTCCAAAAACACAACATTAAGACAGCATTCTGCACAAACAGAAAGATATCCACCATCCTAAGAAACCCTAAGGACAAAATCGAGTTAGAAAACCAAGGAGTATACGAAATCCCTTGCACTGCCTGCCCCACCACATACATTGGACGAACTAACAGAAGAATAAGTGCACACATTGAAGAACATAAGAACTCAATCAAAAAAGAAGAACCGACCTCTTCCCTGGTTCAACACCTCAAAGCCACAGGATATGAGATTGACTTTAAAAATACCAGAACTATCGCCAAAACCGAACACTTCAACAACAGAATAATCAGAGAAGCCATAGAGATAGAAAAACGCCCACAGAGCATGAATAAAAGAGATGACACCTCCCGCCTACCAGCCATTTGGAAACCCGCCCTCATGAACAGACGAGTACCTAACATGAAGAATGACACCAGACCCACACCCATGAGAGCCACACAAGATGCCACCACCACTCTTCCATGTAAAAAGCAGACTCACACCCACACAGAAGATGAGACATGACCACGGACCAGAAGTCGCACTGCAGCTGCATCACTACCCACTTCAAACCCCTCCGAGCCATACATGAAGCGAACTGACCCCCACCATGAAGATGCGGCACGACCATGAACTCGAAGCCAAACAGCAGGATCACAGCTCACCATCTCAAATCCCCCAGCAACTAAGACTAACCTGAGCACAGCCAAGCCCCCACCTGAACAGAACACGCCTCCAGCCAATCAGAACACGGCCAACCCCCAACCAATCAGAACACAGCCAAACCCCTACCAATGAGAACACACCCACACCCAATCAGAACACAGCCAAGCCCCCACCCAATCAAGTCACACCCCCACTAGCAGTTAAAAGGAAGAAGCAGCTGCAAGCTCACATCACTCTGAGAAGCACAGAGCCGAAGACACAAGCCTGAAGATGATGAATGAGACTTCATCAAAACGTTGCCTAGATACTTCCAATCTTACGTGGGAGAAAACCCGAATAACCAAAGATCCATATATATGTATGTATGTATGTATGTATGTATGTATGTATGTATGTATGTATATATAATATCTTACACGGGAAAAGACCCGAATAATATATATTCATCTCTTTTATTCATGCATGATCGGAGCTGCCATCTCCCTATATATACCAGTGGAGAGGTTGGCTGTGTTGTCATTTCTTGATTGGTTGATGGAGTTGATGTTTGCAGATTGGCTGGCTTTTTCGTAAGAACATGTGTGGCTGAGGTATTGGCTGTGTGTGTATCAGCCTCCTGTGTTGTAACGACCTGGGTAATGGGCTGTGTGATGACCTTCTGAGTTCTATTGTTTTGACATCCTGGGTCTTGTGCTGTAATCTCCTGGGTCGTAATACCTGGGTCATGGGCTGTGTGATGACCTTCTGAGTTCTATTGTTGTGACATCCTGGGTCTTGTGCTGCTCCTTGGTCGTTGCCTGTGTTGCAACATCCTGAGGTTTTGTGGTGTAACCTCCTGAGTTCTGTGATATGATATCCTGAGCGGGTGGCTGTGATGTGATGTTCTGGGTTTTGGTTTGGCTCCAAGTTTGAGGCCTGGGTATGTGTTCATGGCATGTGTCCGTTTGCTTGGTTTGGAGGTCAGGGTATGTGGCAGCTGGTCATGCAGCCGTGGTCTGGTTTCTGGATGGCGGTTGTCTTTCGTCTATGGGATGGGTTTGGGTTTGAGTCTGGTGAGGGAGAATGCTGGTGTTGTCATGTGTTGTGTTGGGTCTGGTGTTGGTTTTCATGGCTGGGACTTATTTGTTGGTGAGGGCTAGTTTCCAGATGTCTGGTAGGCAGAAGCTCATCTGCCATCATCAGGCTTCTGTATTGTGTTCGTCTGTGAGTCAGACTTTCACAGCCGTTTCTGTTTTAAATTTGGTGCTAGCCTACTGCTATGCCAGAATGGTTTTTTCTTCATCCTGATTGGTTGGGAGTCTTGGTCTGTGTTTATTGGTCTTGGAGTTTGCTGTGTTCTGCTTGATTGGTGTTTCAAATATCTTCTGTCTGTTTTGTAGTGTTTTTTTTTTGTCTTGATTGGCTTGATTGTGTTTCCTGTATTGGAGGCTTTTAGTGCGGCTTGGCTTCGGGTAAACAGACGGCTATCATTTATTAGGAAGCTAGGTTTCATCTGGGTGCCTGGTTGGGGTATGTTTGAGCTGGAGGTATCAGGAGGGGTCTGTTTGTGCCCAGGTGTTTGCTTGGCTTATGGTGTGGAGATTTTTTTGTTTGTGAGCAAACTCCAAGACCAATAAACACAGACCAAGACTCCCAACCAATCAGGATGAAGAAAAACCATTCTGGCACAGCAGTAGGCTACCGCCAAATTTAAAACAGAAATGGCTGTGAAAGCCTGATGAACACAATACACAAGCCTGATTATAGCAGATGAGATTCTGCCGAAATGTTGCTACAACTTTAAAAGCACAACTAAAATGATGTGGGAAAATACCCGAACAAAGCTGAATACCATACATATAAATACCCACGAAAACTTAAGAAAACAAATATATATATATATATGTGGATCTTTGGTTATTCGGGTTTTCTCCCGCGTAAGATTGGAAGTATCTAGGCAACGTTTCATCATCTTCAGGCTTCTGTCTTCAGCTCTGTGCTTCTCAGAGCGATGTGAGCTTGTAGCTGCTTCTTCCTTTTAACTGCTAGTGGGGGTGTGACTTGATTGGTTGGGGGCTTGGCTGTGTTCTGATTGGGTGGGGGTGTGTTCTCATTGGTTGGGGTTTGGCTGTGTTCTGATTGGTTGGGGGTTGGCCATGTTCTGATTGGCTGGAGGTGTGTTCTGTTCAGGTGGGGGCTTGGTTGTGCTCAGGTTGGTCTTAGTTACTGGGGGATTTGAGCTGGTGAGCTGTGATCGTGCTGGGTGGTGGTGTGAGAGTGAACAACTTCCTCACACACCTCAACAGCCTACACCCCAAAATACAATTCACCATGGAAACAGAAGCTAACAATCAACTTCCCTTCCTAGATGTCTTGGTATACAAAAAACCCAATGGCTCCCTAGGACACACCATCTACCAGAAGAAAACACATACAAACCGCTATCTACATGCACTCTCACATCACCACCCAGCACAGATCAATTCCGTAGCTGAGACACTCATCTCCAGAACAAAATGCTTAGCTGATGAACAACACCTAAAAACCGAACTAAACACTCTCACCAACGTACTAACAGCCAATGGATTCCAAAGAAAGAAGATTACCCACCTAATCCAAAAAGAAACCCCAACCAAAATCCAAGACAGAGAACAAGAGAACGGCAAAGCCCTCCTTCCATATATAAAAGGCACTACAGACAAAATCAGCAAGATCCTCCAAAAACACAACATTAAGACAGCATTCTGCACAAACAGAAAAATATCCACCATCCTAAGAAACCCTAAAGACAAAATCGAGTTAGAAAACCAAGGAGTATACGAAATCCCTTGCACCGCCTGCCCCACCACATACATTGGACAAACTAACAGGAGAATAAACGCACGCGTTGAAGAACATAAGAACTCAATCAAAAAAGAAGAACCGACCTCTTCCCTGGTCCAACACCTCAAAGCCACAGGACATGAGATTGACTTTAAAAATACCAGAACTATCGCCAAAACCGAACACTTCAACAACAGAATAATCAGAGAAGCCATAGAGATAGAAAACGCCCACACAGCATGAATAAAAGAGATGACACCTCCCGCTTACCAGCCATTTGGAAACCCGCCCTCATGAACAGACGAGTACCTAACATGATGAATGACACCAGACCCACACCCACGAGGGCCACACAAGATGCCACCACCACACTTCCACGTAAAAAGCAGACTCACACCCACACAGAAGATGAGACACGACCACAGACCAGAAGCCGCACTGCAGCTGCATCACTACCCACTTCAACCCCCTGAGCCATACATGAAGCGAACTGACCCCACCATGAAGATGCGGCACCACCATGAACTCAAGCCAAACAGCAAGATGACAGCTCACCAGCTCAAATCCCCCAGTAACTAAGACCAACCTGAGCACAACCAAGCCCCCACCTGAACAGAACACACCTCCAGCCAATCAGAACATGGCCAACCCCCCAACCAATCAGAACACAGCCAAACCCCAACCAATGAGAACACACCCCCACCCAATCAGAACACAGCCAAGCCCCCAACCAATCAAGTCACACCCCCACTAGCAGTTAAAAGGAAGAAGCAGCTACAAGCTCACATCGCTCTGAGAAGCACAGAGCTGAAGACAGAAGCCTGAAGATGATGAATGAGACTTCATCGAAACGTTGCCTAGATACTTCCAATCTTACGTGGGAGAAAACCCGAATAACCAAAGATCCACATACAAATACCCGCGAGAACCTCAGAAAACAAATAAATATATATATATATATATATATATATATATATATATATATATATATATATATATATATATATATATATATATATATATATATATATATATATGATTTTAGCACTACACCTGGAACTGAGCAGCAAATCCACCTCTACTTTGGGACAAGATAAAACAACTTACAACTTGGAGAGCTGATTCTGAAGGTATTTACAAACAGGAAAAATTATTGAAAAATTAAAGAATTTGACAAGAAAACCCCAACAACTTCTGAAACAATTAGTGCACAACGTTTCAACAGAGAACTCACCAAAACAGAAACAGATGTTCTAACCAAAGATTCAATTATGCTATAGCACCCAAAAATCCCCACAGAATCCATCATATGTGCAGTAGAATCCAGCCTAACTAAATTAAATACAGATGAAGCTGATAAAATAAGACACCAAGTTACCAATATCCTATGCACAAGCAAGCCACCCAAAAGCAACTTACAGAAAAATGAAATTAAAGCACTACAAACCCTGAAAAGAGATAGCAGCATAATCATCCTCCCAGCAGACAAAGGAAATGCCACTGTAGTAATGGACAGAAAAGACTACGAAACAAAATTGACAGACCTACTCCAAGACTCCACATACAAACCCATAAACACAGACCCAACCACATATCTGGAAAAATTAACCAAGAAGAAAATTATAACCAGCCACATAAGCAAAGAGATCCAACACACGATTATACCCAGAGAGAAATCTTCCAGATGCCCCAAACTATACGGCCTCCCAAAAATACACAAAGAAGGCATACCTCTCAGACCCATAGTCAGCTCCAGAGGAGCACCACTACAAAACCTAGCCAAATACCTAGCAAAGCAGCTACAGCCCCATGCTGAAACAGCAGCTTCACATGTACAAAACTCATACCACTTCTTGGAAATGATCAAAGATCTACACGTGGAGCAAGAAGATCTGCTTGTAAGTTTTGACGTGGTTTCCCTATTCACTCAAGTCCCGATAAAAGAGACCCTTGAAATCATCAAAAATAAATACCAACCAGCCAAACACCTCATGGAACTAACAGAACACTGCTTAACCAACACATATTTCATATACAAAGGACAAAGATACAAACAAATAGAAGGAGCCCCCATGGGATCACCACTGTCACCTGTCATTGCTAACCTGTTCATGGAAGAATTCGAATCCAGAGCCCTGGCCAATGCCATCCTCAAACCCAAACTATGGTTAAGATACATCGATGACACATTCGTGATTTGGCCCCATGGACAAGAAAACCTAAACAATTTCCTAACACACCTAAACAGCGCACACCCCAAAATCAAGTTCACCATGGAAACAGAAACAAACAAACAACTACCATTCCTAGATGTACTAATCTACAAAAAACAGATGGCACACTAGGACACACCATATACCAGAAGAAAACACACACCAACCGCTACCTCAACGCCTAATCCCACCACCACCCAGCACAGATAAACTCCGTGGCTAAAACACTAATTACCAGAACCAAACGCCTGGCAGACAAGACACACATTAAGGCTGAACTATGCACCCTGACTAAAGTACTGACAGCCAACGGCTTCCACAAAAGCAAAATCACCAGCTTGATCCACAAAAACACACTGAAACATAATAGAGACCCAGAAGATGAACAGACCTATGGAACAGCTGTCCTGCCCTACATAAGAGGTACTACAGACAAAATTAGTAAGGTACTACACAGACATCACATCAGGACTGCCTTCAAAACAGACAGAAAAATAGCAGCCATCCTTAGCAACCCCAAAGATAAAATTGACCTGGAAAACCAAGGCGACGAAGTCCCCTGTGCATCATGTGCCACATACATTGACAGACCAATAGAAGAATAAGTACCGCCTGGATGAACACAAAATGCAGTCAAAAAGCTGGAACACACTTCCTCACTAGTCCAACACATGGAGCTACAGGTCATAGCATCAACTTCAATGGCACCAAAACCCTGGCCACTATGGAAAACCCTAGCCACAGAGTTTCAATTGAGATTGAAAAAGACCAGAAAGCATGAATAGAAGAGATGATTCCACCAGGCTGTCAATCATTTGGAAGCCTGCACTCACAAACAAAAAATCTTCACACCACAAGCCAGGCAAACACCTGGGCACAAACAGATCCCCCTGATACCTCCAGCTCAAACACATCCCAACCAGGCACCCAGATGAAACCCAGCTTCCTAACTAATGATAGCCGTCCATTTACCCGAAGCCAAGCTGCACTAAAGGCCTCCATTAAAGCAACACAATGCTGCCAGCCAATCAAGATACAAAAAGAGCCAAAAACAGACAGAAGATATCAGAAACACCAATCAAGCAGAACACAGCAAACTCCGAGACCAATAAACACAGACCAAGACTCCCAACCAATCAGGATGAAGAAAAACCATTCTGGCACAGCAATAGGCTGCCCCAAATTCAAATCTGAAACCACTGTAAAAGTCTGACTCACAGACGGACACAATACAGAAGCCTGATGATGGCAGATGAGATTCTGCTGAAACGTTGCTACAACTTTAAAAGAACAACTACAATGACGTGGAAAATACCCGAACCAAGCCACCATACATGTAACACTTAATACATAATATATATATATATATATATATATATATATATATATATATATATATATATATATATATATATATATATATACACACACACACACACACACACACACGCACACGCACACGCACACGCACAGGCACAGGCACATGCACATGCACATGCACATGCATATGCATATGCATACACACACACACCACACACACACACACACACACACACACACACACACACACATATGTAGGTCTAGGTGTGTTCGGTCTTTTCCCATGTAAGATTAAGAGTATCTTGGCGACGTTATATCTATCTCCAAACCTGGTTCTCTTGCTGTTGATTAGTATTCAGATTAATAGGCCATCTGTGGAGTGCTTCTTCTAAAAGGGGGGGACTTTCATTTAATGGTACAAATTAGAGCATATGCTTCGCATGCAGATCACTCTAAATTTGGAGAGGGACTGGCAGTATATGTTTGCTTAGAGTACAGTTGTTGTCAGACAGGAAAAGTTCCTAGCCTGTGCATTAATGAACGAAGCTGCAATTTGAATACGATTGGTGCATTCGCTCCTTTGCCTCTTCCTCCTTCAGCGCAAGAATGATGTATTGCAAGCCAGATTCATCTTGACTTTGCCTCCATTTTGATTGAGTTAGAAACTCAATTCCTACAACATCAGCTTTCATGTCTCCTTTATAACTCTCTCCATGGCCTCCTACTGGGATTCTGTCTGCCATTGTCACCATAGTTGGTGCTACCTACCTGTCATGCCGCAGCATATAACTTTTATACACTATTGTTACTCTCTAGCCCCATCTAGTGGCCTGAGGGGCAAATATGCCCCAACATACTATCTGTATATATTGTTGTTGCACTCTAGCCCCATCTACTGGCAGGAGAGTCACAATACCAAGTATATTGTTTGAAATTGACCCAACCAACTTACCCATCATCCCGCACTCTCAAACCTAGTTGCATGGTGGGAAGCCAGACTCCATTTTCCTTTAGTATTTGGAGAAGGCAGAAGTACAAAGTAGAATCCATCTTAATCTGTGGCACATGATCATCCAAGGATAAACCCACACCCCACACACAGAGCATCGCTGGTGAGATTTAAATTTCTTGTATTTATTAATTGTTATGTTCAGCAGTAACTCAATACTGTCCATCTTGTATTTGGTTCTCATTGTATGTATTCCTATTTTCCCCAGTTTCACCCTATCCTGTTCTTTCAATAAAGCATTCAGATCTATGTACATGGTCTGTTGTATTGGAGGATAAGTAGGTTCAGCTGCATGTCGAGCTGCACACAGGCTAACACGTAGTGAGGACAGAACACTATCATTTGCCTGTCTGTTTGCCTTTCTATTAACCAGCTGCTTCAGCTTGAGAATGGAATAATAAACAGGTATGCAAAAGAACAGGATTTCAAACAGGTTGATGAGCGCTCTATTTTCTATGTCTGTCTGTTTGTTTGTCTGTCTATCCATCTGTCCATCCATCTCAGATCCAGGGCCTCTTTAGGCAGAAATGATTCTTAGCAAGGTAATGAGTACTTAACTCCCAAATAAGCACACAGAAGATTAAATCTTAGCTTTCTTCCCTCACAGCATACCAAATAAGAGATTATTGGTCTTTTCTCTCTCTCTCTCTTCATCTCTGATTATATTCCAGTCTGCTGATGAGAAGATTGAACAATCATACAAAATGTTGTCATGATTTTCTTAACTTCCAATCAAGATGGTATCATGGCTTGTTCAGATTTCTCCAGAGCAAGAGATAATTTTACACTCATTCAGAATAAAATCAGACTGAAATACACACAGATGGAAGAGAGTATGCTCTGCATGCACAAAAAATGGTCTACAGGTGTACGTTGTGAGGCGGCAATAATTGGTGTAAGAGCCTGCCTCCCCCACATATGAAGAATATATGGCAAAATAAAAGGTTTTGGGGGAAAAAGAGGATATAAAAAAATAAAACAATTCTGTTTGCAAAGAAGTCACCATCCAAAAGCACAGCTATATCCCCTGTTTGGGGGCTTGTAATTATGATGTCTTTATAAAACCACTGCTTTGTTACAGATAGAAAACTGTTTTCATTCTTATTGTACCTGAAGACCCGACACTTTTTGTAGAAATATATATAGGGAGACCTCCCCTCCCAAAATTAGCAATAACACTTAGACTTATATACTGCTTCACGGTGCTTTATAGCCCTCTCTAAGTGGTTAACAGAGTCAGCCTATTACCCCCAGCAATCTGGGTCCTCATTTTACCCACCTCGGAAAGATAGAAGGCTGAGTCGACCTTGAGTTGTGAGACTCAAACTGCCAAATTGCAGTCAGCCAGCAGCCAGCAGAAGTAACCTGCAGTACTGCACTCTAATCACTGCGCCACCATAGCTCAATAACAATCTTGAATTGCCTCTACAGATCTTTAGAGAACCTCTTTGATATTAAGAGTTGGTCATCTTAAAAGTCTGTGGACTCGGTGGATGAAGATATTTATGAATGGGCACTTTTAAAAAGGAGTAGTCATGGAGAAGATTCCAAGTTGGAGGGCTGCCCTCTTAAAGCATATCAGGTAGCATTTCTGGCAGATTGACCACATTTCAGTCTCCAGAAGTGATAGTACATGAATAGTACATTATGCAAAATGTATTCTTTTCTTCTGTTGAGGGACCCTTTACCTTGCCAAAGCTGCAGATGGGTCTTTAAATCAGTGGTGATTTCTTTGGCCATTCTCACTAGACCTGGAGCCTGAAGCTCAAATCTACCACTTGTAAATCATGAAACCTGTGCAAATCAACCCTGGTTCAATCTGAATTAGAGATTCAAGTTGTGAAAGGAGTGTGATTAGATTCAGCTTCTGAATCAGAATGGATTCAGTGAGAATGCATTCAACTTGAGATTTGAGGAGGGGAAAAAAAACATAGTCTATAATGGGGAAGCACCTGCTGCTTTGTTGACAGAATGGGATGAAGAATAAATGAGATGACAGAGCCTTTAGAGGACATTAACTTTTACATGTCTTACTGGATATTTTCAGGTTTCCTGCAATAATTTTAAGGTAGAAATAGCAAGGATGAGGAAAATATAGCAGCATTTGTGGCATTGGACAAAAGCTCCACCCCTTTTAGATGTGATGGCATCATGCACTTAGAAAAGGGGAGGGGCTTTATTCAGTCTGACCATCCTTTGCCCTCCCTGTGGATGTAATGGCGCAGCAGCTTCCAAATGGTCTACCCAAGATCCTAAAAGAAGTTGCACTGAACCAATGCAGAAAGTACTCTATTCTAGCTTAAGAGACTTTCAAAAACTAATTTAACACATACTTTTCAACACGAAAATCTGAAGAGTGATCACATTGTTGGTTACTATCTGTAGTTACTGGATTTTATTGGGTGGAGGGGGGGAGAGCAAGATTGGCAAACTGGACCTTTCCCAGGAAGGATTGAGTCATTACTTGACTTCAACAGGTGCCAGGCTAGGTGGGGCAGATATTGGCTTCTGACAGGACCACTGACTTGCTCTTGTGCAGGTAGTGCTTTCCGATGTCTAGATTTTGTCAGATACCGTGAAGGCTGACATAACCATTTGGCTGCTACTGGGAAGGATCATTTCATTGCTTGCAAGACTCAGTTGTGTTTGGGTTGTAGCTTGCTGGTAACAGGAACAGTGGTGGGATTCAAATTTTTTTATTACTGGTTCTGTGGGCGTGGTTGGTGGGCATGGTGTAGCTTGGTGGGCGTGGCAGGGGAAGGATACTGCAAAATCCCATTCCCTCCCCACCTCACTAATCCACTTTCCAGCTCCATTCTCCTGTGCAGGGCAACAGAATAAGACCCAGCCCATCAGCTGGGACTCGGGAGGCAGAGAATAGATGGGAATGGGGCCAGTCAGAGGTGGTATTTGTCGATTTTCTGAACTGCTCAAAATTTCCGCTACCAGTTCTCCAGAACTGGTCAGAACCTGCTGAATACCACCTCTGAACAGGAGGCAACAGAAGCAGGTTAGAAAGGGGACTTCTGGTTTGCAGGGCTTCAGCAGCAGGCAGGAATCCGCGATCGTGCACGGTTTCTGCCTGGGCTTGCCGCTGGAGCGCCCCGAGCCAACTGGCTTCGGGGCTAAGCCACCCCGTAGAGGTGGTGAAGAGGGGGGAGATCACCAGCAGGGTCGAGGGGAGCCGCATCTCTCCTCCTCAGCTGGCCAAACTCCCTTTCCCGAAGGCGGTAGGAGCGGTGGTCAGAAATGGCCACCTCAAAGAAGCACTCAACCAGAAAAGAAAATGCAGGAGGAAAATAAGAAGTGAAAGTTTTGGCTGACCGCGTTAAAAAGCAACAACTAAGGTACCCTGGAATTTAAATTTTATAAAAGATAACATCGCTCCGAAAGAAGAGTCGGAAGCAGCGAAAGAAAGTGAAAAGGGAAAGTTTTTTTTTTCTTCTCTCTCCTTCCTTACACTGACAATTAAGAGATCTGAATAAGAAATCAGAAAAATCCGCTTTGGCATCAATAGGCCATTAAGCTGAAAATATAATTAAATGCCAAAGGGACAATAAAGATACTTAAAAAATTTTTTTTTCTATAAGCAGGAAGGGAGAGGAAAAGAATGAGGGCAGGATCTGGAGGGAGGAGACTGCCTGGACTTCAAAAGAATCTAAAGTAAAATCTCAATAAGACTTCTAAAAGATACATTTTAACTGGAACTTTGCAACTAAATAGTAACCCCAGGAAGAGAAAATGAAAAAAGAAAAAAGTGTAAAAAGAAACAGCTTGTGTGTATTTGGATTGCTTGGTGACTTTTGGATTTTTGGTTATTACCGTATTTGCCGGCGTATAAGATGACTTAAAAACAATTGGGTGGTTGTTTAAATTTTTTTACAATGGCATCACTTGTGGATGAATTGAAAATGGAACTTAAAAAATATAAAGAAGAGGCACAAGAAGGGAAGGGCTCTTTTGGCTTCGTTTTCAATTCTTAGAAATGGAGATTTGTAACTACGAAACAACAAGAAAAGACTGTGCAACAAGAAGATCGGGACAAAGAAGAAGCCATCTTTAATGAACAAGTAATTCTATATGGGGAAGAAAGGGGAAAGTGGGGAAAGAGAATGGAGAATTTAAGACTAAAAAAAACAGCCAAAAAAGGGAAAAATAATTTGAAAAGTGGATATAATTTTGGAAAGCAACAGAAAAGGGGAATAAAGAAGAGGGAAATGGAGGTGGAGAGACAGGGGGGTAAAAAAGGGAGAGACAAGAAGAGAGGGAAGAAGGAAAGGAAGAGAAGTTATAAAGGTGCGGAGCAAGATGTAAAGAAACAGGATTTATTTAGAAATAATGTGTGAAAATTTAACTGAAAAAGGGATTCTGTGAAAGTACATAAGATTTATTGTTATATTTGTAATAGAAATAATGTTAGAAAATTGGAAACAACATATGATTAAAAAGAGGGATAAAATAGTTAGTGTAATTTAGTGAAACGTTTGTGAATAAAATAAATGAAATAAAATAAATGAGAAAATTGAATCAGCAAGGAACGGGAACATTTTAATTAGTCAATGTTTTAAAAATATAAGTGAAGAGAGGGGGGAATTAACTATGGAAAGTTTATAATTGTTCCCATAGAGGTATGGTATTTATTTGAAAAGTAATGTGCAAAATGTTAAGATTTAAATGAATATTAATATTAATGATAGAACTGAATTGGAATGGATTGTTGTTTTAATTATATTATACATTTATAATGTTTTTTAATTTTTTAAAAAATACAGTGTGTAGTTTTAGAATGTACCAAGCAGAATCCGAATGGAAGTTATGTATTATATTAAGTGTTATAATTTTAGGGGAAAGATATAAAGGCGTCATACTCCAATCAGTGATTACAGGAGAAATTTTGTTTAATGAGAAAAGATAGTAGACAGTTGAAACAGGACAGACAAAGAATATAAGTATAATGATTTGAATTGAGATTAAATAAATAAAATAAAATTAAGAAAGTTAAAAGAGGGGAGAAGCTATACAGAAAATGTAATAAGATATGGAATGGAATATAAAAATGAGCATGAACTTGAAGTTGTGTCTGTACGAAGAGATGTAACCCGGGATTATGCTGCTTTCAAAAAAGATGTTTTATGTTTTTATGTTTTATGTTTTGTTTGTTTGTGTTTGTTTTTAAAAACCAATAAAATTTATTAAAAAAAAAAAGAAGCAGGCTAGAAACAATAAGTTGCAGTGCCACAGAGAATGGCAGGCCATAGAGGAAGAAGTTGTCATTCATAGTCTTGTTATCGCCTATTGTTAAAAGCAGCATACCACTCTAACCCCCTACCTACACTGTACATAAAGCTGCAAGTCAAGCTGGAAAATTGTATCCCATGTATAACAACCCAGAAAAGCCATCACACTTACGACAGAGCTCAGAAGCATTTGATTTCAGATTTCATTCCCTTTGAAGTGGATCGCTTGCTTTCATTCACTGAGCTGCTTCAAAAGAGTGATTTTATGCTATGTTTTGTGAAATGAAGCACCTCTTTGAAGCTTTGCACTTAAACCAGCGCTTATATGATATCTTTGTCTCTCTATCTTCAAAACTACCCAAATCCTGGATTGCAGTGTTGGCATCTCATAGAAATGAAAGTGTTTCTTTTAACATGCCTGCTGGCCACTTCTTTTCTCCCGTGCACCAATCAGAAAGCAGCGTTAGTGATGCCCCTTCCTAGAAACAACAGCTGAGAAGCACCACCATTCTTCCTTCTGAATGATGCCTCCTGCTCTAGTGTTGCCTCGGCTACTGGAAGATATTTTTTTCTTCCCGAGCGGATGGAGCACAATTGGGGCAAAGAAAAGAGATGACACGTCTAGGCAAATCTCAGTGTATGGTAATAGCAGATCAGGCTAAGGCAGGGCCAGCTTTGACTGCAGATAGATATTTATCAATCCCTCTGATGCAGACCATGAAAGTGGGGTTATCTGATTATCAACACAGTGTACATTCCAGCAGCATTTTTATATACCAGAACAAGAACAACTAAATAGGAAGCACTGGCAAAGGGAAGCTAATCTGTCAATGTTATAGTCTGATAGTCTGACATACTGGCCTGTGAAATACCAAATGAATAACTGAGGTTTATAGATTAAGGGAGCTGCATGAAACCAGAATCCTTTCTTTTTGAAGCTTACAGCTTCTTCATTTCATTGAAATCTTCTTAATTTAGGAATTGACAAAACAGAGCAAATGACAGTTTCCCTTTCAGACTCTACCGATCCTTCATAATGACACCTCTGCTGTAAAATGCATTGAAAATTAAGTCAGAAAGTAAGATTTTTTTCTCTGTGATTGAGAAAACAGAAATGTAATTAACATTCTCAGGCAGTCTCCTTAATACAATGGGAGCGACAGTTAAAAGAGGAAACCAAATAATAACTTCAGCAGGGGTCAATCCCTGTCAAGAGTGCCTTCTTGATGGATGACCTTCAGGAGAGAGACAAAATGAACTCTCACATCATCTTTCAGTGTCTTTGGTAGCATTTACTGTGGTATCTTTCTGAACTGCCTCCAGGAGTTGGGAGCTGGTGGCACTCTTTTCCAATGAGGACACACATTTATGAGGGCAGATCCAGATCCAGAAGTAGCACTGAGTGACCATGTTTTTATGCCTTGATATTTATACTATTAAAGACATATTTGTCCCCATTGTAAAATGCTACCTCCATGAAGCCATTTGGAGCAGTCTTTAGGAGTTCTGAATTATGAAGTCACTGTATATAGACATCACCCAGTTCTATTTTTTCGAATATATTTGAGTTCAGAAAGGTCCAAGATTGCTTTTGACTAGTGTCATGTCCTGGAGGGTTGAATGAGAGGCTGATCTGAGACATAATTATGATGAAACAGAAACATATCTGTAGATGAGTGGTCCCAGGACCCAAGCATGGGGTTGTTAGTTTGTTCTATATGAGGGTTTATCTAATATATTTAGTCAATGGTGCCATTTATTATCTTTGAAGTCTGGGGAGCCACCATGAAAAGTGACATCTGTTATGAATATATAGCTAATTCAGAGGTGGAGTAGGTCATGATTGGAAATATGTGTCCTGCATAGACTTGTTGTGGTCCCCCGGCAGCCTGCAGAGCTGACAGCAGAGTCGGACAGTGGAGAGGAACATGGGCCAGTCCTGGAGTCTGGGGAGGGCTCAGACAAGGGATCTGCATCCAACATAGAGATGGGGCCAGGGCCACTTGAGAGTTATGTGCTGACTCCGGAGCCTTCAGAATCTGACATCAGCGAGGCAGAGGAACACTGGGAGCCTGTTCCCAGTGTGCGCTTGCGCAGAGCTTCCAGAAGGCAAAACAAAGGGGGAGACTCAAGAGTAAGGCTTGTAGATGATTGACCCCTCCCATAAGACATAAAGGATGAGCAAAGGGACATAAGCCTTTTCAGGAAGCAATTTTATTCGTTCTGGTCGGTTTAAAATCTGAAGCTCCATGTTGACTTTGTGCTCTGTTTGGCCTTGTACAGCTAATTGACAATTTAGTCATCGGCAGCATTTCAAGGGAGATAAAGGTGGGTGCTTATCAGCCTTATCCTGAAAAACTGTGGCAGACTTTTGTTGGACTATTCATAAACTGTTTGGGACTCATTATGGACTGTGAATGCATATAATTCACAGCCGCTGAAATGTTTAAAAAGGCTTTTGGGAACAGCGTGTGATTGTTACTGTCTCAGGAAGCCTTGGTCAGAACAATACTATATTTGTATAGAAAGATTGTACTGATACATATACTATTGGAACATCTTCAGATTCTCTATTAACATAGACATTCTTGAAGAATTTGGGGCTGGGTTATCTGAATCTCGCACCATTTGTAAGCCCATTAGGTTATAATGATCATCAGACAATTGTGTTGGTTATGGTATCCTGCAGAAGAGCTAATGGCTTTAAATCAGAAGGAGGTCTACATGTGTATTCCTCTCTCCTCTTGAAGTATCACCCCTTTGCTACATGACAAATATTTCTTTATGGTTTGGTGCATTTTAAAGACCAAATCCTGACATTTAATGTTCGATTGATTGTATTGATCTTTATTTTATTGATCTTTTGTTGGCTTTGTGAGATTGCTTTATTGTATTTTATCCTGTTACCTACTTAAGAATTTTTTAATATTAAATGGGCTACAAATATTGTCTAATAAATGAACAAGCCAGGATGGATGTCTTTCAAAGAAGGTGCAACATGCATTGGTTCCATCCTTAGGACATATTAATTAATTTATTATGTGTGATATTATGGAATAAGCAGATCTGCTGGCTGGACCACATTAACTGCTTGTTTCTATAAAGTCAAGTTTCAAATGACTTTCTGGAGAATGCATCATACTTTGTACAAGATTTAATTTTCTGGTCTGGTTCTTTCATAACTGAGCAACTGCCCACAACTTTATTTCAGTTGCACAAGAGCCAAGAGTTCAGTGAGAGTCTTCCTACCTGTTAAGTTGAGCAATTGTGATGGTTCTGAAGAGACTCCATGTTTTCAGTATAGTTATGGAGACTGGCTGAGAGACAGATTGGCTTGGTTGCTGTTTTGTACAAGAGGACAATAGAGCATTGCAGAACTACTGAGCAAATGGACTGCTACATCACAGCAGTGCTGTTCTTATGTGTGGATAAGCCAACATGTCACTGCACACAGCATGGAGCTGCCTCTCCTGGCATTCTTCCCTGGCAAGAAAGCAGATGCCACTAATACAGTCATGGGAGGTTAACAAAGAAAGGCAGCGGATTTGCTCTACTTGGCACTGGGCCTCAACTTGACAACAATTGTTAGATCCCCATTCTGAGAAGGAATTGGATAAATTGGAAACAACCCAAAGAAGAGAAGGCAAGGAGATTAGGAATCTGGGAAGTGATAGTTCCTCCAGAGAGTGGAAAAATCTTTACATTACATTCCGGAAAAACTATGGTGAGGGCAGAGGGTAAAATGGATTCAAATAATTATGCTAATGATGATTGGGCTAATTTATTTCTCCTGTCCTTGTGGAGGAGTCAAGGACAAATAAATGAAGTGAAGAAAGTTTTAATATTGCATCATGGGAAACTCAAGTCAGATATTAGAGAAGATATGGCCTGCTTTTTAAATGGAAAGAATGGGCTATAATAGATTTAAGTTCAAATAAAAGATGAACCCAAATGGCTTTTGATTTCAATATATTCTATATGTATAAAAATGAGTTTGGTGTAATAGTTAAGATGTTAGACTGGAACAAGGAAGACTGAGGTTCAAGTCTCAGCTATTGGTATACTATTTTTCCTCAGACCAGTCTACCTTACAGAGTTGTTAATGGGAAGATTGTGGCTACATTCATACTTGGCCCATCACCAGTATGGATCTTTCCCTGCTTTTTGAAGATCAGATGGATAGTATCTTCCATTCCCACGTGATTGTGAATGTACCCTGCAGCAATGTTTTCCAACTTTGATTCAAAATGCTATTTTTCAACTTGAGCCATCTCAAACCCTTCAGAACTGATGCACTCTAGTGATTCATTCTAACCTTGCAGCAGCCCCAGCTTTCATTGGTTGCAGTTCCTGGCAGACTCCTTTCCCTTCATCAGCTAGTTGCTGCCCTGGGCAGCCATTTCATCTTGGACTGCAAGTCTTCTTGCTGTCTTCTTTATTGGTGAAGCTGCCATTTTGTATCATTTTGTAGTGGCCTGTTAAGTCAAATAACTATCTTCATCCTCAGAAGTTCACGTTCTGCTCATGCTTTACAAATTCTAATGGGTATTCTTTTAATTTTTGCTCAGATATTGTCCCTTTGCTTTCTATCCCTTGTACCGAATTATGAAAAGCTTCTCTTTCCTTTTTAATTCTTTAAGTTGACACCAAGGGCTGCTTTATTTCCATGAGCCTAAACTTGCTACAAGGTTTTCAGGACCATTGAAAGAGTGCAGAGTAGAGCAATAAAGCTATTTAAGGGACTGGAGGCTAAAATATATAAAGGATGGTTGTTGGAATTGGGCATGTCTAGTTTAATGAAAAGAAGGACTAGGGGAGACATGATCACTATATTCCAATTTCTCGGGGGTTGCCACAAAAAAGAGGGAGTTAGGTTATTCTCTAAAGCAGGGGTCACCAACCTTTTGGACCCCAGGGACCACCAAACTCATAATTTTAAATCCCGTGGACCACTAATTTGAATTTTCACTGACGGTGGTGCAGGAAACTTTGGCCGGGCTCTCAAGAGATGAGAGTGACTCTGGCTGCTTCTCTCCGCTAACAGGCAAAATTGTCTCTAAGTATCAACAGTGAGGTGTCACATAAAATGGTTCATTCTGTATCGTTGAATTTCTACTGCTTATTGCCTCAGGTATTAAATACTGTCACTTTGATTAGGAGGGGGAAACATTTACTGTTTTGCATTTCTTGATTATCAGAAGCCACTCTCCAGCCAGTATAATAAAATGGAACTATTTTGCCATTATATTACAATTTCTCTTTCTCTCAACAACCTCTCTACCCCAACTATTATATTTATCAGCCTGCAATGGGCCAGTAACATAAAATACAAGAAGCCTTGCCAAAAGGCTCTGATTTTGTGACAGGGACCCACACCACAAAAACATGAAACTCTTGATTCCTCCACTGTCCACGGGAGAAAAAAAACATGGCAACACAAGGAACCAGGAATCTCCCCTTCAGACAAAGGAGTGGCCGGCTGGATGTGGTTTTACACCCAGTGGTGGCAGAGGGAGGGTTTTGGTTTTTTTTTAATTAATTTTTTATTCTAGAAAAAACATTATTTGACATACATTTAAAACAGACATTATATATATATATATATATATATATATATATATATATATATATATATATATATATATATATATATATATATATATATATATATATATATATAGTATTCAGCTTTGTTCAGGTATTTTCCACATCATTAGGTTGTGCTTTTAAAGTTGTAGCTACAACTTTAAAAGCACAACTATAATGACGTGGGAAAATACCCGAACAAAGCTGAATACCATACATGTAAGTACCCGCGAAAACATACACACACACACACACACACACACACACACACATATACATACATACATACATACATACATATATACATTTTACAGCATATATTGAGCAATGGTTAAATTTTTTTTTCTTTATCTTTATCATTGACGTGATCTGCCTTGTTACAATAACTCCTTCGTTCTTTTAATTTTTTAATTTTTCTATATAGTTTATAGTCTTCTGTCATTTCCATAACTTATCCAAATATCAAATATTACCTTTTCTTTAACCACTCAAACCAAATGTTCCATATTTCATAATAGTCTCTATCTTGTTTATTTTTTAACAATTTGGTCAGGCTATCCATCTCAGCACATTCATGTATTTTTTTAATTACCATATCCTCTGAAGGAATGGAACAGTTTCCAGTTTTGTGCGTAGGTTATTCTGGCCGCAGTTATGATGTGCAAAATTAAATATTGATATTTTTTCTTCATGTTTAAATCTATCATACTTAGCAGAAAGGTTTCGGGTTCAAGTTTTAAATTTTGTTTTGTTATATTTAAAATCCAATTTCTAATATTTCTCCAAAACTTCTGAGCACATGGGCAAGTCCACCACATGTGAAAATATGTTCCTTGTGCGTAGTTACATTTCCAATAGTTGGGTGGTAGGTTGGGGAACATCTTAGCCAGTCTCGCAGGAAGTAGGTGCCAGCGATGAACCATTTTGTATAAGTTTTCTTTATACGAGACTGACATGGTTAATTTGTAATTTGTTTGCCAGATGTGTTCCCACTTATCTAATTCAATACTATGACCCACATTTTTAGTCCAAATTATCATAGATTCTGTGACTGTTTCTTCTTTTAATTTGTAATCCAAAAGATATTTGTATGTTTTACTAATTGTTTTCTTTTCCTCTCCTAGCCATATTTTATCTAATTCTTGTGGGGTCATATTAAAGCCAAATTGTTCTCTATCTTTTTTATAATGGGTTTGTATTTGTGCAAAGGGCCACCATGCTATCTCCTTTCCTTGAATTTGTATTTGGTTCCTATTTTTAAGCTCTCCAGTATCATATAATAAATCTTTATACCTGACAATATTTTCATAATCCAATACATTTGGATGTGTGACTGCTTCCAATGTAGATAGCCACAATGGAACCTTTGGGTAGTGGGTTTTTTTTAATCTTTCCCCAGATATTGAACAACACATTTCTTACATGGTGCCTTTGGAAATATGAATGTTGTTTAGATTTTCCATCCCACATGAAGGCGTGCCAGCTAAGTTGGAGAACAAAACCTTCTAATACTAATAACCTTCTATTATCTAATTTAACCCAATCCTTAAGCCAGTTTACTATAGCAGCATCATAATATAATTCAAAATCTGGAAGGCCAAATCCTCCTTTATTCTTGGCATCCTGTAATAATTTATATTTCACTCTGGGTTTTTTCCTCTGCCATATAAATTTAGATATACATTTGTTTAATTCTACAAAAAATTCTTTTCCAACTTGACTGGCACTGTCTGAAACAAGAACAACAGTTTTGGCAAAATATTCATTTTTACTATACAAATACGTCCCAATAGCAATAACTGCAATTTGGCCCAATTATCTAAATCTTTAACTATTTGCGTTATTAACTTATCATAGTTATCTTTTTTAATCGATGAACATCTAGCAGTCAACCAGATCCCTAAGTATTTTACTTTATTTACCACCTGCATACCTAATTTATTTGCTAGTTCTTCCTTCTGCTCCTTTGTACAGTTTTTTGTTAACACTTTTGTTTTTTCTTTGTTAATTTTTAACCCTGCCACCTTTCTGTATTCTTCTATTTCTCTTAGTAGTATAGGGCTCGCTTCTAAGGGTTCTTCTAATATAAATGCCATATCATCAGCGAATGCCTGGAGTTTATATTCCTCTTTTTTAATTTTTAGTCCTCTAATCTCTTGTTTTTGCCTCATTTGTACTAAGAGAGTCTCTTCTGCCAATATATACAATAGAGGAGCTAGGGGGCAGCCTTGTCTTACTCCCTTATTTATCTTTATGGTATCTGTATTTTCCCCATTTATTAATATTTTTGCGGTTTGCATGTTATAAATTGTCTTAATAAATCCTATAAAATTTTCACCAAATTTCATGCCTATCAGTTGTTTAATAAGGAAGTTCCAGTTCAGGTTGTCAAATGCCTTCTGGGTGTCTAAAAATATCAATGCCATTGTCTTGGTTGAGTATACTTCATAATATTCTAATATATCCATAATGGTTCTTGTATATGTTTTTATTTGCCTATGGGGGAAGAAGCCATTCTGATCGGTATGGATAATTCTACTTAATACTCTCTTTAATCTTTCCGCCAATATTGTAGCCATTATTTTGTAATCTACATTTAAAAGTGATATTGGTCTATAGTTTTGAATTTTTTGTGGGTCTGATTGTTCTTTATAAATAAGGGTAATATATGCTTCCAACCATGATTTAGGCATGTTAGCATTCTCCAGGGCTTCATTGTACAAGTTCACCAATATCTCCTCTATTGTTTCTTGGAATTCCTTATAGAATTCTGAAGGAATTCTGAATTCTGGGCCAGGGGTCTTATTTGCTTTTTGTGTTCCAATTGCCTTCCTAATTTCTTTTATAGACATTTTATTATTCAAATTTTGTTTCTCTTCATCAGTAATTTCAGGCAGGTTCTTTTCATTCAAATATTGATCAATAGATTCTTCTGGTATTTCTTCCTGTTTATACAATTTCATAAAAAATTCCTTAGCAATTTCTTTCTTTTCTTGGTCTGCGTGCATAATTTCCCTTCCTGATCTTGGAGAGCTATGATCGTTCTCTTTTCTTGTTCTTTTTTAATTTTATGGGCTAACCACCTCCCTGGCTTATTTGCATTTTCAAAATAATTTTGTTTTGCTAATTTAATTTTTCGGGCCAAATCTTCCTGTACATTTAGATTTATTTTATGTTTTACCAGATCAATTTCTTTCTTAATGTTTGAATTGTTTGGATCCTTTTGTCTACTTGTTTCCAAATCTTTCAGTTTCTCCCTCCATATGTTTTGTTGCTGTCTTTTTTCTTTATTCTTTTTAATACTGTAAGCAATAGTTAGACCTCTCACATAGGCTTTGGCCGTATCCCAAAGATTCTGTAGAGAGGTATGTTCTCTTTTGTTTATTTCAAAAAATATGTTCAATTCTTTCTTTATCATTTCAATATATTCTTTATCTCTTAATATGGTATTGTTAAATGTCCATCTTCCAATTTTTCTCTTTCCTTTCCATTTAATTTGAATGGGATTATGGTCAGCCCATAGATTTGGCGAAATCTCGATCCTTTCAATATTCTCCATTAACCCAGGGTCCATCCATATCTGATCTATTCTGGACCAAGAGTGGCGGGGGTTCAGAAAAAAGGTATATTGTTTTTTATTTGGATTTAATTCTCTCCACACATCTTTCAAGTTAAGTTCTCTTACCATATTATTAAAAGATGAAGGGAGTATTCTCCTTTCCTTTTTTTTTTTTTTGGGGGGAGTTCTATAATCTTTATCTTTGTCTGGGACCTCATTATAGTCCCCTACAATGCATACATTAACATACTCAAATTCTATTATCTTATGATGAAGCCTATTATAAAAGTCTTTTTGGTTTGTATCGGGGCATATATTGTGACTAATAACATCTTTTTCTGATTTACATTTATTTCTATAAAGAGCATTCTCCCTTCTTGATCTTTGTATATTTGTTTATGTTGCAACCAATCCTTTACTATACTACAATACCCCCCCCTTTTTTTTGTTTGCAAGTGCCGAGTACATTTTACCCAAATTTATATTCTTTAAGAGGTCTGCTTGATTGTCTGGAATATGCACTTCTTGGATACAAGTTATGTCAGCATTTTGTTTTTTGAGTTTCTCAAATATCTGTTTTCTTTTTGATGATAAATTTAAACCATTGATATTGAATGAAAATAAAGTGATTTCTCTATCAGTGTCACTGACTGAGTGTGAATCAGATTCTTTTTCTCTGGAGAGTTGTTCCTCTTGGCTTCTTGTATTTAGGTCGTCTCTACTTTCTTGTTCTTCCTCGGGTCCTAGGTGTCGTTCACGAAATTCCTGTGCTTTTTCAATTGTATCAATTTTGTATTTTTTGTCCTGCCATGAAACTAAAAGCCCCCCTGGGGTGAGCCACCTAAATGGAATACCATTTCTAATAAATTGAGTTGATAAAAATTGGTAGCCCCTTCTCTGCTCTCTGACTCTCCTGGGTATTTGTTTCAGTGTAACCATTTCATGATCTTTGTATACAAGTGCTTAATATAGAGCAGGTCTCGTGTTGTCTTCCTCGCAAATCGAATATAAACCTCTTGGTGTAGTCTATGTCTCCTTGCATAGGGCGTATATACTCTGTAGACCTCGTCTACATCATTTTCAATTTCCAGTTTGGGTTTCTGTAAAGCCGCCACTATCAGATTCTTCATAATTGCACATAAATCTTCCTTTTTGTCTTCCACCACATTTTGGAACCTAAGATGAAATGATGCCTTCTCTAATTCCATGTGTACCATTGAATCCCGTAGTTCGCAGTAGAGCACTTTCCAATTTTGTTTTGAATCCTCTAATTTCTTCTCCATCATCTCCATTATTGCCTCTACTAAATTTAATTTCTGTTCATTTTTTATCACTTTTTCCTGCATCTTTCCAATCTTACTGATGATTTTGCAGATAGCTTGGCTGATCTCCTGCCCCTTGGAGTCAAACCGCTGAAGCAGAGATTTCCAACCCCACCATGGGCCAGTCCCATATTCCAGAGCTGCAGTAGTCACAAGACTCTCCCTTTGGTCATCCTGCAGCCGCTCATCCAGGGCAGGCTGGTGCACAGGCCAGTCCTGTGACTACTGCAGCTATGGACTTTCCCACCAACGTCAGCAAGCCACCCTGGGGTGGATTTCCCCCGCCATTGGTCTTGCTTTACCTTCCAGTTCCAGCTCATGTGGCTGTACTCAAGGTAAGGTTTGTGCTTGGCCAAAGGGTGGGGGCCAGTGGGTGGGCGGGCCATGTGGGTGATCCCGCACAGCCTTGTGATCCCGCACAGCCTGGATTAATTGCTTTGGGGGGGACATTCTTCTGTGGCCCACCAAAATTTTCTTGCGACCCACCAGTTGGCGACCACTGCTCTAAAGCACCTGAGAGCAGGACAAGAACCAATGGATGGAAACTAATCAAAGAGAGAAGCAACCTAAGGAGAAATTTTCTGACAATTAATCTGACAATTTTCTGACAATTTTCAGAACAATTAATCAGTGGAGCAACTTGCCCCCAGAAGTTGTGAATGCTCTAACATTGGAAATTTTAAAGAAGAGATTGGACCATCATTTATCTGAAATACTATAGGGTTTCATGCTTGAGCAGGGGGTTAGACTAGAAGACCTCCAAGTTTCCTTCCAACTCTGTTATACTGTTCTGTTATTCCATCCAGATTTCCTTAAGCTTTGAGGAGGGGGGGGGGAGGGAGGGAGAGAGAGAGAGAGAGAGAGAGAGAGAGAGGTGTTATACATTATGCAAATATTTTCTTATATAGACCTTCAAAAATAGTGTGACTATATATTGCAATGTATTCAACATCCACAACAAGACATTCAATTGCTATTTGACCCTCATAGAAAGATGAGACTTCCTATATCTGATAAATCTCAATATAGAATAATAGAGTAATCCTAGCATTAAACAGCCAGTTCCCCTATTGCTTTGATTATCATAGCATCAGAGGAATGATGGTTCCATAAGGTGAAGAAAAACAAAAGGGGCAAGCCTATTTTAGTATTAAAGGAGATAATGTGCGAAGAAGGTGAAGACGTCCATGTGCAAAAATCTGGGGAAGCAAAGGCAAGACAGGGGGACAAGTGAGAAGGAGCCAATCCCTAAATAGAAAGACAGGAACTGGTACGCTGTTCCACATAGAAGCCAGCAAGTGAAGATAGCCTTCACTGTATTGGATAGCAAGAAGTGGGGGAGAATGACCAATAGGCCATGTGATGGCTACAGTCAAGGCTGGGTATCAGCCTATGTCCAATGCTACCTCCTACCACCTGGAATTGGATTGGAATTTCTGAGACTGGCTTAAGAAACAGAGGGAATCAGTACTGGGAAGAAGCAGCTTAGACTGCAGTGTGCAATGGCTCAAAATGAAGAGAGAGATTGTCTCATGCAGTGGTATGAGAGAGCTCCTAGTATGAAGTGGGGATTTAAATCTAATAAATTGTTTTTAGGTTAGAAATTAGCCTTGGGCTAGAGACGTATAACAGCTTTTATGAGAAGTTAAAGCAGTTATAAGAGATTTTTTGATCTAGAGAATAGGACATATTTCTTTCATCTCATTGCCACTTTCATCTCATTGCCACACAATACAACTGTGTGATACTTTCTGGGGACTTCGGTTGTACTGTAATATTTTTTCCCCAACATATTATTGTGTTTTAAATTTTTTACTGTAAGTCAGATAGAGTTACTAGGGAGACACAGGCAGTATGTACATTTAATGAACAAACAAATTAATAAAAGTTTTTACAGATTTCTGAAGGCAGTTATGCAACCTTCTCCTCCCAAATTTAGTTCACCAGAGAGCGAGCAAAATAAATCTATATAACATGAGCATCAACCCTGTTTTTAATCAATATCACTCTCCTTTCCTCCTTCTACTTCCTATCATTTCTGTCTCTGAGTGGCCTATCTTTAAAATGTGAACAATAATATTGTAAGAATGATGATTCCACAATTCCATAATTAAGGGATGCTGTTCTTTAGTGAGGCATCACATGACTGCAATGGAGTTACTTCTGTTGTGATTGTTAAGCGAATCACCCATAGTTGTTAAGTGTGACATTATGTGACCACAACTTCCAATTTTACTGCTGGTTTCTCTGTTGACACTGCTTGTTGGAAGCCAGCTGTGTTGATTGTGTCACTGTAGGATGCTGTGAATCTTAAATGTCCTCCAGTTGTGAAGAACCCAAATCTCAATCATGTAATCACCTGAACGCTGCAACAGACATTAATGTGAGAATCAGTTGTAAAATTACTTTTTGAGCGCTGTTGTAACTTGAACAGATGTTAAATAGAGCAGTCATTAAGTAAGGGCTAACTGTATCCCCAAACCCACAAGGAGCTCAGGTCAATCCTTCCACTAGCACAACTACACATTCATTCCAGAGGTGGTATTTAGCAGGTTCTGACCAGTTCTGGAGAAATTTTGAGTAGTTCAGAGAACCGGCAAATGCCACCTCTGACTGGCCCCGCCCCCACCTATTCTCTGCTTCCCGAGTCCCAGCTGATTGGCTGGGCCTTCTTTTGTTGTCCTGCACAGGAGAACGGAGCTGGAAAGCAGGTTAGTGGGGTGGGGAGGGAATGGGATTTTGCAGTAACTTTCCCCTAGGAGTGGGGAAAGAATGGGGTTTTTGCAGTATCCTTCCCTTGCCACGCCCACCAAGCCACGCTATACCCACAAAGCCATGCCCACAGAACCGGTAGTAATTTTTTTGAATCCCACCACTGATTCATTCATTCCCTTTTCTCAGTCAGCATTGCACAACATGTTGTATTCCTGGTTTCCTACAAGTGACGTATACTTCAAAGAGGCCACCTGCTCCAGCCTTGTTATTTTGCCTCTCCATGGAATGAAAACACAATTGTTCCAAAGTATCTACGAGGGCTAAAATTTTCCCAGAGAATAGAACGAGGGAGGCTAAAAGAGCAGAGAGACACAACTTTATGTAAGCACATTAAGGGCTGTACAAATGATCGGACTTCATGATTAATAGAGCTTCCCGATATGCATGAATATTAAATGCCAGCAGACCCAGCTCCCCACACAATGAATTCTATATGAATCTTAAGATAAATCATATGGTTAAGTTTGCAGCAGCTGCACCTCCTTGCTGCCAGCTGCCTTCCAAAAACCATTTGAAGACAGACAAGGGAGGGACAGAGAGAAACAGCCAGTTTTCACAGGAATACTGTAAATACTTGTCTTTATTCAAATCAAGGTAGATATATCCAAGGGACCCTTAGATTGTATGGTGTTGGGGAAAACAACAAGAAAGGGCTGGGTGGGTGGTGTTAGGAAAACACTGTGTCAAAATACCTTATGTTGTCGGGGAGGTCATGTAGAACATGGCATTGATACTATTTTTAAAAAATCTGTGCTCGCGGGGGGTGGGGGGCAAGCACTAAGTTAAACTAAGGAAAAGAATCTGGCAGTATATGTTGTAAAACCATTCTCTAATAATCTAAATTGTAAAATATATTTTTAATTGTTGTTAATGTTATTGTTTTGTTTTATTTTTGATACTTGGCTTTCCCGCTGCCTCCTTTTGTGGCTGTTGCCCATAACATCTAATCCAGTTTCCCATCACCTGAAATAGTTCCCATGGAGTCCACTAGGAAGAAGATTTTGACTGGGGCCCTGTAAACCTTGGAGTCCTATAAATCTTAATTCCAGCTTTGACACCTTGACTTTGCATCCTTTGGGTTTACCTGCAGAGGTGGGTTTTTCTTCTGTGTGTGCACCTTCAAGACAGTGTTGATTCCAGGTGTTGATTGCTAGACTAATTTCTGGTGTTTTCTTGGCAAGATTGTGGAAGAGGTTTGTCCTTGCCTCCTTCTGAAAGTAACTGCCCCAAGGTCACCCAGCTGCCTTCATGCCTATAGTAGGGCTATAAGTCACAGCCTCTCCATTTCAAATGCAGTCTCTTAACTACTACCCCAAACTGGATGTCTACCTCTAGCATTAGGGATGTAGAATCCAGCTGGTCTCAATGTGCACTGAAGCTTTTTTTCTTCTGTGGGCCACTGTTATGGTGGTCTTTGCTTGAGCCACTACTGTTGGGTAGTGGATGCCCAATAATGGATTCTGTAGAATATCCACCGCGTACAGAATTCAAACGTGTGTGTGTTTCATATATTACTGGAATTTCAGAGCAGCTTTACAAAGATTGTAGGACTGTTTATGTATTATTCACATTTTATGCCACCTTTGTGCTGAAGTCACCAAGGAAGGGTACAACAAATCAAAAGAAAACAATAACTGTATAAAACGAACCATAAAACCATAATAAAACATTAAAGATGACAATAAAATGGCTATATCATTTTAAAAGGCCACATTATAGTTTTTCTAAATATTGAGAGAATGATGGTAAATTATAACCTCAGGGAGAGAGAATTCCACCACTGGGGAAAGATAAAGGAAAAAGTGTTTTCTTAGACTTCCATATGGGATGGTGCAGGTGGGTTTTGCCTACAATTCTTAAACACTGGATAGGATAGATTAAAAAAAAATGCAGCACATTGAATTCAGCCTGAAAAACCCTTCCAATTTTATACCAGTTTAAGTCTTTCAATAATGGGGTAGGACAATGCTGATTCTGGGCATTGATGAAGATGGTGCCTTTTGCCCCCCAATGAAGTTTGAGGGTTATTGAAACAAATTGCTGGCATCCGGGTTGGGGGTTGGATATCCTTGTATGGACAGATGCTTTTCCTTTAGCAACCAAAGTGGAGATATAGATATATTTGTTTGTGCGTTAATAAAAGGTTGAGACAGGAATAATGCTTAATAAAAATATTGAGCATTATATATATTTCTAATGCTCCAGGAGTGGCCTGAGGCAAAACAGAAGATGCCATCTCTCTCACCCATTCCATATGCAGAAGCAAACTGGACTTCCATAGGAATATAACTTCAGCATAAGCAGTAAAATAGCACCCCCCACCATCCTTAAGACAGCATTATAAGTTAGATCCTTCAGGAAAGAGAATGCCCAGAGGACTTGGAAGAACTATTAGAAACCATTGCTATCTCCAGCATTTGTTATCGGAGGCTGCTTTCTGGAAGGGCTGGGTCTAGATGACCCAAACACATCACATTGATGTACAGATAGCCCTCAACTTATAATCTTTTTTTAGTGACCATTCAAAGTTACAACTACACTAAAAAAAGTGACTTACCACTAGTCTTTGCACTTATGACTGTGGTAGCATCCCCATGATCAAGTGATCAACATTTGGGTGCATGAATTAATGATGGTTGCAGCATCCTAGGATTGCTTTGCAATCCTTTGCAATCTTCCTTCCTTCCGTCTTCTGACAAGCAAAGTCAATGGGAGAAGCCGATTCCCTTAATGACTGCAGTGATTCATTTAACAACCATGGCAAAAAAGTTGGAAAATTGGGTGTGACTCACTTAAAAAATGCCTTGCTTAGAAATGGTATTTCTTGCCTCAGTTGTGGTCATACATCAAGGATTACCTGTAATAAGAAAGGTGATAGCAGGTGAGGTCCAGGCAGTAACTTAAACATCACTGGATCCCACCTGCTTGGGTAATTTCCATCCAGTTTTCCACTTCCTGTTTTTTGGAGAAAATGGTAGTACAACTTCAGAAGATCCTGGATGGAACATATCATCCGGACCCATTTCATTGGGCTTCAGGTCTGGTTCTGGGACAGTGAGGCATTGGTCGCACTTGTAGATGATATCTGGTGGGAGTGGGATGGGGGTAGTGCATCCATCCTTGCTCTTTTTGAACTCTCCAAATGATGCTGTAGTTGGTCTCTCTTGTGGTGCCTGGGTGCTGTAAAATTTGGGTGAAGGACAACAGACTTCAGCTGAACCTTGGTAAGAATGGAATGGCTGTGGGTTCAAAGAGCCTTGGGATCTGGGGGTTTGTCATCCTTAGTTCTGGATGAGGTTGCACTACCCCAAGCATGGCCAGTGCACAATGTGGGTTCTTGTGCGTTGTGGCTCCTGCAGAAAGAGCAGGTGGCAATTGTGTCTAAGTAGAGTCTTTGCACAACTTTGTGTTGTGAGTTGCACTCTTTCCTGGGGTGTGTCACTCATGCCCCGGTCATCTCCTGATTGAATTACTGCAACATGCTCGACCTGGTAGTACCCTTGAAGATATTTGGAAACCACAACTGGCTTAGAATTCTGGAAGGTCCTTGGGTGGCAGATGTGGCATCACTGTTACACGAGCAGCACCGGCTGCCACTTCGCTTCCGACCAATTCAAGGTGTTGGTCATTAACTTTAAAGCCCTGCATGGGTCCAGGGTACCTGAGGAAACTGTCTTACCCTGAGAGGCTACTCTGGCCCACTCATTCCAGCAGAAAGGGCCTATTGGGGAACCCTGTCAGACAAAGAATTTTAGCTGGTGGGGTCCAGGAGAAAACCATCTTCTGTTATGGTCCTTGCCCTCTGGAGTATTTTCCCGTCAGGGATGAGGTCCACTCTCACACTCCTGGCCTGGCCTTCCAGAAGTGCCTAAAGACTTGCCTCTGCCATGTGGCTTGATATGTTGGGGGTGGTGGTGGCTGATTAGGTAGAGAAGATTCTCACTGCCAGGCCAATCATCAGCCTGGTTGTTAGCTTTTCTATTCATCCCCCCCTCCCCCGCAATTTTAATTGTATTCTGACACTTTTAAACTTTTTATTATATTATAAGCCATACAGAGTTACTCTATCAGAGAGATAGGCAGCATAGAAATTTAATAAAAAATAAATAAATAACTAATCAATATTATTACTTCAATATTACACGCACATAACATAAACTGATTTGCCTAATGATTTGCCTAAGGCCATGCAAGCTCATACAGAAATAATAACTGGACCCAGAAATTCCTGATGAGTGTTTCAGTCTCCATACTATTTAAAGTTATTTGATGTACTTCCCAGGCACATTATTTTTCTTAGTATGATGCAGAAATGGGTTGCCATTGTCTTGCTCTGGAATGTTTCCTTGATTTCTCAGCCTGTAATTCAAGGAGACCTTGATAATCTCCCATTCAAGTGCTAATCAGGATCAATGTTGCATCTATTGGGTGCCTGTTAAATAGGCAGGGATCTCTCAAAGTCAGTTTTCATTTTGTTTCTGAACTTTTAATAATAGAGGTTTTAGTAATCAAGTCTACACGACCAATCAAAACATTATGTAGTGTGTTATTTATGTATTAAATATGTTTATGTCATTTTGTGCATGAAGTGAAAAGTTGTATAAATATTGAAGCCAACTTGATTTAACCCAGTGGTTAAAGGCACCAGAATAGAAACCCCAAAACTATGAATTCTGGTCCTGCTGTTGATCAGGATTCTAATAATTCTGGTGATTGGTTTAAAGAATCTTTTTTTTAAAAAAAAGTTTATTTACGTTTCATATATTTAAAACATTTTAAAAAAACAAACAAACATATAAACAAATATATGTACATATATACATTTTGCAGTAGGTATTGAGCATTGGTTACACTTTTCTTTTCTTTTTTTTCTTTTACCCCATAACATTGACGTGATCTACCTTGTTAGAATACCTTCCTCGTTCTTTTAATGTTTTAATTTCACAGAATACTTTATGATTAAACGCACGTCCTTCATAGTTTCATAACTTATTCAGTTGTCAAATATTGTTTTTTCTTTAACCATTCGTACCAACAGTTCCAAACTTTATAGTATTCACTATCTTTGTTGTTTTTTAGTAATTTGGTTAGGCTGTCCCTCTCTGCACACTTGTGAATTTTTTTAATGACCATCTCCTCTGAAGGGACAATAGACAGTTTCCAAGTTTGTGCATAGCTTATTCTGGCTGCCGTTATAATATGCAAGATTAAATATTGATACTTTTTTCCCTATTTTTGAATCTATCATACCCAGCAAAAAGATTTCGGGTTCAAGTTTTACATCTTGTTTAGTTATATTTAGAATCCAATTTTTAATATTTCTCCAAAACTTCTGGGCATATGGATATGTCCACCACAGATAAAAGTATGTTCCTTGGATGCAGTTACACTTCCAACAATTTGGGGGGAGGTTCGGAAGCATCTTAGCCAGTCTCGCAGGTGGCAAGTGCCAATGATACACCATTTTATACAGATTCTCTTTGTACAAGGTTGACATAATTAATTTGTAATTTATTTCCCAAATGTGTTCCCATTTGTCTAATTCAATACTGTGGCCCATATTTTTGGCCCAAATTATCATACATTCCTTGACTATTTCTTCTTTTAATTTGTAATCCAAAAGATATTTATATATTTTACTAATCAATTTCCTTTCCTCTCCATGCCAAATCTTATCTAATTCTTTGTAGGTCATATTAAAACAAAATTGTTCTTTATCTTTTTTGTAATGTGTTTGTATCTGCACATAGGGCCACCATGCTATCTCTTTTCCTTGGATTTGGATTTGATTCCTACCCTTTAACTCTCCGGTTTCATGTCGTAGATCTTTATATCTTACAATATTATCAAAATCTAAAACGTTTGGATATGTAACTGCCTCCACAGTAGATAACCAAAGTGGGACCTTACAGTAATGTATTTTTTTAATCTTTTCCTAAATAGTTAATAACACTCTCCTTATATAATGCCTTTGAAAGTACAAGTGATATTTACTCTTTCCATCCCACATAAATGCGTGCCATCCAAGTTGGAGATCAAAGCCCTCTAATGTTAAGATCCTTTTATTTGTCAAATTAACCCAGTCTTTGAGCCAGGTTGCTATCGCAGCATAGTAATATGTTTCAAAATCTGGAAGACCAAAGCCTCCTTTCTTTCTATCGTCCTGTAACAATTTATATTTTATTCTGGGTTTTTTCCCCCTGCCATATAAATTTGGATATATGTTTATTTAGTTCTTCAAAAAAGCTTTTTTCCAACTTGACTGGCACTGTCTGATATAAGAACAACAATTTTGGCAAAATATTCATTTTTACTATTGTGATACGACCTAATAGAGATATTTGTAATTTAGCCCAATTATCTAAGTCTTTAAATATTTGAATTGTTACTTTATCGTAATTATCTTTTTTAATTGACAAGCACCTGGCTGTCAGCCATATCCCCAAATATTTTACTTTATTTACCACCTGTATCCCTAATCTCTTTGTTAGTTCTTCCTTTTGTTCATTTGTACAGTTTTTTGTTATCACTTTTGTTTTTTCTTTATTAATTTTCAACCCTGCCACCTTTCCATATTGTTCTATTTCTTTCATTAAAATGGGTGTCGTTTCCAGGGGATCTTCCACTATAAAGGCCATATCGTCAGCAAATGCTTGAAGTTTGTACTCCTCTTTTTTAACTTTTAATCCCCTGATCTCTTGATTTTGTCGGATTTGTACCAGTAGCGTCTCTTTTACTAATATATAAAGTAGGGGAGCCAAGGGGCATCCTCGTCTTACACCCTTATTTATCCTGATATTATCTGTATTTTCCCCATTTATTAATATTTTTTGGGTGTTGTATATTATTTTAATGAATCCTAAAAACATTTCACCAAATTTCATGTCTGTCAGTTGTTTAATAAGAAAATTCCAATTCAAGTTGTCAAAAGCCTTCTGGGTGTCTAAAAACATCAGTTCCATTGTCAAAAACCCCCCCCCCGCCCCCTTAGTTGTTGTGTACTTCATAGAATTCTAAAACATCCATAATTATTCTTGTATTTGTCTTCATTTGTCTATATGGTAGAAACCCATTCTGGTCAATATGAATAATCCTGCTTAATATATTTTTTAATCTTTCCACCAATATTGTGACCAAAATCTTGTAATCTACATTTAAAAGTGATATTGGCCTGTAATTTTGAATTTTTTGTGGCTCTGATTGCTCTTTGTGAATAAGGGTTATATATGCTTCAGTCCATGACTTTGGCATATTAGCACTATCCAAGGCTTCATTACATGAGTCTGTCACTAACTCCTCCAGTAACTCTTGAAACTCCTTATAGAATTCAGATGGAATTCCATCCGGGCCCGGGGGGTTATTTGGTTTTTGGGCTCCAATTGCCTTTCTAATGTCATCTATCAATATTTTATTATTTAAAATACATTTCTCTTCATCCATAATTTTCAGCAAATTTTTTTCCATCAGATATTGATTAATAAGTTCTTCTGGTACTTGATTGTATAGATTTGTAAAAAAGTCCTTAGCAATATCTTTCTTTTCCTTAGCCTGAGTATATACTTTCCCTTCTTGGTCTTGGAGAGCTATAATCATTCTTTTTCCTTGTTCTTTTTTTATTTTATGGGCTAACCATCTCCCTGGCTTATTTGCATTTTCAAAATTTTGTTTTATTAATTTAGCTTTTTGGGCCAGGTCTTCCTGCATACTTAAATTTATCTTATGTTTACTCAAATTCCCTTTGATCATACCTAATAAAAATGGGAATTTGAGTAAAGATAAAAGATATCTTATTGTACACATCTTAACTACAGCAAGAATCACGTTAGCACAAAATTGGAAGAGTGATAAAATACCACCAGATGAAGTTTTGATTCAAAAAATAATGGACTGTGCTGAACTAGATAAATTCACTATGGAACTGAAAGGCAAAGAGGATTGAGAATACTATGCGACATGGGAGAGGTGGTACGAATGGGTGAAGGATAAGGATAAAAATAATGTATAGTCACAAAATAAGAAACATGTATATACAATGACACAATAACTGGTAATGGAAATGAGATTTTTGTATTTTTTGTTTTTAAATAATATTTTTTTTAAAAAAAATTATCTTATGTTTTACCAAATCTATTTCTTTATTAATATTTTGATTATTCGGATCAATTTGTCTACTTGCTTCTAGATCTTTAAGTTTCTCTCTCCACACGTTTTGTTGTTGCCTTTTTTCTTTATTCTTTTTAATACTACAGCCAATAGTTAAACCTCTCATGTAAGCTTTTGTTGTATCCCAGAGGTTTTGAAGTGACGTATGTTCTCTCTTATTTATTTCAAAAAATATTTTCAAGTCTTTTTTCACCATTTCAATATATTTGTTATCTTTTAGTGTACTATTATTAAATGTCCATCTTCCAATCATTCTCTTTCCTTTCCACTTAATTTGAATAGGGTTATGATCAGCCCATACATTTGGAAAGACCTCTATATTTTCAATGTTTTCCATTAAGCCTGGGTCCATCCGTATCTGGTCTGTTCTGGACCAAGAGTGATGGGGATTGGAAAAAAAAGTGTATTGCTTTTTAGTTGGATACAGTTCTCTCCACACATCCTTCAAATTTATTTCCCTCACCATGTTATTCAAAGAAGATGGGAATAGTTTCCTTTTATTTATTTATTTATTGGAGCTTTTATAGTCTTTGTCCTTGTCTGAAACAGCATTTAAATCTCCTACAATACATACACTTGTATATTCAGTTTCTATTATCTTGTGATGGAGTTTATTATAGAATTCTTTTAGATTTACATTCGGGGCATATACTGTTACTAACAAAATCTTTTTCTGGTTTAATATTATTTCTACAAATAACATTCTTCCTTCATCATCGTTATATACTTGTTTGTGTTGCAACCAATCTTTTATATATACTACAATATCCCTTTTTCTTTTATTTGAAAGAGCTCAATACATTTTTCCCAATGTAGTATCCTTTAGAAGGTCTGCCTGTTTATCTATGATGTGTACTTCTTGTATACAAATTATGCATTTTGTTTTTACGTTTTTCAAATGACTGTTTTCTTTTTAATGTTGAGTTTAAACCATTGATATTAACTGAAAATAGGGTAATTTCTCTGTTCGTGTTACTGTCTGTATAGAGCATTTTTTATTTCTTTCCTTGTTCTGGGTTCTCTTGTACTTGGTCTGTTGTCTTCTTCTTCTTCTCTAAGTTTCTGAGATTCTAACTGTGGTGCAAGTTCTTTCTCTTTGGAGAATTGTTCTTCCTGACTTCTTGTGTTTGAATCTTCTCCACTTTCACATTCTTCCTCAGGTCCCAGATATTGTTCGCAAAATTGATGCGCTTTCTGTATTGTGTCAATTTTATATTTTTTGTCCTATCATGCTACTAGGAGCCCTTCCAGGGTGAGCCATCTGAATGATATACCATTCTTAATTAACTGAGATGACAAAAACTGGTAGCCCCTTCTTTGTTCCCTGACTCTCCTGGGTATTTGCTTCAACGTTACCACTTCATGATCTTTATATATCAGTGGCTCATCTCTGGTCTTGCCGTATAGCATGTCTCATATCGTCTTTCTCGTGAATCGGATGTGGACTTCTCGGGGTAGTCTGTGTCTTCGGGAGTAATCCGTGTATACTCTGTAAACTTCATCAATGTCATTCTTGATTTCCTGTTTGTCTTTCTGTAGGGCTGTTGCTATCAAGTTTGCCATTATTTCACTTATATCTTCCTTTTTATCTTCAACAACGTTCTGGAATCTCAAATAAAATGATGCTTTTTCTAATTCTATATGCACCACGGAATCCCGAAGTTCACAACATAAGACTTTCCAATTTTGTTCCAATTCCTCTAATCTCTTTTCCACCACCTCAGTTCTTCCCTCTACTGTGTTTAATTGTTGCTCATTTTTTGTCATTGTCTCCTGCATCTTTCCAATTTTACTACCCAGATTTTGTATCTCGTTCTTCACTCCTCCTATTTCCGTTCTCATTTCTAATTTCATGTCTTTGTGATTCCTCGCTATCAGTTCATGGGTTTTTAGCATCATTTCCTGCATCATAGCAAGTGTTGACTGTACTGCTTGCAAACTTTGGGCAGAGCTTGTCTTTTCCACCAGTAACATTGCGTCAATCGATCTCTGTCCCTGAGGTGAAGATGTCACTGTTGTAGGTTTCTTCCCTGATTTTGCAGTTGTAGTTATTGTTGCCATTTTAGCTATTTGGAGGAGCTCTCTCCAATCCACCATAAACTATCTCTAGTAAAATTATATTGTCTTCTCCTTTGAGTTCAGTATATGTATTAATACATATATTGTTAATTAAGAATTTTCTATTATAGATAGTCCCAGACAAATCTTATTTCTATTTCTTAAATACTCAAATATTCTAAGGTTTAGAAAGTTAAATATTAATCCAATATAGATATAGTTAATCCACTATAAATACAATTAGATAGATATAAGTATACTTAACCAGAAAACAACAGACCTATATAATTAATTAATTAATATAAATAGTTAAAGCACCCAGCTCATTAATATATTTGAATTCCTATATATATGAATTTATCTATTTCCTTAAGATTATATATTTAATCGAAGTAGGTAAATCTAATTTCTTTTTTTTCTAAATTTCTTATATAATATTTTTAAACAAAAATTGATTAATATAATTTATCAGTAAAATAATAAGATAAGGATAATAGTATTATATAATTATTCTTTGACCATCTAATTCATATGCTTATAGAATCACTTTCCAACAATTATTCAATTTAATCCAAAAAGTTCAATCAGTATTAAGCAATATTCTATATACAAATTTCTAATGTATTTACTTCTATCAAGTTAGTTTTCTATCAATGTCACTTAAGTAGGTTTATATTTTACCAATATATTTGAAGTTAGATCTAAAGTATTTTTGTTAACTGTCTGACAACAACTCTTAATTCAAAATATTTTCATTTCAAGTTGCACAGTCACTTTCTCCATTTCATTTCTTCTTTCTATTTGTGTATTTTCTTCTTACTCTTTTGTTCTTTTACTTCCACACGGTCACAGTTCCACTTGTAAACTTTAAATAGATCTTCCTTGTTTTATTGTCAGAGTTGTCTATTAATAGTTATCAAATTAAAGTTTCTTTTCCCCAGTCCTTTCTTCCAATCTTTCAATGCATCAAAAGTTCTTTTCCAAGTTTTACACTCTTAACTGTCCTTTTGCTTTCCTATACCACTTAACTACTTTCACTTCTTTTTCTTTCTTTCCTCACTTCTCAAATAAACGGACAATAAAGTTCTATAATTCACTCCTCCACTTGCAAAGCAAATGTTATTATCTCACCCTTCATCTCCTCAAGTTTCACGATTCCATTAGTCAGCATAAATCTCTGCCATTGTTTTGGTCAGCACTCCTGTCAATAGTTCCGCCACATCACCACACCACTCAAATCGGAGCTTCCTTTACGATATACACCAATATTCTGGAAATCTTCTTTAAATACACCTTTCCAGTGCTCAGCCTGTTGTTTCCCTCTTTTCACTTCTTTTAATCAGCTGGGCTGCTGCGTTTCTGGTTCCGATCGTCACGGTCGTCACAATCTCCCTCTTCTGCAGTTGTTTTTTTGGGGGGTTCTTCTTCCAGTCTCCAGGATCGTGGCACCTCCCCAAGACCTCCATATCTTCCCCTTTGTTTGCCTACCCCTCCGGGGTCCGACACGCTCCAAAAAGCCACCAACTAGCGAAAATCAGAATCTTTCAGAGCGGCGATCCGCTCCTCAGCTCTGCACCGACACAGCGCCCAACCGGAAGTCCCCTGGTTTAAAGAATCTTATGTTGAAATGACAGACAAAAAATTCAGACGTTAACAGACCTTTAGAGTTATGAAAACTTTGATAAAGAAATCACAAGCTTGCAGCTGAACATGTGATCATAACCTCAAGATGTGTGCACAAATATTTTTGTAACTTCTGTACTTTGTCTCTTGTAAGCAGTGTTCCTGTCATGTAACAGGGAAACTTATATACTGTATGCTTGATTAAAATTGCATTTGGGGTTCTTCCAGCCTTATGGGAGACTCAATTTTTGTCCAGCACTGAATAAACGCGTAACCTAAAGAGAGTACCTGGACTCTGCCTTTTGATTGCACTGAGCCACACCTGATTTCCTGCTTAATATGCCTTAGACACCAAATCTGGGCAAGTCACTTTCTCTCAGCCCTAGTAAGGAGGCAAGGGCACAATTTCCAAAAGCACTTCCAAAAATCTTGCCAAGAAAACAGAGGGGACTTAATTGTTGTGATTGCCTGGAGTCAAGACTAATATGAAAGCAACAAATACATACAGAATTTAACAGCGTCACAAGCAAATTTAACTTCTGTAAAGTGTGGCAGTCTTTATGTTAAATGTACACCCATTTAACACACACTTAAATATATTTCAGCAATTTCGCTGCAATGAAGCCTGTGCAAAGCATGAGAAGAAGCATGTTGCAAAGTGCATTATCACTTCTTCAAGTGCCAAGGCAGCTGCGTCATCCAGAAGGCTCAGTGTGTCTGCTTTGGGATCTTCCCAGGTGGTATCCCTGTGTGTGTACAAGCACAGCTGCTTTGCTGGGGATCTTGACACTTTCATTATATTGTTTGGAAAAAAATCCGAGCTATAGTGATCCCAGGAGAGAAAGGGAAGTCGAGGAAGTCCTGGTACAAGCAGCAAGCACAGTGATTTTGTTTTATGGAAACGTTCTGTCATATCTTATTAACGTTCAGTTATTTCTTATGAGAGAAACAAATCCATTATGGGTCTGTAGCTACATGATTTATTCTGCTGTGACTTCTATGTAAAAGGTCAGACCTCTGACTTGCCCATGGATATTTGGTGATGCTCTTTTAATAAAACAAATGAAATGTTCATTATTTCCTCCCCATGATTACATCCGAATCAAACCTCTTCAGAAACTCTCCAGATGCTGCTCCTTGATTAAAGAGGCTATGGTACACTTCTCCAAATCTTATGGTATCACCCCCTTCTGTCTGCTGAATAAACAATAGAGTTGTCTTTCTTGGGAGTGATCTATCTTTGTATTAGCAAAGAGAAATTATGCAACAGCTACAAGTGACTTCAGATAAACAGGAGAAAGTGCAGTTGACTGACGTGTCCAGCTAGCAAGGAAAATCTTTTGGCCAAAACAATCTACCTGTTACTGATTCTTCCTGGTGGAAGCCATTTGTGGCTCTCTGCACACAACGTTCAGTTCTGTTGCTGAATTAAGATGCTTCATTCTGGATCTGGATTGCTGAACAGATGTAAACCAATTGAAAGCCTTGTGTGATCCTCTTGAGGAAAACCCGGAGGGTTTGGAAACATTTTGATGCAAAAATGAGCCAATAATATCTTGCTAAAGAGCTCTATGAGAAGCTTGCATGCAAAAGAAGGACCAGGGGTGACATGATGGCAGTGTTCCAATATCTAAGAGGTTGCCACAAAGAAGGGGTGGTGGTCAAGCTATTCTCCAAAGCACCTGAAGGCAGGACAAGAAGCAATGGATGGAAACTAATCAAGGAGAGAAGCAACTTAGAACTCTGTTATCCTGTATTTTAAAAAGGTCACTTTAGGTTTTAAGCAGAACCCAGAGAGACTAACATAGATTTTACTGATTGGCCATCTTGGATTCTTCTTCATGGCCTAGGATTACCAAACTGCAATATGGATCTTCTTTTTTGCTATCAAATTAGAGAACCGAGAATGGAAACAACTTCTCTATCTTACATCCAATTGCTACCATTCAATCACCTCCCTCCCTTTACTGGCTATTCTAAAGAAGACTTCCGATGTGCTGTATAACAAGTAGGACAAAAGAGACCCCAGCAAGACCAAGAATGGGGCAGAAAAGAAATAGGACCTATTGTAGCTACCTTATTGCCAGTTCACCTTCAGAATGCCATGTCAAAAGCCAGTCTTCCTCATAGCAGCAATGTTTTGTAGTTATTTTAAGGTTCAGTGTGTCAGTCATACCCAGGAGTGAACAGAACACACCATAAGTAAGTTTACTGTGGTAACATATTGTGTAAAACCTGCACCTCTGAGCTGTCTCTTCTCATGGTGGGAGAAAGGAAAACAGAGGAGAAAGCAGGCTGAAGGAACAGATTTATTCTTCCAGTTGGGGGAAATCAAAAGAATCCAAGAGGAACTGGCTTGTTTGCTATCTCTATCCCTAATCTTCTTGATGATCAATAGGATAAAAGGTTCAAAGTATTGATTTTTAGTTTCATCTGTAACATTCAGAAGTTTGGCATTCACCTTTCAAACCTCACAATGACTTGCATTTCAACTCCCAAAATTCAACAGTCCACACAAAGGCCATTTTGATATTAGATTGTTCTCAGAGATGAACAAGAAAAACAAAGTGTAACCTAATAGCAATGAAATCTATAGCTGACATCTTTAAAATACATTTGTTTACTCCAAAACATCAACTGGAAAAAAAGAAGCATTTGTCACTTTAAAAAGCTTGTGTTGTGTGTGCTAATTCTCTCAGAAACTGCATTTAGTATCATTAGTGCAATAGGCAGGGGTGAGCTTTTAAACAATGATGTGCGACTCAGTTTATCCATTTGCCAATTTTATTTTATTTTTTTGCTTTAAAAATGTTTTTATGTTAGCAGAGGGCAATTTTAAATACACATCAGTTAACCAAGCTAATTTTCCATTGCTAATTTTCCTCCCAGCTGGTGTATTTTATATAGATCTCCAGGGTACACTTTTTTAGTGGACAGCTGCACAAATGGTAATGCTATATATGCACTAATAAATAAAGTTGCTTATATGGGGAACAGTAAACCCCTTTTTGAAAGAACCCATGTGCCTTGTAAGTGTCTGAAGTCCCTTCTATTGTACAGTGTGGTCTTAAGATTACCATTCAATGCATCCCCAGCTCTGGTGTATATGGATTCTCTGCCCCCCCCATCCCTTTTTTGGGGATCTCAAGACCTCTTTCTACTGTAGTATTTTATTCTCTTTCTGGAATCCCCCACCTGCTAGGGTTGCCATCAGTGCTCCAGGGAAGGAATCCATTCTACTGATGCATATGTCAGAGGAATTGAAAGCCCTTGAAAATATTTTCTCAATCTAAATTGCACACTGACCTCAGCAGGGCTGAACTCATAACACGATCCAGGTTATGAACTGTAAATCAGCAGATGTGCAAAAAAAATAAAATAATAGTAATAAAAATAATTTTAAAGATCTATAAATTTAGCTACCCGGATCTGTCACCGAACAGATTTGCTGCTGCATTGGATTTCAATGCACACATCAGGCTGGACCAGCTATTAAGAGACCAGTGAAAATTCATTTTTCCTTCCTTGTAAAAGTCAATGGCTTCCCTTTTGGAGGTCACACGCAATCGCTTTGGTTGATAACCAGAGCGATGCTCATGAAGGCCACTGTCGCTTAGAAAGGAGAATGTGGGCCAAGGTAGAAGCAGGGTTAAGAGTCTGAAGGGTCGTGACGTCATGACATTTCAAACTGGCAGTTCAGAAACAGAATTTTTTATCTCTCAAAGAAAAATAAAAGCACGGAGGAGAGAAGGCATGAGATTAATGGCAGAAGCAAAAGTAATACTTCTTTCCCACTTAAAAACAGTTTCCGTGAGCATGCTGTACGATCCCAAACCCAAATCCTCTGTTGCTAGATGCTCATCTACATAGACTATAGAATTAAAACGAGGTATATATGCATGTTCAGGAGACACCACATTGCTGCCAGCTACTAAGGGAAATGCCTTAATCCCTTCCTGAACATGCAAACAGATTCAGCTCCATTCCTAGAAATGATCAACCTCATGTGGGGATAGAGAAAACCAACTCCGTATTTCACAAGTGAACCCAAATATTTTTTTTCTGTGTGAACTCTTATTTTAAGATAAGGCTTACAGGAAACGGCAAGAGCTGGGAGAATATGCAAGTTTGATTCTCTCCCTTGAATTCATTATTTAAATCAGTGGCAGGTAACCTTCCTGTGCTCAGCAGTTATAAATTTTGAAATTCTCAGCTATAAAAGTAGGGCAGTGATACAATAAGATCACAAGAGGGAATGGGACCAGAAATGTCAGCCTGCTTTGTTTGGTATGTATGTACTTAAGATACTTTAAGCCCATTAGAAGGTTTATGTACTTAGCTTCTGGTGGAAAAGTGACATAATCTTGGGAAATTCTGTCTATAGAAAGAGGGATATTGAGAGGGATGGAGCCTGTGGGCTGTAAGTTGCTTGTTCACATGGTAAGTTCTTTTCATTGAATTTATATTAAAAAATTGAGAATAAGAAGAAACCTACAAAATAAAAGACTTAGTTTCTAATACATGGTCACATGTAGCCCAGAGAGATCTATGACAGTTCGCTGTGGCCAACTCCCCATGGCCAACTCGTCACAGCCATCACACCATGAGCAACTCCCCATGGCCAATTTGCCACAAGACAACTCACTGAGGGACAAGAGTTACACTAATATCAAAGAAATGGTGGAATAGAATAATTAAAGTAAGGATGCAAAAGGAAGAACAGAATGAAATGTGAATGGCAAAAATTAATTTTTTTAAAATTTATTTTAAATAATTAAATAGAATTGTTAAATTGTCCCTTAGCGACTTGTCTCATGGTGAATTGGCCATAGTGAATTGTCCAGCGGCGAATTGGCTGTGGCAAGTTGTCTATTCCATGCCCACATTGCTGGTCAGAAGGACCCAACAGAAACCTCAAGTGTACACACATTGTCTCCCTTTCCTTCTTCTAGTGTAATTGTGAAAAAGAAATATACTATTGCCACTTTAAAAACAATCAGTAAACTAGATTAGAACTGATAGCATAAGAGGTGAATATAGAATGGCGTCTTACTTACAAATACAAACAAGATACACACTTTATTAATGGGGCATTAATAAAGAGTTAACAATTCTGGATAAGCTTCTGTTAGAGACCGATGATAAATTAATAAAAGTACTGTATAGATATTTATTAGAATACAAACTTGAGGAAGAACATGTAAAAGAAACAATGTTGGCATGGGCAAAGTTTTTTGGTTATAATATTGAATTGGCTAAATGGCAAAAGCTTTGGACCACCAATAAGAAAATAATATTGGCCACGGCATACAAGGAAAACCTTTATAAGATGTTTTACAGGTGGCATCTTCCGCCAGCAAGGCTTTCCAAAATATTCAAAAGTCTATCTCCAAATTGTTGGAAGTGCAAAGATGTATCAGGCACATTTTTTTCACATGTGGTGGACCTGCAATGCTGCAAAAAAGTATTGGAGACTGATCCAGGCATGGGTGGAACAAATGGTGGGAGAGTGTACTCCACTTAAGCCGGAATATTTTCTCCTAGGAATAATACCAGAAGGATATAGGAAGGATTTAATTTATCTAATAGTACATGTGTTGTCCGCGGCTAGAATAATATATGTGCAATATTGGAAGAAGGAAAGCATACCACCAGAAACAGAGATAATAAGGAAAATTATGGCCTGTGCAGAATTGGACAGGTTAACCCTAGAATTAAAAAACAAGGGGGAATCTGAGTACTATGAAACATGGAATAAATCAGTGGTTGCATAGAAGAAGACAAGGTCGGAACATAAGTAGCTATGATGATTAGAATACTTAGTAAACAATGTATCAAACAAGAGGACTGTAAATGGTGAAGTAACATTTATATATGTATAACAATTGTAAAGCCAGAACGGCTGGACTGTGTTGTATTCTTATAATTAAAAAAAAAAGATGGCCAGTTAGGTTCAAACTAAGAACAATGTTAGGGGTTTCTTTTTAAAATTCAGATACTTGAATTTTTCTTATTTCAATTGTTTGCAATCTTAGACTTGATTGATATAATTCATGCAACATGTCTAGTTCCAGCATTCAGAAACACACAGAGTATTTTCAGACTAACTTCTTGCTCTTAGAAGGATGGCGTTAAACCTACATAAATCTCTTGCATTATATCACCTTCTAATACCAGTGTTCCCATTCTTGGATCTTCTCCAGGAAATCCCATCCTGTTTCACCTCTGCTCCAGATTTCTGCTTTTCTTTTCCAACTGTCACACAATATTCTGTCATGACTGAATATCCTCATTAGAGTGTTTGTTTTGGATTCTTTGGTCCTTAGGCTAATTACAAATGTTTTTTTTTTTTGTATGTCTGCAAACTTTGAGGCTAACCGTTGCATGCTGATCTCGTTATTTTATCTCTCAATGGGGCAATGTTGACTTTATTTCTGTCAGCACTCACCCCCTGAATTTGCTATTAGAGGGAATGATAATGATAATAATGAAAGTATTTAGCATTGGCTGCATTTAATCATCTATGAATGTTAATGCTAAAGCTAGAATATAAATTAACAAAGCAAATAGTATGCAGTGATAATTAACACTGAACAATTGGCAGCTTAGAAATTCTAAGTGCAGTTTATCTTAAATCAAGCAGGTTAACAAAATCCAGCCAAGTTCTTTACTAATCATGATTAGGTAACACCTGTTTAAACAACAAGATGGTATTAAAAATGATGGTATATTCATATTATTCTTAAACCTCAGGCATTTCTAAATGAAATGCAGAACAAAATTCATTATCCAACACATCCAGAGTACATATCTTTCTGAAAGATAAAGAAGACTTGGTTGATGGCAGAAACCAAGGAACAATGACAGGCTTCATCATTCAAACCTCTTTTGCACACACAAACACCCAGGAAAGAGGGAATGGAATTACCCATCCATATAATGATCATAGACATAGTTGATTTAAATAGCACTGGGACATGGTTTCCCATGTGGAGGGCAAAACGATGAAAATGCATAATGAGATCATCACACTCAACACTCAGACTTGCACACTTCTGTCAGGGGTCCTTGGTGCACTCTGAGCTTGCTTGCTAGTGAGGAGATTAGGTAACATCATCAGTGCTAGTAAGGAGTGCCGTTTGCTGTCAGTTTATATTCTGGTGTTTTACCTATCTGTGTGGGTGGGGTGGTCTTAGAGATTCTTTGGTTGGGTTGTTTACTGATGGCTCTTTGGCAGTTTCTTGATTGGAGTATTGTTTACTTGATTGTTGGTCTGAAGTTAACCTTGGAGTTACTCTATATTGATCTGGATGCTGATTACTGTTGGAGAGGTATTGGAGTCTTTTTGTTCCCTTCTGGGCTGGTTGATTCTCTCTTTTGCATAGTCTATATATCAGTGGTGGGATTCAATTTTTTTTTACTCCTGGTTCTGTGGGTGTGGCTTGGTGGGTGTGGTGTGGCTTGGTGGGCGTGGCAGAGGAAGGTTACTGCAAAATCCCCATTCCCTCCCCACTACACTAACCTGCTTTCCAGCTCTGTTCTTCTGTGCAGGGTGACAAAAGAAGACCCAGTCAATCAGCTGAGACTTGGGAGGCAGACAATAGATGGAGGCGGAGCCAGTCAGAGGTGGTATTTGCTGGTTTTCCAAACTACTCAAAATTTCTGCTACCGGTTCTCCAGAACTGGTCAGAACCTGCTGAATATCACCTCTGCTATATATGTTGTTAATGTCTGTTGGTGGCTGATTTAACAGAGTTCCAAGTTTCTAGAAATTCCCTGGCATTTTTGGACTTGGCCTGGTCTAGGATTATCACATTTTCCCACTTTAATTTTCTCAAATTAAAGAATTTTCCTTATGTCTCCTGACTGCCAGTTGGTGTTCATAGATGCGTTCTGCCAGTTTTCTGCCAGTTTTTCCTACATAGTGGCTGTTGCAGTTCTTACATTTTATGTTGTAGATGACACCTATTTTTTATTCTGGGGTTGCTGGGTTTTCTGTGAAATTGTGGAATCCAAATACATAAAAGCAATTTTTGATGATGTTACTGCCTGCATGTCAATTGTTTTATCTTTAGTGTGGTTTGTTGAGGGTGCTGATACACAGAGCCAGTCTGATTTAAACAATTGGTTATTGACTTGGAAGACAAATGAGAAGTAAAGTAAATAAGTGGCACTAAAAAACACATTTGGAAAAACCAAACAAATGCTGTGTTTATAATGCTGTTCTGGCATACTTTAAAACCAAAAGTAATTTTAACATCTATTTAGCAAAAAGATTGATCTCTGGCAGCTTCAAGTATAACTCCCACAACTGGAGATATGAAAACATTACCAAATAAACAGATATTGCAAACAGGTAAAATTAAAGCAAGGATTTAATTATCTTGCTTTAAGAAGAAATCTGTCATTTCTTGCCTCTTTGATTGATTTCTCTTATTGCTTTGTTAGGTGGAAACCAATGAAGTATATTAATATTTACTTGTTAGATATATAACTGTTCTTCATTCAGAAGCTTAAAGCAGCACACATTTTGTTTGTTCCTCCTACTTTTTACCTTAGAACAAAAGGCCTGTGAAATATGATTGAGTCTGACTGTCCAGGATATATCCACTGAGATTCTGTGGCTGTGGGGGGACTTGAACTGGGTCTTCCTGGTACCAGTCCAACATTTTAACCAATAGATTATACTGACTCTCAATCTATTCCTTTAAATTGGAGATTAGCATTCTAATGATACTCTTAGATTCCAAAAGAATTGATATCATGAGACCTTGTGGGGTGATATCTAAAAGTTGCCTTTGTGAAACTTTTGCAGAACTGAACCCAACCATTAGCAGCCTAAATGAAATAAATATTGTACAGAGGAGAGAATAGATACTGCATGCCCAATTTAAAATTAATTGGCCAAGAACAAGGGTTGGTTACAGCTCAACAATGGCCTTGAATAAAGAAATTTCTAATTTTAAATCAATCTCACAACATGAGATCAGCCTGCAATAAGGCTAGCCTTATTGCCAATTTGATTCTCGAAGAGAAGGCTGATCTGGTTGCATAACTGAGACCTGGCTGGGCCCAGAGGGAGGCATTCCCCTTGTAGAAATGTGCCCAGTGGGTTATCGAGCATGGCACCAGACTAGACCTCAGGGCTGGGGAGGAGGTATGGCTGTTGAGAATCTCTACTAGCCTCGAGAGGCACTGTTCAACAAGTGCTCAGCTGTGAGACTTTTTTCCTTAGATTGGTTTCAAGGGATCAGGGGGATTGCTGCTGCTGTACCAGCCTCCCTGCTGCATGGCAACTTCCCTACCTGGGCTCCTGGACCTCACTGCAGGGCTGGAGATGAAGACAGGAGATAAACTCAATCGAACATGGGTAAGAGGTGCTACTAAGGCCTACCTTGTGGTGATTTGTGCGGTGAAATGTAAATACTTCTCTACACTAATTGTGTCTGCAGATAATTGCCCAGCAACCTTATTTAAGGGAAGGAGTAGATGGTGGTCCACCTGAAGGGGCATGCTGAGGAATTTGCTGATTTTCTGGAAGACAAAATTGCTCGACTTCGTTCCCAGTTAGATTCCAGCATGGTTGCTGGTCTAGTGGAAGCTCCTGAGGCAGGTTCTTGCCCTGTTATCTGGGAACGGTTTGACCCTGTTGCTCCTGAGGAAGTGGACAGGATGCTAGGGAGTATGTGCACAAGCACCTGTGTTTTAGACCCATGTCCCTCCTGGCTTGTGAAGGCTTCCTAGGAGGTGACAGGTGGGTAGACTCTGGCAGTGATTAATGCTTCTCTAGAAAGGGACAGTGCCCCAGCACTTTAAGGAGGCTGTGGTCTTCCCTCTTCTTAAGAAACCATCGCTGGACTCCACCCAGTTAGATAATTTCCGACCTGTCTCCAATCTTCCCTTTTTGGGGAAGGTTGTTGAGAAGGTGGTCATGCAGCAGCTCCAGAGGTTTCTGGATGAAACAGATTATCTCAACTCCTACCAATCAGGATTAAGACCTGGATTTGGGATAGAAATGGCATTGGTCACACTTTTGAATGATCTCTGGTGGGAGCAGGATGGGGGTAATGCATCTCTCCTTGCTCTACTTGACCACTCAGCAGCTTTTGATACCATTGAGCATGGGATTCTCCTGGGGTGGCTTTGGGGAATGGGAGCAGGAGGACTTGTGCTGTCTTGGTTCACTTCCTTCCTCTGCGGCCGCTCTCAGTCAGTGTTGATAGGAGGGGAGAGATCCAACTCTCTCCCACTGCTTTATGGGGTTCCCCCATAGGGCTCGGTACTCTCTCCACTCCTGTTCAACATTTATATGAAGCCACTGGGTGAGATCATCCATCACCATGGACTGAGGCATCACCAATATGCTGATAATACTCAGTTGTATGTCTTGGCCCGTGGTGAGTTAAGTGTTGCTGTGTCCTCCCTCTCACAATGCCTTGAGGCTGGTAGGGGGAGCTGGTAGGGGGTTAGGGGCTGGTAGGGGGAGCAACAAGTTGAAACTAAACCCTTGCAAGACCAAGTGGCTCTGGGTTTGGGGTTCATTGGCTCAGGGAGAATTGCCATCTTTGCTCTTGGATGGGATGGCACTACCCCAAACAGACCCTGTGTGTAATCTAGGGGTTTTCCTGGACTCATGACTCCTGCTCAAGGAGCAGTTGGTAGTCATGGCCAGGAGGGCCTTTGCACAACTGTGGGTTGTGCACCAGTTATGCCCTTTCCTGGACCAATGGTCCCTTCTCAGAGTCACTCATGCCCTAGTCACTTCCCATCTTGATTATTGCAATGCGCTCCACATGGGGCTGCCCTTGAAGAGCACCCGGAAGCTCCAGTTGGTGCAAAATGCAGCAATCCACATGGTTTTGTGCAGACCCCAGTGTGCACATGTGTCACCTCTCCTGCAGGAGCTGCATTGGTTGCCGATTTGCTTCTGGGTGCAATTCAAGGTGCTAGTTGTTACCTTTAAAGCCCTTCATGGCTTGGGACCAGATTATCTGAGGGAACATCTCTTGCTGGTCACATCTACCCGACCCATTAGAGCAGGGAGGCAGGGAATGTTGCGGGTCCCATCCCTGAGGGAGATACACCTGGTGGGACCCAGAAGAAGGGCCTTTTCCATGGTAGCTCCCTCTCTCTGGAACATCATTCCCCCAGAGATTAGAATGGCCCCCACTCTAGCACTGTTTTGGAAGGCACTGAAGACCTGGTTTTGCCAGTGGGCCTGGGGAATCCAGAGTGGGATGGAGCCCATCAAATGGCTAGTGTGATCTGCTGTTGTCAGGGCAGGGGGGTGGGAGTTGGGGGGTGATTTATTTATTTATCTATTTATTATTTTTTTAGAGATTTTGTTCTATTGTACTTTATTAATTAATTTGATTCTTTTTGTTAGTTTTATTGTTTTTTATTTTTATTTTTTGTTTTAAATACGGTTTTATATTGTGTAAGCCACCTCGAGTCACCATGGGCAAATAGACAGCAATATAAATTAATTAAATAAATAAATATAGAATAGCTTTTTATGTTTAAGCCTGCTTGTAATTCCAGAATCTATAGAACATACATACACCAACAAATGCCATTAAGCACAAACAATTATTGCTCATTGAGAGCACCAGCTTTGTACCTAAAAAAAAATCTATGGTTTAATTCTCATCATGACCAGGAGAGTCTGAGAAAGATACTTATCTAAATCCTGGAGCTGTTGATGCCATCTGAATAAACCAAGAAGGGAAAAGGTGTTGATATTTCAATGTTGCTGAACAATCATTTTTATGTTACATCATTCCTCATTACTGGCTGTGTTGTAGATCAGCAATACACAAAAGCACCCTGGCTTTCTACTCTCAGTATAAATAATATAAAGCAAAGATCTTAAGAAGTGAAAGGTACTTTTTTACATTACTATGAATTTATAGAGAAGAAAAAATGACTCTAAAATGGTACATTGGCAGAGCCTCATTTAATAAATTACCATTTTCCAGATGATGTTGGAATACTCCTGCCAGTATCCCTCAATATTGCTCAAGTTGGCTAGAACTGCTGAGAGTTGTAATTGAGCAACACCTGGATGATTGCACATTAATATGTATCTGAAGGTAGATATACTGCTCAAAAGCTTTGTGAGATTTATACCTACAATGTTTAGGCAAGGTATACTATGAGTTAATTTTTGGAGTTATTCTCAACTCCACTTTGTAGCTGACAACTATATAGGCTACTCTATTGCACTGGATTTTCTTTTAAGAAGATTTATCTCCGTGATCATTGAGTGGATTTTTCTTTCTCTTAATTTCTTCCCATCTCTTTGATCTGAGCAAGCATCCTTCATGATCTGGTTTTAGGAACTAGAGCCTCAGACACATTCATTTTGAAAGGTTGGTTCCTTTTTGAGGTTCCTATTTGACTGCAGAAATCAGTACAAAGCTCAAGCTGTTACATCAACACCCAGGAACAAGTGTTATTATGCGCTATGACAATATTTGATGAATTCATATGTGCCTAGGGGAAGAAACTAAATAGGTGAATAAAGTGAGAATATTCTCTGCAACAATCAATATGCCTTCAATTGAACCGTCACTACTGATGTGACATTTTGATTTTTCTGCACTGGATGTAACTATTAACTAGATTTATGGGATCTTAAAAGAAGAAGGAGAAAGAAATTGGAAGAGCATAGATTGGCCTGTGTTAACATGCAATGGGCAATGGCATGAAAGCAGACATGCCTGGAGAATCTTGATTTATGGTGCTAAAGACTGAACAACATTTTCATTTATAACACAATGGAAGGGGGGAATGTAAGTAAGCAGCAAGCAGAACATTTGGCTGAGTGAAACAGCTTTTGAAAAACCAAGAAGCAGCTGATTGCAGTACTGTATGTAAGGACATAGGTATTCTGTCCTGGCTGCTGTGACAAAAATAATAATAATGAAAAATGATATCACAACCATAACTCTTTCATACAAGCATTCTAACTTGAGACACAAATTTCAAAGTCACAGGTTGGTGACTTTAGCACTTACCCTCATTAGAAGAGGATACCTGTAGATCAAGATTGAATTTGGATTCCTTGATGCTCCCTGAGTTTGGTTGTTTGCTTGCAGATGTTTCATCCCTCAACTAGGTAATCTCATCAGAGCTTGGGAGAGTTGAGTTTCATTACTCAACTAGGTGACATCATCAGTTCTTCCTATTTATATGCAGCAGAGCGGGGCTGTCAAACTTGCGGCCTGCGGGCTGCATAGGTCACATGTGGCCACATCCATGCCCAGAATAGCAAAGAGGGAAAAAGTCACAATATGTCTCATGATGATGCTGTGACAACGCGAGTTTTACACCCCCTGCAGTAGAGGAACCTTCGAGTTTTGGTAGAGATGTGGTTTTCTCCTTAGTAGAATTTGGCATTCAGTTAAATCAAGCATCTATAAACATAAGGCAAAACACATTTACACACATCTTAAAAAGACAATAAAAAACCTAGGAAGGAAATTTAAAAAACCCTAGAATACACCCCAGTCTAAAACCCAGATAAGCAGGGATTAACACCAGACATACAACCAGGCAGAAAATAATACTCTAATCAAGGAACCACCAAGGAGGAAGTTTCATACATTTTTTAAATTCACGCAATCACTCCCACATATTTTTGTGTATGTAGGTTTTCTTACTATTTCTGTTTTCGGCAAATATGAGAGGGTGCATGATGGATTGTATCAAACCTATTTCTGTTGCCTGTCATCCCACAGGGATGGCACATTCTTTTTATGTGCTTAGCTTGACTCTAGGTAATGAGGAGGACTGGATCTTAGTCCTTACTGGTCTGCTTAAAGCAATTGTTTCCCAAGTGGAAATGTGAATTGCAGTTTCAGACAATTGTTTTATTTAAATGTGGGAAAAGAAGGAAATCACAATTTGGGATTTAACTGGAGGATTAACTAGATTTCCCAACATAAATTCTTCTCTTGAAAATAGCTGTGAGGCTTCAGTTTGGATCAGGTTGCATCACCACCATCACTTGACTAGATTAATGTAATCCAGAACACTTTATCCATCCACCCACCCATCCATCCATCCATCCATCCATCCATCCATCCATCCAATTTCTATAGCTGCCCATCTCAGACAAGTGACTCAGGCTAGCAAATAATCATAAAATTCATTAAAATCAGCATAAACATCATACAAAAACACATACCAATGGTGGCAGGAACACCTGGGGCTGTGACTCCCAAGCTGGAGAAGTGGCTTTCACAGATCCCCAGAAACCACAAAGCTCTCTATCCAGAAGAGTACAGCGTTAGGAACATACTGCGCAGAACCCTCAAATCATGAGTAGAGAATCAGAGTTTGAGGAAGACATATCATCCATGGGACCGAGAAGGAAATTTTAGCAGCTAAGAAAAAATGTAGCCATAAATAACAATACAAAGAAGAAATGGTGTTCTTAACATACTCAGGGCCCTTTCCCGATTTAAAGATATAAGGGAGAAATGGACTGTTTTAGATATTGGACCTAACTCTAAACCAGACATGATGTTTTTTCCTTCTGGGGACAAGAAAAAAATGTCACTGCCCAAGAGTGTGTGTGTTATTTTGATGTGTGTCTGCGGACCTTCCTTTTACAGCTACTTTGAGGACCAATTGACCTACATAGCAATACTGGCTTCAGAAACGGAACAAGAGAGAACAACTGTCCTCTGATTGTGACACTTCTTTAAAGCAACTCAACATCACTTCAGGTAGTAGCACTTGAACTTGGGTAGAGAAACTGCACTGGAGCACAGATTCCCTGATCTGTCAGGGAAGACGAGTTAGCTCTCTCCCCTCAATCTTCTTGCAGCTCAGTTCCCCCTATGCAGAGACTACCATCAAGACTTTCTGCTTCCTTGTTGCTAAGGAACAGTTCAAAGGAAATGTTCACACACACACACACACACACACACACACACACACACACACCACTTCCCGCCTTAACAATGTCTGCATTCTTAGATTGGCCATTTCCTGAAGGCTTTTGTCCTGAAACTATGAATAGAGATATCTTCTCAGAAATTCATTATAGCTTATCATAAAGGGATGAACAACAATTTTGCTTGAATCATGGAGAAAAAAAAAAGAACAAACATATATATTAAGCAAGAGGTGCAGAATCCTCCCAGGTCAACAGTAGTCTTTGCTGTGCCTCTTACTACAGTGCTTAAACTTCTTCATGTGACATAAGAATAAAATAAATGCTCTGAATATAATCATAATAGTGATATTTTAATTTAGATTTAGGTTTTGCTCTTTCCTTTCCATCTCTTTGTCTTGTCCCATCACCTCCTTTTTTAAAATTAGTTTATAATATATAATACAAAAGTACAAAAGAAAATAGTGGGAAAATGGGGGAGGAAAAGGGGAAGGGAAAATTGTGGGGCAAGGGGAAAAAAATAAAGAAAAGGCATTGACTTCCAACTCCCTTTGGTGCAGTAGAATAAGATAGTAACATCAAACCTTTGCTTTTTTACTTTTACATAGTAATATAAACTAGCCACTTCTCTAACAACAAACCTATTAATTGGTAAAACCCCAAATCAAAGTTTCATTTTTTTTCCACCACAAGCACAAAGTCCAAAAGCGGTTTCCAAGTAGAAACAAAAGTAACTGTATTTTTTTCTTTCATCAAAGCAGTCATTTTGGCCATCTTTGCTAACTCCATCATCATCACCTCCTTTTAAAACACATTCTCCTAGTCTAGTGTTTAATGCCAAATGCACAATTTAAAAAAGTTATGCTCCTCGTCCTATATTATACAATGCTTACATTTTCCCAACATTCTTGGCAAAAGGCAGACCTACCAAGTTGTTTCATGATTGTGATCTATATAGGACCTGATTGTGGTGACCTTCAAGGAAACGTGATGTCTTCCAATGGGAGTATGTCACAGTTTTCCAACAGCATGGCCAAACCTACAATTATTTTATAAACAATACAAGCAATGATGGCTTACAGCATGCCAAGACAGGAGAAGAAGGATCGATAGATATGTCTATGTCTGTTTTCCTCAGCTTCGTAGCTTTGAAGCAAAACTGCACTGAAGTCTTGAGTGATCTGGGTGAGTGCAAGTACACTGTAATGTGCATTGAAGCATCCCTGGTATATGCTTCAAAAGTAGACTAGTATGATATGTTTGGATAAAGCTTTTTAAGAAAATGTGGGGTCTGCTGGGTAATATTGCTAAAGGAGTTATATCTGGGAATATATTTGTACTTGACATATTAGAATGAAAGAATAGCTGAACAGCTGCATCCTTAAATTATGCTGCTGGCAATCATTTAGGGCTTTCTTGTTCCATTGTTGCAAAGAAAAAGTAATATCTAAAAGGACTCCTTGGGATATGTCATGCTAGCCCGGACAGGTATTGATGGAAGCTTCTTGCTTACTCCTATACCCTTATGATGGTGGTGAGAAATACTGTATTTCATTGAGATGGTTACCAGCAGGACCAAAAATAGTTCTCTTCCTTTTCTTTTATGAATTGATAGGAGGAACATCAGGAAAATGGGACAAGACATGACTTTCCAAAGATTAAAAGCCATAGTTAGCTAGCAAATATCCCCTAACTGCTTTCTTGGCTCGTTTTTGTTGGTAGTCAGAGTCAAATTAGGCTTTGGCTTAGCGAACAGTAGAGAAATCCAGCCTCTGGGCAACTCAGCTAATTCTGCTGATTGGTTGTTGGGCTAGAAGCCTAGCTGGCAAAAAGAGAAGAACACTTGAACTACACAAAAAGAGAGTGTCTCCAAATCAGACAAGTGACATCAAAGCCAATGGCTTCTAAATATAATTGTTGTATTGGGCAGGAACAACCCACCCCTGGCCCCCTTCTATCTCTGGTAGCTTAAGGCTATGGAGTGAGCATCTGTGCCTTTTTTTTTTTTCATCTGTAGCTGCCAAAACTGCAATGCAAGATAGTTCTATCCAACAGAATAAGAGCGTGGAAGGTCAGTGGATGGAAAGTGGACCAACTACTCAGGCCTATTTCAGACTGGGCCTTTTACATTGTATGCTGTTACAGTTGATGAGTTCCTTGATTTTGGCACAGCGTGATGTGTGAACTCAATCTGCAAGTGGTATGTATCTATGATTTATGGCTTAGCGTTACACAGTATGTGAGCAGGAGAAGATGGTTTCTTAATCCTGGTGCAATAAGGGCTTAGCACAATACATAAATCCAGCTTCTGTGTCTGAGACTTTGCTGAGACAGAATTGGTCTGTTCTGTGGATCCTAGATCATTACTCCAAAACAGTGAGAGGACACACAAGTGTCCTCTCACGTCTGTCATCCTTCTTGACAGACTTCCTCAACCTCTTGGACAGAAGGGTCACCTTCTTCACTCTCTTTGCAAAGAGATACAAAGCAAAATTATAACATAGGAAAATTATTTTCCTCTCCTCCTCTTGCCTGTCAAACAGCATAGTCTACATCTGATACCCAGATCCAATAAAGACTTACAGGAAAAGATTTTCCTGAAAGGAGAAAAAAAAGAATGACAATATCAAGAGAACTGGGTTTGCTCATTCAAGGTTCCTAACGTTCCTTACTGTTACCTTACACTCAGGGTTGGGCTGCTGGGGGTTTGCAGGGGTTCAGGAGAGTCCCTAGCTAAGATTCTGTGCAGTTCAGAGAACCCCAAAATCCCACTCCTGGCTGGCCCCACCCCGCCCACCCCGCCCTTCCCCTCCAACGAGCCCCCATGCGCCCATTTTGGATGGAGGTAAATGCAGGGCACAGAGGCTTGGGGAGGGCAAAAAATGGACCTCCCAGAAATTCGGGAAGGCTGGAAATGGACCCATTTCTGGCTTTCAGAGAGCTTCCAGAGCCCGGGGAGGCTGTTTTTGCTCCCCTGGAAGCTCGAAGAAAGCCTCCGGAGCCCAGGGACAGCAAAAACTCCTGCCCGGTCGTGGTGTAAGAGGCCGACTGGGTCACTCCCATCATGGCCACACCCACCCAGCAGCCGGGCAGAGAACCCATTGTTAAAAAATTTTAAGCCCATCCCTGCTTACACTACTCCTGTATCTTGTTGGTATCTTGTTAGATGATAAGCAAACTTCAGTTAAGTTACTTGCCATTGGAGTACAGAGGAGTACTCTCCTTGGTTTACAATATTGGATTTTCCACCAACAGTTTCTTTTGCTTTCCTCCCTTTAGCATTATTTTTCTGGAACATTTTCTCTGTGGAAGTGTTCCTGATATTGGAAATTTCCAACCAACTGCAGATAGAGTTTAAAAAAAGCAACAGAAGACCAGATAGTGTGCTTGGTAAATTAACTGATTTGCTGGATAGGAGAAGATAAGGAGAAATTTCAAACTCCTTTTCTGAACCCTCAGTCATTTAATGCCTGAGTTCCTTTTTAAAAACTTTCTCCCGACCTCTTCAGTTTTCCTTACTGCTGCCATCTCTCTCGTTCTCGTTCTCATTCTCGTTATCTGTCTGTCTGTCTGTCTGTCTGTCTGTCTATCATCTATCTATCATCTGTCTATTTGTCTGTCTATCTGTCTATCTATCTATCTATCTATCTATCTATCTATCTATCTATCTATCTATCTATCTATCTATCTATCTATCTATCTATCTATCTATCTATCTATCCATCCATCCATCCATCCATCCATCCATCCATCCATCCATCCATCCATCCATCCATCCATCCATCCATCTACCGTGTTTCTCACAAAATAAGGCCGGGCCTTACTTTTATTTTGAGCCCCGAAAAAACGGCTAGGACGTCTTTTTGGTGGTGAATTCATTTCTCCCACACACACACACACCAGCGCCGTCTTCAACAACAGCGTCTGAGTCACTCCCGCTTTTCCCCCATCCCCTTAACAACAGGAAAAAAAACCTGGGAGCACCGCACGCTGCATTTTGGTTTAATCCTGAACAGCTGGGTGGGCATGAGAAGAGTCGAGTGAGCGTCTCTGCTCCTGCTACCCTTAGTGCTCCAGCCTCAGGCTCTGCAAGTTTGCAAAAGTCCCGGTGTGCAGCCCGTTCCTGAATTCCAAGAGGCCAGGCCGAGCTGCAGCTGTCCCTCTCTCGCCAGCGCCATCTCCAATAACAGCAGCAGCAGCGGCGGGAACCGTGGAAGTTATGGGGGCGGCTCCCCCACCCGAGAAGTGGCTGAAACGCTTTCATGGTTCCCCCCGCTGTTGCTGCTGTTATTGCAGACGGCGCTGCGGGGCACTCCTAATGGCAAGTCCCCCCCGCCTTCCCCCCCAATTTCGCATGTTTTAAACTAGGCCTAAATTTGGGGGGAGGGGCTTAATTTCATTTTATGCCTAGAAAACATGCTGGGTCTTCCTATTGGGGGTGGCGTATCGTTGGAGAAATACAGTATCTATCTATCTATCTATCTATCTATCTATCTATCTATCTATCTATCTATCTATCTATCTATCTATCTATTTCACACTCTCAAAACCAGAATTTTGCTTTAGCAATTTTGCACCAACACTGGGAAGTTGATTAAGAAAAAAAAATCTGAATTCGTATCTTGTTTTATTTGTTTTAAAAATGGCTTAATGAATAAGTAAGTAGTTTACTCACAATGGCTGGGTTTACAAGTTGTAGTAAGACATAAATTTGAGGAAAGCCTTTTGGATTGGATTTTCCCAAGAAACAGATACTCCCCAATGAATTCTAGAAAGAATGTGAGTTTTTTCTGGACATTGCCACATGGAAGAATGGATTGAGCATTTATCTCTTTTTTCTTGACTGTCAGTGCCAGTTGGGGTTGAAGGGGGAAGAAGTCAAGCCTGAGGCCTCAATATATGGGATGCCATATGATTAAATGCATCACCCCTCCTGTTAATGCTACATAAATCGGTTGGATGAGATGTTAACGATACCCAAATTTACATTTTGATCTAGTGATGCTATCCAGATCTTTCAATATTTGAAGGCTGTTGGTGTCTGGATGGGATGGAACAGGCTTATAAAGAACAGGCTGACAAAACTGTATTTTGGGTTCTCTGAGTATGAATGAGTTTCCATCTTTAGTTCTGACTGAATTGGATAGGACTAGGGCACAATCTGGACTCCTGCCTCCTTCTTGAAGAATCAATGGAAGCTATGGTTTATGGGGCTTTTGCCCAGCTTGGTCTGGTGTGCATTTCCATGCGTTCCAAGACCAGGAATCTCTTTTCCCCCATGTGTGATGACTCGTAGTCTCTCAAAATAACCCCAAACCCAAAACATACATTAAAGTCCGGTAAGGCCTTCAACTTAACTTAATAATGAGGCAAAAAGAAAACCAAAACAAACCGCATTGATGAGAGTTCCGAAGCAAGCCAAGATAACTAATCATAAACTCCAGAAAAATAACCGAGGAGAGTCCATGGGAAGAACGCCAAGAAAAATAAACCTCTTTCAAAGTAAACACTAAACTTTGACTCCAGCAATTCTAACTGCGCAGTTACAAACTTATATACATAGCTCCCAGCTGCAAGCCATGAGGAGGATCATGGTAATCTTCTCTTGCGTAGACCTCACTTTTCCCTGATCCTCTCCTCCCTGAATGACCTAGGATGGATAGGGGATGGGCCTGGATCCTCCTCTGACTGCTCAGCTGGCCTCTGTCCCCAGCCTCCTCGACTACCTCTGGAGCCACACTCCCACTCCCTGTTGGCTGTTCCTCCTCTTCCTCAGAGTCAGTCTCCACCAGTGGCATGACACTATCCCCCCCGCAGGGCCCCCTCCCCCGGGACCAGGCGGCTGAGGATGTTGAGAAAACCGAGCATGAAAGTCCAGGACCAAACAAGGAGCATAAACATCAGTGGCATCGACCCAGGTGAAGTCCTCTAGTCCATAACCTTTCCATGCCACCAAATACTGAAATCGGCCTCGCAACTGGCATGAATCTCGGATGCTATCCACTTCGTATTCCTCCTCTCCCAGAGGGGCTACTGGGGCCGACTGTGATGGAGCCGGTCTATGTGGACTGTCGGCTGAGGCAGGGACTAACAGGGAATGATGAAAAACAGGATGGATAAGCATGGTCCGTGGCAGGAAGAGATGTTAAGCCACAGGATTGATCACTGCCTTGACTGGAAAAGGTCCCAAGTAACGGTGATCAAGCTTTTTCGATGGTCGCGTCATTGGTAAGTATCAAGTAGAGAGCCAAACCCGATTGCCTACTGCTAAAGGTGGAACATTGCAATGATGTCAGTCTGCAAACCGTTTATAGTCTTCCTTGGCTCTCTCTAGTTGATCGTGGACCATGTGGTGCACGGCTTTTAACTCCTGCAAGAACATATTCACTGCCGGAACTGGGGAATCAGACGAGGCTAAAGGGAAAAGTCGTGGATGAAACCCATAGTTAGCAAAGAAAGGGGACACACAGGTGGATGCATGTTGAGCATTGTTATAAGTGAATTCTGCCACTGGCAGCACTTCCACCCAATTGTCTTGTTCAGTATTGCTGAAACAGTGGAGGTACTGCTCCAAAATAGCATACACTCCCCCCATCAGTTTCGGGGTGATGAGCAGATGACAGACACGCCTGAACCTGCAGTTTCACAAGTAGGGTCTGCCAAAAGTGTGCCATAAATTGTACCCCCCCGATCTGATACCATGCGGTCTGATAACCCATGCAAACAGAAAACATGGGAGATAAACAATTGAGCTGTTATCTTGGCCGATGGAAGACCCGCACACGGAATAAAGTGGGCCATTTTAGTCAACATATCCACCATCACCAAAATGGTTGTGGCACCATTTGATGGTGGTAACTCAACGATGAAATCCAATGAAACTGCCCCCCACGATCGTTCTGGTGTAGGCAAGGGCTTCAAGAGACCAGGGGACACACCAGGAAGATACTTAGCTTGGCGACAGATCCCACAGGACACCAGATATCCCGACACATCATGTTTAAGTCTCGGTGACCAAAATGTCCTAGAGATGAGGTTCAGTGTTTTGAACACCCCAAAGTGTCCTGACATTGACATAGGATAAGGCCACGAAGAGGACCTCCAGGCACGTAAATGCAATCACGGAACTGCAACAGGTCCCCAATATATCCCCAAGGAGTCTCTTGTCTCCCATTCTCATCCAATTCTCGACATCAAGCTGCCACAAATGGGTCCTGCCACTGTGCCTCCTGAATCCTCACTCGGAGGTTCACAGGTTCCTCGGTGGACACAAACCGCTCCAACAGAATCACTGTCCGGGGCAAGATTTTATCCTCCCTCTGGGTATACTCAGGTTTCCAAGATAGGGTGTCGGCGCATTGATTCCCTCCACTCAGAACATATGTCACTCGGAAATCAAATTGAGCAAAGAATAAGGACCATCTCACCTGACGCTGGTTCAATGTCTGAGCTGTACGTAGGTGTTCCAAATTGCGATGATCCATCCAAACCTCGATTTGGTGACGAGCCTCCTCCAGGTGGTTCCGCCATGTCTTAAAAGTGACCTTAATCGCCAATAGCTCCTTGTCTCAAATCGTATATTTGCGCTCTGGAGCAGACAACTTCCAGAAATAATAAGCGCATGGAACAAGGTGCCTGCAGGAGCATAGGCCTGGAGGAGCATCGCACCAACAGCCACATCGGAAGCATCTGTTTCCACCACAAATGGCTGGCCTGGATCAGGGTGTTTGAGGATAGGCTCGGAAGCAAAGGCAATTTTCAACGCCTCGAAAGCTGCCTGCTCCTCAGCACCCCAATGGAACTTTCCCCCCTTCTTGAGCAGATTAGAAAGGGGAACAGTCAAGGCAGCAAAGCAGGGAATAAATGTGCAGTAGTAGTTCGCAAACCCCAACAGTCATTGCACATCCTTAACCCTCTGTGGAGGTTCCCACTCCTGCAACGATTGTATTTTTTCCGGGTTCATTTCCACCCCAGCAGGTGAAATACGATGTCCCAAGAAGTCAATCGTGGTTTGTGCAAACTGACACTTCTCACGTTTAGCAAACAGGTGGTTGTCACGCAAATGTTGCAACACCAGCCACACATGTTGCCAATGTTCCTGCAGGGAGTCTGAGTAAATTAAAATGTCATCTAAATAAATGACCATGAATCGATCCAACAAATCACGGAAAACATTGTGCATGAAATGCATGAACACAGCTGGGGCATTGGTTAATCAAAAAGGCATCACGGTATACTCAAAATGCCCATACCTCGTCCGGAAAGCTGTTTTCCACACGTCCTCTGCACAAATGCAAACCAGATTGTAGGCCCCATGCAAGTCCAACTTTGTAAAGATCTTAGCTTGATGAAGCCGCTCAATCAGTTCAGGGATGAGGGGAAGTGGGTACCGATTCCTCACTGTGATTGCATTCAACTTGCGGTAATCACAACACAAATGTACCTCCCCCGATTTCTTTTTTACAAAAAGCACCGGTGCAGCCAATGGGCAGGTAGAAGGCCGGATAAACCCTTTCCGGAGGTTCTTGTGAATAAAATCCCGCAACGTGGCCAACTCCGGTTCCGAATATATCCGTCCCACCGGCAATTTTGCATTGGGCAACAAGTCGATTGGACAGTCATACGCCCGATGCGGAGGCAACTGTTCCTCCTCCTTCTCCCCAAACACATCAGCAAAGTCCACCAACTCTGCAGGTAGATCCAGGTCCACGGGCGTAGCCACACTCCCTGCACAGGAGTGCAAGCAATGGTTGGCGCACTTCCTATCAAGAAACTGCACAGCTCCAGACAACCAGACAATCTATGGATCATGGGCCTGTAACCACTCCAAACCCAGCACCACCGGAAAATGAGCATGCAAAAGGGTTTGGTTGCAGCAACCACAGGTTCCGAACGAAGGGGCCGACCATCAATCGTCTCTACCATTACTGGCGGGGACACCTGTTTCTGAGGAATGAACCACTGCTCTACAAAATGAGCAGCCATGAAATTGGAGTAGCCCCTGAGTTGACCAAGGCTTGGATCTCCACCACTTCCACACCAGGCACGAACACACTTGCTTTCAGCACAAGATGCTTCACCAATAAAAATTGTGGTGGAGATGTAAAAGGTGGCAAGGATGGCAAGGTTGGTGAAAATGGCGGGCCTAAGGATTTTACACCCCAACCTACAGACCCCTGTAGGCCGAGCGATGCTCGTTTCCCGCCACCGCAGGCGTCGCTGCTGTGGATGTCTTAACAGGACACTTGGCCTCAAAATGGCCTCAATTGCCACAATAGAGGCATAAACCATCACGACGATGTCTCTCCTTTTCTACTTGAGTCAGGCAAGGGCAGCCAGCCCCCAACTGCATGGGTTCCTCCAAAGGCACTTCCACCAAGGGCGCCGTCTTGATGGAAACAGATACGGTCTCTGTCTGTCATCACACCTGTCGCTGCTGAAGTCTAGCATCGATACGAAGACACAGATGCATGAGCTCCTGAAGGGTGTGAGGGCATTCAGTGTGCACCAACTCATCTAGGAGCTCCGATGACAAACCCTCCTGGAGCTGGTCTAAAAGTGCTGCCTCATTCCATTGTAGATCCTGAGCAACCACCTGAAAACTAGCAATATAATCCATGAGTGAGCCACGCCCCTGCTTCAGCTCTCTCAAATGTCTGTTTGCTGTTTGGCTTTGAGCAGGATCCTCAAACATGGCCTGAAACTGACGGCAAAACTTGGCGTAATTGTCCAACACCTGGTTGGGCTGGGTCAGCAGAAGCATCACCCAACGTGCTGCAGAGCCTGACAACAAACTAATCAAAAACCCCACCTTATCCCGGTCAGTGGGAAAGTCCGAAGGCCGAAGGCTCATGGAAAGCTGGCACTGCCCAAAAAATGCTGGAAATTGTGCCAGTGAACCATCAAATTTATCTGGCACTGCCACTGGGCATTTTCGGCATAGTCGGGCAGCTTGCATTTGTGCCACCTGTGCAGTCAAAAGAGCCACTTGCTGGGTTAACTGGGCAATCTCTGCTATGAGCTGATCCATGGTCACCCCACAAAAAGCAAAAATAAGTTGAAGGTGTGGCTGGAGTCAAAAATGTGATGACCCGTAGTCTCTCAAAATAACCCCAAACTGAAAACATACATTAAAGTCCGGTAAGGCCTTCAACTTAACTTCACTGTTTTATAAGGCACAGTTTAAAGTCACAAAAGTAAATAATGAGGCAAAAAGAAAACCAAAACAAACCGCATTGACGAGAGTTCCGAAGCAAGCCAAGATAACTAATCATAAACTCCAAGAAAATAACTGAGGAGAGTCCATGGGAAGAATGCCAACAAAGATAAACCTCTTTCAAAGTAATCACTAAACTTTGACTCCAGCAATTCTAACTGTGCAGTTACAAACTTATATACATAGCTCCCAGCTGCAAGCCATGAGGAGGATCATGGTAATCTCCTCTTGAGTAGACCTCGCTTTTCCCTGATCCTCTCCTCCCTGCGTGACCTAGGATGGATAGGGGATGGGCCTGGATCCTCCTCTGACTGCTCAGCCGGCCTCTGCCCTTCCCCAGCCTCCTCGACTACCTCTGGAGCCACACTCCTACTCCCTGTTGGCTGTTCCTCCTCTTCCTCAGAGTCAATCTCCACCAGGGGTATGACACCATGCTTCAATTCCCTTGTGTAGGCTACTGCAATGCATTTCACGCATTGCAGCTGGTTCAGAATATGGCAGAGCAGGCAATTATGGGTGCACAGGTAATAATTGACTGTGCACGCTGTGCTGGTTATGAGTAAGCCTCCAGGAAAGGATGTTTGTAGTTCAAGGTTGACATGAAGGGTCCTTGGTGTTCTCTGAACTTGGTTATTTTCTTTCAGACTTTTCATTACCCAAACTACATAACATCATTAGTAATCATTAGTAATACAACCCACTAGAACATGGATATCAAACACATGGGATGGATCGGCCTGCGATAGGCTGCGGAGCTGACCTGTAGGCCATCCTGGAGATGGCAAGGACTGGCCCCTGCCACCCCAGGACCAGCTACACCCACCCAATCAGTCACAATGACCAGGACACACTCACCCCGGTCCCCCAAGGGCAAACAAAATTCCAACGCAGCCTGCAATGGGATCAGGTTTGGTACCCCTGAACTAGAATATAAAGTGAGATCAGGCCCCATTCCTTGATAGCACTGATGAAGTTACCTAGTTCACTAGTTACCTACTTACTCATAGCCATGGTGGTGCAGTGGTTAGAATGCAGTACAGCAGGCTAACTCTGCTCACTGCCAGGAGTTTGATCCTGACCGGCTCAAGGTCGACTCAGCCTTCCATCCTTTCAAGGTCAGTAAAATGAGGACCCAGATTGTTGGGGAACAATATGCTGATATTTTTTAGCTGCTTAGAGAGGGCTGTAAAGCACTATGAAGCAGTAAATAAGTCTAAGTTATATTGCTATTGCTAGTTTGGGTAATGAAATATCTGCAAGAAAACAACCAAGCTCAGAGAGCACCAAGGACTCCTCAATTTTCAAGGAACAATACAAGGATCTGAATATGACTTATAAAACCCTTAGTGAAATAGGGAAAACTATTTAAGGCAGGGGTCCCCAACCACCGAGCCGCGGACCGGTCCTGGTCCGTGGAGCACTCTGTACCGGGCCACAAAGAAAAAAAAATTAAAAAATGGCGGCTTTCTTTGCCTTCGGTGAATGCTGCTGGGATCAGGGATCAAGGACACAAATGAAAGAAGGGGAGGGAGGAAGCAACCAAAGCCTGTCCTGCTCTCTGGCTCAGTGGCTTCGGTTTCCTCCCGCCTCGTTCCTCTCTCAGTCGCTCTCTCGCTCCTCCACCAGCCCAGGAAGAAACTGCTTCAAAGAAGCCGGGGGTGGTGGTGGTGGTGGCTTTTCCTGTCGCCGCAGCTCCTCCAAAGCGCCCGTTCACCCCCACCCTGCCCGCCCACACGCGGTTCAATCCAGTGCTCCGTTCTGCCTGCCTGCCTGCCTGCCTTCGTTTCTGGTTGTTTTGGAGAAGCTTCGGCTGATAAAAAGAGGCGAATAGTTATTATTCTCAGCCGAAGCTGCTCCCAAACAACCAGAAACGAAGGCAGGCAGGCAGGCAGAACGGAGCACTGGATTGAACCGCGCACGGGCGGGCGGGGTGGGGGTGAACGGGCGCTTCGGAGGAGCTGCGCTGACAGGAAAAGCCACCCCCCCGGCTCCTTTGAAGCAGTTTCTTCCTGGGCTGGATGTTAGAGGTCCATCGTAGCTCTGAATGATCCCTAAACAAGGACTGCAGGAGCTTCCTAGGGAAAACACACTGACTAAATGCTCCTCATTCAATTCCTGTTTTCACCAAACAGAGATAAGAGAAACATCTGCATGAAATTTTGTAGCTACACAGCTGGGCAAGACCTAGAACTAGAGAGACTGCAGTCAGGTGTCTTTAATGCTAGTTGTAGGGTAAACATAAAGTTTTGGGAATGGAAAATAGAATCTCGCCTCCCCCCGCCGGTCCTTGAAAAAGTGTTTCTGCTTGAAACTGGTCCCTGGTACAAAAAGGTTGGGGACCACTGATTTAAGGGATTGCCTTTCTCCCATAATTCAGCTGTCCAGCAGACTGGGCATGCTCCAGGTTCTATCTGTAGAACTGTGGCACATGGTAGGATTTAGATGATCTATTTTTTATGCCATGAAGCCTGCCCTCTGGAGGTTTGGGCTGTCCCAACCCTGGCATGCTTTCACTGGACCTGCTTTCCCCCCTCAGGTGTGAAATTGGGAAACAAATAATGTTGTGGTAATTTTATTAATGCATTTGGTATGTTAATCTCTGAGTTGCTGCCTTGTTTTGTTTGCCTTGTTTTGGATTATTTTTATCTACACCGCCCAGAGTCGTTATGAGTTGGGCAGCCTATAAATTTGATTAACAAATAAATAAACATAGATTTACCTATGACTATAACTAGACTCACATAACATGGTATGTCAAAAGAAGCAAAGCTCATTATGGCATAGGAAATGAATCCAGCAAAATGTTAAGCTGCAAAGAAAAGCTACTAAGGATGAAAAAATTGGAGCAGATTACTTTTTGGAAAGTAGAAACCATTTATCAATTAGTCTTTAAATACTGGCTTTGAAAGAGATGCTGGTTCTGCTCTGTTAACTTTGTAACTTTCAAGAGAGGTAAGGGTAGTGGTTTAATTTTTCAACAAATCCTTAACTAAATGCAACTTTAATTGGTTTAGCTTGAGTTCCACCCGCAATGGATGGAAAATAATCAAGGAGAGAAGCAACTTAGAACTAAGGAGAAATTTCCTGACAGAACAATTAATCAGTGGAACAACTTGCCTCCAGAATTGTGGATGGTCCCAACACTGGAGGTTTTAAAGAAGACACTGGACAGCCATTTGTCCAAAATGGTATAGGGTTTTCCTGTTTGAGCAGGGAGTTGGACTAGATGACCTTCATCGTCCCTTCCACCTCTGTTATTCTGTTTAGAGAGAACAATATCTTCTGCATTGTAGTCCTTTCTTTAAGTTTCAGAAGAAGTCCATGTTGCCATTTCCTCTGTGGAAAGGAGTTTGTTCAAAGATCCTTTTATAACTTTGCAAAAAATAACATTAACTGCTTCTGCATCCAAATACTATTTTTGGACATAAGCGTGCTGCTGCCGTCTTTAACCATTTTTGTATATTTTCACTGAGTGTTAGCTGGGCGAAGAGAATGTTTTACACCCTCAATGTCAACATTCATTAATATCTTTTGCTACGTTAAACCTTTCAGTTTAATGCTTATCAGGAGGCAAACACAAACATATTTGGGTGCCTGTGGGTAGATACTCAATCATCTGAATGCTTTGAGACCACTGAAAACTTTGGATCTTTCTTGTTCACTGGCAGAAAAAAGCACTCGCATGGACTTGAATTGTAGCATACTATTACCATCCAATGTTCTACTCTGATTTGTGATGACATGTTCCATATGCTCTGAAAATAAGCCTGCTAACTGTAGACAAGAAGCCAAATCTTCACATTCCAATTCATTTTCCATAGCTATGAGCAGCTGGTCGCCTTCAGGACACACACATTTGTTTTCAATGAAAGAAAGACTTAAATGGGCATGTAAAGGCTCTGCTATGCTTAAGCCTCCCCCCATTTTATCTGAAAAAACCCCCACCTCCCCCAATGCAAAAGCGACAGAAAATTTCTGATCTCTCTTCCATGCCATCCCCACATCAATGCCATTTTGCAGATTTGGAATGCATAAAACATAAAGGGAAGGGGGAGGGAGAAGTGTGCCCTAGCTGAAAAAAAATACACGGTTCTGTTTTGGGCAGTTGCATTAAATATCCATTTATCACACCCAACTCATGTGTACCACCCCATTGTAACTTTCCGTATCACTTGTATTATTTCCTTTAATTCAAGATCCTGACACACTAAATACTTTACAGGATTAAAATCCTCTACTTCAGATATATTTAACATTGTATAACAATTCAGAAATCACTGTATTCAATTAAACCTTCAAAAATATTTCCAGAGGTCCTCGTATTCTTTTGTTTCTCTAGCTTAAGTTTATGGATCGCCAGATTTTGGCATAAGAATAGGTTATTACACAGATTAATATTATACTCCAAATATTTTTGTTACAGAAGACCTTGCCTCAGCACGCAGGGGTTATGTTGGATTACCTCCAGATTTCTTCAAGCTCTACAAGTCTATGAATTAATTAGCAGCACGAAAAGTTTGACTTGTTAACCTCAATTAACTTTTTTTTTAATGAAGTCTCCAGGCCATTTCCTACATTATTTTAAAAAGATACCAGGCAACTCTGGGGAGACACTGAGGGGTGTTCAGATACCTGAAAATATACTCTTAGAATTGCAGCGCTTCATGATCACAATAGGACTATATTCAGCTCTTTTCCTTATAAATACATTGCCTGATTCACAGAGTGTTATTCAAGAGCTGTATTTGCATATTGAGATTTCCATGTATACGGAGCTAGTCATAACAACTATATATCGTTCTTTAGTAACTTTGGCAGCTGGCTACTCAATATTGGCAGGGGAAGGTTAGACAGAGGATGCTAATGCACATGTCCTCTTTGTAGACTTCTAAATGCCATCTGTCTGGCTAGTATGAGAATAGGAGGTTGGGCTGGATAGGTCATTGGTCTCATCAGTTCTGCTAATGAAACCACCTTGCTTCAAAATTAAGGCTTTTTCATGTGGGTAGTATGTAGAATTTCTCCCTTCATCTCTTGCTTCCATGATCAGAACTAGAAAGGTCTTTTGCTAAGGAAAGGCAGATGTTCCCCATTCCCCAGAGATATGCACAGCCAACACTACAGGGCAAGGGTACTGGGGTGGTAGTGGTCATCTGAGATACCTTATTTGTTCAGGTGGGCACCAAGAATGATTAGGTGAGAATGTTGCTGTTGTATCAGTCTTCCTGCTGCCCAGCAACCTCTCTGCCTGAGCTTCTTGACTTTGTGGCTGGACTGGCAGAGGAATAAACCAGGTTTATGGTCTTGCCCAGGCTTATTTCAATTTGCCTTTTCAAGGGACAAGGTCTGAGGAGATTGGGAGTTCATGGCCACTATGACAACTATGGATCTGTCCCAAGTTATCCAGTGACCCAAAGATATAACAATGGTTATATGTTTGACCTTTTTTTTCTCCTGCTGGGATAATGGCAGGGTCCTGTGGATTTGAAGGCGATACTGCTTTCTCTTATGTCATGGTCTGATCACTCCCTGGAAAGCCTCCAGTTCTTTGGCACAACTCCTTTCATAAGGTGGATGGGGCTGTTAAATTACCCCACCCCAGGAGACTGATGGAGCCAATTGGGTTTCCAAAGGAGTTTGGGGTTGTTTTGGAAAGTCTGCTATATGGTCCAACTGAAGCCTTGGTGGCTGCTTGAAATGGGACAGTTATTGTCATGCAAAATGGATCGTTTGACTGGGTTTAGATGTTCTCTGGATAAATATGATAATATGTAATTAATTAATAAGCAGTATCTCCTCCAACACAGTTCTAGGCTGCATAAACGGAGGGATAGAATCAAGATCATGTGAAGTGTTAATACCACTTTGTAATGCCTTGGTAAGGCCACACTTGGAATACTGCATCCAGCTTTGGTTGCCACGATGTAAAAAAGATGTTGAGACTCTAGAAAGAGTGCAGAGAAGAGCAATAAAGATGATTAGAGAACTGGAGGCTAAAACCTATGAAGAACAGTTGCAGAAACTGGGTATGTCTAGTTTAATGAAAAGAAGGACTAGGGGAGACATGATAACAGCATTCCAATATCTCAGGAGCTGCCACAAAGAAGAGGGAGTCAAGCTATTCTCAAAGCACCTGAGGGCAGGACAAGAAGCAATGGGTGGAAATAATCAAGGAGAGAAGCAACGAAGAACTAAGGAGTAATTTCCTGACAGTTAGAACAATTACTGGTGATCAGTGGAACAATTCGCCTCCAGAAGTTATGAATGCTCCAACACTGGAAGTTTTTAAGAAGAGATTGGATAACCATTTGTCTGAAGTGCCAAGGCAGAGGGTTGGACTAGAAGACTCTGAGGTCCCTTCCAACTCTGTTATTCTATTCTATTCCATTCTATTCTAATTCTGTATATGACTAGGTCCATTTGGGGCTAAATTCAACTGCCTGGGAATCAATAGGGTTCCCACAAAGCTCTTGACCTAGCTCTTGATTCAGTTAACTGTATTGTGTGAACTAATAAATTAGTTGTAGAAGTGCAGACGGAACTGAAAAAGCCTTTAATCTTGTCTTGTTAATATCCAAGCAGAATCTGCTTCATATTTCAGATTGTTATGTGTTGGCTTTGTTTACACTATCAGAATGGTGGAATAATGATCATATTCTTTATAAAGAACTACAGTTATTGCTGTTCTCTTATATTAATATTCAAGCACTGTAGAGTATGATTTTGCTTGCCAAAAGCTCATTCCTGACTTTAAAAGAATGTAGAAATTTGACAATTTTGTACATTCAGTTAATTGGGTCATAAGCTGCAGGCCTGTACTGCTTGCTACAATACCACAGGGCTCATAGGATTGTTAATTTCTTGTCTGAAGTCAGAGATGGACTTCAGACCTTGAAGAAGAATATCAGACTGCTGTTCTCTCCCCATTCTAGTTTTTGCTATTTGGAGCTTCCTGTTTTCAAAAAATCCCTATTTTATAAAGTCCCTAGAGAAGGTGTAGCGGTCATGGTTAATGATAGATGGGATATGAATGGCTTTGCTACCAAGAATCCTAAATCCAGCAAGTTCCCAGTATGCTTGCAGTCAGCCTGTGAAGATATAGTTTCTTTCATTTAAAAAATAGGAAAAGCACTAAATGCTGAGTTTTTTTTTAGTTCTTTTTACATGATATGGGGTGGTGGTAGTGGTGTCTCTTAGAATATATCTTCTTGCTAAATGGACTTTTATCAGTATGCTTTCCATTAAAATACAGATAGATTTTAGTGCATGATGGGGAAAAAAAGAAATCTGCTTATATTGTATAGGTGCCAAACTACTTTAGCTTGTATTTGCAGTCACTGCCATATGCACAATCTAGCTTTTGGCATGTACAGTGCTGGATTCTGTATGTACTGAATAGAATAAATTGTTTGGAGGCCCACATTGGTAATGTTTTCCCTATGTCTAGAAAGATCTGCAGCAATAATGCAACTTAGGCCTTGAGTTATTTATAACATCCAAGATCCTGAGAGAAAAAAAAAAGGCTATCCCAAATCCTACAAATATCAAAGAACTGGGAGAATTCCAAATTACACAGGGGAGAATATTAAATGAACAAATCTGCTACTCATTACATAAAACCTGAGTTAACGAAGAGTGGGTGGCATGGTTGTGTGTGGATATTGGCAATGGATTAGGAATGCCATTTGTTGGACATAGAGATGAGATGCCAAGCCAATCTTGAATGAATTTCTGCAAAACTCACTCAGTTTAAACTGTTTTTCTGTTTTCACTTTTGGGTAATGAAATTGGCTCGAACTGCCTTTCGCAGCTTCCATTAATTTCCAGAGGACAGGAGCAGAGACTAATAGGAATGTAGCTCCAATATACTCATCTTAACCAGAGGCTATCTTAGAGAACCGTGAAACAAGTAATGGCTTCAGCTCCGGTCTACACCAGAGACTGAATAAGATAATGATCTCCTTTTCAGGATTGTTTTAAAGAGTTATGAAATTATGGCTTGGTTAACAGACAGGTAGTCCTTGATTTGCAACCAGAATTGGAACCAGAATTTCTGTTGCTAAGCCAGACAGCTGTTACGTGAGTTGTGCCTGATTTTACAACCTTTTTGACAGGGCTGTTGTTAAGTGAATTATATGGTTGTTAAGTAAATCACGTGGTTGTTAAACAAATCCAGTTTCCACTGTTGAATTTGTTGGAAACTAGCCCCAGAAGAACGCAAATGGCGTTCACATGAACCTAGGATGCTGCAACTGTCATAAATAGATACTTTGCCAAATGCCTGAATTTCAGTCTTATGACTGTGGGAATGTTGAGTTGGTCATAAGTGCAATCACTAGTTGTTAAGTCACATTCACACTGCTGTTGTAACTTTGAACTGTCACTAAACAAATGGTTGAAAGTTGAGGAGTATCTGTATTGGATCTCACCATGATATTGTGTGAATTTTTGGCATAATAGCTATTGTAAGTTTGCAAAACCATGCTTTATAGCTTAGCACATGTATTTAGTCATCAGATTTCTGTCCTGTCTTTCTCCAGGACCTGAAAGCATCATAATTGCTATTTCCTCCCTCAATCTATCCTCACAGCAACAGGTCTAATTAGGTTGGGCTGAAAGATAATGACAACTTCAGAGTCACCCAGTAACCTTTCATGGTCAAAGGACTTAAACACTGATTATAGACAGAAAAGCAGTATAAAAATTAAGTAAGTAAGCAAACAAACAGCCCTCTTCCACGCAAAATGGTATCTGCAATTGCATGATTGAAATGTCAAAGTATTTTTTTATGTGCATGGTAATATTTATTTGTCCCTTTTATCTATCTACTACTAAAACTCCCCTATCTGTCTGAGTATAACCTTTAACGGGTGAAACAGTACATTGCAAGGCAACAATTTTTAAACCAAGGTTTAAACCAATTTTTAAACTGAAGTATCACAAATGAGCTAACTTACAGAATGCGACCAAAATACGGGGCTCATGACTCCCGTGGAATTGAAATTTGGCAAAATTTATGAAAATGTTTTACAATATGAAAATTTTGAAAATATTTTACGATATGAAAATGGTCATGTAGCATTTACTGTGTTTAACTTCTGATGCTTGATTGTGGTATATAGTTCAGCATGAATTGTTTTCAAGGCAGTTACTTCTCAGAATATTTCCCTGATTTTAAGAACTTTTTCCAGTACATTAGATAGAACCTCTGTCTTTCTTGAAGGCATTGAGGAATCTGGTAAGGAAATATTTTTGAAATGATGACCAAATGAGTCATGGGCTATCTGGTTACTTTTATAAACTCTAGCTGGCAAACGTATCTAATATTCCTTCCTCGGGCTGTTTTCCTCACAACAACAACCCTCTAATGTATAATTTGTTGGGTTGAGCAAGAGTGTGATTGGCCCAAAGTCATTGAGCTGGCTTTTATGCCAACAATGGGACTAGTATTCACTGTCTCCCAGTTTCTAGCCTGGTCCCTTAATCACTAGACCAAACTGTTTCCTCGTGTGTTTATATCAACTATATGGTGAGACCAACCTGAACATTTTTATCTCCTCTCTGCGGGTACTCCAGCTTATGCCTCTTTCTAATGTGGCCCATTGTTAATTTATTTATTAAATTTATATACCTTCCCCCCACTCCTGGTCTGGAGAACAACTGTGGTTGGTCTCATAAAATGAGTCTCTGTGTTTAAGAAACAAAAAGAACTTCTCTATCTTCCCTTTCTTCAGTATGTAGTTTAGATAGAAGTGAGGCTTTTATATCCGGGCTTTTTTCCTTAGACAAAACACAATTCTTTACTGGTTAGCTGTCTAAGAAGAGAAATAGGGAAGAACCAAAAGGAAGGCTGCAGAATTAAGTCGTCACCATTCCACAAAAATAGCTTCTCACTCTCCCTGTTGTCTATATAAAATACGGCAAAACCTTCAAGCTTCCAAATTCACTCCCAGTTTCCCACCTTTTGAGGGTAGATAATAACATCAGACTGAGGTGTCTCCAATAAGCATGAACGGCATCATGAAAAGTCATTTTGGCAAAGGACCGGTAGTCCAACACAGAAGTCCTTTTCCATTCCAGCATTTTGGAGTGGGCCCAGGAGGGAATTTTTCCTTCTCTGCAGAGATGTTGTGCTTGATGGTTTGTGCTGCACAAGAGTGGCAGTGTTCTGTGGGGTCTGGATGCGGTGGCTATTGACAGAGCCAAACTCGATTACCTTATTCCCCCTCTTACAAAGTGTTATGAACTAACATAAACGTATTTTAATAAAGCTTAACAACCTTGATAGAAAAGCAGGCTCGTAATCCTGCACTTTTGATTGGTCCGTGGATAGCGAGCTGGGATTGGTCCTTATGGAGCAACCTGATTGGCTATTAGCGGAACGTCTCTCATTGGGTACAATTTAAACGTTTTAACGTAAGTCATTGGTTAATGGGACAGCAGCCAGCCCTATAAAAGAGCTGCTGCTGCCCAGGGTTTTGCTCTGTTCCTGATCATTAATAAATAGTTGAAGTTCACTGTTCACAGCCTCGTCTCCGTTCCTTGTGCCCATGCTCAGAATATAACACTGGCGACGAAGGTGGGATACGGAGTCATCAGAGCTGACTGAACACTTACAGAGCAACGAACAGAGCACGTGGCTGAAGAAGCACCTACAACGGCAAGATGTCCAGCGGTGCCATACCACCCGCTCCATTTGACCCGGCTAACGAAGACTGGGACTCGTATATGGATCGGTTCCAGATGTTTCTGGAGACCAACAACTTAAAGGACGCTACAACTGGCAAGAAGCGAGCAGTATTTCTAACCCATTGTGGGCCTGCCGTTTTTAAGATGGCGAAAGCACTTGCCAAACCGGCTGAGGTGAAATCAATGGATTGGGACACCCTCGCGCCCATTCTACGGGCCCACTATGCACCCGCCATGCCAACGCTTGTGCGAAGACATGAGTTTTACCAGAGGGACCAACGGAAAGGCGAAAGCGTTGTAGATTTCATCGCTGACCTACGGAACCTGGGTGGCCTCTGTGGGTTTTCAAACCTCGAGGAAGCCTTGCGAGACCGCATAGTTCTGGGATTAGATGACGACACGGTACAGAGCAAGATCATGGCAAAAGGGGACATCGATCTTGCCGATGCCATCACAGACACTACTGCAGCAGAAGCAACCAGGAAGTCGGCTGCTCGAATGCGCCGCACCAACGCACCGCTCCGTAAACTCGCGAATGATACCTCGCCTCGTCCAGAGAGGCACTCAATGACAGCACACCATGAGGACCTCGAATCCCCATCAGATAGTGAAGAGGAAGAGGTCAACCGGCTCCAGTCCGAACGCGACCAACGAGAACAACGAAACCAAAGATTCCCGCGCCAATGCGCTGGTTGCGGGGCAAACCACCCACGATCAGATTGCAAATTCCTCGACGCGCTCTGCCGTTCCTGTGGAAAGAGAGGCCACATCGCAAAGATCTGTAGAAGCAAGCAAGGACCCAGTCCAATCCAGAGGGAGAATAACTACCACCAGACCACAGGAAATCTTCCTGTGAGTCGGGATCGCCTGAACCACCAATGGAACAACCACTCCTACAGAAATAAAGCACCTGCCACTTCAACGAGACGAGAAGAGGCACACCAAACCATTACCATCGGCCACACTTCATCCATAGATGCAAGAAAGATCCGAATAAGGGTCGCCATCGAGAACCAACCTTGCGTGATGGAAGTCGACTCAGGGTCGTCTCTCTCGATGGTTTCCTGGAAGACCCTCAAACAGCTAATCCCTTCTATCCGTCGTCAGGATCTCAGCCCCCAAAGAATCATACTCAAAGATTACCAGGGCAACAGAATTCCAGTCGTCGGCTCCAGCCAAGTCCAAGTCTCCTTCAAAAATTGTACCACATCACTACCGCTGACCGTCGTCGATCGTGACCGGCCTAGTTTGTTAGGCCTATAATGGTTCGCCCCACTCGGAATCAAGGTAGCCGGCGTTCACCGAGCTGAGAGCGACAACTGGGAGGAGTCTCTCATCCAAGAATTCCAGGACGTTTTTTCAGAAAAGCTAGGCAAGTACAAGGGGACCCCGATATCATTTAGCCTTAATCCCGAAATAGCTCCCATCCGCCTTAAGCCTCGTCGGGTGCCGTTTGCACTCAAACCAAAGATCGACGAGCAGCTCGATAAATTAATAGCCCAGGGTGTTTTAGAACCAACCGACCACGCCCGTTGGGAAACCCCAATAGTAACACCCATCAAACCGGATGGGTCATTAAGAATTTGTGGGGATTATCGGGCCACCCTGAACCATGCACTTCAACAGAGTGCTTACCCGGTGCCGGTGGTTCAACATCTTCTCAAACTTCCTGGGTGGCAGGAAAATATTCGCTAAATTGGATTTAGCGCAGGCATACCAACAGTTACCCGTAGATACGGAAACTGCGGAAGCACAAACTATCATTACACACTGAGGTGCCTTAAGACTCAAATTCGGAGTGAGCGTAGCCCCGGGAATTTTTCAAAGCCTGATGGAGAGACTTTTACAAGGCATAAAAGGAGTTGTGCCATATTTTGATGATGTGTTAATTGCCGCCCCGAATAGAGAAGTTTTAGAAAGGCGTCTCAGAATGGTTCTCCAAAAGTTCAAAGACGCCGGCCTCAAGGTTAAAATAAATAAATGTCAACTGTGTACTGAGAGGGTGGAGTTCCTTGGATACCTTCTCGATAGTCAAGGAATCCATCCCTCTGATAACAAGCTAAAAGCAATAAAAAACGCCCCGCCTCCTTAGAATAGAACAGACCTCCAAGCCTTTCTGGGGCTCATTAACTTTTACAACATCTTCTTGCCCCAGAAGGCGATTGTAGCTGAGCCCCTACACAGACTTCTCGACAAAGGAGCAACCTGGGTCTGGGGACGTTGAGAGGAACGTGCTTTCCAACAAGTGAAAGACTTACTAACCTCCGACACTGTATTAATGCAGTACAACGAGACTTTACCTTTGACTATTACATGCGACACATCACCGTTTGGAGTAGGAGCAGTTTTAAGTCATGTATTACCAAACGGAAATGAAGCACCTATTGCGTTTTTCTCACGTACTTTATCAAGGGCCGAAAGGAACTATAGCGAACTTGATAAAGAGGCCCTTGCTGTTGTATCATCTGTAAAGCGTTTTCATGAATACGTGTATGGACGACCATTTACTATAATTACGGATCACAAGCCATTGCTTGGTATTATAGCGGGAGACAAACCAACCCCCTATATATTATCGCCAAGAATGACTCGCTGGTCAGAGTTCCTAGCTGCCTACAATTATCTACTGCAACATCGCCCGGGGAAAGCCATTCCCCACGCTGACGCTTTAAGCCGTTTCCCACTTCCGGAAGCCGTCAGCGACCCAGCTCCAACCATCACGACACTCCAAATTAAAACGCTGCACTCGCCGCCGCTAACGGCAAGAGACATCGCCATCGAGACTAAACGGGATCCTGTCTTAGCACGAGTTCTCAGCTGGGTCGAACGAGGATGGCCACTCGACCAACTCCACGACAACTTCGCGCCGTTCAAAAACCGGCAGACAGAACTTTTCTCCCAGAAGGGCTGCATTCTCTGGGGAGATAGAGTCGTCGTCCCAGAGAGGCTACAACAGTCAGATTTAGAAGTACTGCACGATGGACATCCGGGCATTGTGCGCATGAAGGCGCTCGCACGGAGCTACGCGTGGTGGCCGGGCATCGACAAACAGATCGAAGCCTGGGTAACCACGTGTCGGAAGTGCCAAGACGTCAGCAACGCCCCACCTAAAGCGACGCCAACCGAGTGGGAAACCCCTCGGGGTCCGGGGTCCCGCATCCACATTGATTTTGCGGGACCCACCAAAGGACACACTTTTCTACTAACAGTAGATGCCTATTCCAACTGGCTAGAAATACATAAAATGAAGACAACCACAACTGAGTCGGTCATTAACAAACTGAACAAATTGTTCGCAACGCATGGGTTACCAGACGTTTTAGTTTCTGATAACGGGCCCCAGTTCACTGCCCTGGTATTTGAACAGTACCTAGCAGACCGGGGCATCCGCCATGCGCTAACCTCGCCAGCACACCCTGCGGCCAACGGAAGGGCGGAGCGAATGGTACAATTCGTCAAAAAAACACTACAAAAAATGGATTCTGGAGACATCGACGACAAGCTGAACCGAATCCTGCTTCTTCAACACATCACCCCACACAGCGTCACGAATAAAACACCTGGCGAACTGTTAATGGGACGAAAACGTCGCTCCCACCTCGACCGTCTACATCCTTCTTATTCACCAGAAAAACCCTTCGGGTCTAGCGGGAAGTGCCGTGAATTCAAGGTAGGCGACTTGGTGTTTGCTAAGAAATTCTCCGGCGACCCATTGTGGGTCCCTGCAACCATTACCCAACCCACCGGCCCCAGATCCTACCGCCTACAGACTAATGACAGGAGGGTTTGGAAACGCCATATAGATCAGCTTCGCTCCAGATTGCCACCCATTTCCCGTGACTCCCCTTATTCGCAAACTGAGGGGGGAGGGGATATTGAGGGGACCGAAATCGGAATAGATAATGAGGTAATCAGGGAAACCCAGCATCCAACCCAAAGAAGCGCGCCAACTGAAGAAGAATCAGGAAGCGGGGTAGCTTTGCCGCAGGGAAATACCACGAGGGAGGCAAGCCCATGGAACCCGGAAGTAACCCTTGGGGACTGGGATAACAACAATGGCAGCCGCGCCGAGTCCTCCCGCACTGAAACGGAACCACCCGTACCAGAAAAACTTGGAAGCATTCCACCGGAATCAGACTGCAGACAGAAACCGGTGGAACAGCGAAAATCAAACAGGCAGGTGAAACGACCTGCATATCTACGCAATTATATCACCACATCCCTCAAACGGAACCTAGGGGGGAGGGGTGTTATGAACTAACAAACGTATTTTAATAAAGCTTAACAACCTTGATAGAAAAGCAGGCTCGTAATCCTGCACTTTTGATTGGTCCGTGGATAGCGAGCTGGGATTGGTCCTTACGGAGCAACCTGATTGGCTATTAGCGGAACGTCTCTCATTGGGTACAATTTAAACATTTTAACGTAAGTCATTGGTTAGTGGGACAGCAGCCAGCCCTATAAAAGAGGTGCTGCTGCCCAGGGTTTTACTCTGTTCCTGATCATTAATAAAGAGTTGAAGTTCACTGTTCACAGCCTCGTCTCCGTTCCTTGCGCCCATGCTCAGAATATAACACAAAACAAAGGAGCTGGCTGGGATCCAGGCAGAATAGCAGAACAGAACTTGGACCAAAGGCAGAGGCAAACCCTGGTTCTAGGCTTCAGCTGAAGCATTCATCCCTGTTGTGTTTCACTTTTTCTTGGACATATGGATGGCCCTGATGTGTTAAGGCATTGTGATCATTCATAAACAGATGATGTTATGGCTCACTTATGACACTTAACATTAAGAAAGTCATCAAAAAAGCACAACAAAGAAATTTAATGAATGTCTGCTAGCATTTAATGTTAGCTGGGCGAAAGTTATCCCATGTTTGGCAAACCCAGAATCTATATTATGAGCATTTCATACCATTTACTGGGACTTTCTACTGCTCAACGATTCAGAATTTTTCTTTTAGTACTTTGCATATGTTCAGAGCACATCCTCTAACAAGGTCTCCTGTTAATTTAAACCTCCAATAATAAATCATGATCAAACAAATTTTCCAAGTCATCTGATTCCTATTTGCATTGTATAAACACATAAAGCCTTATATCTGTACCTATCTCCATATCCATAACTATGTCGTCTAAAGTAATTTTGAGATCCACACCCATATCCATCTAGCTGTCTATTTATTTAATTTACTTGGCCATCCATCTGATATACATGACTTTGGGTGGTTAACAATTTGTTAGTCTGTAACTGCCCTTACTGTTGTAGAGAATATTGATTTCCCCTTATGCCCATCACTCAGCCTTGTTTTCAGTCACTCACAGTTGAACGATACTCTACAATCTCATCACCTTGTTGGGAAAAAAAGAAAAAAGAAAAATCCTCATCTCCCAGAGAACCCATTGTGACCACATCCCCTCTGACTTGTTGCACGTGTTAATTTGCAAAGATATTTGCTCGCCTTTCCCATCACATCAGCCAGCGTTAAAACTAATGACTCATCCCCCTGCACGGCCATTTGTTTGTGCTGGTTTCAGACAGACTAATGTTTTTAATGGTACACAATCATTTTTCAGAGTCATTTGATGCCACTAATCATCTCAGTAATATGCCATGATGGAATGTGTAATGACATTGTGAGCAGGAAAAATGGCATTCTGATCTCCCTTGCTATCTTTCCCAGATCTCTATTCCATCCCACCATGCTGCCTAATGATACTTACAGCAGTTAATAAATGGCTGCTCAGACATTTCTTCTAAGGATGATGATAGAGTTTTTTTCCTTAAAAGAAAGGTGTAGCAATTAAATCTTATGGAACCACAGAAGGTGCTGATCATGGGCTGTCTTCTTTCACTTTGGAACTACTTTCCCAAACTTCCATTTTTAATGTCCTATCGCTTGCATTGCAGCAAATGTGATTGTGGATTATTTTATTGTGTAAAGAAAATACCCGAGATCCTGCAGCCTCTTGGACTACAAGTTGGAAGATTAATAGAACATACTTTTCTTGCCCATAACTTATTAGTTCTCTTGTTAAATTAACAAGTATTTTTTAAAAGCCCATATTAAATATTTTAATGAATTTTTCAAGTTGTGGTAAGCGGCTCTTTCTTGGCCTTCTGCCTAACTTGTTAGGCATGAATTAGCACCTTGTTATTCATGCTCCAGCTCATCTGATCACTTAATTAAAGGAACTCTGTCAGGTTAAAAAGAATTGCATATATATATATATGGTATTTAGCTTTGTTCAGGTATTTTCTCACGTCATTATAGTTGTGCTTTTAAAGTTGTAGCAACGTTTCGGCAGAATCTCATAGCTGAATACCATACATGTAAGTACCCACGAAAACTTAAGAATATATATATGTGTGTGTGTGTGTGTGTATGTGTAAAAAAACAAATTCTCTTTGTTATGTGACGAATGGTGCCTTATGTGATTAAATATGAGTGAGTATCAAACACTGAATACTCTTCTGTTATTTATTCAGACAGAATAGCAATGCAGTAGATTTAAAGATTTTAAAAGGAACGGCAACATAGCCTTAAAATAAAAGTCCACAGAATAACCTGTAGCATATGGGGGTGGGGGTTGTTAGGTGTTTAATTAAGAAATAAATCAAAGTTTTATGGCTGCCCATTTGCTAAGAGGCTGTGTGGTTATAGTGGCATAAGCTGATGTTTGAAATCTGTCACCAGGAAAGCTGCAGCCACAAGAGTATCTAAAGTTTTCGTTGAATCTCCTCATTTGGGTTAATTATAGCTTTTATTCTAGAAGGGTGTAAGTTGTCCATAATTGCTTTAAGATGGGTGGCTTTATAACTATTTTAAATAAATAAACAAGTCATGGATAGGTTAGGCTTGTCTGAATTGTTCAATGATAATTCTAACAGAGGGACGCTTGGTGCTCTCTGAGCTTGGTTGTTTTCTTGCAGACCTTTCATTACCTGACTACATAACATCATTGGTGCTAACAGTTCAGCCCTGGGCTACAGACATTCTCTTGTCTTGGTACTTGTAACAGAAGCTCAGTCTACAGATATCACAGGTTGTTTCATTTGCTGATTTCTGGAATTCAAGATGCCATTAAAGATGTTGGAGAAAATCATGAAAATGTTGTATTTTGGAGTATCAGGATGATTGGCAGCTTTCATAATTTATCTTGGAATGTTGCTTGAGAGAGCAAAGGAGTTCTATTTTGGTCTTCAGTATAAAAGATAGCAAGACAAGACATGTAAGAGATTTTGCTTTCAGGTTCCACACGTATTAATCAATACATGTTATTATTCCAGCCAGACGAAATGACACATATATATTGAAACAGATCAGCTCAATAATAAAAATAATGTTTCTGAATGCAAAGGAGAATTTGTGCATCTCTCTAACTATTGTAAGATATATGAACTTCTGATGCAGAATGAGTAAGATCCATTTCGATAAGGCACTGCAAAATGTGTAATTTATCTCTCCTTATTTCTCTATAATGTCCATAAAATGCCTGTCTTTGCTTTCCCTTGCACTGTTCTTCTGAAGCATCAATTCTGAAGCATCAATTTTTACCACCTGGTTTCCTCTCTCTTCCCTTAGTTGGAATCTTTTCTTCTGGAGCTATTATTTTCTTCTGCTACTGGTAAATAATATCTGATTGATCATGGTTGGAAAAAAGAATGCAGGGGTGGGATTCTCCCAGTTCGGACTGGTTCGGGCGAACTCACTTATATCTGCTCAGCTGAGTTGTGCGGCAGAGCAGATTGCCACGCCTCAGCTGTGTTACTTCCCTGAAGTAACATTGAAAGTAAGTAATTGCGATAGTTGTGCATGAGTGCTCAGTGAAGCGTGTGATTAGCGAACCGGTTGTTACACTGAGAGAATCCCACCCCTGACTACAAGTATCAAGTGAAGAAGAGCAGCTTGTCTCCTAATACTGCCATTCAGGTTCAGGGAAAATTTTGATAACTCAGCCTGAGGATATTAGTGGTGTCCTGATGTCCAACCCCTTTGTGTTTAAGCAGTGACTCAGGCCTTCTCAGTCATCCGAGTCAACATGACCTTGGATTTGGTGGTGCACACTGGAGAGATGCAGAATGCCTTCTGTGCAAATAAACTACTGACATTTAACATTTGTAAAGGGATATTTTTTTAAAAATTGAAAGTTTATGGCCTCTTTTATTTACTTGCCAGATTTATATAGCTATCCAACATATACCCAGTGACTCCTTATTTCCCCCTTCTTTCTTATTTCCTTACACCTCTTATCCCATTTTAAATCCTACATCAGTTTAGTCATCCCATACATCTGGTGAAATGAATTGCAGGTCTTGAAAGCATATCCCTTTTAATAAAATGTGTTATTTGGGAAAGATGCTGCTGGACTTCTCCTGATGTGTGGCTATCATAGAGTAACATGGCTCTCCTCCTATAATGCCATGGGATGTATGTCTCTATCCAGAAGAAAGTGTGACAATGGGAAGTTTGTGCTCTCCTTTTCCTCTTTTCCTTTAAGAAACTGTTTTAGGAAAGCCAATCCTTTCAAAAGGAGCAGAAGTGGGCTTAAAATGAGCTAAAGCAGAAACCTTGGTAGATAGATAGATGATAGATAGATACCTGATAGATACAGTGGCGGTATTCAGCCGCTTCACACTGGTTTAGGTGAACTGTTCTTAAATTAACACCCCCCCCCAGCTATCAAAGTGGATCCTGGGTGGTATGCTGTGCTGCAATGGAGAAATGGGCAGCAGAGTGGCCAAAATGAGGGAAGGAGGAGCCCACTGTCCCTCTTTCTTCTCCCTCTTTCTCCTCCCTCCCTTGTGCCAGCTGCTCGGTTGCCCATTTCTCCATTGCAGCATAGCACAGTGCCCAGAATCCACTTTGATAGTATGTCAAGGGAGGCATGTTACTACACGCCTCCCTTGTCACCCAACCTGACCCTGGGTGAACTGGTTGTTAAATTATTTGAATCCCACCACAGGGTAGGTAGGTAGGTAGGTAGGTAGGTAGGTAGGTAGATAGATAGATAGATAGATAGATAGATAGATAGATAGATAGATAGATAGATAGATAGATAGATGAAAGAAGAAGAAGAAAGAAGATGTAAAACAATGCTGAAGAACATTGTGGCTCAAGTGCCACAAGGTGAATCAGCAGTTGCAATGAAAGAATGCCAGAAGAAAAAAGATCTAATCTTAATAGAAGGTGCCTGAAAATCTCAAGATGACTCTGGTACTGGCAGCTTCTTGAAAACCCAGGCTTTGGCAACTGCAAAGAAAGCCCAAACACTGGCAACACCGAGCAGCCTAGACCATGGTTCATTATGCATGGAACATGTGTGGAGATCCCAATGGTCCAAATGCTAGCACCTGATGCTGAAGGACATGGCAGAAAGACAGACAGTGGGCTACTCCCTTAGGTGATGGCCTAGAATGGCTGTACAGCCTTCCTGAAGATATTCTCTTGTATTATTTATATTAAGAAGTTTTTCATAGAGTAAAAGACAAATCAAAAGAAAAGAAAGTAAAGAAAGAAGGAAGTGCAAGAAAGAAAAAATATACATGTGGAAATGTCTTGACTACTTCAAAAAAAAAAAAAAAAAAAAAAAACCTCCCCAAAGTTAAGAAATACACTGCTCAAAAAAATAAAAGGAACACAAAAATAAGACATCCTAGATCTGAATGAATGAAATATTCTTATTAAATACTTTGTTCATTACATAGTTGAATGTGCTGACAACAAAATCACACAAAAATTATCAATGGAAATCAAATTTAGCAACCCATGAAGGTCTGGATTTAGAGTTACACTCAAAATTAAAGTGGAAAAAAACACTACAGGCTGATCCAACTTTGATGTAATGTCCTTAAAACAAGTCAAAATGAGGCTCAGTAGTGTGTGTGGCCTCCACGTGCCTGTATGACCTCCCTACAATGCCTGGGCATGCTCCTGATGAGGTGGTGGATGGTCTCCTGAGGGATCTCCTCCCACACCTGGACTAAAGCATCCCTCAACTCCTGGACAGTCTGTGGTGCAACGTGGCGTTGGTGGATGGAGCGAGACATGAAGTTCCAGATGTGCTCAATTTGATTCAGGTCTGGGGAACAGGCGGGCCAGTCCATAGCATCAATGCCTTCATCTTGTAGGAACTGCTGACACACTCCAGCCACATGAGGTCTAGCATTATCATGCATTAGGAGGAACCCAGGGCCAACCGCACCAGCATATGGTCTCACAAGAGGTCTGAGGATCTCATCTCGGTACCTAATGGCAGTCAGGTTACCTCTGGCGAGCACATGGAGGGCTGTGCGGCCCCCTAAAGAAATGCCACCCCACGCCATTACTAACCCACTGCCAAACCGGTCATGCTGGAGGATGTTGCAGGCAGCAGAACGTTCTCCACGGCATCTCCAGACCCTGTCATGTCTGTCACATGTGCTCAGTGTGAACCTGCTTTCATCTGTGAAGAGCACAGGGCGCCAGTGGCGAATTTGCCAATCTTGGTGTTCTCTGGCAAATGCCAAACATCCTGCACGGTGTTGGGCTGTAAGCACAACCCCCACCTGTGGACATCGGGCCCTCATACCACCCTCATGGAGTCTGTTTCTGACCGTTTGAGCAGCCACATGCACATTTGTGGCCTGCTGGAGGTCATTTTGCAGGGCTCTGGCAGTGCTCCTCCTGTCCCTCCTTGAACAAAGGCGGAAGTAGCTGTCCTGATGCTGGGTTGTTCCCCTCCTACGGCCTCCTCCACATCTCCTGATGTACTGGCCTGTCTCCTGGTAGTGCCTCCATGCTCTGGACACTACACTGACAGTCACAGCAAACCTTCTTGCCCCAGCTCGCATTGATGTGCCATCCTGGATGAGCTGCACTACCTGAGCCACTTGTGTGGATTGTAGACTTCCTCTCATGCTACCACTAGAGTGAAAGCACCGCCAGCATTCAAAAGTGACCAAACCATCAGCCAGAAAGCATAGGAACTGAGAAGTGGTCTGTGGTCACCACCTGCAGAACCACTCCTTTATTGGGGATGTCTGGCTAACTGCCTATGTATGCTTTCCACCTGTTATCTATTCCATTTGCACAACAGCATGTGAAATTGATTGTCAATCAGTATTGCTACCTAAGTGGACAGTTTGATTTCACAGAAGTGTGATTGACTTGGAGTTATATTGTGTTGTTTAAGTGTTCCCTTTATTTTTTTGAGCAGTGTATAATGATCCACAACCTTCTTTTCAACATATACCTACAATATTATGTCCATTCTCCCTCTAAGATATCCATGGGCATCCCTCCACCCAGCATCTGATTGATCAAAGGCCACACAAAAGCAAAATAGATTAGGAATGTCTGATCTAAGCAGGGGTGGGCTGCTACCGGTTTGCACTGGTTCACATGAACCGGTAGTTAATTTTATTGCCAGTTTGGTGAATCAACAAATCCCACCCCTGGCTGGCCCTATCCACCCCACCCCTCCCGGAGTCCTTGTGCAGCCAGTTTTGGATCACAGGTAAGTGCAGAGCGCTACGGAGAGCCTTCGGAGCCTGGGGAGGCTGTTTTTGCCCTCTTGGAGGCTCAAGGAAAGCCTCTGGAGTCTGAAGAGGTCAAAAATGGGGCCCCCATGGCCCATTTTTGCTCCCAGGCCAGAGTGGTGCAGGAGGCCAACCAAGACATGCCTGCCATGGCCAAGCCCACCCAGCAATCAGGCAGAGAACTAGTTGCTAAATTTTTTGAAGCCCACCCCTGGATATAAGTTTTAAAAGATAGACATACCCAAGATTAAATAAAGACAAAGTTAAAGCAAAGTAGAATACAGGAATCTCAATGGAACATAGAATAGTTAATATAGATGAGAATATAGAAGATATTTTATAGGAAATACAATTGTAAGATAGTTTTGAGAGACAGAGAAAAAGAATCTTTGTGGTAAAGAAGTCTCTATTTGTACTAGTTCACAATATGAATTCCTTTTGTAAGGAATTGTGTGGTCCCTGATTTACAACGCCAGACATAAAGAGACTGGGCTTTCAAAAATCCAGCCAAGGAGAAGGCTAATAACTGTTCCAAAATAATTTTTAGGTAAAGAAACAGTAGACCAGTTACTACCTGCTGCCAGAAGATTGCATAGGCTAATTAACAAACATTGGCATGGACAAAGTAACAACAATGGTATATTGAAATCTGCAAGAAATACCTTCAAGCAAGAACTGGTGGAACCACAAAATAGAAAAGGTAATAGAAAATGAAGAAATAAATTCTGTGACTTTACAATTCAAGCATCTGCCACATAATACCCCAGACATAACCACTGTTGATTAAAAGACCCCAAAAAAAGTTTGAATTGAGAGTGCTGCAATACTTGGAGGAGAATGCAAGAGAAAAAAGACTGAAGAATATCACAAAATACAAAGACCTGTAAATAGAAAGACTGTGGCAAAAAGAAAGCAAAGATAGGACCAATAGTGATAAGTGCCTTGGGTGCAATCTAAAAACATCTGGAGCACCACTTGAACTCCATCACAGCACTATCAGTCCATTGCAAAAACCAACTTGGAACAACTTACATCCTGCAATGATGCTACTAACGCCATCAAACAACAACCTTTGTTTATCCCAGGTCTTAGGGAAGAACTTAATAGGTGGATAAAAATGCCAAATTGGATCTAAACATCTGGCTGACTGTATGGAAGCTATAAGGCTAATATATTTCAGGAGAACTGATGTTTATCCCTAGCAAAGGCATGTGGCATCTAGGGGAAGATCAATAGTCCTGGAATGAAAATTATCTAGCTACAGCTCCAGGTCTGAGGGAACAAGTCAAGCTCCAGATGTTGCTACTACAAATCCCAATAGTTTTATCCAAACTGGCTAATTGAAGGGAATATTGGGATAGCTACAAGTGCCTTGCAGCACTTCTGTGCATTCTCTAACTTGATATCTCAGCAAACTGCAGAGATGGTATTCAGCAGGTTCTGACCAGTTCTGAAGAACTGGTAGCGGAAATTTTGAGTAGTTTGGAGAATCAGTAGCAGAAAATTTGAGTAGTTTGGAATACTACCTTTGACTGGCCTCGCCCCAACTATTTTTTGCCTCCCAAGTCCCAACTGATTGTTGGGTCTTCTTTTGTTGCCCTGCACAGGAGAACGGAGCTGGAAAGCAGATTAGTGGAGGGAATGGATATTTTGCAGTAACCTTCTCCCCAGGAGTGGGGTGGGAATGGAGATTTTGCAGTATCCTTCCCTTGCCACACACACCAAGTCATGCCCACCACGCCATGCCCACAGAACCAATAGTAAATTTTTTTGAATCTCACCACTGACAAACTGGAACTCTGTAGAACAGACTGCAGCAAACAAATTGGATTCCTATTTACAGTTCTGCAATTTTTCTGCTCTGAAAAGTAAAGAAATGTATTCCAGGATATCATCCAAAAATATATTATAGCTGATGTGAAAATACTGTTGAAGACATATGTCCAGGAATTTGACCTGATTGGATCTGATCAATTTCATAGGTAAAATCAGAATAGGCAGATGCCAAGCTTAAAAAAGAACTGGAGTGAAAAATGACTTGCATAGAAGAATATTTTTCATGACCATTGCCTGCAGCATTCTTCTAAGACATATTTTTTCCCTGAAGCCCAACTGATAACTTCCCTTTTCTCCTTTGCTTGAAGTAATATTTATTACTAATTATGCTTTCATTGTTATTGGATACTTGGAGTTCTCTGGCCTCTAAATAGATGAATGAAAAGGTGAATGTAAACCAACAAGCAGTAATTAAAACAGCATTGTCATATAGCCAAGGTAAAAAAAGCAGCAAAAGGTAAAAGTATGATAGTTATGTAAAAGCAAGCTAAAGCCAAAAATATAGATTAAAAAGTGCATGGAGGCATGCACACATACCTCTTCTCTAATTCCACCCCCCACCCAAAAAAATAAAGTCTTCATGGCAAGGGATCATAACATCAGCATTTCTTTCTGAGTACCACTTTGATTTATTAAATTTATCTGCCTAACTCCAGTGGATTCTGGGTGATGTGTAAAACTAGAAAAAAAATACAAAAACAGCTAAAAATGGTAAATCAGATAGATAGCCCAGTCTTTTCTTGTAGCTCTGACTGAGGGATACTGCAAGAATGCATTTAAGGCCCTTGGAATTTGCAAATGCACATACTGTATTGGAAGACATCTTGGCAGGAATGGCCAACTTGGATCTGTTTAGTAATTATCATTGCCGCCTTTGCCACCACCACCACCACCACCACCATAGTCATCACTTTGCTTTGGAATACGAGCAGGGGTGGGATTCAAATTTTTTAACAACTGGTTCTGTGGGTGTGGCTTAGTTAGTGGGTGTGGCTTGGTGGTCACGTGACTGGGTGAACGTGGCTTGGTGGTCATGTTATTGGCTGGGCGTGGCCAACTCAATATCAGTCACATCGAGGCACGCATCTCCTCGCCTGGCCTCTCATGACTTTGGGGATGCTGCAACAGTTGTAAGTGTGAAAAATGGTTATAAGTCACTTTTTTCAGTGCCATTGTAACTTTGAATGGTCACTCCACACAAGCAAAGTACCAGCAAAGACGGAAAAAAAAACTCCAGAGAAGTTCCAGAGACAGGAAGTCTAGTCCTGCCAAGAATGTAATAAGGGTTAATGGAGAGGCAGTTTCTGTAAGCAACATCAGAATGTTTCCTTCCTGCCTTCCTTACAGGATTAGGCCAGTAATTTCTTCTAACAACTGGTTCTCTGAACTGCTTAGAATGTTAACAACCGGTTCTAGCGAATAGGTGAAAACTGGTAGAATCCCACCCCTGAATATGAGTAGCAAATCTGAGCTGCAAAAATCTACTCAACATTAGCTACCGGCAAAGACAAAGTTTCTTTATTCATTTCTTTGCTCCGTTTGCAGCTCAGATCCTGGGGTTTTAGTGGAAGGCCATAGAAAGAACAATGTGGATTCTTGTGTGTGTGTGTGTGTGTGTGTGTGTGTGTGTGTGTGTGTGTGTGTAATGATTGGCCAATTTTATTTTTAACACAGGAAATTACATGTATTTTTTTTCATCCCCATTTCCATAAATAGTTGTATTATACTCCTTGAAGGCTTAATTATCTGTTTTGACTTTTAATGTCTTTTCTTAAACTTGGGGAAAATACATCTTTCTTGCTGAATTTAAATAGTCTGAACTCTGTGGGCCACATGTAGTATATAGGTCATGGTTTATTTTTTCTTACTGGAACAATCTCATAGTTAGTCCCGTTAGTCACATGGCTCTGGATTAAAGTTTGCAGACTATTTTCAAAGTTTAGTGTATTCACAATGCAAGGAAATCAAGTCAGATTGTGGAGCTCAGTCTCAAGATGTTTCTGTTTTGGTATAGTTTATATTTATCTGAGCTAATAGAAATTGTGTCAAGCCACTTAGCTCCCTTTAATGAGACTGATGGACCTCATAACATGCCCAACTATGAATCTGCTCCTTCAGAAGAGGAAAACATCCTCCAGAAAAGAATGACCATCATTTTGCCAGGCACTAAAAGCTAAGGAGTTTCCCTCTTTGGATTGAGTTGTTTAGTCCATCACCCGTGTGAATGTCAATCTAGAACATCAACCATCTCAGATGAAAAATAGATGCAAGGCTGTCCAGGATGCCCAGATTGGTAGACTTTATTTCACATAAACTCTCCCAATTGATACCAGTTGAGTTTTCATGCCAATGATGACATGCACAGAGAATAAAATAAGAGTACAGAGGGATCTAGTCACGGATATCTGCAGGGAGAGATCAATAAAAATAGCAACAACAACAACAATTTGTGAAATTTGAATGCTCTCCAACTCTCAACAGCTCTGGGTGTCTCAAACAAATAAATTACAATAAAACCAATAAAACACCACAGATAAAGAGGCCAACTGAGTACATTCAAGATGGGGGCTGCTGCCATGTGATAGTAGCCCTGCCCTTATTTTATATATGTTGGCACATAAAAAGGGCAGGAGCTTTAATCTCATGGCCAAATGTTGAAACATATAGGTGGGCAACTGTTCTGGGCCAGAGCATAAATCTGCTAGCATGGTTTTCTAGAATGAGTCATTCAAGTACACAAAATACAAATAAGAGTCCTTTGGACTCTTTTTCCCTGCAACCTTTTGCTTGCTGAAAAATAAACAAGACATTACAAGAATATCTGGGGAATTCATAAGCTTGTATACTCTTGTAACGTTTGATTTAAAAAAAATGTACTGGGAATTGAACTCAGAGCTTCTAGGTAACACATCCAGATCATTCTCTTTTATAGAGGTCTGCTGTGGTCAGGTAGCCTGTATCTCTGCAATAGTATCCCCTTTTTTTTTTTTGCTGGAAAAGGCCCTCTATGCTTAGGCAGCCTTATTGCTAGATAAGTGAATACAGAATTGAAGCCTCAGTAAGAGATCATCCTTGTTTATGTATTCTTGAGATATGGATAATTTTCCATGACATCTAATGAAGAAGTGTTTAATTCACAAGTTGGCCGCTGTTTTAACAAGAAGGCAGTTCAATAAAAGGTATCACTTTAATTGCCTTAACCTATTTTGCATCTCTGAATTTATAGCAACACAAATATCTCCGGTCTATTGTGCTGTGAACCGAGCCAAGCAGAGCCGATCAGCTGGGGATTTCAGGCCTGACATGGCTGTTCCCTGCTTGTGACAGGCTGTGAATGCGAATGTACTGCGGGGAGTGAGCCGGCTAGCTTGCCAAACGCACTAGGTAAATCCTACCACCCCGTTACAAGTTTCCCATTAACAAAGTGTCAGTAGCCCAGCAGGGTAAAGAAGTAATGGGATAAATACACTCTGGTTATGCACGGCGGTGGTGCAACATGGTCCTCTAGTGAAACCAGTAATTACATTCTTTCAAGGACAAACAACTACAGCACACAATGCATTTATACCCCGCCTCCGAGCATTTTCATTTACCTCTTGGTGCCTGCAAAATCCCTGCTGATCACCTCATTCTCCCTGCCAAGCAACTGTTGACACTATGTGCAATCATAGGAACTATAAAGGACACATTAGAGCTTTCCAGCATATCCCACTCTACTTTTCCACAGCTATTTAGTAAATGTTTAGTAAAGGCAAAAACCCACCGACAAAAGGTTTGGGAAAGAAGCAGCAATTTTCACAAGCAAAATGATAACAGGGATCAATTCCCTTTTATCCTTCTAAACAACCTGATCAGATTTCTGTCTCTTTTGTGTTTGATTTATAAATATGAATGCACAATCACATACATATATATGCATCTGTTTACTGCCAACTGTTTATGGAGATGGATGCAGAAACTGTTCTATTTATTATATATATATATTTTATCAGCACCGAATATGTGCTGCAATTCCACATCTATTTAGCAAGGCTGACTCCTAGATAAGTATGCAGGCATTACAGGTTTTAACAATTGGTTGGCCAACTATGTGGAAAGATTGGCTTTCCCATGTAAATTATGTTCAGTGGTCCACATTCACTAATGTTATCATAAAGCTTGGCTGATCGTAGCATCATAATGTGAATCCACTAATGAATCGGAATGGTGGCATCAGCCATGGGTTTAATACATAGAGAAAGGGGAGATAGCAAATTCATAATAAATACTGCTTAGAACACAGCAGCTCAGGACACAATTTAAAAAATGACAAAAAGTTGACACTATACTGCTGATAGGATAAATGTCCATCCCAGTGAAATAACTAGTTCCATCCCTCAGATTATTAAAATTAGTATGGACTATTTTGTGAAATCCTAATTCTGCAGTTTGAAATATTATATGGCAATCATGCCCCATGATTCACAAAATTATAATTATTTTTTGGACCTTAAAATTTTATCTGTCTGTTTGTCTGTCTGTGTCTGTCTGTCTATCATCTATCTCTATAATCTACCTCTACAATCTATAATCTATCTCTATCATCTGTCTCTACCATCTATCTCTATAATCTATCTCTATAATCTATCTCTATCATCTATCTCTACCATCTATCTCTATCATCTATCCACGGGCATAGAGAGTAAGCTGTGGCTTAAACAAAGCAAGGTCCATCTCTCTCTCTCTCTCTCTCTCTCTCTCTCTCTCTCTCTCTCTCACTTCCCCTCCTTACCTCTCTCCTGCTCCCCCTCCCCTCCCTCTTATTGGGGAGATGCCACTTCATGGACATTCAGGAAGCTTCCAGGCACTGCACCTCATAGGACAGTGAGGTAGTCAAGACATTTCCACATGTATATCTACATGGAAATATGGCTTGGCATATCTCTAAGTAAGAGATAGAAAATGTTGTACTGTATTTGGATAAGAATGGCCACTCTATCAACTATTCACCCAGAAGCTTATATTTTGAAGAGATAATTGACTTCAGGATTTGTTAAAGAGGAAGCTGCATGCTTCTGGGCAATCAAGTTTAGATAAATTATATATCAACTTATTGAAGTTCTTTGAGCATGCAAAAACATGCTCACCTGCTTCATCCTTATCTTCTTTCTTCTCCCCTATTGCTGCAATTGTTTCTTATTCCTTCTTCCATTGTTAACCACATAAGCTCCACTTTGAACAAATGCCTTCCATTGTCTCTAGGAAGAATGTATGCCACTACATGTCATTATAAGATCATGGTAGTGAGCTGGCCTACACAGAAGTTGTCCTGGGACCACAGAACTGGTGAGTTCACTGGTGTGATGAAAAGCATAAAAATCAATGCAAGCATGAGATGAGCTTCACTGCTGGTGAATGCATTGGTACAGTTTTCTTGGCTGCAATATAGAAATGGTTTGCCTTCTTGGATTATGTTTTCTTCACTTACTAGTTGAACTAACAGCTCTGAAATTCCCAGGTGGTCTCCATTTAAGTAATAACCTTGTTTAATTTCTGAAATCAGCCAAGGTTGGTTATGTACGTCTTTATTAATTTCAGTTTATATTCCATCCTTTCATGCTTCAAAGTTCAACGTATCTAATAGGGAAAATTAAATCAAAATTTAAAATTAAATCATTTACATTTAAATAATAATACTTGGATATTTCATTGCCATGTCATATTCAGTATGTTCAAGGCAGAGCTCCTTATATTTCTAAACCTCTCTTCATTTTCCATTATATTAACAATGCTACCTATAGCAGTGTTTCTCATCCTTTCCCATTTTAAGACATGTGGATGTCAACTCCCAGAATTACCCAGTCAACCATGCTGGCTGGTGACTTCTGGGAATTGAAGTCCACATGTTAAATTTTCTAAGGTTGAGAAACACTGCTCTATAGGCTTGTTGATTACCTTTCATTTTTTTCTATCATCTGCACCTCTATAACTGTCTGGTTTGGTTCTGCAACCCAGCAAGACAGACACAGACTTCAGAGAGTAATTAGGACTACAGAAAAAACAATTACTACCAACCTGCCTTCCATCAAGGACCTGTACACTGCACGAGTCAAAAAGAGGGCTGTGAAAATATTTACAGACTCTTCACATCCTGGACATAAACTGTTACAACTCCTACCCTCAAAACGACGCTATAGAGCACTGCACACCAGAACAACTAGACACAAGAACAGTTTTTTCCCCGAATGCCATCACTCTGCTGAACAAATAATGCCCTCAACACTGTCCAACTATTTACAAAGTCTGCACTACTATTACTGTTAATCTTCTCATCACTCCTTATCACCCATCCCCTCCCACTTGGGACTGTATGACTGTAACTTTGTTGTTTGTATCCTTACGATTTATATGGACTGTTTCCTAGTATGATTTTTGATTGCCTATTGCCTATGACTATTAAGTGTTGTACCTTATGATTCTTGACTCTTGACAAATGTATCTTTTCTGTTATGTACACTGAGAGCATTTGCACCAAGACAAATTCCTTGTGTGTTCAATCACACTTGGCCAATAAAGAATTCTATTCTATTCTATTCTATTCTATTCTATTCTATTCTATTCTATTCTATTCTATTCTATTCTATTCTATTCTATTCTATTCTATTATTTCTCTCCTTTGCCTATGAATACTAATTGATTTAAGGAGTAGTGATTGAGCAGCCTTTTTATGTTTTCAGATTTCACCCCAAAAGAAAACAATGCTGGCATGGAAAGGAGCTATACACCGAGTTCTGTTCAAATAGTCTAGAATAGACCCAAAGGTACTTTTTCAAAAGGCAACTGGACTTTGTTTTTCCTTGACGACATTTCATGTCAAGGAAATGAACTGAACTGAAGAAACTTGGATGAGAAGCGAAACGTCTTCAAGGAAAAACAAAGTCCATTTTCCTTTTGAAAAGGCACCTTTAGGGCAACCATAACCTTGAATGACTGAGAATCTCCATAGAAAAAGATTAGAATAGAGTTCTCCATTACTGGAAGAGTAGGAAAAGAGCACAATAGTTCCTGCATCCTAAAACAATGTTTATACAGAAACATTGATCCATCAGTACAGCCACTTTTGTTCTTTTTTTTCCTTGCTGTTGGGATGATGTTACCTCTCTGATGATTTCAGTCAAGCACAATTTAGGTGATCTGGCATTACACCTTCTGATAGGTCAATTTCGGTTCACCTATGCTACAAAAGGTCTCATTTGCATCTCCCCCATTTACCAATATGCATACAAGTAATTGCTTTCGCCCTTGGACTTTAGTGTTAAATGACTCATCATTATCATATTAAAGCAGTCAGGAGCTGGGGATGAAGTGGAAATATCTTCTGGAACTTAGAAGGAAACCGTGACAGTAAATATACTTGTTGGGAATTGGACACAGCCTCAAAAGCAGGGGGGGAAATTCTACCAGTTCTGTCCACCTCTGTAGAACCGGTAGCTCTGAAGAACAGCAAGCATAGAACCAGTTCTATGTCTGCTGCTGTTTTGGCCCACCCACCCACCCGGGCTCTTACCTGACCTTTATTTCCTGCTTTTTCAACCGCAGCTGCTTTGCGCGACACAGCTGCGGCTGAAAAAGCAGGAAAAAAGGGCTGTTCCAACTGCTGCACATTTGCACACAGCGCTGCTCAGCTGTCCGGGCAGCTCAGCAGGTCGTAAATTGTACTCGTGCGATTCGCACATGGGCGCACGACGCAGAGCAACAGAACTGGTAGTTATACCAGTCGGATCCCAACCCTGCTCAAAAGAATCTTTAGGCACCGTGAGTATCTGTTTTGCTTATTTTAGTCCAGGTTTAGACTTTGAGGAATCTGGATAACATGGCATGAAATCTGTGCTTTGCTCATCTGTCATGAGCATGATGGTGCAGTGGTTAGAATGCAGTACTGCAGGCTACTTCTGCTGACTGCTGGCTCCCAGCACTTTGGCAGTTTGAGTCTCACTGGCTCAAGGTTGACTCAGCCTTCCATCCTTCTGGGGTCAATAAAATGAGGACCCAGATTGTTGGGGGCAATATGCTGACTCTGGAAACTGCTTAGAGAGGGCTGTAAAGCACTGTGAAGCAGTATATAAGTCTAAGAGCTATTGCTACTGCTATTGGCACTGCTAGAGTTAGAACAATTTTTGTCCAATTAAATTAAGTATAGGATAATAACCATATACTTGGTTCTTGGGCCATTTTAAAGTGTTAACAAAGCCTAACCACTGTTTCTATAACAATTTCCAAACAAACAATGTGTAGTTGAGTTTTCACAGGAAACTGAACCACAAATGTCATAGTCCTATTTTCAGTTCATAGAGCAAATTTTGTAAAACCATACAGCCGTAATCTCTCAATGAAACCAAATTTAATCCTATTTCTAGTGGGGCCTTTTCCTCAAGGTTATGTGATATCTAGCAATGCTAGATTCCCTCCCGCACCCTTTCCTAACTTGACTACTGTAGTAGGATGAATGTCATCAAATCATTTGAAGTTTCTAAACATTGGCTAAACTCTGCCATGCTCCAAAATTTGAACTGACATGTAGATATGCCTTGCTTATGCTGTTATACTTTGTACTGTTCAAGGAAATAGATTAATCAGGGATGGAGTGGTGTTTATTTGTATGCTTCTTTATTCTTAGTATAGACAAGACAACCCATATGACCTCTAGAAATGGATTTGCCACAATAATTTTATTGTTTAAATAATCTATTGCCTTTGCCAGAACACACATTATGTTTTAATAGAAACCCACCATAACATTTCTGATTTATTTATACAGTGGTTTTCTAGACATTTTGTTCTGGGAATTCATAAGTAGCACTCACTCTAAGTTAGCTATTACTATGTCACACTGAAATGGACAGAATTCAAGTTAATCATAAGGACAAATTACAACACTGATTTCAATGGTGCTTCTCACTAATAGCTTCATCTGAATGCTACCTCATAACAAGCAATCAAAACAAATTTTTAAACAAAATTAAGAAAAATCAGAATCGGACAGTAATAACACGTCTAGCAATTTGAGCAGCTTGACAGGTTAAATTAAAATTGCTTTTTGAATTATATTAATCTTTTTCATGAGTCATATTGTTTCCATCTTGCAGGTATAAGAAGAGGAAGGTCAATTATGATCACATGGAAATCAGCACACCAGAGAACAAACTTCCTATTTGTAAAAAGCTAATACTTCATCAATTCCCTTATTTTGATTCTCATTCCGCAAGTTTTGCATCTGAGAAAAATATGTATTCAGCAAATTCAATTAAGGCAAATATATTCAGTACAGGTGGTAATACAAACAGTGTGTTAGGAAAGAAAGAAATCAGCTTCTCCATTTAAGAGCGGAGCTTTTCAATTTCCAATTCTTCATTATTTTAATTTATCCAGGATTGCTCAAGTTAAGAATATTATAACTCAGCATATAGTGTATAGTAGATCCTTATCCAGGGGTGGGCTGCCTGGGGTTTGCTGGGGTTTGGGAGAGCCCCTAGCTAAGATCCTGTGCAGTTTAGAGAACCCCCAAATCCCACTCCTGGCTGGCCCCGCCCACCCCACCCCGCCCCTCCCAGGAGTCCCCACCCAGCCCATTTTGGATGCAGGTAAGTGCAGGATGCACACTGAGGCTCGGGGAGGGTGAAAAATAGGTCTCCTGGAAGTTTGGGAAGGCCAGAAATGGGCTTCCAGAGAGCCTCTGGAGCTCAGGGTGGCTGTTTTTGCCCTCCCGGAGGCTTGAGGAAAGTCTCCGGAGCCCGGGGAAGGCAAAAACGCCTCTCCCGCCATGGTGCAGGAGGCTGACTAGGCCACACCCACCATGGTCACGCCCACCCAGCAACCGGGCAGAGAACCCGTTGCTAAAATATTTGAAGCCCACTCCTGTCCTTATCCAATTGGATTAAGCTTAGAAGATAAACTCTTGCAATAAAAACTCCACCCACTGAAAAAGGATCTGACTAGCAGAGCTCAAACAACAGAGGAGGAAAAGAAAAATAAACCATTTTTCAAAGAAATAAAATAAAATTTTAACCGTGTTTCCAGATACGAAATCGCATAGTTGAGAAATGCTTGCAAAATCCTTCTAGGATGCTGTGGTTTCAGATGAACAGGCCATTTGTTTTTTGCATTTGTAAAATATCCATGTAATGAATTTTTCCTATTTTGGGACCAGCTTTTCTCACCAAGATTTCTTGATGCAATGCATTTCAACTGTAGTTGTGTCACCTCTTTCAATTTTTTAACTGTGTCATACAACAGAAACATTTTTTTTTTTTCGGAAGAAAAGAAATTGTACTTGCATGATCATTTGACATCCTGTGTTCATTGTTAGTTTCAGAAATCTAGTTTGGAAAACATTCTGTGCTGAGAAAATAAGATTTGTATGCTCTCCAGTGATGGAAGGGTTTAAAGGCAACTGTATAGTGGTAATATTCTCCAGAAATCCTTTCCACTTCACTTCTAGAAAAATGAAATAATTTCTTTCAAAGCTTTTTCTTTTGTGCAGATACTGAGGGGGAAAAATGACAACTTTCAGAATTAAGTTCTCACTGTCAGTGAAGACTTTATCTTTAACATGCTTGACAGCCTAACACTACGAAATATGTTTGTGACAATTTTCTTGCAGAGGATACAGACTTTATTTTTAAATAATGAAATAACATCAATTTATATAATAAGACAGTAATAACTACATGAATGTATGCAGATTAATGCACTCAGAAATAATTAACAGTGGGAAGTCAGGCACATAAGACATTTGTATCTGAGGAATTGCCTTCAGTGGTGGGGTTCAAAAATTTTTACTATCAGTTCTGTGGGCATGGCTTGGTGGGTGTGGCAGGGGAAGAATACTGTAAAATCCCCATTCCTTCCCCACCCCACTAACCTGCTTTCCAGCTCCGTTTTCCTATGCAGGGCAACAAAAGAAGACCCAGCCAATCAGCTGGGACTCAGGAGGCAGAGAATAGATGGGGGCAGGGCCAGTCAGAGGTGATATTTGCTGGTTCTCTGAACTACTCAAAATTTCCACAACTGGTTCTCCAGAACTGGTCAGAACCTGCTGAATACCACCTCTGCTTGCCTTGCTTTGGTTATATCTACCTGTCACGTTAGGTCCTGCAGGAGAGATGTGGGTCAGATCCTATCTATTAACAAAAGCCAGTCAAGGAAAAGTGCTTTTTTCTATTGTGGTACCCACCCTTTGGAACATCTCCTGGAGATGTTGCAACCCTTAGGATCTTTTGTAAATCCTTAAAGACATGGCTTTGTCATCACAGTTGGAGATTTGGTTGCGATGGGAAGCTTGTGTGATAATTATGTTGAGTGAGGAGTCCTTGGTGCTCTCTGAGCTTACTTGTTTTCTTGCAGACATTTTATTACCCAAACGAGGTGCGAGTAATGATGATGTTACCTAGTGTAGGTAATGAAACATCTGCAAGAAAACAAGCAAGCTCAGAGAGCACCAGGACCCTTCATGTCAACCCTGAACACAAATATTCTTATTTATTAGTTATGTTGAGTGTTATTGACTGCATTTTATACTTTGGCTGCAAAGTATGGCATGGTTTTTAATGTGGTTTTACATGGTATCCTATTTTTTGTATTGCTGTTAATTATTACAAGCTGCCCATAGTCCGGTATTTGAGATGGATATCTATATAAATCAAATGAATGAATGAATGAATGAATGAATGTTACAGTTTTTGTGAGAACCCTCTGTTTCAGAATCCTTTCAGCTTCTGTCCTATGACAGATAAATTCTTTTCCAGGGCTCCAGTCCATAAACATTTTCTGAATGAAGGTGATGCTACAATACAAGCTTTTATAATTCACACTGTGCTTTTCTTTCTGGTCTCTTTGCTACTGTAAGCTGTCATGAATGACAGAGGAAGAGGATGAGAAATGTAATGAAAAATAACAAAACAAAGAAATATGCAATCACCTAGATTCAGCAACATATAAAAGAATACAGAAGAGCTTTTGAACAGTTTTAAAATAAATTTCATATCACAAAGTGGCTGCAATTGGTGTTCTAAGATAAAGAATTGACCACACGCGTGCAGGGGGACATTTCTTTAAAGTGACAAATGTGTATGACATCTCAACAAAATATCTTTGATACTTGCATGCAATGTTGCAATGGAAGAACAAAAGAGTCCAAATCTGCACGATGGTGCCACAATGCATGTTTCATCATTTGCCCCCTTGCAAATGGCCATGGCATATGCATACTTCTTCATTCCTTCATTTCATGGAGCAATGCAGAAAACATAAAAAGAACCCAAACCTTTTTTGGGGGTGGGGGTTGGGGTTGGGGATTCTCAGTAATGAGAAACTGGGATAAGAGTTGACTTTGGTCCCTAATTCAAAAGTGACCTTTTCCCATTGCATTCTATGGCAAATTAAGAAGCTTCTGTAACCTTTGCAACACCTTTTATATTTCAAAGCAATATCATGCCTTTTACATAACCATTATAAGCTTTTTCCTTCTCTTTTGTTACTTAAGGCTTGTTGGAAAAAGATGCTGGGATGACAGAGACAGTACACAGACCTTTGTAAGGCAGAGTCCATTCTCAAAATAAACCCCATTTTACAGGTTGGGTTGTTTCCTCCTCCATAAAGTATAAGTTCCTCTCATGGATTGCATTGAATCCATTATTCTCCTTATGTGCCTGCTAATGTCATTGACCTGGCTTTACTGTACCTGCCTTTTCTGTTAAACAACAGTTCCTTGCTCTAAGGAACAAATGATGAGCTTACTTCAAAGTTAGAACACTTCCCATCATTGGATGCTCTTAAAACTTATCCATGTTTCCTAGCTGCCCCATCTCCAAAAAAAGTAACTATTTCCAGAGGACTGAAATGGACAACATCATGCTCTGTTAATCCCCTACTACTTTTTGACAAAGTGATTTCAGGGCATGTTTTCTGCTTTAATTTCAGAATACAGTTTTCCATGATATGCCATTTTGATCCTCCTGTCCATGTGAGATTGCATATTTCACACCATTGAGGGCTAAACTCAACAGTTCACTGGCTACTTTGTCAAGTGCAAGAACTTAGAAAAAAAAACTTAAAACTTAAAAACTTAGAGACAAACAACCTACTCTCCAATAAACAATTTGGTTTCAGAAAAAAAACTATCCTGTAATCTGCAACTCTTACACTGCAAAAACATATGGATGACACAACTCGATCAGGGCAAAGCAATAGACGCAATCTACATAGACTTCTGTAAAGCCTTTGATTCAGTGGTACACAACAAACTACTCCTAAAAATAAAATCCTATGGTATCTCTGGACAACTGCATAACTGGATAGAAGCATTCCTGTCAAACAGACAACAAATGGTCAAAATTGGGAGTGTCCTATCAAATTCTGTAACTGTCAATAGTGGTGTCCCCCAAGGCAGTGTTCTAGGACCAACTCTCTTCATACTCTACATAAATGACCTCTGTGATCATATTAAGAGCAACTGTGTTCTTTTCGCTGATGATGTAAAGCTGTTCAATACCACAGACAATACTGCTACCCTTCAAAAAGATCTTGACTATGTATCAGAATGGTCAAACAAATGGCAACTTCAAATCTCAACAAATAAATGCTCTGTCTTACATATTGGCAAAAAAAATCAGAAAATAAAATACAAGCTGAATAGTCAAGACCTTGTTGATGATCCAAGCTCTGTAAAGGACCTTGGAATACTCACCTCTAATGATCTAAGTGCTAGAGCCCACTGCAACTACATAGCCAAAAAGGCATTAAGAGTTGTTAACCTAATCCCACGTAGCTTTTTCTCTGGTAATATCACACTACTAACTAGAGCATACAAAACATTTGCTAGACCAATACTCGAATACAGTTCATCAGTCTGGAACCCACATTACGTATCTGATATTAGCACAATTGAGAAAGTCCAGAAATATTTCACAAGAAGAGTTCTCCACTCCTCTACTCGTTGTAGAATACCTTATGCCACCAGACTTGAAATTCTAGAACTAGAAAACCTTGAATTACGCCGTCTTCGGTCTGATTTAAGCATGGTATATAAAATCATACATTGCAATGTCCTACCTGTCAATGAATACTTCAGCTTCAACCATAACAACACAAGAGCACACAATAGATACAAACTCAAGGTTAACCGCACCAAACTTGATTGCAGGAAATACGACTTCAGCAACAGAGTGGTCAATGTCTAGAATACTCTACCCGACTCTGTAGTTTCTTCCCCAAACCCCAAAAACTTTAACCTTTAACTGTCTACTATTGACCCTTTCCTAAGAGGTCTGTAGGGGGCGTGCATAAGCGCACCAACGTGCCTACCGTCCCTGTCCTATTGTTTCTTTTATTTTTCTTTTATTTTTCTTATATGTACCCATTTCATGTATTCATAACTATGTATACACTTATACTTATTATCTTGTAAACAAGTGACAAATCAAATAAATAAATAAATATTCTTTCAGTTGAATAAATGTTCATCATAGTCTCTAATAATTTTTAGAGCTCCCCTTGCCATGGTTGCTGAACCAGTACAAGTTAGAAATCCTGCCTTGTAAAGGAGCAAGTACTATCCACAACTTAAAAATGACTCCCCTTTCTTTCTCTGTGCTTCTTTTTTGAAACCCAGCATTGCACTCACTATTTTTCCAGCCATCTGAACATAAGGATCTTGCTCCTAAACTTATAAAAGTGCTATAGTATTCATGGTAAAAGTAACTCTAAAGGACATTAGGAATCAACAGGATACTAAAATAGAATATTTTTTAAAGCTGCTCATTTTGTGTGTGTGTATGTACACTTTAACTAGGTACATATAATTCTAACTGTGTAAGTGTTGAGGCATATCTGTCTGTGCCTATCTCTGTGTATGTATGTCTATATATGTTGTGTGGGTGAGTAAAAGCATGTGCATGTTTGGTAAGACCTTTCCACAGGAAAATGAAAGCTGGAAGGTGAACTGGCCAATAGGGAGCAGTGGTAGCCGACCATCCAGATTGAATACCCTACAAACTATTGTAAAATTATATCAATCCAGGCAATATTTTCTTAAAATCAACGTGGCATGAGCACTAGATGAGACAGATTAAACAGAAACTTCAGATCTGCTCTTAGATCCTATAAGTATGTATATGCTGCATTTTTAAAAATATGTGGTAGATCAATATTTGATCATATTACGTAAGTAACATAATGACTGTAGTTTATTGACTAAACCACATTTAGATTATAGATTGTGTAAACTAATGCTGAACAAACCACATTATGACTTAGTGTGATGAACTCAGTTATGGAATTCTATACAGAAATAAATGGCAATTGCATTAGATTTATGTATCAGATATTCTCCCCCTCTTTTCTCCCTCCCACTTTTGATGTGACATTCAGTGACTTTGAAAAGTAAGACAAATGACATTAGCTATTGATTGTCTTGAGTGTTTTACTTTTCCTTTCCTACATGAAATAACATCTTTCTGTATAGAAGGGGCAAGTGTCATCGATCACTCATCAAAACTAACACAGACTGTGTGGGTTGTACATATCAACCTATTGGGGGCTTAATAAATGCTAATTTTGCCTGAGATTCCAAAGACAGAAAGCCTTTTCCAGCAGGTGGTGGGCTGCTTCACGTTGGGAATCAAAGTTATGTACATCTGTAATGTACCAAGCCTAGCAATTTAACTATACCTTCAGCTTGTTTTCTGCTTTGTAGAAAGTATCTGTCAACTCTCAAATGACTCTAAATGAACCCATAGTTTTCTCTGCTTTGTTTCTTAGTTGCCAAACTTATGGAGGGGGGGGGGGAATGTAGAATGTTTTCCTACAGACTGCCAGACACAACAAGGATAAGACTCCTGAGAACCAAGGCCAACCCAACGTGCCCTAGCAATGGCAGGAGGGAGTACTAAGAAGCTCATCACTTGCTTGACTGGCTAATGTCACCTATGACACAAGGTGGGTGGCCAGTATCTATCAATTAATTATGCCAAAGTGCGGGAATTATTCAGAGTTGGTTTTACATCTGAGTGTGCCGATATGACGTACCCAATAAACAGGATCTTTGAGAAAGCAACCATCTCAGAGTCTTGAACTAGTTGGGAGCATTACTCGGAACCATGGCAGTATCCTTTCTACAGTTTGTAGAAAGTGTTTTCTACTTTGTTCACAAGTATCCATCATATGCTGAAGATTTCATATGTAAAATTGAATTGGAAATGCTGCTCAGATGGTCAGCCTGTCAAGTGTAAATTCCCTCCAAATTGTTTAAATCAAACAGTCTTGTCCTTTTGTTAATCAATTCACAATGGAGAGCTAGAATTAGGGCTGGCCATCATTTCAGTTGTGTGTTGTAATGAATCAACTGCAGCAAAATGAAGCCTTGTGCATTGCTCAGAAACAGCCACGGAGCTGCTCTCTTCTGTTTACAAAAGCTGAGTTGCCAAAAGCGAACTGTTCCTAAAGCTTTCCAGTTAATTCTACATTTCACATCATAGCAGATATATTCCTTCTGGTCTTGGCTACCACTGCTGCCAGATCCAATTGATTCATCTCTATCTTGCTTTTTTCAACAGACGCCAGATTGTTGCCCTCTTTTTTGAGATTCTTTATTTCCATTTTAAATGAGAGCTGGGATTGTGCTAAGAGCCCATCATTTTATTCACCAGCAAAATGAAACTGACAAACTAAGAGGTAAATTGCTGATCAGGGAAGAATTAAAAATGGGCCTTCCTACTTCCTACTCTCTTTCTCTTTTAGGGGACTCATTTTGCACCTGCAAATAGCTGAGGACCTCTGATCAATACACAATACACATTATTGAGATAGATGATGGATGGATGGATGGATGGATGGATGGATAGATAGATAGATAGATAGATAGATAGATAGATAGATATGATTTGTTAAATCAGGAAGGAATATGTTCCGTAATCCCTGAGTGTAATTTATGCCCATTCCAACATCAGCTCTCTCTTTGCATGTATTAGAGATCTTGTAGTAGTCATATTTCTTCCAGATATATAGATTTTGGGAACTTGCATGTGGTTCCACTGCAAAGCAATGCTTAGATGGAGGTGGACAACTAAAGCATGTGATTCTGAAAGTGTCTCAAGACTGTTAACAATTCACTTTTGTCAGCTGGTTTTGGTTTTATTGGATGTATTGGCTGCTTCTGATTTTAAGCACAATGCTCCTCAATGCTTAAGAACAATGCTTCTATACATTGGAGATTGTATAATCTCGGGTTTTCAAATTTTATATTTTTTTCTCTAGAAATGTCAGTAAAATGATGGTGCATGATAAGAAATACAACATGGATGTGACAAAGCATCTGAATCTTCTCCAGATGTTCATTAAACCTTCAAAAAGAGCTGTCAGTTTACTATGATCCTATCCTAATCCTGTCTTCATTCCAGCTCCCATTTACATGTCTCTTGTCATTCCCTACACTTGTGGGTATAAATTAAGTCCCTCATCATGATACTCTCTTGTTAAAGCATCCCCCCCTCATGGCCTCACGTTCTTTTGTAATTTTGAACAGCTTTGAATATTCCTTTCCAGAAGCTTGTTTGGATCTCATAACCCATGGCCTTATCTAGGAGAGCTAAACTTGGAAATTCTTGCAATAGTTTTAGAAAAACAATCTAAGTGGAGGTGGAGATTTTGCTGTTATTTGTATTTATAGCTCTCTTGTCTCTCACTATTTTTTTCCTAATGAAACAGGTCCTGCTTCTATTTGAAATAATATGTATTTGCTAGAGGTAAAGCTAGGGAGAGTGTTTGGACCATAAATAAGGAGGATCTGTGTTTTATACAGATAGTCCTTGACTTGCAACAGTTCATTTAGTGACCATTAGAAATTATAACGGCACTAGAAAAAAATGAATTAGTTACAATTGTAACAGTTATAACTGTTGCAGTATTCTTAAGGTCACATGATCAAAATTTAGATGCTTAGCAATTGACTCACATTTATGACGGTTGCAGTGTCCCAGGGTCATGTGATCCCCTTTTGCAATTTTCTGACAGGCAAAGTCAGTGGAGAAGCCAGATTCACTTATTAGTAAGTTAAAAACTGCAGTGACTCTAGTAGCAATATGGCAAGAAAAGTCATAAAATGGGACAAAACTCACTTAATAAATGTCTTACTCAGCAACATAAAATTTGGGCTCAAGTATGGTTGTAAGTCGAGGACTACCTGTATTGTCCTCAAGTCTCTTAAAGCTAAAGTAAAAACTGTCCACTTCCTGCCTTTGGTGGCTAATCATTTCTATAACTGATAGCAAACTTTGCTGGAGAAAATTGAATTAATGATTGTTAAGTCTAATCAAGCAATGTTGGATGAAGCAATTATGTCATAATGGGAGAAGACTTGTGAGATAGATGGGGATTGGGATCATTTCTTCAATCTATCCTGGGCATGGTGCACCTTAATGTATTTTCAGTCTTGTATCCAGAAAAACATAGCATGTACTGTAATGCTGCCAGTACAAACTTTACATAGTCTAGGACAGGGGTGTCAAACTCATGGCCAGTGGGCCGGATGCATAACGTGTTGACCCTACCCCCGCCTGGTTTAGCGAAGGGAAAAAAACACGTCTAGTGGGCTGGATACATCATGTGACACTGCTGTGATGACTTGACACCCCTGGTCTAAGAGAATCAGAGAAAATCGAGACACCTCAATATTTTGAATAATATGCTTCCATGTACTGCCACTCAAAAAAATTAGCTTTTGTATGCTGAATCATAACACCAAAGCATAATTGCTAAGCAATTTTCGAATGAAACAATATACAAAGCTCCCAAGTCTAAATGTACTTCAGACTTTGAATGATCTTGAATACCATACAATATTTGCTGTAGATCTTGCCTTTTACAAACAAAAGTGGCTGTTAATTCAAGCACCTTCAATTCCTTTTTCTTTGTAAATATCAAATATCTTTGTAAATATGAGATAATGGAAATTGTCATGCTTAAAGCTGTGTTTTGCAATAGAAATGCTACACATAATGGTTGATAATACAAACCTGACATATTTTCACTTCCCTCCCAGTTCCCTACAATTCTTTCTTCTGTTCCTTGGCTTTCTATTTTTTCCCTGTTGACATATTCTATTCTCGTTTCTATATATGAATCTTATGCACTGAGAAGATTGTGTATACAATAGTATCTAATCTGCCATGAAAGCAAATGGAAGACAGGACCTGTGTGAAAAAGACTGCCAATTACTTAAAGAACATACGCACAGCAGTGCCATTAATGTAATGGCAAAGAATGACTTCAGAAGCATTTGCTCTGCTCTGTTCAATGCAACAATTAATGTTGCCAAGTTGACTTCCTTGTGGGCTTCTCATCTCTGGGAGGCAGACTGGCTTGGACCATTAACCTTCTTGGTGTCAAGGTGTTCTGGCACTCACATTCAGCTTAATTAGTCTCTAAGGTAATATCACAAAAGTCCCACTGCACAAAGTAAGATATGTAGGCACCATTGATTCATAAACGGAGTAGCTCTAAATTGTACTGCCATGCTTCAGGGTGATAGAGAGAATAGGTTTTTATCTCCTTGTATACAGAGACTTGTGGCATACTGTGATTCAATCAGATCAAGAATATGATGCTTTTACTCTTAAGAGGAATGATCTGGAAAAGCTATTTTCATACCTGTGTTGATGCAATGGTGTTCGAAAGAAAGGCACAGAGATACAGAATGGCATGTGACTCTTTACAAAATGAATTTTGAAGGAGATGTAGGAGAGGAGAGGAAGACAATGGCAAAAGGATAAGTGTGTACATTAGGGTAAAAAAAAAACCCCAGTATTTTGACAGAATACTCTGAATCCTAAAGCAGACTGGAGTAATTTGGGACAGGTTCTTAAGAACAGGAAGTAAAATGGATGACTTTGTTTTGATTAGAAACCCTCCACAAGGCTTCAGTTCCAATTTTAGCTCCAGATTTTTACTGTAAAAGCAGTGCAGGGAGGAAAAATAGGAGAAATGGAAGGAGTTAAGAGAATTAGTAAATGACAGGTCAATTGTCCCAACTGCAGTATTTGGGATGAATGGAGAGCCAAGGCTCCTTGGATATCGATTAGGCCATAAGGATTGGTCTGAGAGATTGTGGAAGGGCAAGTCAAGGACAGATCTCAGAAAAAAAAGAAAACAGAAGGTTATTGGAAATTCTGGAAGTATTCTGACCAAGTAGGTCACCAAAATATACAAATGGTTATATAACTTCTAACCACATGGAAAATATTTTCACATAAAGTATTAATGCATGGGAGAAGTAACACATATTTCTCCAAGTGTGACAATGCTAAAATTATTTTTATCCAGTAGGTGGATGTTGCTCAGATTTGGATGGCTCTTTAAGATCCATGGCAGCTTGAGATCATACAAACATATTACCTTGCATCTGTTTAGTGAGTAGTTCAGATTTTCTCTCTTTACAGGATCAAGCACAAATTCTGCCTACAATAAAAAAGTATAAACAAGTCTGACTTCTGAATATATTTTTTGGTGATGTCAACATACCATCTAACATTTTTGTTCACATCCAGTATGGATGTAAGAATTCTGATTCCATCTGAATTGGCAATTCAATTAGGAAATCCATTAAACAATCAGTTCAACATGGATGTCTGAATTAATTTAGAAAAAACTCTTTTTTGTGCACGTGACATATTAAAATCTATTTGAAGGCCTTCAATTCAAATTGGTTTAATCATTTTATTTTATTTCTGACTTAATTTGGAATGTCAGTTAAAATTGGAGATTTGATTGAATTGCCTTTGAATCAGATCTTTGAACTGAATTGTTATGCAGCTCTATTCTCTAATAGGTATGTATTTATTTTATTTACTTAAAAGATTTACTTAAAAGATGGCCATCCATCTTAAACACAACTCTTGGTAGCTCCCAATAACAATAGAACCCAATAACCATCAGATGAAAACAAAACCTGGTCTCTCAGCTATCTCTTGGCATGCCCCATAACTAGCTTCAGATATCCTCATTCTATCCCAGTGTAGAGAGAAAAAGGCAGGTCTGGATGGTTTTCTGAAAGGCAAAATTGTGGAGGATGTTAAATCACTAGGAAGGGGAGGGTTTTCATATGAGAAGGCCACAGAAAAGGCAGGCTCCAAGGTCCTTCTCCATGGCAAGATTTCAGGGAATGGATCTAGAATGTGCCTATCCTATCTGATCTAGTAGGACAATGTCAGCTTTACAAGGTGGCCTAGAAAATAAAAATTACCAATTGAGCTAATTCCATTCATTTTAAAACTACATTAACATAATCTTGCAAATCTGAAAGTACAATTCTTTCTCCCCCTAGTCCTTTACACACTGAGAAATTAGAGAGGATCTCTTCCGACCTCTTGCTTTGCCCACTGTCCAGCTGCAGACTATGCCATCTCTTATCTGACCACTCCCTTGCTGATTGTACCCTATGACTATCATTAAGTGTTGTACGTTATGATTCTTGATTCTTAACGAATGTATCTTTTCTTTTATGTATACTGAGAGTATTTACACCAAGACAAATTCCTTGTGTGTCCAATCACACTTGGCCAATAAAGAATTCTCTTCTCTTCTCTTCTCTTCTCTTCTCTTCTCTTCTCTTCTCTTCTCTTCTCTTCTCTTCTCTTCTCTTCTCTTCTCTTCCCTAGAGAGCATTATAAACAGGGAGATATTCTCAGGGACAGGTGGTTGCGCAAATAGTCAACAAATAATATGGCAAATGATCTAATAAAACATCCTAATTCAGAGTTATATATAGCTTCATTACGGCTGAAATTAATCAGTAGATCATAGATTTCTCTACATATTGACATTCTCAGATTGTGGGATATTTATTGATTACATTTATACCCACTAACATTACCCAGTTCTTTCGGGTTCACAGAGAACAGCAACAACAACCTCAAGATCAATATAAATTAAATTAAACAAACATTTAAAGCACAAAGCCATCAAAATGAATTGGTGCTATGTTAGCTTCATCCTCGCCACATGCGGAAACCAAATATACACTTTCTACAGGGCTCCCTTGCATATATTTGCTCTTCTGAGTTCCAGATGACTTGATTGGGTCCTCCTGTCTGAGGCATTTGGGTGGAAGGGGCTCATTATCAGCACTGGGATAAGAAATAGCATTGAAAAATATCTGTAATATTTAGGAGTCTTTCAAGCAAGCGAGGCACATTTAGCCACTGACTTGCAGGGTGCTCATGTGGGGCTGTCTCTGGAAAGATACAAGAGTCATTAGGAAATCATGTGGATTAAAGAAAAGAAGGGGGTTCGCTGGGGTTCGGGAGATCCTCTAGCTAAGATTCTGCACAGTTCGGAGAACCCCCAAATCCCACTCCTATCTGACCCCGCCCACCCCTCCCCTCCCCTCCCAGGAGTCACCACATGGCCATTTTGGATGCAGGTAAGTGCAGGGCACATGCGGAGGCTCTGGGAGGGTGAAAATGGACCTCCTGGAAGTTTGGGAAGGCCGGAAATGGGCCCGTTTTTGGCTCCCAGAGAGTCTCCGGAGCCCGGGGAGGCCGTTATCACCCTCCTAGAGGTTCAAGGGAAGCCTCCGGAGCCCAGGGAGGGCAACCCCCCCCCATGATGCAGGAGGCTGACTTGATCACACCCACCATGGCCATGCCCACCCAACAACAGGGCAGAGAACCTGTTGCTAAAATTTTTGAAGCCCACCCCTGTCCCTTATTTGCTGCTTGATGTATTCAATGGCAAGGATATCCAACACTATATATTTTTTCTCACCTCTCCACTGTTCTACAGAAGGTCCAGGAGTCCTTGTTGCTTCCCAATTATTACAGAAGCAATGCCTGAGACTGAACTGCAAAACTCTCTAGGCTAAGTCCTCAAAGCACTTCTTTTTCTTCCATTGTCCCTTGCAATATATTCTGCAACTGCATGGTGGTATATTGGCATATCCATAAAGTAGTGACCTAAGTGAACCTTGAGCATCTTGAAAGATGACAAGTCCTGGGGAGAACTTGTCACCCTTGTCAGAACTGCCATCCATACTCAGTGAAAAGAGGGTAAATCACCAGGATTACTCAGGGATGGGATCTATTTTATTGTCCCTAAAGCAGTGGATGTGAGGATTGCCTTTCCTATATCCAGATGCAGGTTTCTTATCTATTTCACCAGCTAGAAAATTGCTGCCTACCAATTCTACTGAAATAGTGACTCACAGAAAAGGATGGATTATATGGGAGTAAATCTCAATTTCTCCTATCATCTATCTATCTATCTATCTATCTATCTATCTATCTATCTATCTATCTATCTATCTATCTATCTATCTATCCATCCATCCATCCATCCATCCATCCATCCATCCATCCATCTATCTAATCTATCCAACTATCCAACTATCCATCTATCCATCTATCCATCTATCCATCTATATATCTATCCTTCGATCCATCCATCTATCTATCATCTATCTATCTATCTATCTATCTATCTATCTATCTATCTATCTATCTATCTATCTATCTATCTATCCATCCATCCATCCATCCATCCATCCATCCATCCATCCATCCATCTATCTAACCATCCATCTATCCATCTATCCATCTATTTATCCATCCATCCATCCATCCATCCATCCATCCATCCATCCATCCATCCATCCATCCATCCATCCATCCATCCATCCATCTATCTAATCTATCCATCTATCCATCTATTCATCTATCCATCTATCCATCTATCCATCTATCCATCTATCCATCTATTTATCCATCCATCCATCCATCCATCCATCCATCCATCCATCCATCCATCTATCTATCTATCTATCTATCTATCTATCATCTATCTATCTATCTATCTATCTATCTATCTATCTATCTATCTATCTATCTATCTATCTATCCATCCATCCATCCATCTATCTATCTACCTATCTACTTACCTACCTATCTATTTATCTATCATCTATCATCTCTACCTGGGTTCTGGATTGGACCTGGAACTTATTAGCACTCAGAGATTTTTGAAGTTTCTTTGAAGTTGTGCAGTGGTCTGATGATTTGACAACACTTTCATAAATACTGACAAGCACAGGCTTCACATAAGCGTCCTTTCTTTTTCTGACTGGTTTTATAAATCCTTTGCTTTGTATAGAATGTATGGAACTGAATGAGGTTTTGTCATAATTTTTGCTTGGATTTCTTTGGGACATGATGAAATAATCTGATTTTGGAATTCTTGCATGCTCCCTCAATGACTTGGATCATGTGTGCCAAGCCCTTGAACCTGCCTGCTTCTGCTACAATATTTCTGCTATATTTATTTGGTTCTTCTACAAAGAAGGTTTTATAGGGGCCACTGTAGTAGTCCCTCTACATTAAAAAGGGATTTCCCAGTATTGTTTTTTCAGGTGGGATGATCCTACCCCAATCCCTCCCTCCTTTCCTTCCCACTCCCCTCCCTCCCTCTCTCTCTCTGCCTGTGCGTGTGTCAGTCAGAAAAAAGCAAGATGGCACATGCAGTGTTATAATACAAATCCAACCCTATTTCTTTGTTCATTATTCAATTTTCATCCCACAGCACTCCAGTAATCTTTAACATTGACACATAGATATAGTATAGATAGTCCTCAACTTATGACCGAAAGTGAGCCAAGAATAGTGGTCAGAAATCACAGAAGCCATTAAGCAGGTCACCACATGACCACACCCAATTTAAAAAACTTTTTTGGGGATGATTGTTAAGTGAACATAGTGGTCATTAAGTAAATCCATTGTACGTAATGGGTGGTTTTTGCTGGGAACTGGAAGTAAATAACCAAATGGGATCTTGTAAATGAAGGACCTTTGAAACTGGGTCATAAGTAGCTGTGGGGAGCTCTAGCATAACTTTGGTGGATAAGTAGTTGGTCATAATTTGAAGACTACCTGTACAATGGAGGAGAGCTTGCACTGCAAGATCACTTTTGTCAGCTTGCCTTTTTAACCACTCTTCCCACAACTGGATGTTTCCCAGCTTTACAGTTTACAAGGAAGAAACTCTGTCCTGCAGATTACAATGATCAGATTCACCAAGAGTTGGGGTGAAAAATAAAAAAAAAATCCATATTATCACTTAGAGGGATGGATGGGGATGGGTGGATGGATGATAGACAGACAGACAGACAGACACATACATACACAGACAGACAAACAGATTATTGTAAGGGAAAGAGAGATATCACATTTCCCAAGAATTAGCTAAATCTATTATTGGAAAATAGAAGGTGCTAAATTGAATAATTTACCAGTGCCATATATGACTCCTATCAGCTACTACTTATGGTATTTCTGTTACAAAGAGCATAACTTTCACTGCTTCCTCCAATGTTTCTTTTTCTTAAAAAAGTGTTGTTTTATAGGCTTTGGGCATCCCAGGTTCAATATGCAATTATATTGTTCTCCAGATGTGTTGGGATTATAATTCCCAGGATTCTTGGGAAAATACCAGGCAGGGTAAAATGGGGAATTGCTTGCTTGATTCGCAGCTCAAAATTTGAGCTCAGCTCTTTCTCCCACTCTACTGCAGAAACATCAGTTTGTTGAAATATATCATTTTAATGTGTTGTAGAAAAACCATCAAAAGACTGTAAGAGGGGAATTCGCTTCCTCTATTTCTCCAGGAAAAGAAAATCTTTACAAAAATGATATCCTCACACTACAGTTGATTCTCCCTTAAGTAGCCATATATTTTGCTTGCTGTTCCCTGACAAATCAGTTTTAATATAGTACAAACCAATAACACAGGATTTGGACAAGTTGTCCGTTGTTGTCATCATTCCTCGTTAGTTACTCATTGCTTCTATTTCCATTGTTTCTAGCTCTCTATTTTTGTCCATTCAAATATGTTTAAACACATAGGGTCACAGTCTTCCTTGGAGAAGCACACCAAAATTAGTAGCGCAGACGATTCAAAAAGCAAATTGAAAGGTCACTGGGAAAAGACTACAGCTGAAAATCTCTGACAGAGTATTAAGTTAAACCCAAGCAAACTCCATAATGACTTTATTAGAGGCTAAAGAAGCTGGATCGCTAGTTCCATTAGAAGGCAACAAAGAGATCCAAAAAAAGCTAGCTGTTGTCTGCCCTCTCAGGATTATTTGGATTTTTTGCAACTCAGATCTCATACGATCTCACAGATGTTCTAGCATAATTGTTGTTGCTGTTAGCCACAAAATCATGTCTGACCCATCGTGACCTCCTAGACAACATTCCCCCAGGCCTTCCTGTCCTGTACCATACCCCAGAGTACATTTAAGCTCAGTGACTCCATCCAGCCACCTCTGCCATCCCCCTCTTCTTTTGCCCTCCACCGTTCCCAGCATTAGGCTCTTCTCCAGTGAGTCCTTCCTTCTCATTAGGTGGCCAAAGTATTTGAGAGCGTAATAGATAGGTCAAATTAGCCATGGTGGTTTGTAAACCATGGCTTATTAATGTGCCACAGAACACCCAACAGGGCATGCTTTGCAGCACTGCATTGTGGGAAATTGAAAAGATGGCTACCCAGGAATTTAGCAGTTGTTTAGTTTTTACTGAAAGTTGCATTAGTCTTGCTTCTAGACTAATCATTGGGGTCACTGAGGTCATCATTGGGGTTAATTCCAGGAGAGTAGAGCAATACTGATGTCTCAGTGTCTATGGAGATTCTCAGTCATCCAGGTCATGGTTGTCCCAAAAGTGCTTTTTTCAGGAGGCAACTTTCTGGTTTTTCTTTGAAGGTGTTTTGCTTCTCATCCAAGAAGCTGAAGTTTCGCTTCTCATTCAAGATGCTGAAGAAGCTTCTTGGATGAAAAGAAAAACATCTTCAAAGAAAAACCAGAAAGTCCAGTTGCCTCTTGAAGAAAGCACCTTTGGGACTGCCATCTAAGGAGACATTGTGGATGCAGGATATGGAGCTGAGCAGTGAGTCTACTAACCCTCCTAATGGGATTGGCACTTCCCTAGGATAAGTTCCTGATATTGCTGAAAAAGTGTCAAGCTACTTCTACAAATCACAGTATTTGCTTGACCTATTCCCATGATTGGAGTCCTTGTATAAATTTTGCTGGATTACCAGCCATGTATTAGCCCCATTCCTCTGAGGATTGTATGCATGGGTTTCCGAGTCCAAACTCCACCACACTGCATTGCCTTTTGCCTTTTTTCACCCATTCCTTTCATTTCTTTCAACATGACTGGTATACAAAGAAGCCAGAAGAGATGTAGTTCCCATGCCATACTGAGCATCAGTCAGTCTTTGGAGGCAAAGAATAAAAGAGAAAAACCTTAAGAGAGCTAAAGATCTGCTTGAAGAATGGCCCAAATTCTCCAAGCCAGTGTTATTTGTAAGTTGAAAGAGTATTATTACCTGTCAAAGGACATCAGATTACAGTTGGAAATGGAGGATCTTGGGGTCAGGTTTCAAAGGGATGAACATATTCCTAGGCTTTCTAAAGAGAGCTAGCAAGGTTTTGAAGTCCTAGGCTGCCAGATGTAGTTAGATAGGTGCAATAAAAAATGGTCATGCAGGTTAAATTAATGGCTTGAGGTACTTGCAAAAAAAGAGGAGAAAATAATAAAAAACCTGACTTTGCACCCAGCAAGTATATGGTTTGCTGTCACTTATAGAAATTGTACTATTAGAGTGAAACTCATCCTTTCCATTTGTATGGTTTGTTTTTAACAGGTTCAAGTGCATTTCCATATATGAGACTTAGCTTGTCTTGAAGCCCCTCTCTATTTATTCTATTTACTACTTTTGCTACTTGCCTGAATGTCTGCTCAGTGGGAATGCAAAAGAGAAAAAAAACCAGGAAGAAAGGAATTTTTTTTAATGAAAATGGCTGATGTAGATTTTAAAATGTAGTTTATTTGAAGAGCAGATGCCGATATTTCTAGTGCCATGAATAACAGCAGCACAAACACTGATTTTGCATAGATGGCAGTATTTTAAAAGCTTTTCCCCAAAGGATGGAATTTAATGTGTACACATACTCCTCCTTTAGTGTCTGCCTCGTACAGAGACTCTTCACAGTTATGACAGTGATGGAAAAGTCATTTTGTGACCAGTCCTTAAATTTATGACCTTTGCAGGTTTGCAAAGCAAAGGAAGATTAAAGTCAGGCATTAATCATAGTTGTGGCTTCACTTAGTGACTGCTTCACTTAGTGACTGCTTCACTTAGTGACCAAGTTGCCAGTCCCAATTATGGGTGCTCAACGAGGACTACCTGTAACCTGTAGTAAAAGAGCCTAGATATGAGAAAACCATAGCTAGTGGGGCAGCGGGGAGATCTCGTCTTTCAGCTTCTTGCAGTTCAATAATACATTATAATCAAAGAAATGCAGGTTCACGTTTTAATTCAAAGATTTTCCAGTCTTTTCCTGTAACAAGAGACTAGATGGATTTCAAACAAGTAGCTGGAGCTGCGGCTATGGGTTCCTGATTTTGATTATAGCTGCCCACAGAGAGAAAAGATAAATCTAAATAAGGATGGGGTTTCACAGTCAAGTGACAGATTGTGTTCCCACACCTAAGGGGGCTCAGCAAAAGGGGCCTCTTGGTTCAGGCTTTTTTGTTTTTAATTTTTATGTAAATTCTACAGTTATTAAACTGTGGCACTTTTCCCTGCCCCTCCTCCCCCATTTCCATTTGGGATAAACAGATTTTGCTTCTGTTATTTGCGGATGAATTACAAGATGCTAATCCATTAATTTATGTGGTGGGAGGACTATAAAGCTCTGTTACCCAAATCATCTAATTATTGAAGACTGTTTGCAAATTAAGGCCTGGTTCATCTGCCTCCTGAGTTATGGATTCTGTGTGCTTAGTGGAAGTGCAGGGGCTCAGCCCTTTACTTTTTTATTTAGGCTTCAATACTGCTAAATAAGTAACTTAACGAATCCTACAAGGGTTAAAAAAAAACACAAATCCAATACATGAATACTACACCCTACAAAACATGACAATGACATCCTATGAGGGAGGGTTAAGTGTCTTATTCTCAAGTGCTCTCCCAACATGTAAAGAAGCCTGTAGATTAATAAAATTGGAAGGGACCTTGTAGGTCATCTATTCTGGTCCAATCCTCCACCCAAGCAGAAGACCTTACACCATTTCTGACAAATGGCAGTCCAATCCCTTCTTGAAAGCCTCCAGTGATGAAACTCCCAAAACTTCTGAAGGCAAGCTGTTCCATTGGTTGATTGTTCTCACTGTCAGAAAATTTCTCCTTATTTTCAGGTTGAATCTCTCCTTGTTGAGTTTCCATCCATTATTCCTTGTCTGGCCTTCAGATGCTTTGGAAAATAGCTTGACCCCCTCCTCTCTGTGGCAGCACCACAGATATTGGAAGACTGCTATCATGTCTCCCCTGGTCCTTCTCTTCACTAGACTAGCCATGCCCAGTTCCTGCAACCATTCGTTGTATGCTTTAGCCTCCAGTCCCTAATCATCTTGGTTGTTCTTCTTTGCACTTTTTCTAGAGTCTCAACATCTTTTTTATAGTGTGGTGACTAAAACTGGATGCAGTATTCTAGGTGTGGTCTTACTAAGGCTTTATAGAGTAGTATCCCTTGATCTTGATTGAATCCTCTGTTAATGCAATTTAGGATTGCATTGGCTTTTTTTGGCTGCACACTGCTGCCTCATATTTAGCTGGTTGTCCAGGAAGAATCCAAGATCTCTCTCACAGTTACTGCTACCAAGCCTGGTTTCAGTCTATATATATACTTTTGGTTTTTCTCGTCTTACTTTTCTCTTCATTGAATTTCATTTTGTTAGATCTGTGTTCAAGTCTGTCAAGATCCATCTGGATCTTGAGCCTATCATTTAGGATGTTAGCCATTCCTGCCAACTTAGTATCATCTGCAAATTTGGTAAGTTCCCCTTCTATTCTCTCATCTAAGTCATTTATGAAGATATTGAAGAGTACTGGGCCTAAGATGGGACCTTGTGGTACCCCACTGCTTACTTCTCTCTATGTAGACATAGACCCATTAAAGACTACTATTTGAGTACAGTTTGTCAGCCAGTTACTAATCCATCCAGTGGTGATGTTGTCTATCCCACTTTTGTCTAGCTTACCAAGAAGTAGGTTGTGGTCTACTTTGTCAAATGCCTTGCTGAAGTCTAAGTATATTATGTCCACAATATTTCGCTGGTCTACTAATTTAGTCACTATGTTGAAAAATGAAATAATATTGGTTTGGCATGATCTGTTTTTATCAAAACAGTGCTAACTGATAGTTATTACTTTACTTGTTTCTAGATGTTGGCAGATCTGTTTTTTTATTATCTTTTCCAGTATCTTCCTGGGTATTGATGTTAGGCTGATTGGTTTATAGTTTCCTGGGTCTGTTTCCCCCCCCCCCCCTTTTTTGAAGATGGGAACTACATCGGCTCTTTTCCAGACCTCTGGTAGTTCCCTGGTGCTCCAGGATTTTTGAAAGATGTGGTACAGTGGTTCTGAGATGACCTCTGCCAGCTCTCTTAGAACTCTGGGATCATCAGGTCCTGATGATTTGTATTCATCAAGATCAGACAGGTGTATTCACTTAACAACTGTGGCAAGAAAGGTTGTAAATGGGGCAACAATGTCTCGCTTAGCAACAAAAATTTGGGGGCTCAATTGTGGTCATTAATCAAGGACTACCTGTACTGTATGTTTGTAGAAGATTGAGGTTCCCAGATCAAGGAAAATCTTGGCAATAGCATCCATCTTAGTGTCAGAGTCACAGCCAAAGTACAGTTGTGCCATTGGTCTTGCTGATATATCTGTAGTTGAGAGGTAAAGGAAATTATTTACCTACAAAAAATGCCACATTTATAGTAAAATCTTCAAATTGGGATGAAAAATCTTCCTCGAGATTTTGGCAACTGCTGACCTAAAGTAGATAGACAAAGAATCTGATCTGGTATAAGGCAGCTTCCAGGATTCCACCTCAGTGTATTGGTTGCTGTTTAGGTTAGGGATTGTGGCCACTGTATTGCTTTCTCCCAAGGGCTACCAGATCTGAGCTGCAAAAATCCAGATGCCAGCGAGATGGTAGAAAAGGATTGGAGTTTTCTGTATCTGCAGGTAATCCTCAACTTACAGCCATTCGTTTAGTGACCATTCGACATTACAACTACCTTGGAAAAAAGTGATTTATGACCAATTTTCACACTTACAACTGTTGCAGCATCCCCAGGGTAATGTAATCAGAACATCTGACAAGCAAAGTCAATGGGAGAAGTCAGATTCCCTTAATGAGCACATGGTTCACTTAACAACTGGCAAAAAGGTCATAAAATGAGGCTCAACTCACTCAACAACTGCCTCACTTAGTAATGGGAATTTTGGGCTCAACTGTAGTTGTAAGTTAAGAATTACCTGCAATGGCTGCAATCTACGTGGTAGGGATTTTGTAGCCCTGTTCTGATAAACTTACTCTTCCCTCCAATATATAGACACCTAACTTATCATAGCGCTGGACAAATCTTATACTCAATTACTTTATTTTCTGGTTTATGGACTAAAACAAAAAGAACCCTTATTCATGAAAATGCAGCTATGGAATGCTTTGTACAAACATGTTACCCTCAGAACAGTCTGCCATATGAACCTTTAATTCATTAAAACAGGATGGAATGAATGATCCAAGAGTTCGGCCTCTCAAATAACAGCAAAATTTGAGATCACTCAATGAAATTGTTTGGCAGATAAATTTAGACTGGACATTTTTCATTCAAGACATAATTAATTGCAGTCACAGAGTATAATGCTGGCCACTAGCCTAGATGGCATTAAAGGATATTAAACCAATTCTCAAGGACGATTAGCTGTGAAGTGTCTTTCTCTTTCTCTCGCTTTTTATTTTATTTTATTTTATTTTATTATTATTTTATTATTTTATTTTATTTTATTATTTTATTTTATTTTATTATTTTATTTATTTTATTTTATTTTATTTTATTTTATTTTATTTTATTTTATTTTATTTTATTTTATTTTATTTTATTTTATTATTTTATTTTATTTTATTATTTTATTTTATTTTATTATTTTATTTTATTTTATTTTATTATTTTATTTTATTTTATTTTATTATTTTATTATTTTATTTTATTTTATTTTATTTTATTTTATTTTATTTTATTTTATTTTATTTTATTTTATTTTATTTGTCAATTGCTTATAATAGGTATAAGTATATACAATTGCTTATAATAGGTATAAGTATATACATAGTTATGAATACATGAAATGGGTACATATAAGAAAAATAAAAGAAACAATAGGACAGGGGCGGTAGGCACGTTGGTGCTCTTATGCACGCCCCCTACAGACCTCTTAGGAAAGGGGTGAGGTCAATAGTAGACAGTCTAAGATTAAAGTTTTTGGGGTTCGGGGAAGAAACTACGGAGTCAGGTAGAGTATTCCAGACATTGACCACTCTGTTGCTGAAGTCGTATTTTCTGCAATAAAGTTTGGTGCAGTTAACCTTGAGTTTGTATCTATTGTGTGCTCTTGTGTTGTTGTGGTTGAAGCTGAAGTATTCATTGACAGGTAGGACATTTCATTGTATGATTTTATATACCATACTTAGGTCAGACCGAAGACGACGTAATTCAAGGTTTTCTAGGTCTAGAATTTCAAGTCTGGTGGCATAAGGTATTCTACAACGAGTAGAGGAGTGGAGAACTCTTCTTGTGAAATATTTCTGGACTTTCTCAACTGTACTAATATCAGATATGTAATGTGGGTTCCAGACTGATGAGCTGTATTCGAGTATTGGTCTAGCAAATGTTTTGTATGCTCTAGTTAGTGGTGTGATATTACCAGAGAAAAAGCTACAACTCTTAATGCCTTTTTGGCTATGTTGTTACAGTGGGCTCGAGCACTTAGATCATTAGAGATGAGTATTCCAAGGTCCTTTACAGAGCTTGGATCATCAACAAGGTCTTGACTATTCAGCTTGTATTTTATTTTCTGATTTTTTTTTGCCAATATGTAAGACAGAGCATTTATTTGTTGAGATTTGAAGTTGCCATTTGTTTGACCATTCTGATACATAGTCAAGAGCTTTTTGAAGGGTAGCAGTATTGCCTGTGGTATTGAACAGCTTTACATCATCAGCGAAAAGAACGCAGTTGCTCTTAATATGATCGCAGAGGTCATTTATGTAGAGTATGAAGAGAGTTGGTCCTAGAACACTGCCTTGGGGGGCACCACTATTGACAGGTACAGAATTTGATAGGACACTCCCAATTTTGACCATTTGTTGTCTGTTTGACAGGAATGCTTCTATCCAGTTATGCAGTTGTCCAGAGATACCATAAGATTTTAGTTTTAGGAGTAGTTTGTCGTGTACCACTGAATCAAAGGCTTTACAGAAGTCTATGCAGATTGTGTCTATTGCTTTGCTCTGATCGAGTTGTGTAGTCCATATGTTTTTAAAGTGTAAGAGTTGCAGATTACAGGATAGTTTTTTTCTGAAACCAATTTTTTTATTAGAGAGTAGGTTGTTTGTCTCTAAGTGGAGGATAATGGATTGGTTAATAATTGATTCCATGACTTTACAGGTGACGCAGCATAAGGAGATTGGTCTGTAATTTTCAACTAGGCTGGGGTCTCCCTTTTTGAAGATGGGGATGACCGTGGCTTGTGACCAATAGGTTAGGCAAGGAGCTGGTCCTGAAAGATTTTTCAAAGATTATTGGCTATGGCAGTGGATATTATTTGGTTCGATATTATTCAGCTATGGCAGTAGATAGCTTTTTAAAGAAGTAGGCACATATTCCATCCGGTCCAATAGATAGAGATGGTTTTAGATTGCATAGTGCTTTTTCAACATTGTCTTCTGTAAAATCAATATGTATTAGATCATTGTAGTTGTCTGTGGTTCGGCTAGGAAATACTGGTCATGAGCCATTGCTGTTTACAAATACTGAACCAAAGAATGTGTTAAAGATGTTGGCTTTAATGGTGTTGTCGTTGCAGTCTTTACCATTAGGTCCTATCAGGGATGGGATGGACCTTGAGTCTTTTAGTTTGTTGTTTACAAAATTGTAAAAAGCGCAGGTGGAATTGGTGCATAGAAGGTTTTCCTCTTGTTTGATGTGATAATTGGTGCATTCAGTCTTTATCTGGTGGCATAAATTTTTGTATCGGCTTTTGAAATTGGCAACGTGACCAGATTTGCTTTTCCGCCAGAGTGATCTCTTTTTGGATTGAAGTTTCCTTATTGTTATGGGTAATCTGTTTTTTTTTGTTTTTGTTTTGGGAGTTGTTGTTGGTACATATAGTTTGATGACTCTTTTGACTTCAAGTAAAAATATGTTGTAATGGTCTTCAACAGTATAGACATTGTTTTTCTGAATAATACCCCTTGAGAGAAGAGCTTCGATTAGTCATCGTGTAGTCATTCCAGATTCATCCATCTGACCCAGGTCGTCAGGTTAGAACCTTTTGTTCTGATCCAGTAGGGCTCTTATATTAAATTGACTGCAGACTCTTTCTTGCAAGGGCAGATGAGGCCTCCTTCTCGTCAACTGTGAGCAAGAACTCAATTTACAGAAGTGACAGAAAACATGAAGCTGGGTCAAAAAATTAGTTCTGGCCTCTTCAAAGAGAAGAGCTCATGACCCAGAGGGAAAGAGGAAATTCCCTAGCTTGTTTGATAGGTCACATGCTTTGAATGCTGAAAGTTACAGTTTCAGTGATTTGATTCACTACAATGAAAGATGAGGTCACATGTTAAACCACAGATGGAAAATAGAAATGGATAATACAAGTGTCCTAGGAGGATAATACAAGAATGTATTTGGTGGCAGGGGGATTAAGTTCTCAAACTGGCCCATAGTTTGCTTTCTATCATCTATCCAATAACTTTCAGATAATGTTGGATTGAAGTTTGCCCAGGCTTTATCTCACAGATAGCTCGAAAGAAATTATACATCACCATATGTTCACTTGCTTTTTCTCTCAAAGTCATTTAGTGAAAAAGCCAGCATCTCAAATGTAGAAGTAATGGATCAAATGAATGCTAGTAGGGAATAAGTCCAGAAAGTGCTTGATGGAATTTGATTCTGAATTCTTAAACCCACATCTCTTATATTAACGCAAGCAGGTAACAATGTTTATAATGGCATGTAATCAAAAACACTTATGCTCTCAATATTGCTCTCCATCTCATTTTCTACAGCACTTAAGTTTTATTCTACATTGTAACTATTATTTAATTTTATGGGAAAGTTGAAGCAGAAAAAAAATCAGCAAAAATTCTCTTTCACAAAGAACATATAAGTAAAGATAAAGGTAAAGGTTCCCCTCACACATACGTGCTAGTTGTTTCCGGCTCAAGGGGGCGGTGCCTATCTCCATTACAAAGCCGGAGAGCCAGTGCTGTCCGAAGATGTCTCCTTGGTCATGTGGCTGGCATGACTAAATGCTGAAGGTGCACAGAACGCTGTTACTTTCCAACAGAAGAGGTCCTTATTTTTCTACTTGCATTTTTACATGCTTTTGAACCGCTAAGTTTGCAGAAGCTGGGACCAGTAATGGGAGCTTACTCCATTATGCGGCACTAAGGATTTGAATTGCCGAACTGCCGACCTTTCTGATCGACAAGCTCAGCATCTTAGCCACTGAGCCACCACTTCCCTTAAGATATAAGTAAGCTTCTCTAATAAAAGTAGCACTTGTGCCTGAAAACAAGATATTTAATAACAGAGGTACTGTAATGTTGGAGAAGGAGACTTGTGTAGGGTGTTAATCTTTTGGCACAGGTTGAATCCTGTGATGTTCATGTCGCTCACATGCATGCTTTCCTCCCAGTGATTGCTACAGGGGTCAAAAATCAAAACCTGGAATACTGTGTTTTCAGGTGTGGTCACCATGATACAAAAAAGAAGATGAGGCTCTAGAAAGGGTACAGAAAAGAGTAACAAAAAAGATTAGGGATCTGGAGGCTAAAATATATGATGAATGGTTCCAGGAACTGTGTATGTCTACTCTAGTCTAATAAAGAGAAGGCCTACGGTGACAACAGAGCAGTTTTCCAATATTTGAGGAGTTGTCACAAAGAAGAGGGAATCAACCTATTCTCCAAAGCATAAGAGGGCACGACAAGAAGTAATGGATGAAAACTTATCAAGGAGAGATCCAACCCAGAACTAAGGAGAAATTTCCTGACAGTGAGAACAATTAATCAGTAGAATAGCTTGTCTCCAGGAGTTCTGGGTGTGCCATCACTGGAGGCTTTTAAAGAAGAGATGGGAGAGCCATTTGTCCAGAGTGGTATAGGGTTACCTGCCTGAGAAGGGATTTGGGTAGAAGATCTCCAAAGTCCCTTCCAACTCTGTTATTCTGTAATCTGTATTCTGTAAGAAGAGGTTCTTTTGCCTTGTGGACACCCCAATTTCCTCCTACTGAAATCTGAAGCATTCTGTTTTGTAATATGAGTCATGAGCTTCGCATCTGTGCAAGACATACAAACAGCAAGAACAGAAGAGTTGTAGATAGTAAGGAAGATGACCTTGATATGTGACTTAAACTTGGTTTAAGTCCAAAACTAGCTGAAGGAAGGAATTGCACCTAATTCACATGGACAGCGGAGTAAAGTACAATCACACTTACAAGGCTTTGTTACTATTGTATATATAAGATTTTATAGGGATGTCACAGTGGCATAGGATGTCCTTCACAGCATCTTTGAGCGCTGGGGTACATGACTTTGAGGTCTCTTCTCAGACTCCAGTGATCCCATAGAGCAACTGGTGAGGCATAAGGTGGTTGTCCATAGTGATGACATGTCCCACTCATCCCATATGGGCTCTTAGAACCAGGGACTTCATCTGATTCAAAACCTTCAGGTTGGCAAAAGAAAGCCATCCATTTGGTCTTGATGTACCCTCTCTTCTTCAGACCCTGGACAGCCTGTGACAACATGTAAGCAAACAATGGAAACAATACAATTGGGACTAGCACACAATCTTGCTTCATCCAAGTGGAAATGCCCAATGCCACTGTTGTATCACTGTTGTAAAGGAACTGTCATGTCATTCTATTGTGGAGTAGCTGAATCAATTTCATGACTGTCTTCACCAATCTATAATATCTCAGGGTAGTCCAAAGAGTTTCCCCTGCCCCCTAGTTTACAGTGTCAAATGCCTTTGGCAGATCAACAAAGACAGAGAAAAGTGGTTTGTTCTACTCAGTGTACTTTTCCTGAACTTGTCTCACAGCAAGTATTATGCCTGCTGTTCTCCGTTCTGCCCAAAAGCTACACTATGCCTCTGGGAGGTTTCTTTCTGAGACAATGACAAGTCTGTTCAGGAGAATGTGGGCAAAAATCTTGCTTGCAACGGACAGCAGTGAGATACCCCCGTGCTTTCTAAAGTCTGACTTGCTTCCCTTATTTCTATAGAGAGCCACATTGAGGGGTATTGCAGAAGTCATCAAGCATCTCCTCTGTGAGCCAGATGTCTTCCAAGAAACTTGGAAAGCCTGTAAGGTGTTTGGGTCTAGTGCTTTGTAGATCTCTGCTGGAATACCATCCTGCCCTGTTGCTTTATTCTTCGTGTGCGAGATCTTTTTAAAAAAAATCTCATCAGAGCAGGGAATGTAATGGAATGTGTGGATAACCTTGGGGGACATGGGAAAGAGATGCTGTCTAGGGAACAATCAGACAAGAGCAATCACTTAACAGTTAGAGAAAGAAACTTAGAAAAGATTGCCTTAATTGATCAAACAGTGGGGAAAAAATGGCAGTGGGAAGTTTGTACCTTAAGACCGGTAAGATTTATGTGTTCTACAGTCATTTATTTAAAAGTAAAGTAGAAATGTTCTTCAGCAGAGAATACTGATTGCAAAACCTGCTCCATGAGTCCTGTTGTCAGCCTGTGATTTCCTTTTGCAAAAGAATCATATCCATTTGCTGCTTCCTGTAATGAACTCCCATCTTCAAGGTTGGTCTCGTTGAGTGCAATGATCCCAATGATATATCCAGCAATCTACAGACATTCCCAGGCTCCAATTATGAGTTTTCTTTGATTTGCTTTTCTTGTTACTTGACCTTTAAGAAGATGATCTGCCAACCATAGAGCTAGATGTTATGAAGCAGTCAATATTTAGGGTACTTTTTCTAACTCCCTCCCTCATGCATGGGCAATGGTATCCTAAAAAGGCCTGCCCAATTCTTTGGATATCTCTGCTGTCCTGGGTACTGAGATGAATGACCACTGGTCCAAAGACCATCCATGTGCATGTTTGTACTCCACGTGAAGCAACCTGGAAGGTCAAGAACAAAATATGCATTTACCAGAAATCCTCTGACCCCTTACCTTGCTTCTTATAGAAATATTGTGCAAAACTATGAAATTGCTGAACTAAGGAACTGGAAGTAAGCATGTTTCACTGAATAAGGATGGGTCTGAAAAATAACAGATATGTACTTCTCCTTTTTGGTATAGTTTAACATAAGAAACGCCCCGGGCTAGGCTGAGGTTATGAAATGTATAAAAGTGACGCCTCAGGAAGAGCCAGGGGTTCAGAATTTGCCATGCTAATGCTCTGAACCTTTGTGCACAAATAAAAACCTGTATTCTCCAACCTTTCGTGGTCTTGTGTCCTGATTTGGAAACAGGATCTGCTCCAACACACGTGATCACCTCCACCTGTTGTTTCATCACTCCCCCATCATCACAGAGAATGAAGTTTGGAAATGAGATAAATTGCAGATGAGTTGTAAATCAGAAACCTCTGCATGAGTGGAGCAACCATTGTATAGAGACAGTCCCACTCTCTCAGCACTAGAGACCATAGTCCAGTGGTATAGACAACTACTACAGCTAGAGACCTCTCCTGATAGAGGGATGACCAGAACCTTGGAATCTTATCATATTCTTAGTGCTCCACAATGCCTGCTGGGCCTGCCTTCTTGGTTGTTTGAGCATTGATCAGTCTCTTCTGCCCATTCTGCTATGGCTAGACTTCATTTTTCACCATGAGTCAAAGACCCATCAGCTACTCTCACCTGGTTTGGTCCATCTGTTGACATTGTTTATCAGGGTGTGGCAGCTGTGCATATCACACTTACTTGGAGCCACAGATGAGAGTTGAGTGTCAGGTGAAGGCCAAAGGTGGATGGCCAACCTTAAAAAGGGGTCTCACCAGAGATGCTACCCCCCAAAGCGCACCCATCCACTCATTTTGTTACTATCCCCAAGCTTAATAAAAGTACTTGTAGTCTTCCTAGGAAGTTGATTTCTTGGTTTGGTTTGCATGGTAGGGTTGACAAATCTTGATGGGAAAAGATCCATCCAATCCAGTGCTCCATTTCTTCCAAAAATTAATGACCTTCTTTTCCCAGTATGTCTGTCTGTCTGTCTGTCTGTCTGTCTGTCTGTCCGTCTGTCTGTCTGTCTGTCTGTCTCTCTCTCTCTCCCTACCTATCATCCGTCCATCCATCCATCCATCCATCCATCCATCCATCCATCCATCCATCCATCCATCCATCCATCCATCCATCCATCTATCTATCTATCTATCTATCTATCTATCTATCTATCTATCTATCTATCTATCTATCTATCTATCTACAGTATCTATCTCTAGGAAACTTATAAGGAGAAGTTGGGACAACAACAGTCTTTGACCTGGCAGTATTCAGTATTGTTTTTGAATCTGGACCAGGCTTAATCAATTACTGTATGAATTGGTTGTAAAGCTGAACAGATATCAATGGGATCTAAATTAGTTTTGTAATGTTTTCATATATCTGTCTAAATACTGCCAGTTCATTTCACGAGTATGCCAACACTTCACTATGCCATTATGAATGACTTGAGCAAAAACTGTCAACAGCCTGGGATTTTTCTGTGGTTTTGATATAATAAGGCAACGTTGGCAAACCTAGCTTTGGAAATAAAACTATTGCAAACAAAGGGATTGAAAGCCAAGTAAACATAGTTAGGATCAGCTTGCATATGATGAAGAAAGTTTTGGCTTCCCATTAAAACTTAGCTCAAGTCTTTCTGTTTACAGGGTTTCCTTTGTTCAGTATAAGTGAATTTTATTATGCATTTAGGTTTTGTTACAGAGCCACTTGGTGTATATTCCTCTGTCTGCTTCCAAGTTCACCCATACAATAAGATGCTTTTGTTTTGAAAGACCTGCTTGCCTCATTCACTCCTACAAACATACTGATTAGTGAATGCTTAATTTACTGAAAATGAATCATTCATCCATTTATTTTGCCCTTCTGCTTGTACAATCTGGAATTTACTTTCTTCTCATATTCAAGTCAAATAATAAAACATAGGAAATAAAAGAGAATATTTAGACCCGGCGGGAAAGGAGTGGGGGTAGCAGGGAGAAATATCTATGCTTTTAAGTATGTTTGTTTCCCGGTATTACCAAGAATAGACTTTCAAAATTATTTTTTTAAATAAACACACCATGAAACAAAGCTGTCTTAAAGCCTCAAACCAGTTTGATTTAACAGTCTTGGTGTGTCAGGAGTTTGGGTTATTGCAAGTGGAGTTGTTCTTGCGTTTCAAAGGGGGCCCTAGGGCCATCTTGGTTTATCTCCATTTCAAAGTGGCACGGGGAATGATCAAAAAGTAAAAACAACAAGGGAAATAAAAACGAGAGCACCAGGCAGGATTCTAATAGAATTATGTTAATTAAGAGCTGCCAGAAACCATAATCTTTCCACCCATTGCACATGATTTGTCTTTGTGCCATGATATCTAAGAGGTACAGGGAATGAGTTCAGGGAAGGCTTTTTCTGGATTAACACTTTAGCCTCAGTGGCAGAATTTAAAAGAACTTTCCACATCAACCCTGAAAGATTTCCTATAAAACATAGGCATGCGATGCTATCAAAACTGCTGTTGTGCTTTTGCATTTTTTTCAAACTTTCTACTTTAATCTGATGGAAAGGGGAATTGAGAAGATGGAGGGGAGAGTGTCTTAGGAATGGCATTTATGGGAGTCTTCTATTTTTCTTAGGGCAAAGGAGTCGAGGGATGTGTAGGATTGCCCAGTCCAAAGATCAGTAGCTTCCCATATCCTGTTTTTGCAGATCAGGAAGTACAAACAGCTACAATAATGGGAAAACACACACTAAAGCACACCGGCACCTCTGCCTTGCAATATTACAGTAGTTTCAAAATATCCTCTCAACACATTTAAAAGCAAGTCTAAAGCCTGGAATGATAATTCTTCTGAAAATGGGATTGAAAAGAAAAGTCTCCTTCAGGATTTGTTATTTATTATTTAGTTTACATCCTGCCTTTCTACTCAATCAAATACTGAGGGTAGAAATTAGATATCAGATTTCAAAACAACATTAGCCCAGGCAGATATCCACAATAGGTTGCAGCCCTTATGTATTGTTTTCCTTTCTTACCTCATTGTGCAAGCTACATTCCCCACTCCCCCCCAATTATTCCTCAGGTTCCTCCATCATGCTTGATGAGTTAGAAATCTGTGAAGAAAGACCGAAACACTAAAGAGTCCCTTTCTCAGGCTCTGGTGACAAACTCTCCCTTGTAATGCAGAGGTGGGAAACTGTGGCCCCTTTATGACTTATGGACTTCAACTCCCAGAATTCCTGAGCCAGCATGGCTGTCATGAAATTGGGGGATGAGAGGAAGAGATGCTGCCTAGGAAACAACCAAGCAAGAGAGTTAGGAACCCCTTAATGGATTAATTGTCAAAGGAAGAAACCTAAGAAGGACCAGAGGTGGTATTCAGCAGGTTCTGACCAGTTCTGGAGATCCAGTAGCGTAAATTTTGAGTAGTTCGGAAAACTGGCAAATTCCACCTCTGACTGGAGATTTTACAGTATCCTCCCCCTGCCACGCCCACCAAGCCACACCCACAGAACCGGTAGTAAACATTTTTGAATCCCACCACTGAGAAGGACCATCCTTAATTGACTCAAGGTTGACTCAGCCTTACATCCTTTCGAGGTCGGTAAAATGAGGACCCAGATTGTTGGGGGGCGATATGCTGACTCTGTAAAGTGCTTAGAGAGGGCTGTAAAAGCACTGTGAAGTGGTATATAAGTCTAAGTGCTATTCCTGTTAATTATTCAGGGGGTTACAAGTAATGGTGGGGAAGTTTGCATCTTCAGATTTGCAAGATTCTCTTTATGCAGCCTTACAATAAAGTAGGTTTATCTCATCTAGTCAAATTTCTTGTCTGGGGTACCTAGGAGGACAGATACTTGTCAAGCAGCAACTTCAGGCTGTCCCTTAGTCCTAGTGGACATGAACCGGTGGCAAGATGGCCTGTTTCATCTGAGTCAGGATTTAAATGTAGCCCTATTCCAGAAAAACTGGGTCCATGTTTTCCAGCTATGGCAGAACAATTGTACGAGAAGAAGTTGCTCTTTTATTACTGTAAACTCCAAATATATGATATTTGTTAAACCATTGTTTGGCTAGTTCAGAGACTATTTCCTCCCCCCTCCCCAAATCAGTTATATTATATTTTAAGCACCCCTGGATCACCTGTTTTGAAAATCAAGTAAGGTTGCTAGGTGACCACATCCCAGTGTCTCCTTGCAGGTTTATTGAAGTGCTAGAAAACAAGCAAATGTCTCTGGAATCTTCTACTCACTCATATAGAGAACAGAGATTAAACCATCTGAGGTAAATTCCTAAATCCTGATATTCAGGCTGGTGCTGTTATTTTCATTTGTGTTGTTTTTATTATCTCTGCTTTTGTCTCAAAGTAGGGATGATTCTTCTTCTTAAGTAATATTAAAAGAACAAGTTACCTTTCATGAAAAGCAATTTTGAAAGAAATAATGCTGAGCATAGCTTCTCTAACTTGGGGATCTGACAGAGCTGATGGGACTATCATTCCCAGAAATCCCAGGTTGACCTAGAGCACTGTTTCTCAACCATGACCATTTTCAGATGCGTGGACTTCAACTCCCAGAATTCCCTGGCCAGCATGCTTTATGGTCCTCAAAGCCTTGGGGGCAGCTTCTTCAAGATCCTCCAGAAATTCTACAGAATGTAGTCCTTGATTCAGAAAGATTGAGCACCCCTGCTTTACAACAATCCTATTAAGGTCAATATAATTAAATTACAGATTGAACACTTGGCTTCTTAGCTAACTAGTAATAGCTAGTTAGTGAGGTTCTGCAATATGTCAGATTCAATTGTAGTAAGGTGCTTTGGAGCACACTCTGATTCCAGTGGACCCCCTGTCTGTAATTACTTAAACAATTTTGGATGGTGACTGTGATTGTACAGCAGTACAGCAGCTTCAGAGGGATACCACAATATCCTGAATATACAGATGCTTTATGGAGTTGAAAGTTGTGAAGCATTTTTCTTGAACTGTGTTTGAAATACTGTGCAGCCCGATGGATCAGTCCACAGCTTCTCAATTCAGCACTGCAGTTCCTCTCCAATAAGAAAAAGTGGATAAGAAAAGTTGGTATCAGAAAAACTGATTTATATTTAGTTGTGATTTGAACAATTGTGGCATTTGAGGCAGATGAGGTCTGGGTACTGTATTTATTTAAATGGAAATGGAACCTGGGACCTTCTGTACACAACTCATGCATTCTGCACTAGCAGAACTCAGTAGAACAGGGCTGTCAAACTCAATTTCATTGAAGGCCACATCAGGGTTGTGCTTGACCTCGGGGTGGGCGTGGCCAGCTTGACATCACTCATGTCGGGAGCACCTGTGGTGGCCCAGGCGGGGCTGGGGGGAATCCATTGACTCCAATAGAGGAAGGCGAGACTAGGTGGCCAAGTGCTAAAGCAGGACTTTCTTTTTCCTTCCTTCCTTCCTTCCTTCCTTCCTTCCTTCCTTCCTTCCTTCCTTCCTTCCTTCCTTCCTTCCTTCCTTCCTTCCCCTTCCCCTTCCCTCTTCATTCTCCTTTCTTCTTCCTTCCCCTCTTTCCTTCTTTTTCCTTCCTTGCTCTCTTCCCATCTTTTTTTCTTTTTCTTTTTCTTTTTCTTTTTTCTTTTCTTTTTCTTTTTCTTTCTCCTTTCCTGTCCTTTCTTGGATGCTCAAATGCAAAGGGGGAAACATTTGTTTTGCTTTTAGTTTGTTTCACTATCCCTCTGCCACTGAAAAAGGAACCTGGGTTTTTAGACTGGACAGCCTCTTGAAGCCCTCTGGCAACCCCATTTTCAGCCTGGATGGCTTCCTGGAGCCCTCTGCTAGTGAAAACGGAGCCCGGGGAGCATGTGCATGCCTTCTGGGCCCCATTTTCGGCCTGGATTATTTCCTCCTGGTGCCGTCTGCCAGTAAAAATGGAGCCTGCCCCCACCCCTCCGCATTTTTGTTGGCAGAGAATTGCATGAGGCCATCCAGGTCGAAAATGGGGCCCAGGAGGGCCACAGGCAGTGCCCCAGGCTCCATTTTCCCTGGCAGAGGCACCGCGGGTCAGTCCTTCACTGTTCCCATAGCTGCTTCACGGGCCAGAATTAAGCAGTCCGCAGGCCAGTCCACGGACCTTGTGTTTGACACCCCAGCAGTAGAAAACTTCAGATGCCACTATGTGGCAGTGGAGAGTTACAGGAAACGCTAACTCTTTGCTTCCATCTAATGGCAGCATAGATCTGTAGCTCTAATGACCAAACAGTAGCAATTCACATAATGTAACAAAAATAATTCAGCTGGTTCCATATTTATTGATGGCTAATTAGCTGACATAATGAAGCAAACCCATATCTAATCCCCTGTCTTTAGAAATTGGAATTGCTAATGGGACCATATGGTCCTGCAGTTGTTATTTCAGCACACTATGTATGTGTATTTAAAACTATAAAGTAAGAATGAATCTGTATAAAGGTAAGACCCCAAATCCAAATTAAAGCTAATATCACAGACAACAATGAAGATAACTGATAGCCAATCCCTTGTATTCATAATAGCAGTAGGCAAGTTATATCCATTCACTTTGATGGCAAATCACCTACATAAATGTTCTGATAGTTATTTATAGCTGGTTTCCCCTTCCCATCCTTGTAGAGAATTGGGAGGGCAGAGTTAAAAATAGGAGAACTTTAAATCCACCAATGAATATCTGGATGATAGCAGGTATATCCAAAGTATAACCAGATACAACGAACAGCAATGGAAATAGCATCCAATCAAAGACAACATTGGAACTGCCACATACCCATTTTTAATGCCTTGTAGGATTAGCCCTCAAGAAATGTACAATAGCTATGATTTACATACAAGTTCTGCTGATTAATGTTATTCATTATGAGTTGGATTATATTTCTATCCCTGGATATTTGTTATTCCTAAAACTATTATTGTTACAATAGTTGAGGTGAAGAAGCTTCTTGGATGAGAAGTGAAATGTCTTCCAAGAAAAAACAAAAACAGAAAGTCCAGTTGCCTCTTGAAAAAAAGCACCTTTGAGACAATATGATTGTTATTGTTTGTAACCCTTACAAAATCTCTTTGGGGAAGGCTTTATAAATTCTTTAAATAACTAAAAATCAAAATCAAAAGATGCGGAATACCTGGTATGCACTAAAGAGGGGTAGTATAAACTCTGGTTCACTTGTATAGCCATTTGCCAAATTAATGACAATACTGTATATTAAAGATGAGAGAGTGATGTTAGCTCATAAGAGATGAGGATGGGGATGGATTGGGTTTGCTATGCCCTATACTAAATTTGGCTCTTGGTTAGATAATGTAAAAATTGAGTTGTAGGTAGCACTGTCTAGTTCAGAGGAGGACAACTATGACCCCTTTGTGACTTGTGGATTTCAACTGGCTTTGGAATTCTGGGAGTTGAAGTCCATAGATTGTAAAAGGCCATTGGTGCTTACCCGGATCTAGTTGCTGCTCAGCAGAATCACTAATGGAGCAGAACGATGTGACTTGGCAGTGCCAGATGCCTCCCAGTTTTTAGTTCGCTTCATTTTCCATCTTAATAGGCACTACCATTTTCCATCTTAATACTTCATTTTCCATCTTAATAGGCACTACCATGGTGTTTATGAGCTTCATGACAACGAGGGACTCTCACATTGTGTCTTTGATGTTGCTAATTACTTTCTCCATTTGATTCATTATTTGTGCATAGGATGTCTTTGAAGAGAGGGGCATGATGGCTCAGCAGTTAAGATGCTGGGCTTGGCAGTGGAAAGTTGACAGCCCAGTTTCAAGACCCAAGCATCATGCAATGGAATGAGCTCCCATTATTTGCCCCAGCTCCTGTCTACCTAGCAGTTCAAAAGCATTTCTGCCAGCTCCCCCATTGACGATGCTTAAGGGAAGCTGACAGGGACCATCAGAAATCACTCCTCTGCAAGTAGATAGATAGATACCACGTTGGTGGGAGGGTAACTGTATACCATGCACCTAAGCATATAGTTATGCTGGCCACGTGACCACAGAAGAGTCTTTGGACAACACTGACTTCCTCGACTAAGAAATGGAGATGAGCACCACCTCCTAGAATCAGATAGAGTTGGACAGGGGAAACATTTACCTTTACCTTTAGGTCTGTGAATTGGGGAGAGTTTTATAAAATTGTACTTCTTCGATTCCACTCAGAGCTGAATAATCTGACAAAAATAGATTGCATTTTTAAAGGCAGAGATGCACATATAATTGCTAGATTTGGAAATAAAGAACAACTTGGGAAGCATGAATTCCCTTCCTCTGACAATTGCAGTGCCACCAGTGGCTTGTGGTTCTTGTTCCCATATGCTCAGTTTCTCTCCTAACTGTGAACAGTGTTCAGACTACTGCTTTACATTCATTAAGATGTACCTTCCATGAGGCCATTGTGTTCAGAATGAATGAATGAATGGAGTGTGTGTGTGTGTGTGTGTGTGTGTGTGTGTGTACAAAATAGTGCTACAGAAATTAAAACATTTCCAGTTGATTCGAAAGGTCCAGTGAAGATCCTTGATTAATTCCGAATATTCCCTCCAGTAGTGAAACATCAAGGGTGAGGACAATTTTATTTGAAGTGCTCCCATCTACAAGTCTCAGTTTAATGGTGATCTCTAGTGGAGGCAAAGAGCTGCATCACATGAGCCAGAAGGGCAATTACAAGGACTACTCTTGAACAATTAACTTTGATGACCACTGAAAAATGACTTTTAATCAGCAAAACTCCCATTTCAATAGCATTTCACTGGAGTTGATCACACTAGCAAAGCCCTTTGTAAAATAAGTCATTTTGGCATGTAAGTGTGAAAAATGTTTACTTGCAAATTGCTAGTAAGGTTAACAAAGGGCCAGCAACACAAATGGGTCTGTAATAATACTTTACATCAGTGGTGGGATTAAAAAAAAATTACTACGGGTTCTGTGGGCGTGGCTTGGTGGGCATGTCTTGGTGGGCATGGCAGAGAAAGGATACCACAAATCTCCATTCCCACTCCACTCCTGGGGGAAGGTTACCACCGGTTCTCTGAACTACTCAAAATTTCCACTACCGGTTCTCCAGAACTGGTCAGAACCTGCTGAATACCACCTCTGCTTTACATTCAACCTTATGGATGAAGGAAAAAAAAAAGAGAAAATAGATCTTAATCATGTCATTCAAAGAAAATACTTTTTCTCCAGCTTTTCTCCTGTTAGGTTGCACAATCCTGCATAGTCTGTCAAACTAAAGAGTATGCAAACTTCCTTTCAAGCAAGGGGACTTAGGACTGGGTTTGTTTTCAATGTTCATGGATGACTTACAGGAAAAGAGCCAAGTGACAGGCATCACTTTCAAGGAAGTTGTTTGTTTATATCCAAATCACCTTGAATTGTCAACTAATGCTGAATTAACCTCAGTAATAGCTAATGATCCAGGTACATTTTAAGTTAGACCTCATTTAGTTGTACTAAAATAGACATTTTCAAGGATTTCCAATCAAATGTACAGTACATTTTGTACTAACATTAACATTGTTAATGACATTGAAATCAAAGATGGTGGCGTATAACTGGCAAGGTGAGGCTCTCGCTCCGATGGTCATTTGATCGCGAGTGGGTCCAGGGGTGGGATACGAAAGGGTTAACTACTGGTTCGGGATTTACGAGCTTCCCTGCCCGCAGTGAGCCGTGCCTGTAAATCATCATTAGCAGTCATTAGCACACTGCTGCCTGAGAAGCAGCCTTTGAAACAGCCCTCTTTTCTTGTTTTTTTAACTTCAGCTGTGCCTTGTTCGGCAGCTGAAGTTGAAAAATCGGGAGATAAAGATCAGGTAAGAGCACGGGTAGGCGGGTGGGCAAAAACATAAGCAGACATAGAACCGGTTCTATGTCTGCTGATCTTCAGAGCTACCAGTTCTACAGAGGTGGACAGAACCAGTAGAAACCCACCCCTAAGTGGGTCCCTACCGTTTCCCTTCCTGATTAAAAAAAATAGTTGATCGTGGGAAGATTTGCTATTCATCCCCCATCAAAAGAGACTGTTAGGTCGCCACCTGCATCATTGAGGCAACATTAAAGTTCTTTTCCTGCAAATCCCACCTTTTAATCTCTCTTTTTCTCTTTTCTCTTTTTTGCTCTAATGTGCAAATGCATTATTACAAAATCTATATACCGCTAAAACTCCATGTTTCTTTGTTTGTAAACTTCAATTGCACAAAGCAATGCATCATAGGGCAACAACTTTTGAACCAAGGTACTTCAAATGGGTTAACTTGCAGAATACATTACACCCATGGGACTGAAATCCGACAAATTCGCTTCAGCACCACTGCACCTTTCTGACTACACTTCCCAGAAACCTGTACGTTGCAAGTTGCATGGAAACATGGGTGGGCCATATCCCAGGTCTCTTTCCCACCTTTCTCTGACCCTGCACCCAATTGGATGGCAGCAAACCTGATGGGAAAGCAATGATTGGCTGCTCGGGAAGGAAGGCTGAAATTTGAAATCTCTTATCAGCGGTGGGTAGCAAGAGAAGGATCGAGGGAGTAACTTGGATGCCTGCTGTTGAGGTAGGGCTGGCTGGGAGGTGCTGGTGGTCAATGGGTGAGCTTTCTTCCTCTCTGCAGGAAGGAGGTTCTTGGGGACATGCTGGAATGGGAAGCGGGAGAGCAGTTTTTCTTCTGGTCCAAGTCTCTTTGTTCCCCCTCCCCTCAGTAAAGTGGCAGGCAGTTCCACGGTAGAGGAGGAAGAGGAGTGATTTCTGATGCTCCCTGTCAGCTTCCCCCAACCATCGTCAATGGGAGAGCTGGCAGAAATCGCTCCTGCTCCCTCTGCTTTTTTGCCCACCCATGGTCATTCTATTTCTCTGTTTAGATAAGGAAATTCCTTTGAAATGATGACCCAGCAGGGCACTGGTTGTCTAGTTCCTCTAAAAAATAAGGATCTTGTAAAGATGCATAAAATAAAGGGCCGGTTTACACATGACTCTTGTTCCCCCCACTATAAATAGACAATCTCAGTTCGGGAAATAAAGAGCTTGTGATTTGATTTCCTCTCACTGTAATAACCTATGGATTCCGAATTTGTGTAGCCCCAGTAAATCATTCCACATTTGACAGACAATATGTATGCTTTATGCTAGTCCAAGAGAAAAATGTTCAATTCCTTAATTTTTCCAAAATATCTGGCTGTATACTTGTGGCTGGTGTGTTAGGGGTGTCATTTTTTTTTTAAAAAAAATAGAAAGATCTTAGTCCTAAGAAAAATCACAGTGCATGTAAAATTTACACTTCTCTTCTTTTGCATGTTCCTCCTGATAGAGCAAACAATGCAATAGAAGTGGATCTTGGCGGATAATAAGAAATGAATGTTTATTCCAGCTAAGTAGAAAGAAATACACCTTCAACTTTCAAGAAATGAATGAAGAAATGCTACTGCTTTATTGGTAAGCAAACTCTCCAGACAATCTAAATGTATGCTTTGTGGGAGGTCAGCTTAATGTTTCCTTGAGTGAAGACATTTGAAAGTATCCCAAGAGATAGGGGTTAAAACAACCTCTAAGGATTATCTATTTTTGCAGACTAATGTGTTTTCTTCCACTGGGCATAATTTAATAAGCGTGAATGCAGAAGGAATCCAATTTCATACAGAGGAGATGATTGCTGTAAGCGTGTGCACACACAAATACACACTCCCCTCTGTCAGCATTCACTTCCCCCGCTGCCATTTAATAAAGACAGGAAAGACAACCAAAGCAAGGAAATCAAATTAGCAGTGATTTCAAAATACAAGAGAAAAAAAAATGAATTGGGGAGATGCCACGAATAACAGCAGCTCAACATATAGTAGCTGATCTGCTAAATGATGAGAGAGAAAGGGAATTCAATTATCAAACCAAATTCCCCAAGAGCAATTGACTCCCTGGGTGGGAGGATGCTGCAGCTGGCACGTCTCAACTCTGATTTGCACTTACTTATATCAAAACGAACTAAAAAAGAATCTCCACCCTCCCTCACGTAACAGTTGTTCCAATTTTTAGTAATACTATGCTATTAGGGATGAGATGTCATAAGTAAATGGAGGCTTTTCTGATTAGCTGGTCAAGCTAAAATAGTGGGAGCTCTGGGCTTGTAAATTGAAACCAACATTACAGAGAGAAACGGGTGTATATGTAAGGAAGAGAGGCCTGTGCTTTTTTCCCTCCATACTTACAATCTAAATTTTAGACTAGAGTCTAAAATCAGCCTCTCTTTTTTTGTTCCTTCAATTCAGTTTTTGATTATTTGTGGTTGCCTGGTTTATTCACTGCAGTTTGTTAAGCAAGGCTTTTTGCAAGTGATTTGCCATTACTTTGTTCCTGGGGCTGTTCAGACACACTGGCTCAGGGATACTGAGATAGCTTCATGCCTAAGGTGAGACTAGAACTCATTGCCTCCTTAACCACTATGTCAAATTCAGACTACAGCATGAGTGATGTACTGAACCAGAGCAGTTTTCTTTTCAGGTTCTAAATGCAGATTAAATGATTATATCAAACTGTTTCAGTGGTGGGATTCAATTTTTTTTACTACCTGTTCTGTGGGCGTGGCTTGGTGGGCGTAGCAGGGGAAGGATACTGTAAAATCTCCAGTCAGAGGTGGTATTTGCAGGTTCTCTGAACTACTCAAAATTTCCACTACTGGTTCTCCAGAACTGGTCAGAACCTGCTGAATACCACCTCTGGTCCTTCTTAAGTTTCTTCCTTTGACAATTAATCCATTAAGGGGTTCCTAACTCTCTTGCTTGGTTGTTTCCATGTTAAACTGTTTGCATTTAACATGTCTTGTGTGTTATGGTCTTTTGTTTGTATGAAGAAAGTGGGTTTTTTTTCTGGATAAAAGTGACATTCTAAACTAGATCATCCTATTTTAAAATCTGGTTCAGAAATCCAAACTGAATAGATTTGGATAGCAGAATCAAACTGAGAATTCAAGGTGAATTCCTCTTATGATCCAAATGGAATAAATTATTGGCCTGTAGATCAGCCTTCCTAGCATTTTGTATTCTCAGATATAAGGGATGCTCTCTTTGAGTCTGTGAATCTGGGTGACTGGCTAGAGTAGGGCTGTCAAACTCCCAGCCCACAAGCTGGATGCGTCACATGCTGGCCACGCCCTTATACGTCCCGTGGCGACACCATGATAATGTGAGTTTGACACCCCTGGGCTAGAGGGAGTCAATGATGAGGGAACCCAGGTTTCTGTTTTTGATGAAGGGAAAACTATTATTCACACGTGTATACTTTATATCAGGGCTGAAGTGCTGAGGACAGTAGAAAATACCAGGTCTCCTTTTTTATTTCACTTAGTTTTGATCTTTTGCTATCATATTGAAAATCCTCAGCAAATGATAACCTGACCCCCTAGTTGCTAGGTTTCAAAGAAGATTGCTTACACAGTGCTCTCTCTCTCTCTCTCTCTCTCTCTCTCTGTCTCTGTCTCTCTCACACACACACGCGTACACACACACACACACACACACACACACACACACTCACTGGTGCCTTCAAATCCGTCCTTACTTCTAGTAACTTCTTGGACCAGTTCCTGCAGTTTTCTGTTTTGTTTTTCTAATATAATTTTTATTAAGGATTTTAATTACAGTAATAAAAAAACTAATGCAAACTAAATTTTGCATATTGTTACTCAGATGATATGAATAGTTTTAACTACTAATTGTTTGTTATAAATTTAGATGTTATCATATTTAATATAATTTTAATGTTTACATTATAATTTAATAGAGGCTCTACCCTGGACCTCACTTATAGAAGTTAGTTAGGTTGTTTTACAAATGTATTTTAATTCTGCCTTAAACTTTATTTTGTTTATTAAGTATACGACCACAATAAATTGAATTGAATTAATGCAAACTAAGTTTAAAGAAATAAAATATCATGGAAAGAAAACTGAAAGTGCAAGAAAAAAGAAAAAGAAGAAAAAGAAGGGAGCCAGCATTGAGAATATGTATTGGAAGAATTAGATGAAGATGGCATTTTCTTGTTTTCCAGCCCAACTTTACTTTCATCAAATGATTGACACAAATTACCTTTCTCCAGCAGGGTGACTGGCAGCTGTAATATAATCTATTCTCACTTCTTTTGGCTAGAATGGCTTGGATCACAGTCTTTTTGAAATGAGAACATAAATTTATTTACAACTCTATTCTACACTCTTGAAGGCCAAGACTAACTATGCAACACTTAACCTATCAGTTTATAGAATGAGCTATTTTCAGTATTTATCTTTATTGCAAAAAACAGGTGGATAAAAATAGTTCTATTGGAAAGTTCAATAGCAAGCCAGACTAAAAGGACCAATGACTACATTAGCTTTCCATCAACAAAGAAGGATATACCATGTTAGGACTTTTTCTGTGTTGACAAACTTGATGATTATTTTTCCTCCTCCTCCTCCTCCTCCTCCTCCTCCTCCTCCTCCTCCTTCTCTTCCTCCTCCTTCTCTTCCTCCTCCAATCCTCCTCCTCCTTCTCCTCCCCTTCCCCCACAATCAATCAGAATAGAGCTAGAAGGGACCTTGGAGGTCTTCTAGTCCAATCACCTCCTCAAGTAGAAGACCAGTGACTGTCCGGTCTCTTCTTAAAAACCTCCAGTAATGAAGCACCCACACAACTTCTGAAGGCAAAGCTGTTCCACTGCTTAATTGTCCTCACTGTTAGGAAGTTTTTCCTTAATTCCAGGTTGCTTCTTTCCTAGGTTAGTTTCCATCCATTGTTTTTTGTCTTGCCTTCTGCTGCTTTGAAAATTAAGTTGACCCCCTCTTCTTTGTTGCAGTCTCTCAACTATTGGAATACTGCTATCATGTCACCCGTAGTCCTTTTTTTCTCTAGACTGGCCATACCAATTCCTGCAACTGTTTCCTATATGTTTTTGTCTCCAGGCCTTTAATCATCTTATTTATTTATTTATTTGTTTGTTTGTCAAACATGTACAAGATAACATCTTAGTTGCTCTTTTTTGCACTTTTTTCCAAAGTCTTTTTTATAATGTGTTGACCAAAATTGGATGCAGTATTCCAAGTGTGGTCTTACTAAGGATTTATAAAGTGGTATTAATATTAAACATGATTTTGATTCTATGCCTCTGTTTAAACAACCAAAGATTATATGAGCCTTTTTGGCTGTGGTCATACACTGCTGGCTCATGTTTAAGTGATTCCACTAGGACTCCAAGGTCCCCCTCACTTTCTCTCTCTCTGTTATAGTTTTTGAGCCAAATTTCACCCAATCTGTACTTGTACCTTTGGTTTTTCCTGTCTAATTGTAAAACCTTGGTTTTCTGCATATTAAATGTCATGTTGTTGGATAGGGCCCATTGTTCAAGTCTTTCAAGATCTTTTTGGATCCTGAGCTTGTCTTCTGTGGTGTGGCTATTCCTGCTTGCTTAGTGTCATCTGCAAATTTGATGGGTTCCCCTTATATTCCCTCATCTAAATCATTTATGAAGATATTGAAGAGTACTGGACCTTAGACGGAGCCTTGTGTACCCTATTACTTCCTTCCTTCCATGTAGATTAAGGACTTCTCACTGAGTACAGTTTGTCAGCCAGTTACAAATCCATTTGGTTGTGATGCTGTCTATCCCATATTTTGCTAGTTTACCAAGAAGTAGATTGTGGTCTATTTTGTCGAATGCCTTACTGAAGTCTAAGGATACTATGTCCACAGCATTTCACTGGTCTACTAACTTAGTCACTTTGTCAAAGAATGAAATAAGATTGGTTTGGCATGATCTGTTTTAACAAACCTGTGCTGGCTTCCTGTTATAACTTCATTTATATGTAGATGTTCAGAGATCTGTTTCCCCCCTTCCAATATTTTCCTAGGTATTAATGTTAGGCTGATTGATTGATGTTATGCTCCTCCTCGCCTGTCTTTTGCTTCTGCTTTCATCTTCTGCCTTCTTATCCTGTTGTCCGCATCCTTGCATCCATCATCAGAGCAGTAAGTACTCATTCATTTCTTCTGCCATATAAATTATAAGAAATGGGTACCTCATCATCCTTGGAATCATGAGGATTAATAATTAAAATTAAAGAATGTCATTGAATAAATGTGTTTTCTGTTTTAATTGTGTAAGGATTTATTTTCCTAAACAAGATATTTACCAAATAGCAATGGGCATCTAAGAATAGTTGGCTTAACTTCTTTCAGCAAAGAACTGCGTCAATTGGCCTCCATCATAGCAGACGAGCTTTTACATAATACAGTAGGCATAAAGTGGTATAGAAAAAAGTGATCTCAAATATATTGTAGGCTTGGGCCAAGTACATTATTAAAGACCCCCATTAAAGATTTCAAAGATCAAAATTATGCACAGAAACAAACTGTTAATACATGCACATCCCCCAAGCAATCAGTTCATTTCAACAGGTTGTGTCAACTCAGTTAGAAACATCTATAATATTCAATTTCCATAATGAACTGAGTAGCAGAATTGATTCAGATTGTTGATTCACCTCAGAAATATGCAGTTCAACTGAAAATATCAAACTGATCCAGTGATATGGCAAAAAGAGGTGATTTGGTGAATTTGTCTTTCACTGAAATCTTCAGATTTATTTATTGAAACAATTTATACATCTGCCCACCTCACAGCAGTAAATAGGCACATTCCTAATAACCAATGCAGTTTGTCTGAACAAGTGTCCCAGGTCTTCTATTCTTTTGCTGGAGATGGTACAATTTTTAAAGCTCTTCAAAAGTTGCTTCAAATAGATAATCCAGCCTGAATCGAAGATCAGCTTGAGCTCATTATGGATACCTACCTCTGAATTTTCTCCTGCTCTTGCCAAAATGCCACTGCTCCACTGAGAAAAACATCATTCAACTTAGACTCCAAGTGTTAAATCTCTGTACCCTGTGGGGACTCTGCTTTCTTTAATTTTTTTTTAAAAAAAGCAAGTATCTATTATTCCGAGCAGTAGTTTCAATTGTCATGGAACCGAGCTGTTAGATCTATGAAAGGCAGCTCTGATTTGCCACAAAGATGAAGTGATGCACCTCATTGAGACAAAGCAGTGATGCAATTTGGTTTGATAAAGTGCTTTGTGGAGATTAGTTTGCAATCTCCTCCAGCACTGCCAGAGCTCACAAGTCTCTACTTGCTATTCCAAATGGCTGTCTAGAAGAAGCAAAGTAAAGCAAGGAACTGTGTTGTTTCATGAAGCCACTTCAAGGGGCTATTTTGCTCAAGCTTTTGGCAAAGCAAAGAACCTACTGAAGGTCTCCAGTTGTCCTAATAACTCAACACAAAAGGGTATTGGCCAGCCCAGAAAGTTAACCAGGTTCATGAGGTAAAATTACCAGGGGAAGGTGTGTCTGTGTGGTACACCTTTCTTCCTTTCCATGAGAGGGCAAAAGTTTATTTATTCAAAATGTTTATATATCTTCCCATCTTATAACTTGCTCTGGGTGGCTCCCAATCAAAGTTATATGATTAATGTGCAAGAAGTGAATTTGTATAATTTTTTCTCAGTGTTCCTTGTCTCCACAAATTGCAGCATCTTATTTTTCTTTGAACAGAATTCAGTTTGCCTTAATGTAACAATGCATTCACATATTTTTTAGATCTTTAAAATTTACTTATTTATTTAGAAAATATATATAGCTGCCTATTCTCTCACAGAAACACTAGGTGGCTTAAAATAACTTCTTAGTTATAATAAGTTGGGCTTTCATAACAAAAGATCCATATGGGAAAGACATAGTTAGCCAGAAGGATCCTTTAGCTACTGAGGCTGGCTCCTCCCTGATCCACTGAAGAATAAGAGAGAGGGGAGGAAAAACACAATCGGATGTACAAGTGGAACCTTGTGTGAGCTGAACAGTCCTATAAATTTGTGAAATATCAATAATAAACAAAATTTTGTTATTAAAGTCTATCTCAATAAAGTATAGTTTAGTCATCCAGTGGAATCAGTTTCTTGATCTGGATTACTTGGTAGGATTTTTTTTTTTAAAGCACCCAAACCATAATTTTTTTTGCCTTTGGAGCCTAACTAAAACACACTTACTGTGTTCCATCCTGCTATATCTGCCCCTAGCTGCCTTTTATTTCCTGCCACACGTTGATTTACTGAGTTTGTATTTTTCATAGCATGGGCACTATATTAGGACTAGTTCACCATTCCCACCTACCTACCCCCCAGCAAATGTGTCAAACCAGCTCAATTATGATGCATTTTTTCTTGAAGTTAAAAATGAATATTTGCTTCCTTGCTGTCAGTAATCCTCATTTATTATATCGCGTATGGGTAAATATGGATTGCTGTGATCAAAACTCACCTTGGGGGTATGAGAGTATGTACATCTTTTCTCCTTCTGCTTTTTATAAATAATTTGGCAAGAGAAATAATGTCCTTGGTGATTATCTGTAGATTCCTCTTCTCCTCACCTGCCAAATAGTGAAGTCCCTGAGTCTTTTCCTTAAAAAAAAAAACCCTAGAAGCCAGCTTAAAAATACTGACAGCTGGCACAGGACCCAACTACCTGTTTCCCGAGAGCAAAACTAACACATATCTCAGAAGATCAACAACAGAATAAGGGTATTTATCTGTCAGCGTATCTTGTTCCAATCCCTGGCTTGGCTGCATGCACTGGAGTGGTGCTGAAACTGATCCAATAGCTGCACCATCTGCTCTTGATTGTAAACATGTGTGTACAAAGTGACTGTCACTTAAGCTAATTCTGGGAAATGATGGCAGCTCATTTGGATGCCCCTTTCAAATGTTTCTTAGAGAGAGAGAGAGAGAAAGGAGCCCCTTCCATCTTTAACAGTCCTGACTGATAATGACAATAGAATGAGTTGTTGGGGTTTTATTTTGCTTTGTCTTCAAAAGGTTTAGGATGGGCCTTGACACATGCTTGTACCCAAACCAGAGATATGTGTATCAAAGTATAAACATAACAACTAAAAGGATGACTTCTTGTATGCTAAGATCAAAACAACATCAAATGCTAATAGATTAATTAGCACTCTGAGAGCGCCAGGTTGATGGCGTATAACGTTCCAAAAATCTACCTTGATATTTTGAACATTTCTTGAAGGATAGGCTTAAAAATATATATTCAGTAAATCAGATATATACTGTAATTACCAGATGATCTAGATAAAAATAAACAGCATTTGGATCATGTGAAGGCCATTTATTTCCCCAAATATCCTTGTCTCTTTCCTGGACTCTGACACAAACCCATCATTTCCTTAGGAAGTTCCAAAGAGCCCTGTAAGATCAGGCGTTATGCCCTCTAGCCAGCATTCAGTGGCCATAATGGCCAATTGGACGCACTTGGCACAGAAGCCTGGAGGGCTTCTCCTGTTACTTTTCAGCAACCAATATTATTGCACACTGCCTGTGATACAGGAAGATATAGGAAGTAATAAGCAACAGCAATATCATGAGCCACAGATAGTCTGAGCCTCTGAACCATTGCAACCAGTTAAATTGGCTGCCATTACACATTTGCCAGAGGCAAATTCCATCCCTTAACTCAGTGCTTGTATGGAAAAATAATGTATTTTCTTCCATCTTTCCTGATTTTCCTTGCATTCAATTTCAGTAGATGAGCCCACTTTTTAATATTTCTGAGAAAGGGATATTATTTATTTATTTATTTACTAACATGCCATATATAGGCTGCTCCAATCACTAACAACTAGCATGTGTATACATGTAAGTATGTATGTATGTGTGTGTATACACATACACACACTTACTAATATCCAAGTACAAGTATCCACACACATACAAATAAAATCAAAACATATCAACACACACACACACACACACACACACAGAGGGTACATCATTCATTATATAAGAGGACAAAACACTTCTTTGTGTCCAAATTATGCATGATTTTTTCCACTATGTCTTCTTTTCTTTTCTTCATTCTAAGTTAAAAAATGCCAGTCGCTGAGTTTTGAGTTTCTTCCTGATAACTTAAACTACAGAATTTCCCTTTTTACAATAGCTGAACACTGAGTGATATTTTTTTTAGCTGCTTACTGTGAATCCAAGATCCTTTTCCTGCTCAGTCACAGTTAGCAAAAATATCTTAAATTTATATGAGAAGTTAGAGTTTCTTGTGTCAATATATATTGCTTTGTGTTTCTTTAGCCTGAACTGCATCTGGCATTGTGAAGTCTATTTACTATTAGATCACTTGGGAACTCCTAACAAATCCCTTTTCGATTTTTCTAGCCTTCTTGAGTTCCTGGAGGAAATATGGGATATAAATCTAACCAATCAATCAATCTACAATTTGATATCACCGGCAAAGCCACTTCACCACTCAATCTTAACTCCAGATACGTATCTGAATCTGACTCACTGCCCAGCCAACTCAGCTATTACTGTTTCTTTCTCAAATGCCTCTCCAATTTCATTTTCTGACTGTAGGATAGTTTGAGTTTCTTGTCAAAGAATGTTAGGGCCTGGTATCAAGAGTTATCTTCTCTGAAATGGAAAAAAGAGGAAGTGTCTAAAGCAGGCTTATCAAACTCCCGGCCCTTGGACCAGATACATCACGCGCTGACCACGCCCATGCCCAGTTTAGCGAAGGGGAAAAAAGTCCTGATACATCACATGACACTGCCAAGACAATGTGAGTTTGACACCCCTGGTCTAAAGTATCAGACCCTCTGTGCCATCAGACACTGGTACTGATGCCTATGCAGCAACTGGCCCCTCTATTCCTGCCCTGGGGCAGCAATCCCTGATCCAGACTAAGAGCACTTCTCTACCCTGGAGACCTCTACCGGTATCATCTGAAGAAGACAGAGAATCTGTTGCTTCCCTTTATTCTCACCTATGGTGGGCAGAACAACTCTGTAAAACATTTTTAAGGAAAAGTTCCTATTTATGAGGGCTTCGAGCAAGCTTCCCTAAACAGTGCCTTCCATATGTCTTGGGTCTCCAAGTGTGTATATTTGTCCTACCTTTTGTCACCTTTCTGAGCTTGCTGTCATAATATTTTTATATGACAGATTGTTTGCTTACAGCAAATGGGAACATATTAATTTTTTTTAAAAAAAGATGAATGTCCAGTGAAATAGCCATTTTCCAAGGGGACATTACATACCACTGGAAGAAGAAAGTTCCTTACTCCCTCCAAATAGCAAATGAGAACCTAGTTAAATTTTGACATTGTCTTCTAGAGAGGTAGGAAGCCTGCTTCATATCCTCCCAATGGTTCATGCATGTTATCCATGCAAGAGTAGACGTGGGGAGGTTTTAATACGTTTTTATCTGACATTTAATAGATATGATATCATGCTGTAAATATTTTTTTTCTGAAAAGAAGTGCATACCTATGAAATGCAAATTTCATTTCAGTCTATATAGAGATAAGTTACAGTGATTAGTGATTTTTCTCATTTTCTCTCAGCCAGTCAACAAGAGGAAGAAGTCTTGTCTCATAGCAAGCCACGGGTTGAAAAGGATAGTCTCTAAGGCAGAGTATGTTTTCTTTTGAAACGTGAAAATAATCCCTAAAGTAAAACACAAAGAATTCAACAATCACAGAAATTCCAGCTATTACAGACTGGGAATTCTGGGAGGTGTTGGAAGCTTCAGCAGGATGACTCCCAGGAGGGGTTTGTCTTGATGACTGAGATGTCAGATGGCTAAGATGTTTACCCATATTACATTCTTAGCCCAGACTCAGGCTCCTTTTATCTGTTGCCTTGGTGATGGCTCTCCCCCTATCCTTTCAAGGCCACTCCCTTTTCCCTCTATATCAGTTGAGTGAGCAGCTTCAAAGAAGACCAGCTGCTTCTAGGAAGCCATCTGATGTCTCACAACTGGCTTGATTCTGCAAGATCTACTGAAATGGTGTGAGGAAAAGGAGGAGCAAATTACATTTTGCATATGATTTAATACCAATCCTTAAAAATATATTGTACACATGGATCAAAGTCTGTCTGCCATTTGGTTCATGTATAAAGTAATTAAAAACAGGGCCAAATTTGTAGAATCTGAAAAGCCTTTATGTGAGAGAGCCAATTTGGTGGAGTGCTTAAGATGCTGGGCTAGAAACTGGGAGACCGAGTTCAAAATCTCCCTTAAGCATAAAAGCTGCATGGATGACTTTGGATCAGTCACTCTCTTTCAACTCAGCTCACCCCACTTCATAGGATTGTTGTTGTGGAGAAATAGGAGGTGAGAGCATTATATAGCAATAGCACTTAGACTTGCATACCACTCCACAGTGCTTTACAGTCCTCTCTAAGCGGTTGACAGAGTCATCCCCCAACAATACAGGTCCTCATTTTACTGACTTCAGAAGGATGGAGGGCTAAGTCAATCTTGAGTCCCATCAGAATCAAACTCCAGGATGTGGGCAGAATTAGTCTGCGATACTGAATTCTAACCACTTTGCCACCATATTCCTTTCTTGATTTATAAAGAGTTAGGGTTAGGTGGGTGACTCAGCTTGTGTGTCAATGAAGAATGCAGCTAGCTGCTAGAATTAATGTGAATTGCAGGACACCTTGATCATAGACTCTTCAAATGCACTTGTGGCCATGGGTTCCTCCCGGAGCTACGCCATCTGAGTGTCACAGACAGTTCAATCGCTGTGAGTGTGTCCCACCCCCTGGGTTTGGGGGCCTCCCCACCCAGCTTGGGGATTGGTGTCCGAGTTTCTTCCAGGTGAGTACCACCTTTGATGCGGCTGGAGTTCTCAGGTCAGCGCACCTCTTTCCCCTCAAGTCCAGACCCTGACAGCTTCCGTCCCACTCAGCTGGCCGGATGTAAATCTAAAAACAATTACTAACATTTATTACACTAAAATCTGTTCTCAATCAACCATAAACATGTGAAACTGTAGTTAACCAGACCACAGATAATGGAGACCATCTAAACCTGCCTTGTTGTAAGTACCATTCCTTTTTTACATATTTCCCTTTGTGATCTTCTTAGCTGTGAGCAGAGACCTAGTACATTCTTTCGTGTCATATCTATTTTTAACCACTGCATAGTCATTTGTTGTGGTCAGGCAAGTGAACCATGACTGAAGCAAAGGGATGGTGATATCAACCTGCTGCTCCTTTTTCCTTTTGTCTTTCCTAGAGAAAAATCTGGGTTGGCAGATGTGCAGAGCCTCATGAAATAGATGGAGGGCAATGAGAGTGAATGGAGCATAACCCTTGCACATCCATTTTTCTCATTTCTCTCCTTCTCACACTCACGTATATACACACACACACACACACACACACACACACACAAGATTATTGAGGAATAGTGAATCTTTAAATTCTCCTTGATATTATTGTACAATCACTTGCCTGGCGCAATTGTATTTCAATGTCTAAGAGACACATGAGAGCTCCAGAGGGCTTTATGAAGCTTATGGCTCATGGGCTACCCATAGTGTGGCTTCAAAAAAAGGACAAAATAATGGGTAGGAGTGATAGAGGCATCTAGCCCAAGGACTAGGTGGGAGTAAAAATATATATTGGTGCCAAATTCTTAACCCAACTTTGTCAGTTGATGTTGCCCAAACCTATAGAAAGCACCTTTATGCTACTGTGAAATCTGCACTTTGTACAAGTTTGTAACAGATTTGGAACTCTAAAAATGCACACAGACATTAATATATTAAGGAAAAACACACAAAGCCCACGTGTAAAGGAAAAGAATGCACAAAAATATGTTAAATTACCCAAACATTATTTTCAGAAAATGTACCCCTGAGATAAATGTGTTCATTTGGGGAAAAAATGCAGATGAAAATCTATATGGTTTTCCAGGCTGTTGTCATTGTTGTTGCTGCTTATGCAGGCCAGATTCACAAATTGACCCAGAAATGAATTTACAGCTACAGGAAAAAGCAAGCCTAACAAAACCACAATGTTGCTTCCGCAACTCTTCCTCAACAAAATGTTGGAGCAGCAGTACAGTCTGCTGCATCTATATGACAGAATTATACCTGACTATCCCTTCCCACCTCCGCCTTAGAGACAACAAGGAAAGAGAAATAATATTGTTGAGGCTCCTCCCAAAAATATCTTAAAATGGGCCATGCAGATGGAGAATCTACACTCACAACTTGGGGGGGAGGGGGGAGTAAATCTCTGGTAATAATTGAAAATCAGCTAAAAATTATGAACAAGATACATCTCCTTACAGGAAGAGAAGAGGAGGGGAGGAGAGGAGAAGAATTGATAGGGATGGTTGAGCTTAGGTAGATATCTTCATTCTCAGGGGCTGAATGCACAGTGTTCTGTTGGCAGTAAAGAATTTGCTCAAATGTAATAAAAATAAGACGGGGCGGGGGAATGGGGGGGGGAGAAAGGAACTGATAAATTCACTGACTGAATCTTGAGCAATGGGAAATTGTTTTTTGAACAAAGCCTGAAGAGCTGGTGTTTTCCCCAAGGATGAAAGAGAGACAGTAGCAAAAAAAAAAAAAAAAAAAAAAGCATGATTAGATTCCCTGGATAATGCAAAGAAACTTTTTTCCCCTTAAAACAGTCCTAGAGATAGACGAAACAGCCAAATATATCCATTATTCCTTTTATCAAGTGGAAAAAACAAACATGCAGAGAATACTTAACCTGTTTTATTCAGCTGATAAACACATCCCTGCGGGTGGGGTGGGGTGGATGGAATCGTACGCTTATCTTTTTAAGGTATGTCTTCTGCACAAGCTTTTTTTTTTTCAAACTTTACAAAATAATATTTAAATTTTCAATATTTTAAGTGTTTGGATATACCAAGCACTTCCAAAGTTTGTTAGGAAAAATATAGAAAGTAACAATACCCTTCTTCATAGCTTTGGAAACAAAAAAATAGTATGAGAAGAAAGCCGAAATTTTAATTCCAGGGTTTCCTTTAATACGGAATCAGACACATTTTATTATTTTTTGCAGTGAATCCAGGTTTATAAAGTTGCTATATTATATTTAATAAATATTTAAAGTAAAGTAATTATTTTTGTGTCTGTACATCTCAGTTCACATTGTCATCATTTGTGTCGGCTGTAAAAAGAATTGCCTTCAAGAGCTGGGCTAACTGGCATACATTGTCCTGTGCTATACCTCCTGAAGAGGACATTTCTTTCAAATCGCTGCTTTTGAAACAAAGTAGAAAATTAGAAATGGTAGATCCTTCTGTAGAAGCTCTCACCAAGTCAAAAGTTCCCATTAAAATAATTAATCACCTGTCCGAACGGTATCCAGAGAGTGCATAGGAAACTCACAAGCGTCTGACATTATGAAACCTTGCTGAAAGACCTGAGGCTGTGACTTGAGCAGCACAAATATTCAGAAAAAGGAGCCAGAAGACAAAGCAGTTCAGATCAGATCAAATCCAAAATGCAGTTCTAGTAAAAGACATGAAAATGAATAAGTATGGGGGACAAGACGAGTTCAAGAACTGTGACAACCACAAAGCAACACAAGTCATTACATTGTGCTTGGATTAGGCAAGGCAGAATGACCGAAGTAAGACCATTGAATCAAAGGCCAGAAAGATTCTATTGCTGTAACCAATCCCTCATTTAAACTTGTTAGTCCCACGGAGACGTCATGTAACTCAAAGCCTTTAAGAAACACTGTATGGCTGTTCATGATGCGGTTTGGTGACAGCTGCATTCATGATTTAGGGGAGCAATCATAAATAATGTAGCTCTCTAATAACTGATAATAAAAACATATTCCAGTGGTTGTGAATTGGTAGCATGAATAAGATGAACTTTTATTTTCTTTTTATTATTTGTAAAATGAGAATGAAAATCTTGTCCAGAAATGACATAAGCGAACACAGGCTTTTACAGAGTTGGAAGGGACCTTGAAGGTCTTCTAGCTGAACCCCCTGCTAAAGCAGGAGACCCTGTATCATTTCAGACAAATGGCTATAACACATTCTTCATTATAATCATCTTTAATTCGTAGTATATATGTGCACGCTTCAAAAATGTTTTGGAAGGTAAGATTTGGATCTTATATGAGCACAGCCACTTCTGCTATTCATTACAGCACACTTGACCCTGAAAAAAGATCCGGTTGCTTTAATGCATCACATTCCTAAATCAACTTGAGTTTGATGCAAGTTTTCAAGCAGCCAAATTACTTCTTCAAAGTATGTGCAGCCCCTAGGAATATTAATGTGTCCAGAGGGAAGGGCACACCAAAACCTATCAATCAAAAATTGTTATATTAGAACAGTGGTCCCCAACCTTTTGAGCACCAGGGACTGGTTCCATGGAGAGAGGTTTTTCCGTGGATCAGAAGGGGCATGGTTTTATGTGCTGCTTGCATCCCCCAGATGGGGCTTTGCTTGTTTGCATGGCCTGGTTTTTGGCATGCTGTGGACCAGTACTGGTTCATGGACTGAGAGGAGGTTGGGCACCCCTGTATTAGAGGAAGGAAAGAAGACAATAAAGAAGGCAGGAGGGAAGGAAGGAAGGAAGGAAGGAAGGAAGGAAGGAAAGAAAGAAAGAAAGAAAGAAAGAAAGAAAGAAAGAAAGAAAGAAAGAAAGAAAGAAAGAAAGAAAGAAAGAAAGAAAGATCTGCTATGAATGCTAACTCTTCCCTCTTAATCAGAAAATGCACCCATGTTTACTGCCTGTAGAGCTGATGCTTACTGTCTTACGATTTATATTACACACATCAATACCAAACATTTTTTTAAAAACGATGAAACAGAATAAAAGCACAATCCTGTCTACATGAAGGTTTTTCAGGAATTTTTTTAATGGGAAAAGTGATATCAAGCATATGCTTAACATGTCTAATAGAGCCGATACGTCTTTTTTATTCTTAACACTCCGTGGGCAGATTTTTCTATCCAGCAAGCTGGAAGAAATCTCCGGCAAATACATACGCATGTTGAGTTTAATTAGAGAAAGAGAAAAGGTAAACAATGCTAATCTTATGGTCGGGTAGGATGTGCTCACAAGCGAAGCCAGAAAGTACACCTGGTATTCTTGGCACAGGTTTTTCCACTCCTTTTCCTGCAGTTCTCTCTCTGAATTAGTAAGCACCAGAATTTTCTTTCCCCAGAGAAAAAGTGGAGGAGCTACTTTTGCTCTAGACCAGTTGTAATATTATTAGTTAGAAATGCTGCCAGCCAATGTTTGCAATGTTTGCCTACATACGCATGGGGTTGAGTGGTGTCCATGTTTAATTGTGCCAGGCATTTTTTATTTCCTTGATTTCCTTCCCCGTATTCATAGTTCAACTGATAAGGGAAATCCCTCATTCATTGGCTATAACATTAGCCACACATTAAAAAGGTTTTGGCTTTCATTTGACTTGAACAAACTGAAGACTATGGAAAAATTTCTCAAGTGCTCTTATTTAAGTGTCTCTCTGTGTGTACAGGTAGTCCTTTACTTGTGACCATAATTAAACCAGGAGTTATGTTTGTTAGTCATGGCAATCATTAAGCAGGTCACCACGTGACCGCTCCCAATTTTATGACCTTTTTTGCCTTGGTCATTGAGGGACACAGAAGTCGTTAAGCAAGCCCTTTGTGCTGGGGGAAGTAAATGCTGAAACCCAGCCAAAAAATGCCAAAAATAAAGATGAGCCAGTTACCATGGGCCCAAAATGCAATCATGTGACTGTGGGTGTATATGTATGTGTGTGTGAATCCATCAGAACTTTGAAAATGGGTTGTAAGAAGCTTTGGGGAGGTCTGTTGTAATTTCAAATGGACACTAAGCAATTGGTTGTTAAGCGAGGACCTGTGCATATGTGTGTGTGTGTGTGTGTGTGTGTGTGTGTGTGTAGTGTGTAGTGTATGTGTATGTATATGTATGTATATTACATGTTGTGGACAGTATGGGAAAGGTTTTACTCTCTTTTTTGTGAGGGGCTTAATAAGCAGGTTTACATCAAGAAAAATCTAATCTTTTTAAACAACTTCATTGTATGAGAAAAAGGGATAGAACCAATTGAAATTGCCATGCGACTGAAATGCAATGAGAATACATGAAAAAACAATGGGTAGGGTAGGGTAGGGTAGGGTAGGATGAGATGAAACCAAAATGTATATTACAGATATGCAACACATTCAACTGAATCTTGGGATGAATCAGGCTGATTTTAAGAAACAATCCAATTGTAGAATTGTTGGGAAGCTTTGTGTGTGATATAGTGTATCAGGGAACTGTGAAAAGGTAGAAAATGCCTGCAGAAATCATAACAGTTCTCTGCCTTTCACTTTCATCCCCTTACAAAGCCTTGGGATAAAAAGAAGAAAAAGAAAGAAATCTGGATTTAATCACAAGACATGGTTCATGAGGATGTAACATTTGTAGCTTTGGGGGAGGACCACAATACTGTAATTTGCTTGCAAATGTCACTTAATGTTCTCTCCAAACAACAAAGTTATAAAGACTTACATGAATTTAAAAGAGATTGGTTTGCTTTTTCTATAAACTTCCTTCTGAAATTTGTCAGGTTTCTCCCCAAATGCTATGCTTGGCATTATACTTCTAGACATCCAGCCTTTCCATTACAAAAGTCTGATTTCATAGCTGAAATGGAACCAAGCTTGAAAAAAGAAGTTTCTTAAAAGAAAAAGGGATAAAGATTTTAAAAAAGGAAATACTTAAAAAAAAGCAATTTCCAATTTTTTTACAGCAGTTACAGACATAATACTGTTTTCCTCCTCCAAAATTGTACAACATAGCTTCCCTCATCCCATACAGATAGTCCCTTATTTTTGACCATTCATTTAGTGACTGTTCCAAGTTACGATGGCCTTGGAAAAAGTGACTTATGTCCTGTACTCACACTTTCGATCATTGTACCATGCCCATTGTCAGATGATTGCAATTCAAGCCTTTGGCAACTGGCTCACCTTTAAGGAGTGCAGTGTAAATGGACTGGTTGCAGCATCCTATAGTAATGCGGTCACGATTTGCAACATTTAGCCATTTTCTGCCAAAAAAAACCTGCTCATTTGGGAAGCTGAATTTGCTTAAAGAATGTGGGATTCATTTAACAACCATTGTAAAAAAATGTTCTTAAATTGGGTCTGATGGAGGCAGGCAGGCAGGCAGGCACTGAAATTGCAAGATGATTTCAGAAGGCAGGAGAAGAAACAATGGATGGAAACTAATCAAGGAAAGAAGCAACCTAGAATTAAGGGGAAACTCCCTCACAGTGAAGACAATTAACCAGTGCAACAGCTTTGCCTTCAGAAATTGTGGGTGCTTCATCACTGGAGGCTTTTAGGAAGAGACTGGGCAGTCACTTGTCTGAAATGGTATAGGGTCTCCTGCTTGAGCATGGGGCTAGACTAGAAGACCTCCAAGGTGCCTTCCAACTTTGTTATTCTGTCATTCTGAAAGCTGTCCTCTTTTTATTGCTTCATAGCAGTTAGAAATCAGGATCTAATACGATGCCAGATATCAATGACAGTGTTGATGGTTGGATGTGATGGTGCTCAGTGTGAGAGGCTCCTAATGCACATCTAGCAATGACCAATATCAACAGTTTTCTCTTTATTTAACCATTCCCAAATGTGCCAATACTGTTTTTCCACAAAAACCCTAATTACCTTTTGGCAGGATTTATTCCCATGGAAGGGCTGACTACTGTACGCTATTATTTAATCTCTTTTCAAAACAATCAATGTTAAAAATATTTCCTTTTCTGTTGGGTTCCACTCTTGTGTTTTGTTTTGCTTAAATGTAAGGGATCGTGCCTCCAGATTCCACACCTATTTTTCTGATATTGGAGAGGTGATATTTTTTGCTGTGCCTGGAAATGACACTCCATCCCAATTAAAGTGTTTAGAAGACAGAGACATCTTTTCCCATTATCAACAAAGGGAGGTTTGAAAATGTTACAGATGCTAGCATTAAGATGCTAAATGCATCTCACGACTTTGTTTCCATCATATTTGAAACCAGAATAGGCTTAGAGAGGAGTCTGAAGTGCTGGCCATCTTGGACAGTTACCCTCTCTGTGTTGTTTTTGAGTTAGGATCCATTGTAAAGGGCCCATAGCCTCTATCTGAGGGCAGAAAAGGAGTGTCCTGGGTGGTTACCTAACTAGTTGGCCAAAAGGTGAGTGATGATTGTGCTATTCCTAGGGAAGTATTTACAGTATTTGAGAGGTTGCCACAAAGAGGACAGGAGTCAACTTATTTTCCAAAGCACCAGAGGGCAGGACAAGAAAACAATGAATGGAAATTCATCAAGGAGAGAAGCAACCTGGAATTAAAGAAATTACTACTAAGACCAAGGAGACCCAGGTTCTTGTTCCACCATCATCTATAGAAGCACACTGGGTGACTTTGGGGCTGTCATTCTTTCAACCCAACATGATCAAATGGTAAGAAGGCAGAGCTCCTGAACAAAATAGTGGAATATAGATGTACAAATACAAACCCAAAGAAGAGGGGATCAACTTGTTTTTAAAAGTACCAGAAGGCAAGACGAGAAAAAAATGGATGGAAACTAATCAAGGAAAGAAGCAACCTGGAATTAAGGGGAAACTCCCTCACAGTGAAGGCAATTAACCAGTGGAACAGCTTGCTTTCAGAAGTTGTGGATGTTCCACCATTGGAGGGTTTCAAGAAGAGACTGGGCAGCCACTTGTCTGAAATGCTATAGGGTCTCCTGCTTGAGCAGGGGGTTGGACTAGAAGACCTCCAAGGTCCCTTCCAGCTCTATTCTGATTGATTGATTGATTATTGAAAAGTAGGCGGTGGGAAGAACGAAGGCAACGCAGAGCAACATTCAGCAAGTAATTTTATTTAAAAATAAAGGGTTGCCTTGGCTGCTATGAGCTAACAGGGTGGCTGGCTGACAGGCAACAGCTGATGCCGTTTGACAGCTCCCTTTTATAGTCAGCTGTCAAACGGCATCAGCCAATAGGAGCAGTCCGTGTTCCCGCTGCAAACACGGACCCGAGTGAGAACTTCAGCACAGTCTTAGAACGCAACAAGTATCATTTGGAAATAATATCTGGAGAGTGGCAATAATCCCTGAGGCACTTGGCTCTTTGGGATTGATTACCTTTGGTTCCTATTGGCCCACAGATATATGAAGGGCCACCTGTGTATCTCTATCTCTGCAGACAAAAGTACCCTGAGCATCATTGAATGAATGCTCCAGAAAGCGAGTCATCAAAGAACAGAAGAGCTGGCTACCAGAAGGAGTGCAAAGCAAAGAAGTAGCAGATAAGTTACCTTGGTGAATTAAACACAAACCATTTTATATCACCCTTTAATAGTCAACCTGAATAAACAAGTTGTTACTTCTCTATTTATTTATTTATTTTTTTGCCAATAGTTACAGATTTAGCTGTACTTTTTATTGGTAATCATCTTAAAACCAACTTTTATGTCCGGCAACTACTTAGTCCAATATTTGGTGACTTACCGTAGTTATTTCCAAATCTCCCTAAGCCCATTTTCTCTCAACAGATTTTAACTATAGTCTTCTAATGTACTGTATTTGTACTGGGAGTTCTAGTATTGAAAATACCTGTACAATGATTCCCATATAGACAATCGTAAGGATTTGTCTAACTTACTGCCAACATATTATTATTGTTACTGTTATTGTTGATTTCATCCAATTCGCATACAGTAAAGATGAAAAGTGGTCATGACACAAAGGTGTTGAAAATCAGATCTTCTTTAACCCATATGGTTAAATCACTGCAATTTGAGAATTTGATAAATTAGATGCATTTTCTTCTACTGGCACATATTAATTAGAAATCTGTCCATATGGCAGAGGATGCACCAGGAAACAGTAGATAGGATTATCAGTTATGGAAAAGACGAGAATATCTCTGAGCCTTTAGGTTTTTTTTTAATTCTAGATCTGCCTGTTATTTTAAGAGTGAGGTTCTTGTCTTCTATCACACTGTCAAATGAAAATGATATATACATGAATAGATCACTCTGCAAATTATGTCTTATGGTAAACTCTTAATTCTGTTTTACATTCTGAATACACTCTCCGTAAATGTATTGGTCTCCATCTTAGACAGATTCCAAGTGGTGCAGTAATTTACTGTAGTTTTCAATTGTGCAGGAACGATTGCAACTCTTTACCTGATCACCTGGAATAAGTCTCGCTGAACCCAGTGAGAAATGCTTCTAAGTAGATTTGTATAGAACTCTCCTGGGCGCTTACAATAGTAAAGGCATTATTACTATGCTTACAATAGTAAACACACTTTACATAGCAGCTGTAAACTGCCCTGAAGTTAGAGGCTTACTTTTGAATAAGCGTGCTAAAATTGACTTACTTCTGATGAGGTTGCCAATGTCATGGACGATGTCGCCCAGATAAGGCCTGCACTTTTATTAGCAGACAGCGATCTCCAGAAAGAGACAAGTCATGCCCTTTAACAGTATACAGATATGTTAACAATGAAGGACAGTCATTTGGCTATGCAGACCACCAAAGTTATACTTAACCAAGCAGGTTGGAAGTTGATGGAAAGGCTGATTTAGGACAAGGCTTTGAAATCATTTTGCATGGGTTTGCTATTTCCCTAAAAATCTTAATTCATAGCTTGCAGATGTTCCTAGATCTGGAGATTCTCTTGGCTGCTGGTATGGCAAGGGCCATTAATGAAGGTTTTCCTGACAGATTATGCTAGCCACACCTTTCCCCATGTCTTGACAACATGCTGCTTGATCAAATGTGAGGTGTCCAATTTGGGTCTGCCTTTGATGATTAGTAGCAGACGTTAGTGGGTTCACAACACAACAGCAACAATCCATCTCATTTTAGTTCTTCTTTCTTCTTTCTTCTTCTTCTTCTTCTTCTTCTTCTTCTTCTTCTTCTTCTTCTTCTTCTTCTTCTTCTTCTTCTTCTTCTTCTTCTTCTTCTTCTTCTTCTTCTTCTTCTTCTTCTTCTTCTTCTTCTTCTTCTTCTTCTTCTTCTTCTTCTTCTTCTTCTTCTTCTTCTCTGCCTCCTATCTTATTTCTGGCTTCAGTGCATTGACTGTGAAGGTTCTAGATGGTCATGGTCATTTGGAAGCAGTCTCCTGTCAAATGACATTTATTTTTCATTTAGAAAAATAGGCTTAATTCAATTTTTGTCCTCTGAGGTAGTGTTTGCTAAAGGAGTGAGGGCCTTTATAGGGATATCTCCAGTGTTCTGAATTTTCCTGTAAGTGATCTTCCTATAGTGTTTTCTTGGACCTTCAGCAATGTATGCTGGGGCCTTCAAAAATAGGAAGAAAGGGGTAGATGTGATTTGGCTTTTTCTTAGCATTGCTCAGGCTATGGGAGTCCTGATCTTCTAGAGGATTGGTCAACCGTGTCAAGTTGCACAAAGGGTTAAGGTTACCAGAGCTTCCTGACTTCTCTTTGTTTTTTGTTTTTCTACTGCTGTGGTGGGGAACAAAATAGATACAATAGATACAAAATACAAAAATAGCACACAATAGATACAAACTCAAAGTTAACCGCACCAAACTTGATTGCAGGAAATACGACTTCAGCAATAGAGTGGTCAATGTCTGGAATACTCTACCCGACTCTGTAGTTTCTTCCCCAAACCCCAAAAACTTTAACCTTAGACTGTCTACTATTGACCTCACCCCTTTCCTAAGAGGTCTGTAGGGGGCGTGCATAAGCGCACCAACGTGCCTACCGTCCCTATCCTATTGTTTCTCTTATTCTTTTATTTTTCTTATATGTACCCATTTCATGTATTCACAACTATGTATACACTTATACTTATTATCTTGTAAACAATTGGCAAATCAAATAAATAAATAAATAAATAAATAAATAAATAAATAAATAAATAAATAAATAAATAAATAAATAAATAAATAAATAAATAAATAAATAAATAACATGGCCGTTATAACTATGGAACCATTTAAACCCTGTAAGCATTACGTAGTAATTGCATTTATTTTTTCAAACGATAGGGTCATCATGGAGGTTTCCAAAAGCAAGAAAGGATCACGTGAAGGGGGTGCAATTTTCTTCAGGGAGAGACAACATACCATACCTTTCATGGCCACCTCTCCTGGTTAGGATGGTTTGTGAAGCTAATCTGAAGAGGTTTGATGCAAAAAAAAAAAATCACTGAAACAAAGCTTTCTTTCAATGTTCTCCACAGGTCTAGTGGTTCTGGATAAATAACTGATAAGTAGCTTTTATGTCTGTGGTAGATTCTTCTGCTGGGCATGGGGCTTTCTTTCCTAGGGCACTACTATACGCAGGGAAGGATTATGCAGGAGGGTGCAGAGGATAAAAAAATCCTCTGGAGGCTGCAGAGGATAAAAAATCCTGAGGATCACTACATGGCGGCAAAGAGTATTTTTATGGCTATTCTCATCCATGATCACCAGGATTTTTGCAATCCAATCAAAATAGGGAAGACCCTATTCTTTGCCACATTGTCCTGTCTTTATCCTCCCTCCCTCCCTTTTATCTTTTTCTTTATTTCTTCTCCTCAGGAAAGAAAATAAGGCTTTTAACAGACAACTGGATAGTTGGTGGATGAATCTCTATCCTTCAGTGATATATGACGCCAAGGATTGTTACTGACTGTGTGTGTAAGTATGTGGCTGTGTCTAATCACATTATGTAGATTGTGATAATTGTTGGTATTTAGTGAATTTTTGATTATTGTATGCTTGTATATTCCTGCTATTAAGCCATCAAAGTTAGACAATTGTAGTGGCATAAACACATGCACAATAAATAAACAAACAAATAAATAAATAAACAAAATTCCCTGCCACCACAACTCTCTTCTTTTGGTTATTGTTTCCAAACACCTCCCTGACCTTCAGTACTTTGTTTTCAGCCTCTCTCTTTCTACTTTCATTCTGCTTGCTTGACTTCACGCACATTTATACGGCAAGTGAGAATTACTTTGGTTAGGTGTTCTCTCTCTCTTTCTTTCCCTTCATTTTATTTTGTTTGATCTTACTGCTTTAAATTACAATCTGAACAACTGTTGCCAGGTCACTTTTTAGTTTTATTGTTTACCCCTTAATATAATTTGGAAGCGTCTATTGTTTTATGTTTTGATAGCTGCTATTCTATTAGCACTGAAGTTGTGAGAAATAAAGAAAGAAAAGGGGACCACTTTGAATCTCTAGCAGCTGTGAATTGTTCTGTTGCATTGAAATTTTCCCTGGAACCATAATAGAATATCATACTCCTTATTTTGTACATTTTAGGCCTTGGTGACCATTATATGAAACTGTCACTAGCAATTACTTTTGTTGTCCTGGTTGTACTAACTTGAGGATTATTGTGGAATTCTTGAAAGCTAAGTCTGTACAGCATGCAGCCTTCTGTTGGAAATTAGATCAAAGACAGATTTTATGTTCCCATGCTTAAACATTAGAATTGTGGTCTTAGCCATTTTAACGCATGCAGAATAAAGGTTGTAGAGGGCCTTACTAAGAGCTGTGGCTCTTACAAGGGAGATTGGGTATTTCTACTGAGAAATCTTATCACTCTCACCAAATTACAGTTCTCAGGGAATTTGGGGAGGAAGCCATCATAATCACTCTGATAGAAAATGTGTTTCTTTTTCTACAGAACTTGTGGCAATCCTAAATTCTTTTGAAAATAAAACTGCAGTGGGAACCTATTAGTTGAAAGGGTAAAGAAGCTTGCAAAAGAAAGCTAGCTCTCTCTGTGTATGTACTGTACGTGTGGAGTGATGCTTGATAGGAGGATAACAGAGGTAGAAGCATAATTCCACTATTGTGAATTGTTTGAGGGAGTCAAATAGCAAATACTCTTAAGGTTTTAACTTTAAAAGATTAAGGATTTTGTTTTGTTTTGAACACCAAACTGCAAACAGCTTGTAGGCAGATTTTGTAAAATAATTGTTGTGGGAAATGAGCATTTGTGACTAATTCTGAAGGAAACGAGCAACCAAAAAAAGAAAGTGTGTGTACAGCATGTACTCATGTCCCTCCAGACTGTGATTAAGATTTGAACTCGGTGTAATCCATTTACTACATAACAAAGCTGAAATTAGATTTTGATTAGCTGGATTTTGGGTTGAATCAATGCAAAATGATTGAATTAACTGACAAGCTGGTGAGCTCATGGCTCAACACAGTCAAACAAATGAGCAAAGTGAACGAGGCATCGACTATGCTAGACTTGTGTGAAATCTAAAAGAAAAATTAAGCAGACTGTAAGTTCAGGATGTGCTTTTCTTGATTGTTCAGGTACTCTCTTTGTTCTTTACATAATTCCATTTATATTTAGCCATATGTTTGTGAACTTTAGATAATGTTCATCTCAAATACTCTTCCAGTCTTGAGATATCCTTATTTTGGTACCTATGGAGATAAAATATAATTAATTACAAGAGTACTATTTGTATTCAATGCTATGATTAATTCACAATTTGGAATTGGGACTTTTGTTCTTTCTCAGGCTCAAAATCATCAGAAAGAATTGGAGAACAACAGTTTGCTCCTGAAGCCAGGGCAGAGGCAGCTCCAGTGCCTTTCCACAAGATAAATAGTGTCTGCTATTGTTAAACTGTAATTATTTGAAAGGCAAAGTTGGCTAGGTCATTGGTGAGAAACAGAAGAAATGGAAATGTTGAGAAGCAAGGCAACAATAGCTCGCTTCAAACATTTAATGAATAGCAATGACACAATTACATGCTAGCAACACCAGGTCCCAACAGCTGCCTAATTAAAACTGGACTCAAACAAGGCAGGAAAAATAACTTGATTTGGATGCTATTTGCCTTGGTAATTTGGTACCGGCTTGTGCATTCTTATTTTTTCCCCATTTGGGGCTGGATGTTTATAAAAACTTAATTAAGCTGGAAGGGAGAGATTGATATAAGTCTTTGCCTTAATGGACTCTCTTCCCGTGGGATATTAAGGAACTTGCATATGCCGAAGGACATAATGGAATTGAAGGGGGAGAGGGAAAGTGAAGAGGCAAGCCACCTCTGATTGTTTTGCAGATAGAGCACTGTTTATTCATTTTTTTTCCCTCAGCAAAAATTCCAAATCTCAAAATTGGACTCCAAGAAGCTATTTATAAGCTGTCAAGAGAGGCCAGCATTTCACTATTAAATGGATAGCAAATGCAATTCGAACTTTCTTCTAAAGTGGAAGATTAACACGGACCGGAGAGGAGCAGAAATGTTCAGGGACAGGAGGCCAGGGAGAGAGGTATGAAAAGCTGCCAGGTGCGCCTTATTATAAAGAAGAGTAGGCATTAAGCTGGCACAAAAGGGAAGCTGCCAGGAATGGCTGTTCCCTGAAGAGGTAATATCTGACGAAAGCCATAAAGACGAATGGAGAAGGAATTGATTCAGAATATTGCAGCCTAGTAGAATTCAGCCTATATAAATTACCTCAGAGTATCATCTTGCTTTATTCCCTACCTTCCCCCACCCTTCAAAACCCTCTGCTCATTGGCTGTATTAACACATTATATCAGACCAGTCATTACGTTAACCATGGTTTGTTAAGCAAGCTATAATAATTCTGTTCGTACCAGCCCTAGGCCATAACTATTGCTTACCAAACATAATAACTAAGATCACTCATCCTAAGAAACCAAATAATCTCTATCCATGCTTAGCATGAGGTATGAACCAGGCTACTGTTTTGAAAAACAGTTAAAATAATCAGTTGGGTGGAGTTTTAAGGAAGTGGGGAGGCTTTTGTGACGTTTAAGATGTCAGGATATTCTTCCCAACTGAGGGACTCCTATAAGGCAGCTCACCAGAACTGGGAAATAGGTATATAAAATTGATCTGAGGGCTTTAAAGTAAACCCTGAATTTATTTATTTATTTTTATTTATTTATTTAATTAATTAATTTGTCAGTTGCTTACAAGATAATAGGTATAAGTACAAACATGAGTAAGAATACAGGAAATAGATATGAATAAATGGGGACAATAGGACAGGGACAGTAGGCACAATGGTGCAGTTATGCATGCCCCCTTACAGACCTCTTAGGAATGGGGTGAGGTCAATAGTGGATAGTTTGAGGTTAAAGGTTAAAGGATTGAGGATGTAATAACAGAGTCAGGTAGTGCATTCCAGGCATTGACCACTCTGTTGCTGAAGTTGTACTTTCTGCAATCGAGTTTGAAGCGGTTTACATTGAATTTGTATCTGTTGTGTGCTCTTGTATTGTGGTTGAAGCTGAAGTAGTCATTGACTGGTAGGACATTGTAGCAGATATTTTTGTGTGCTTCACTTAAGACTAACCGTAGGTGGCATAGTTAAAGGTTGTCCAAGCCCAAAATGTCAAGCCTGGTGATATACAGTATTCTATTTCGAGCAGAGGAATGTAGTACTCTTCTAGTGAAATACTTCTGGACTCACTCAATTGTATTAATGTCCGATATACAGTGCAGATTCCAGACTAAAGAGCTGTATTTGAGTATTGGTCTAGCAAAAGTTTTGTATGCTCTAGTTAGCAATTCAATATTTCCAGAGGAGAAACTTCGTAAGATTAGATTTAATGCCTTTTTGGCAATGCTGTTACAGTGAGGTCTGGCACTTAGGTCATTTGATATGAGAACTCCAAGGTCATCAACGAGGTCATATCCACCTAGTTTGTATTTGGTGTATTGATTTTCTTTTACCAGTATGTAAGACAGAGCATTTGTTAGTCGAGATTTGGAGTTGCCAATTGTTTGACCATTCAGACACGTAATCAAGGTCGCTTTGAAGGACAGTAGCATTGTCAGTGGTGTTAAATAGTTTTATGTTATCCGCAAAGAGGACGCAGTTGCTTATAAGGTGATTGCAAAGGTCATTTATATAGAGTATAAAGAATGCTGCCTTGGGGGACACTGCTGTTAACTGGAAAAGGGTTTGATATAGCGCTCCCTATTTTTACTATTTGTTGCCTGTTTGATAGGAACGCAGTAATCCAGTTATGAAGGGATGCGGAAATGCTGTAAGAGTTTAGTTTTAACAGTAGTTTGTCATGTACCACTGAATCAAAGGCTTTGCAGAAGTCTATGTAAATTGCACCTATAGCTTTACCCTGGTTAAGTAGAATAGTCCATATTAGTCCAGTGTAGGAGTTGAAGATTGCAGGACAATTTTTTCCTGAAACCAAATTGTTTTTTGGAGAGTAGGTTGTTTGACTCTAAGTGGAGGGTGATGTATTGGTTAATGATTGAGTCCATGACTTTGCACATGACACAACACAGTGAGATTGGTCTGTAGTTTTCAACCAGGCTGGGATCACCTTTTTTGAAGATAGGGCTGACCATAGCTAAGGACCATAGGTTTGGTACGGAGCTGGTTCTGAATATCTCATATATAATGCTTAGGGGTTCCACTATGGCAGAGGAGAGCTTTTCAAAGAGGTATGCACATAATCCATCAGGGCCAATAGATAGGGATGGTTTTAGGTTATGTAGTCCCTTTTCTATGTTATCTTCTGTAAAGTCAATATGTAGTAGGTTGTTACAGTTAGTTGTGGTACGACTAGGAAATATGGGGCATGAACCACTGCTGTTTACAAAGACTGAACTGAAGGATGTGTTGAAGAGATTAACGGCTTCATCATTTGGTGTTTACAAAATTGTAGAAGGCGTGGGTGGATTTTGTACGTAGGAGGTTTTCCTCTTACTTGTAGTGGTAATTTGTTCATTCTGCCTTTATCTGTCAGCATAAGGTGTTGTATTGGTCTTTAAAGTCTGCTATGTAGCTAGTTTTGTTTTTGCAAATGGAAGAAAGTTCAGGAAATAACGCAATACTAAGCATGGTAAGTAGACCTGAGAAAATTGTGCAAGTTGCATGTAATAATGAGCAATACAGGAAAGATTTGGTGAAATTACAGCACATGAGCCATACAAGTGCATATAATGTGGGAACAAAGAGAACCTGGGCTGGTCCCTGCAGTTTTCTTGGCAAAGATTTTTCAGAAGTGGTTTGCTATTGTCTCCTTCCTAGGACTGAGTGTGAGTGACTAAGGCAGGATAGAACAAATGTCCTTTCTTGCTGATGCCTTAATGAGCTCTCATCTTAACATAGGAAGGTGGATATGACTTGATAAGCTTTATGAAACCAAGTGAACCAAAATCTGGGTGGGGTGCAAGACATGAAGGGCATATCTAATAGACAGAAAAAAGGGAAGAGAGGGAAGAAGTGTGATTATATATGAAGGAAGAACAAACCTAGATTATCTTTGTATACAACCACAATTCTCCTCCCTCCTGCCTTTTCTAGGAATCTGAGATGATTCCTAGTTTTCAACCAGGATGTCAAGAAAGATCATTTGATTTGGAATGCAAATTAGGGGCAACAGAAAAATAACAGAGGGTACTATTAAGCAGGGGTGGGATTCAAATTTTTTAACAACCGGTTCTGTAGGCATGGCTTAGTTGGTGGGTGTGGCTTGGAAGTCATGTGACTGGGTGGACATGGCTTGGTGGTCATGTGACTGGCTGGGCGTGGCCAACTCAACATCACTCACATTGAGGCATGCATCCCCTCGCCTGGCCTCTCATGACTGTGGGGATGCTGCAACTATTGTAAATGTGAAGAATGGTCATAAGTCACTGTTTTCAGTGCCATTGTAACTTTGAATGGTCACTCCACACAAGCAAAGTACCAGCAAAGGAGGAAAAAAAAACCTCCAGAGAAGTTCCAGAGACAGGAAGTCTAGTCCTGCCAAGAATGTAATAAGGGTTAATGGAGAGGCAGTTTCTCTAAACAACACCAGAATGTTTCCTTCCTGCCTTCCTTACAGGATTAGGCTAATAATTTCTTCTAACAACTGGTTCTAGTGAATAGGTGCGAACTGGTAGAATCCCACCCCTACTATTAAGCTGTCAAGCCAGGCAGAAATTTTGAATCATGCACCTCTGGATGAGATTACAAAACTTCTACAAGATAGGAGAAATATTTTGATAATGTTGTATTGTTAGTTGTAGTAAGTTACAGTTAGTTTCACAGATGTCTCTTGGAAAACCAACTTGGCAAAGGTTGCAACAATCAGCAACACCACTGGAAAAATTCTTTAGTGCCTTTGCTGACTTTTATTTTCCATAAGGTTAAAAAAGAAATCAGAAGAGTTCTAAATCTAATTCAAATAATTATGAAAGAACTGGCAGAGGAGGAAAAGCTGGGAGAATCTAGGGAGAAAGTGGTCATATAGGGTTCTAGTTACTAATGAAAGAGAAATTGGAGCACAACCAAGCATGTACATTACATTTCAATGTTAAGTTTACATGTCAATGTTAAGTTTAGATAACTGCTAGGTGGGATTTCATGAACAAAAATTCTTAGGTCAGAGGCAATGCAGGAGGACTGGGAATTTTTAAACTATAAGATAAAACATCCTACTATTCCAGTGATAAAAAGCAGGGATATCACTGAGAATGCAGAGGAACCTTTAGACTGAACTGTGAGTTAAAAGGGACATATAAAGGAAGAAGGAGATGGATGTAATCAGCAAGAAAGCAATCATCAAGTAGCTAATATTTGCAAAAGGAAAATTAGGCTGAAACATAAATTGAACTGAGGCTCACTGTGGAAGCTTAAAGCATCATAAAGGGCTTTTCTGGCTATGCAGATGATAAAAAGAGAACAAAGAAGGGGCCAGCCCACTGCTAAGAAAATATTAGAACCCAAACAGGTGACAGGAAGAAGATAGAACTCTTCAAGATCAACTATCCACACATAAGGAGATGGTGAGAGAACATCTGGCTACAATGAAGGAGTTTAAGTGTCCTAGACAAAACTAACTGTATCTGGGAGCTTTGGAAGAACTTATAAATGTCATCTTGGAACTCCTTTCTGAGATCTTGGAAAAATCTTGGAAGATGGCCCCAGTATTAGAGAATGGGAGAAGGTTAATCTTGTTTCTGACTTTAAAAAGAAGATTTTAAAAAGCCTGTTCAGTATTGATACTAGGCAAAATCCTGGAAGATATTTATTAGGAAATTGGTTTTTGAATATTTAGAAAAGCAGCCCATTGCTTGTTAGGAGCCAATATGAGGTTATCAAGAACAAAGTGTCAAATTAATCTTCCTTTTGATAAAATGACTGATTAGATTGTCAAGGGAAATGTGTGGACAAAATGTACATTGACTTACAGAAAGTATTTAACAAAGTCTCACACAACATATCAGTAGAGAACATGACAAAATGTGGGTTGGACAATCATACCATAAGATGGATATAGAGATTGCTGAATAATCATGCTAAATAAATGTATGTTGATGACTCTATATTAAGCTGTAAATAAGTTTTGAATGATGTACTGCAAGACCCCACTTTAGGCTCTATGCCAATTAACTTATTTATAAATAAAATGTATCCAGGATTAGAAAACAGGATTATCAAATTTGCCAAAGAAAAATTGCAAATACTTTAGAAGATAGTATCAAGACCCAATAAGATCATTACAAGAAGAATTCCAATAGAAAGAAAAAAAGTCCTATACTGGAGTAGGAAAATGAGAGGTGTGAGTATCAAATGGCAGGCATGAGGGTAACCAAATTGGACCATATTACATATGAAAGGGATCTGTTGTCTTGATGGATCATAAATTGAACATGACTTAATAGTGTGATGCAGCTGAAAAAAAACCCACCATATCCACTCCTAGGCTGAATCAGAAATATAACATCAAGAAGAAGAGAAGACATAATTCTTCTCTATTCAGCTGTCTAGATGAACACCATACATAGATTCTTGCATCCATTTCTGGGACTACATTGACAAATTGTATCATGTGCAAGAAGAAGACAAGGATCTTGGAAGGAAAAACTATGACGAACAATTGGAGATGTTTGTTTCGTTTAATACACAGAAGAAAAGACTTGGAATACATTAAAAACTGTATTCAAGCTTCTGAAATATCAGCAAATAAAAGATAGGTGATAATTGTTGAGAGCTATTGCAAAATACAGGATAAGAAAGAATGCTTTCAAATTAGAATGATGAAGATTCAGTTGTACATCAAGAAAATATCTAAATGGTGCTAGCTATTAAACAATAGGACAAACTGCCTAAGAAGGTAGTAGACTCTTCTTTGTTGGGGGTGTTCAAACAAAAGTTGCATGAAACTGTAAGAAATGTTGTAGTAATGGATTCTTTAGTGGGCAGAGGATCTAAGTAGATTATCTCCAAGGTACCTTCCAATCCTTCCTTTCCATGTTTTTATAAGATTCTAATCTGTGACATCCAAAAGTCTGGGTATTATAAAAGCCACATATGAATAATCACATTATTGGGTAACTCGTATAAAAAATCAAATCATCAATTACCATGAAAAAACTATAGCAATTGTTGCTGTGTTTGCCCTAGAATGATAAAAATGCATTTATTAATGGAACATTTCCTGATATTGCTTGACATTGTACATATAATTTTGTTATTAATCTGTGACATGGATGCCTTTGCCTTTGGGTAATGTAATAAATTAATCTTCAGTACAATTTGTAGACTAAGTTGAGCATAACATTGGCATATAAAAAGAGTGCATTTACTTCTCATCACTTTAAAAGATACTGTTTTGAATAAGCCTGTATGGGATTCTGAGAGATGTTTTCTTCTTTTGTTTAATGCAGACCTTTGTAGAAACTGTTGGCTGAGATGCTTCAATATATACCAGAGGTCTCCAAACTTGGCAACTTTAAGACTTGTGGACTTCAACTCCCAGAATTGAAGTCCACAACTCTTAAAGTTGCCAAGTTTGGGGACCCCTGATATATACATTAAATCATAGTATCATAGAGCTGGAAGGGAATTTGGAGATCTTCAAGACCAAACCCCTGCCCAAGGCAGGATCCTCATACCATCTCAAGCAAATAGTTGTCAAACTTTTTCTTGAAAACCTACAGTGATGGACCACCCACATCTTATTCTGGGAGGCAAGCTGTTCCACTGTTACTTCCAGGAAATTCCTTATTTTTATGTTGGATCTTTCTCTAATGAGCTTCCACTCATTGCTTCTTGCCCTACCCTCAGGTGCTCTGGAGAATAAATCAATGCTTTTTTCTCTGTGGCTGCGCTTCAAGTATTGGAAGATTGCTTATCATGTCTCTCCCTCAATCATTAAACTAAACATTCCTAATTCCTTTAGCTGTTCTCCATAGGATTTAGCCTCTAGATCTTTTGTCATCTTTATTGTTCTCCTCTGCGTTCTTTTTAGGGCCTTAGCATCTTTTTTTGAATTGTGGTGACCAGAACTGGATGGAGTATTCTAAGTGAGGCCTCACCATGCAATATAAAGCACTACCATCATTTTATTTGATCTGATACAATTGCTCTGCTGGGATACATGGAACAGAAAAACAGCTGGGAGGGATTTGGAGAATGAATGAGTTAAGTTGCCCCAGTTAAATTGCATAGCACCATCCTATATAGTAAATCCAACTGGGTTCTATGGAACTCACACCATTTATGGCTTTACTTCTTAGATTTCTGGGAAGCTGTTAGAACTGAGGGATATGAAGGGCAAATTGCAATTCCCATCCCTTCACAATTGGACAGGTGGAATGGTGTTCAGCACCATCTGGAGAACAACCAAAGCTTCTGTATATTAAGGATTTCCTCTGCGCAAGCCAAGAAGGTCTCTTGGCAGAGAAGGAGTTCTACCTCCAACAATCTTCTCATAACTCTCCTCCATTACCTCCACTCTACTGCTGGTACTTTTGTGGTATGTAAGGAGCTATGTTCCACCTATCTCTGGGGATTTAATATTTACCTGTTTCCTAGATCTATTCCCCAAACAATCCATTTTCAACCAAGGAGCTGTTAATATAAATTTCCTACTCAACCTATACGTTAAAAGGTTTTGTTTGGATGAAAAGACAAACTGCCTTTCCACCTGCTCCTGCATACAACAGAGCTGGATAACTTGATTCCGAGTGAACATCCTGATTTCCCCATTATTAAATGTATACTACACCTTTAAGTTTATAGAAAAATTATAACAGAAGAAGAAAACTGTTAAATACAAGGAAAGTAATTCATATTAATTGAACTAAATTTTAAAATGAACTACATCAAATTAAGATTATGAGTCTAGTCTAGTCCCACCTATTTTGTAAGGGAGAAGGAAGGGGCCACCATGCAAAGCATAGTTCTTTTGCATAAGAAATGGCAGAAGCTACACTGCTGATGTTTAGCTCTCCCAATTATAGGATATCTCATCTAGGGAAGTAAATATTCCAGTGCTAATGATAAAAGAAAAAGGAGTAACTGCATAGCTTAAAAGGGGGACTTAGATTTGCATATAACATGCAAATGGATATGTAGAGATGCAAATTTAGAAGTAATTACTGTAATTATAAATAGAAATAAAAATGTCTTGCCATTGTGGGGGAAATGTAGCTAGGGGATTTGGATGAGTGCTTGGCCTGCTAGCAAGAGTCTCATGGTTGGTGGGAAAACCTAGGGGCCTCTTCTCCTTTTTGATAGCTCTCATCAGAGATGGCCAGTTACTTGGAAAAGATTCTCTGCTAGCTCTTGAAACATCTTTGGTAATGTTAATCAGGATCTTCACAGTAAGAAATGCTGACTGCTGTCTTTAGAGACCAAGTATTGGACAGTGATGGCTTAATGTTTCTCTTAGCATGAAACTTATGCTAGTTAGGTTAAATGGGCACTATAGCCTATCCCTGTGGAAGAGATAAAATGAAACTTTTACTGAATGTTTTATGTCATTTCAGGAGATGATTGATGGATGGATGGTTGGACAGACAGAATAAAACAGATAGGTATTCTCCCTTTTGGAATTCAGATCAGCTCATTAAATTCAGCACTGGAAGAAGTAGTTGGCAATTTCTAACTTTAGTGGGTTTTTTTCTTTTTAAGAAAGGGGATGAACACACACACACACACACACAAAGTATATATGTGGGTGGATGGGTAGATAGATGAGTATATACATGTGTATATTTATGTGAACTGGCAATAATATTGCTATGGGAGGAAAAGAGTTTTGTGAGGGTTCTTCTCTATATCAGCTCATGTAAAGAATTTTTACAGAGATTCTGAGGATGTTGAGGCATTCAGATCCCAAGCATCCTTCAGTAAAAATGCCCTTTGTCTTCCCAGAAACAACATTCCAAATTATGTTCTTGGGAATTCTAGAATTCCTTGTGATCTTGTAATGTATTCTGGTAAGTTCTTGTCAAAGCATAAGCCTGTAGCCTCTACTGTCATAGAAAGACTCTAAGAGTAACTCTTTATTTGAGTTGCATTCATCATTGTCATTTTCAAGGACACTTCCTTGAGTATCACACAGTCCTAGAGTCCTTTAGATATGTGGAAAATTTCAGATTCCTCAGTCCACTAGGATGGAGGTAGTCATAACTAATTGTCAGACCTTCCAGAAAATAGAACTATTTTTCTCCCCAAGGAATTAGGCAGCTGGTAAGCTCCCTAAAAATTGAATATTTAGTATTGACGATTCAGTATTCAATATTCTTGATAAAATATTAACCACCCTTTGACAAGCTTCCCTCTAACCATGGCCTGTTTGTTTCTCCTTTGAAAAGCTAAAACAGATAAGACTAATGGTGCACAGATTGGGTCTCCTGGGATTTGCTTTCCAACAGGGATGGGATGTTAACACTTTTATTCCAGAACACAGAAACCAAAACATCATTTTGCTGTGCCTCACAACCAGCCCCATTTAAATCTTTCACTCATGGCTCCCATAACTATTTGGAGGAAAAGCTCCTTTCATGTCCTACTTAACCAACCAAGGAAATGTAATATAGAGGATGAGCCTGAAATGCTTTGTAACTGTAGTGTCTGATTAAGCTTTTTTGTATTACTATAGCTGTGGATCAAAGCATCAGGCAGAGGAGGCCATTATTGATTGGGGTTGTCATCTGGGGAACTTTATGTTTGAAGTGTGATGTGCACTGAATGGAAGAAGTGTTATTCATATGTTTGGCAGCATCTTTTGCAGTCCTAGTCCTTACCTGGCGTCCTTAGCAAAAGCTGAATCATTTTTTTATTGATTCCTTAAACCATTTGTCCCGCCACATATATTCTTGGCATCTTTATTTCTGCATACATTTAATCTCACCACATTTAACTTCTGTCCTCTATGCAACACTGGCCTAGCCAGGCATCTCTCTTTCAGCTTCTCTGGTTGAGTTGTCATGTCCTCAATCTGATCTAGAGCTACAAATGTGTAACCTCTTCAGAGTCAAACTACCAGCTAAGAACTGAACTGAAATACAAGCAGGCTAATTTCTAGAGTGCTTGTAATGAGTTTTTTTTTGAGCACTCAAGCTTTTAACCATCATGTTTTTCTCAGGTCTCATGAGACATGAAAGCAAAATACCAGTTCAGACATCAAAATACATTTTGGAACTTGCTGGGAAAATAGGCTATGTTATGGGGTCCGGAATCAATTAGTAATAAACTGTGGGAATCTCTTTTAAAAGGAAAAAATACAGTGTTTTTAGACTTTCTACAACCAGATTCTACTATTTTAACTTCAAGACTTTCCCCCCCGAATCTCAAAAATTGAGCTCCAAGAGAACATTTGGCAATTTTAGCTGCTTAATACAGGTACAGAATCTACATATAGAGTTCCTGTGTTGTTCAACTGAAGTAAAACTTGCAAAAATTGAAGAAACTGTCCTAATTAAAACCATTTAAATATTTAATATGAATAAACTGCATGGATTCTGTTTTTCAAGCTGAAAGCGAAGATGCCTTCCTTCACTTTGACCACAGTGATGGTCAGGTGCTCTGTCCAGACACTGTCCAGACACAGTTAACAAGGCTTCCAACCAGATGGATTCCCTGATTGTATTCTCCTCCCGCCCATGATAGGAATGGGCATGTCTTTTGGAGACTGCTGGGGGAAAAGAGACAATCAGTCTTTTGTTGATTTCCACTTAAAAAGAGAAAAAAAACAAATAAGGGCTTAATTTTTCACAGAAGGAAGGAAGGAAAGTTAGTTAGTTAATTAGTTAGTTCAGGCCTTGGTTGTATGCAGCTTTGCAACTCTGTAAAATGGCTGTTAAAGGCAGGGAGTGGAAACTGGGGAAGTGTGCCTGCCAGAGCACACATTAGCAATTGGAATTGAGACGTTTGTGTAGGACATGCTTCAGATTGTCCAGATTGCCCTGCTCGCACAATTGGACAGAAGTAGACTCTTCTTTCTAACACAGAGCCAGAAAGTTAAAATGGCGGTTGCCCTCCCAGTGGGGTAGGAAAGAGCCGAGACAAGGTAATCTGTTTCTCCCTCCTGAAATTCTAGGTGGCAAGCAAGAAGTGTGAATCAGTTCCACCTCATACACACACAGCACAAATCCAGCTTGCTTGCCTGCAAACTCTGTGGTTGAACAGTCCAAATATCCTACTTCATCAAAATTCTTCACTGACTCTAGTTCCAAACAAGAAAACATTAACAAGCAAACAGATACATTGCATTTTGGGAGAATGGTGCAAGCAGAACAATTTCGAGGCAAACAAAAGAGATATTTAAATTTTCTTGTGAAGACATTAGGTTTACTGATGGACTTTTAATTAGAAATAGAGGGTTATCTTCGGATGCCAGCTCCTCATAGGAAGAAGAATATATAGTTCAACCATTCATTGCCAGCTTTTTAAGATTTTGAGAAATCTGGTATGTGGGAGGGAGGATGATAAAAATCCAATGAAAATCTTTATTACAGAAAGAACACTGTGGAGGCCAGGTGTGACTTATTTTGTGCCAGCATTCTCACCAGAGTAACAAATTTTCACTTTCATAAGTATCCTATATATTGTACTGGTTTCCCTCAAAATAAACAAATAAATAAAAAGACTGAGAACCAGGGGTGGGAATCTACCGGTTCTATCCAGTTCTATAGAACCCCTTGTTAACTTTCTAAGCAGTTTGGAGAACCAGTAGTTAGAAGCAATCTCCTTTTGTTTTTTCCACCCTTATTACATTCTTGGCAGACAGCCTAGACTTACTGTCTCTGGAGCTTTTGGGGCTTGGCTTTCTTAAAGGGGAAGGGTTGTTTTAAGATTTTTACACTGCTGTTGGGAGGAAATACTTCCCTGGATAATCAGCACTTTGAAGAAATAATTGAATAATGAAGCAAAGCTTTTAGCGACAGGGAACCAAGATGAATGACATTCAGCAAGGCTTCTTGGATAGCTAGAAAAATTGACATTCAAAAGTGAGTTTACATACTCTTTCTGAGTTTTGGTCTAAAACTGGTTTTTGGTGAAGGTTAATTCTGTGCTTGGTGAAGTTTAATTCTGTGTTTATTGGTGGGATAATTTTCCCTATTCAGCTTCAACCAGCAACAGCTACTGTTGTGATTTAATTATTTGTATTGTGTTTGAATTTTCTCTTGCCTCATGGTTTCTTTTTCTATCTGGGGAGGGGGTCTTCCTCACTGCTTTAATACTATCTGGCACTGTCCTTTTGGGGTATACTTCCAAGAGGCAGGATGCAAGCTTGGCACTGATTTTGTATTGCCTTTCTGGGGGGCATGTGACCTTTCTTAAATCTGGATGATTTCCTTAGGATATCTTGTGAGGTGAGTGAGACCAGCTTTAAGTGGTGCAAATGGATCTAAAGATTGCTTTTCCTGGGTATGCTTTTTCTGGAGACCTTAAATAACCTCTCTGCTAAAGGGTTTCACTTTATGAGCAAGAGTTGGCTGCTTGATAGCTATCACTGCATTTTAACTATTTTCATTCCTCAAGGTGCTCTGGCACCCTGCCTGATTTGTAACTCTGGCTTGCAGGTATTTTTAATCTAATGATTGGTATTTAGGGCAGCTTTTTGCAAGCAAAGAAGCTTTTTGTATTTTTGTACAGGTAATCCTTGACTTACAACAGTTCATTTAGTGATCATTCAAAGTTACAGTGCACTGAAAAAAGTGACTTATGACCATTTTTCACACTTATGATCATTGCAGCATCCCCACTGTCATGAGAGGCCAGGCGAGGAGAAGTGCCCCTTGACATGAGTGGTGTCGAGTTGGCCATGCCCACCCAGTCACATGCCCACCAAGCCACACCCACCAACTAAGCCACACCCACAGAACTGGTTGTTAAAAAAACTGAATCCCACCCCTGCTGAGAACCATTGAGCAATTTCCAGCGTGAACTAAAATTTCTGCATAGGTAATCTAGGGACACGTGGAAATACTTTTTTCTGAGCAATATAATACAGCATTTAATATTTTTGATGAAGCCATTTGGTTAGCAGAAGACTCTGGAGGGAGGATCAGAGGATCTCCTGAAGGTCAGAAGAGAAAATGCCAAGCTTTGTTTTTCTGAGTTTACAGGGTTCTTCTTCAGATTGCTTTTTGCATAATTAGTTTTGAAGTTCTGGCTCTGCTGTTTTGTCTTCTCTTTGGCCTCGTCCTCATGACCTACATGTCCCAGTGCATGAACCACTGACTATTCCTTCATGGCAGGAATCTGCATTGCTAACCTCAAATCACCCCCAGCCTTCTTGCAGGCAACCTCTATGCCTCTTTTTCTGCTATATATCAAAAATAGCATTTTCTGATTTGTGCCAGTCCAAGCAGTGCTGGCCAGTTTACCCGCTGAGGGATTCCACGTCTCATATTTATTCTATGTGATTTACATATAACAAACATGCAGATGAAGGTTAATAGGTGTTTGTGTCATTCTCTCTCTATTAAAGATAAATACAAAGCAAGTCCAGCTAATGCAGATGTATCGACTGGCTACAGAGAAGGAAATCAGATTTGTAAACATGATTTTTTTTTAACACAGGTAGTCCTTGACTTACAACAGTTCATTTAATGACCAAAGTTACAACAGCACTGAAAAATGTAACTTATGACCATTTTTCACACACTTTGTAGAATGGTCATAGTCATGTGATTTACATTTGGAACCTTGACAACTGACTCACAATTATGATGGTTGTAGTGTCCCAGAGTCATGTAATTCCCTTTTGTGACTTTCTGACAAGTAAAGTTAATGGGGAAACCAGATTTGCTTACTAATTTAACAACTGCAATGTTTCACTTAACAAATGTGGCAAGAAAAGACGTAAATGGGGCAAAACTCACTTAACATAAGGTTTGGGCTCAATTATGGTTATAAGTTGAGGACTCCCTATATATACTTTTTATACATTACATGCTTAGTATTTTGCATAGAGTATGACCTATACATCTTGAATTGGTTCATGCTTTGAATGCTCCAATATGGAATGTGAAAGTACACTTGACTTGACCTTCTGGAGATCCAAAGGACCATTCTGTGACACCATGATGTCACCAGAAGGAATGGCCCTACATTTTTTTCACCCATTTCTAAATTCTGAGCACTAGGATGGGAATGAGAGTGTACAATCTCTGAGACAAAGAGGTTTCCACCTCATCTTTATACACTTACCTACCAGTTTGAAACTGCATTGTTGAAATTCAGCCATTTTATTTCTATAGTTTGCTGACCTGGTCTGGGGCACTGAGGAAAGGAAGGGTCTGCAGTCTGTGACTCATTGGCTGGCATTATTACATTTTTACAAATAACACATATATTGGATTAAGGATTGATGGTAGCAAAGCTGGGTGGGAAACTGTATTTATTTACCTATTCAATTTCTATAACTGCCCAACTCAACTAAATGATTCTGGACAGCTTACAATTCTAATTTTTTAAAATAATTAAATCAATTTTAAAAAACACCCATAAAATAAACAAGTACGAACAGCAGCCATGATCATGAATCAATAATAAAACAGAAACTATTTATATCAGTGGTTTGACAAACAAAAGAAAACAGAGGTGTCAGTAGTAATATTTCTGCATGCTTCAGTGCTGCCAGTGGTGGGATTCAATTTTTTTTACTACTGGTTCTGTGGGCGTGGCTTGGTAAGGATGGCATGGCTTGGTGGGGATGGCGTGGCTGGGTGGGTGTGGCTTGGTGGGCATGGCAGGGGAAGGTTACTCTAAAATCCCATTCCCTCCCCACTCCACTAACCTGCTTTCCAGCTCCATTCTCCTGTGCAGGGTAACCAAAGAAGACCCAGCCAATCAGCTGGGACTTGGGAGGCAGAGAATAGATGGGGGCAGGGCCAGTCAGAGGTGGTATTTTCCAGTTCTCCGAACTATTCAAAATTTCCACTACTGGTTCTCCAGAACTGGTCAGAACCTGCTGAATACTACCTGAGTGCTTCAGGTTATTACTGATGTAGGAACATTTCTTCTTATGTTGAACTTAAAGAAAAAAAGGTATTCAAAAAATAAAAAATAAAACAAAAGGCTAAGTTTATTTGGCTTCAGTGTGTACTACTTCGTCCTAAGATTTTTACAAGTAGTTACAAACTTTTAACTACAATCTGATTAAACTGCTTCCTGTTCAGGTAGGAATAAAGGTATCTGGAAGATGAGGCAATAATATATCATACTGAATACCATTCTGGTATTATTTTTAATTTGTCTATTTGGTAAGAATCTGTTTTGGTCACTATGAATGATCTGATTAAGGGGTTTTTTCAATCTTTCTGCCATTATGGACATAAATATTTTATAATCAACATTTAAAAGGGATATGGGCCTATAATTTTGAATTAATTGATGGTCCAAATCTTCTTTTGGGATCAATGTTATGTATGTCTCTCCCCATGATTTAGGTAATTTTGCTGTCATCAGTACCTCATTATAGAGTTCTAATTATTGCATTTCTAATTTTTCTTGGAGTGTTTTATACAGTTCCCCTGGGAGACCATCCGGTCCCAGTGTCTTATTGTTTTTCTGTTTCAGGATTGCCTCTTGCAGTTTTCTTAATGTTATTTCCCTGTATATCTCTTCTTTATCCTCTTCCGGGATCACAGGTAGTCCTTTTCCTTCTAAGTAATGTTGGATATTTCCCTCTGGTACGTCTTCCCTACTATATAATTCCTCAAAAAAACTTTTAACAATATGTTTTTTCTTTTCAGTTTGATGTTGTAGCGTACCATCAGCGTCCTTCAATTGTTGGATTGCTCTTTTTTCTTTTTCTTTCTTAAATCTGTAAGCTAGCCACCTTCCCGGCTTATTCGCATGTTCAAAGTAATTCTGTTTTATCTTTTTCATGTCCTGTAACCATTCATCTTGTGCTTACATGTTCAATTTATGTCTAATCATTATCCTCTCCGTATTTGCTGTCTTATTATGTGGTGCTTTTTCTAGTGTTTTTTCTAACTCCTTAAGAGTATCTAGTAGTTTAGATTGTTCTCCTTTGTTTTCCTTGTATCTACGTGTATTATATGAAATTGCTAGGCCCCTGATGTATGCTTTAGTCGTGTCCCATAAATTTGAAATTGATGTTTGTTGTTTTTTGTTTTCCTTCAGAAAGAACTCCAATTCTTTTCCCATCATCTTGACACATTCTTTTTCTTTTAGGATCTCCTTGTTTAGCATCCATCTTCTGTTTTTTTTTCAATCCTTTCAAAATTATTTTAATGGGATTATGGTCCACCCGTATGTTAGATTCAATTTCTATTTCTTTTATATTATGTTTGATTTCCCCATTTGTCCATAACTTATCCAATCTTGACCATGATGTGTGTGGTGCTGAATAGTAAGTATACTGTGTTTTGAATGGATTACTTTCTCTCCATATATATTTTAATCCTAATTCTTCCGCCATTTCTTAAGTCTGATTGATTTCCCCATTTGTCCATAACTTATCCAATCTTGACCATGATGTGTGTGGTGCTGAATAGTAAGTATACTGTGTTTTGAATGGATTACTTTCTCTCCATATATATTTTAATCCTAATTCTTCCGCCATTTGATAGAATACTTTTGGTAATGTTTTCCTTTTCCTTTTTTCCCCTGGATTTTCATTATTGTAATCTTTTCCTAAATTTGCTACTACATTGAAATCACCTAACAGGCATATGTTCTCATATTCCTGTTCTACTAATTTTCTGTATAGTTTGGTATAAATTTTTTCTTGTTTCTCGTTAGGCGCATATATCATTGCCAATAACATTTTCTTATAATTTATATAAACTTCTAACATCAAAATCCTACCCTCCTTGTTTGCATATACCTGTTTTGCTTGTAAATGTTTCCTAATATATATTGCTATTCCCCTCTTTTTTTGTTGGCCTAGAGATACGTATAAATCTCCTAACTTTGATGCTTCTAACAGTTTACTTTGATGCTTCTGGATATGTGTTTCTTGAAGGCATATAATATCTAAGTTCAATTTCTGTAGTTTAGTTATTGTTTTTTTCCTCTTAATTTGTGAATTTAAACCGTTAATGTTAATGGAAATCAATTTGATTTCTTCCGCCATCTTACTCTGTAGTTGTTTCTTGTTGAAGCTTGTTTGCTCTCATTTGGTGTCTCGTTCTTATGCCACTTCTTTTCACTTCTTCCTGCTCTCTTTCCTCTTGTTCTGTTTCTCTTTCCTCCACCCAATCTTCTTCTTGGCTCCTACTTTCCACTTCCTCTTTGCCGTTCTGGTCTTCTCCTGATACCACATACAGTTCAAAGAATTCTCTCACTTTTTCTATACTGTCTATTTTAATTTTTTTTATCCTGCCATGATATTAACATTTCCTCTGGGATGAGCCATTTGAACAGGATGTTATTCTTATTCAGTTGGGCAGCCAGGAATCTGTATTTCTTTCTATGTTCCCTTATTCTTCTTGGAATTTGTTTCAACATTACAATTTCTGTTCCCTTAAATATCAGCAGTTCATCTCTTGTCACTTTGTATATCTCATCTCCCAGTTGTTTCTTTGAGAATCGTATATGAACCTCTCTTGGAAGCCTAAAACATCTTGTATAGTTGGTATATATTCCGGGAAATTCCAGAAGAGAATTCCGTCAATTTCCCTTCGAACCTCTTGGCCCTCTTTTTGTAACACTTCTGCTATGAGATCAGCCATTAATTTGGGCAAGTCCTTCCCCCTTTCTTCTGTTACATTCTGAAATCTGAGGAAGAAATCAGCCTTTTCCATCTCCAAATATGCAATTGCCTCTTCTAATTTCCTGTTCTCTCCCATAAATGTCTGTTCTATTGATTCTACTTTGTTATATGTTTGTTCGACCTTTGCCTCCACTGCTTTCATTTTATGTTCCATCTTTACTTCTGTTTGTTGGATTGTACTTATCTTCTCATCTAGTTTCCATATTTTACCTTTAATTTCCCCAATTTCAGTTTTAAAGTCTGTGTGGTTTCTCACCATCGTTTCTTGTATTGTTGTTAATGCTATTTGAATTTTTTGCATATTTGATACCTGACTCGCCTTCTCAGGATTCAGCATGCCCTCTATCGACATCATCCTGCTGGTGATGTTATCATTGATGTTGGGTTGGATGTTGTTTTCTTCCCAATCTTAGTGGTAGTTGTCGTGGTGGACATCTTAGGCTTCCCAAATCTACCTATTTTCTTAAGAAAGTCTTTCAATATTATCATCCGTTGTATCAACTCCCTTCTGCGTTTTCTATGTTTATCTCTTCCCTTTTATCTTATTCTAATCCCTTCAGTTTATCACTACAAGGTCTAATATACTTAATAATGTCTCTCCTTAATTTTATGCAATATATATATATATATATATATATATATATATATATATATATATATATGTGTGTGTGTGTGTGTGTGTGTGTGTGTGTGTGTGTGTGTGTGTGTATGTGTTTGTGGATCTTTGGTTATTCGGGTTTTCTCCTGCATAAGATTGGAAGTATCTAGGCAACGTTTCGATGAAGTCTCATTCATCATCTTCAGGCTTCTGTCTTCTGCTCTGTGCTTCTCAGAGTGATGTGAGCAGAAGACAGAAGCCTGAAGATGATGAATGAGACTTCATCGAAACGTTGCCTAGATACTCTCCAATCTCATCTGCCATCATCAGGCTTCTGTATAGTGTATAGCCTGATGATGTATAGCCTGATGATGTATAGCCTGATGATAGCAGATGAGATTCTGCTGAAACGTTGCTACAACTTTAAAAGCACAACTACTATGACGTGGGAAAATACCTGAACAAAGCTGAATGCCATACATGTAAGTACCCGCGAAAACTTAAGAAAACAAATTTTATATATATATATATATATATATATATATATATATATATATATATATATATATATACACACATATACACAACAATGTAAAACTAAATATCGTTACACTTTATAATCTAATATAGTCTGTAACCCTCTTAATTTTCTAATCTTATTTAATCCTTTTAATAAATTAATTAAGTATAATTCTAAATATAATAGCTTATATAGTAAACATATATAATTCAATAAATATAGATAAATATGTGTTTGATTGTTTTCTTTTCCTATATACTATATCTTATAACTTTCTTATAGTTCAATTAAGTCTATGAATCAATATATAGCCATTAATTAGTTATACATCAATTGATTAGTTGTTATCCAAAGTATCAAATTGTGGAAAGATATAAAGGATATATAGTGTATAGCAGTTATAAAGAATGTAGCAATCTATGAAATAGGATACATAAATTAATTCTTTTTGCAAGCAATCATATATATATTTTCGTAGATTTTCACGGGTATAGGTATGTAGGTCTAGGTGTGTTTGGGTCTTTTCCCGTGTAAGATTAAGAGTATCTTGGCGCCAACCTCAGGCTGGTGCTTTCGGCTTCGTGCCAGTGTAAGCAGTGTGTGATTGGAGCTGCCGTCTCTCTATAAATACTGGTTGTGGGGGCTGGTGTGCTGGGCTGGTTGGCTGCGCTGCTAACTCTTGATTGGTTGATGGAGTTGATGTTGGTATAATGGGCTGTGTGATGGCCTTGTGAGTTTTGTTGTGGAGATATCCTGGATCTTGTGCTGTAATCTCCTGGGTCGTTTGTTTTGTAGTGATCTTTTTTCCATTAACCTCTCATGTTTTAACGGCTTGGGTAATTAATTTCTCTATCTCGATGGCTTCCCTGATTATTCTCTTGCTGGAGTGTTCAGTGTTGGATATTAATTTGGTTCCTTCGAAATTAATTTCATGTCGTATGGCTTTCAGAAGAGAAGAAAATACTTCCTCCCTCTTCCAGCACCTTAAAGCCACAGTGTTGCAGCAAATCTTGCTTTCAAATCAGGACACAAGACCACGAAAGGTTGGAGAATACAGGTTTTATTTGCGCAAAGTGTTCAGAGCATTAACATGGCAAATTCTGAACCCCCAACTCTTCCTGAGACAAGAGTTTTATACCCAATATGACATCAGCGAGGACTTGGGCATTATTCTCATTGCATTTACCAAATAAGGACAAAATTGCATACATTTCTATAAAGGAAGTATAAAGAGGAAATAACAAGTATATTTTTGATCATTCAGCTATCTTACACCACCAGTTATTTTCCATGTTCACCCTTGTTTACAGTAAAGTGGTTAGTTTAAGTTCCTGAGTTCAGCAAATTTGTGGGTTACACAATGTACTCCGTGTACTCCGCATTGAACTCAAAAACCGTCTAGACAATGGAGAGAAGGACCTGTACATTGACTACCATGCTGACTGTATCAAAAGTAAGCCACGCAACCCAATACTCAGCTTTTACCCTCAACCACAACCCTACCTCAACCGATCCACCATCACCCAAGACTAGGCACGCACGCCCCCAACTACCTCAATTCCAACTACTGCCGGCCTTAAATGCAAACTACTCAATGCAAGAAGCCTCGTGAATAAAATACCTGAATTTCTCATCCTCCTAAATATGGCTAACTTTGACATTATATTTGTCTGTGAAACATGGCTCAATGCATCTCTCCCCGACTCCATTACCACAGTAAGAGACTATCATGTTTACCGATCAGATCGTGAAAATCGTCAAGGAGGTGGTGTTGCTATCTTCTATAAAAAATCCTTACATCTAAAAAATATCCAAGTTACCCAGGAGCTTGCTCTTCCTGAGACCATCATCTGTGAACTATCCTTAAATATCACAATTCGATTCTTACTATGTTACAGAGCACCTGATTATGACATCGAACATGTAAACAAGCTAAATACATTACTAACATGGGCTGCATCCTGCCCATACCCTTTTATCTTTCTTGGTGATTTCAATCTACCTCATATTGACTGGACCCTAAATGATTGTACAACTGAAATCATACACACAACCTTCTACAATGCTACTACAAATCTGGGACTGGAACAACTAGTAACCAACAACACTAGACTAAACAACTGCCTCGATCTCATCTTCTGCAATAGTTTGAATTTAATTTATGGAATACAAACTAAAGAACCCTTTTCCAGTAGCGACCACAATATGATTGACTTTTGTCTCAACATACGTCCACACAAAATCACCACAATGATGTAATTCCCAATTGTAACTTCAAAAAAGGCAACTATGATCTTATACACAACGATCTCTCATCCCTTGATTGGCAATCTCTATTCACTGGATGCAATACTGTTGAAGACCATTACAACATATTTTTACTTGAAGTCAAAAGAGTCATCAAACTATATGTACCAACAACAACTCCCAAAACAAAACAAAAAAGCAGATTACCCATATCAATAAGGAAACTTCAATCCAAAAAGAGATCACTCTGGCGGAAAAACAAATCTGGTCACGTTGCCAATTTCAAAAACCGATACAAAAATTTATGCCAACAGATAAAGACCGAATGCACCAATTATCACATTAAACAAGAGGAAAACCTTCTAAGCACCAATTCCACCCATGCTTTTTACAATTTTGTAAACAACAAACTAAAAGACTCAAGATCCATCCCTCCCTTGATAGGACCTGATGGTAAAGACTGCAACGATGACACCATTAAAGCCAACATCTTTAACACATTCTTCGGCTCAGTATTTGTAAACAGCAATGGATCATGCCCAGTATTTCCTAGCCGTACCACAGATAACAACAATGATCTAATACATATCGATTTCACAGAAGACAATGTTGAAAAAAGCACTACGCAACCTAAAACCATCTCTATCTATTGGACCGGATGGAATATGTGCCTACTTCTTAAGAAAGCTATCCACTGCCATAGCCAAACCTCTAAGCATAATCTTTGAAAAATCTTTCAGAACCAGCTCCTTGCCTAACCTATGGTCACAAGCCACAGTCATCCCCATCTTCAAAAAGGGAGACCCAAGCCTAGTTGAAAATTACAGGCCAATCTCCTTATGCTGCGTCACCTGTAAAGTCATGGAATCAATTATTAACCAATCCATCATCCTTCACTTAGAGACAAATAACCTACTCTCCAATAAACAATTTGGTTTCAGAAAAAAAACTATCCTGTAATCTGCAACTCTTACACTGCAAAAACATATGGACGACACAACTCGACCAGGGCAAAGCAATAGATGCAATCTACATAGACTTCTGTAAAGCCTTTGATTCAGTGGTACACGACAAACTACTCCTAAAAATAAAATCCTATGGTATCTCTGGACAACTGAATAACTGGATAGAAGCATTCCTGTCAAACAGACAACAAATGGTCAAAATCGGGAGCGTACTATCAAATCCAGTACCTGTCAATAGTGGTGTTCCCCAAGGCAGTGTTCTAGGACCAACTCTCTTCATACTCTACATAAACGACCTCTGTGATCATATTAAGAGCAATTGCGTTCTCTTCGCTGATGATGTAAAGCTGTTCAATACCACAGACAATACTGCTACCCTACAAAAAGATCTTGACTATGTATCAGAGTGGTCAAACAAATGGCAACTTCAAATCTCAACAAATAAATGCTCTGTCTTACATATTGGCAAAAAAATCAGAAAATAAAATACAAGCTGAATAGTCAAGATCTTGTTGATGACTCAAGCTCTGTAAAGGACCTTGGAATACTCACCTCTAATGATCTAAGTGCTAGAGCCCACTGCAACTACATAGCCAAAAAGGCATTAAGAGTTGTTAACCTAATCCTACGTAGCTTTTCTCTGGTAATATCACACTACTAACCAGAGCATACAAAACATTTGCTAGACCAATACTCGAATACAGTTCATCAGTCTGGAACCCACACTACGTATCTGATATTAGCACAATTGAGAAAGTCCAGAAATATTTCACAAGAAGAGTTCTCCACTCCTCTACTCGTTGTAGAATACCTTATGCCACCAGACTTGAAATTCTGGAACTTGAAAACCTTGAATTACGCCGTCTTCGGTCTGACTTAAGCATGGTATATAAAATCATACATTGCAATGTCCTACCTGTCAATGAATACTTCAGCTTCAACCATAACAACACAAGAGCACACAATAGATACAAACTCAAAGTAAACCGCACCAAACTTGATTGCAGGAAATACGACTTCAGCAATAGAGTGGTCAATGTCTGGAATACTCTACCCGACTCTGTAGTTTCTTCCCCAAACCCCAAAAACTTTAACCTTAGACTGTCTACTATTGACCTCACCCCTTTCCTAAGAGGTCTGTAGGGGGCGTGCATAAGCGCACCAACGTGCCTACCGTCCCTGTCCTATTGTTTCTCTTATTCTTTTATTTTTCTTATATGTACCCATTTCATGTATTCACAACTATGTATACATTTATACTTATTATCTTGTAAACAATTGGCAAATCAAATAAATAAATAAATAAATAAATAAATAAATAAATAAATAAATAAATAAATAAATAAATAAATGTTATGTTAAGCAAGGCAAAGCAACGGGAAACTGGGACCTTTGCTAAATATGACTTGTTGACCTATACTAAATATAAAATGTGCTTTATATGCTTTATATGAAAAGTGCTTCATATGCTCTTTTTCCACCGCTTCAACAGGACATGAAATTAATTCCGAAGGAACCAAATTAATATCTAACACTGAACACTCCAGCAAGAGAATAATCAGGGAAGCCATCGAGATAGAGAAACACCCCCATAACATGAATAGACGGGACGATACCTCCCACCTACCAGACATCTGGAAGCTAGCCCTCACCAACAAATGACACCCAGCCACAAAAACCAACACCAGACCCAAAACAACACGGGACACCACCATCAATCCCCCTCATCAGACCCAGGTCCAAGCCCATCCTATAAACGAAGGACAACCACCATCCAGAAAACAGACCACGGCTGCTTTGCCGGCTGTCGCACCCCCCGACCCCAAAACCAAACAAGCTGACACATGCCAAGAACACAGACCCAGACCCCAAATTCGAAGCCAGACTAAAACCCAGAATGCTACATCACAGCCACCTGCTCAGGACATCACATCAGAAAACTCAAGAAATTACACCACAAGAACTCAAGAAGTTGCAACACAGCAAATGACCCAGGATATCACAGCACAAGACCAAGGATACCACAGCAATAAATCTCACAAGGTCATCACACAACCCATTACCCAAGCCATTACTACACAGGAGGGTAATGGAAAAGAGATCAAAACACAAATGACCCAGGAGATTACAACGCAGGACCCAGGATACCACAACAAAAGAACTCACAAGCCCATCACACAACCCATTACTCAAGCCATTAAAAAGAGGCTAATGGAAAAAAGATCACTACAAAACAAACGACCAGGAGATTACAGCACAAGATCCAGGATATCTCCACAACAAAACTCACAAGGCCATCACACAGCCCATTATACCAACATCAACTCCATCAACCAATCAAGAGGCAGCAGCGCAGCCAACCAGCTCAGCACACCAGCCCCTACCACCAATATTTATAGAGAGACGGCAGCTCCGATCACACACTGCTTGCACTGGCACGAAGCCAAAAGCACCAGCCTGAGGATGGCGCCAAGATACTCTTAATCTTACACGGGAAAAGACCCAAACACACCTAGACCTACATACCTATACCCGTGAAAATCTACGAAAATATATATATGATTGCTTGCAAAAAGAATTAATTTATGTATCCTATTTCATAGATTGCTACATTCTTTATAACTGCTATACACTATATATCCTTTATATCTTTCCACAATTTGATACTTTGGATAACAACTAATCAATTGATGTATAACTAATTAATGGCTATATATTGATTCATAGACTTAATTGAACTATAAGAAAGTTATAAGATAACTTATATGTGTTCTCATTGGTTGGGGGGTTGGCCATGTTCTGATTGGCTGGAGGTGTGTTCTGTTCAGGTGGGGGCTTGGTTGTGCTCAGGTTGGTCTTAGTTACTGGGGGATTTGAGCTGGTGAGCTGTGATCTTGCTGCTTGGCTTCGAGTTCGTGGTCGTGCTGCATCTTCATGGTGGGGGTCAGTTTGCTTCATGTATGGCTCAGAGGGGTTTGAAGTGGATAGTGATGCAGCTGCAGTGCGGCTTCTGGTCTGTGGTCGTGTCTCATCTTCTGTGTGGGTTTGAGTCTGCTTTTTATGTGGAAGTGTGGTGGTGGCATCTTGTGTGGCCCTCGTGTGTGTGGGTCTGGTGTCATTCATCATGTTAGGTACTCGTCTGTTCATGAGGGTGGGTTTCCAAATGGCTGGTAAGCGGGAGGTGTCATCTCTTTTATTCATGCTGTGTGGGCATTTTTCTATCTCTATGGCTTCTCTGATTATTCTGTTGTTGAAGTGTTCGGTTTTCGAAACGTTGCCTAGATACTTCCAATCTTACGCGGGAGAAAACCCGAATAACCAAAGATCCACATACAAATACCCGCGAGAACCTCAGAAAACATATATATGTATGTATGTATGTATGTATGTATGTATGTATGTATGTATGTATGTATGTATATATCATCTTTAGATTTTTTTTTCAATATACTTTTGAATTTAATACTTAGAAATTATTCAGCTTTCTTCTTCTTTCTTTCTTCTTCTTTTCCCTTTCTTCTGCACCCCATCACATTACTTTCCTCATTTCCTGTTTCCTCAGTCGTCTTTAACTACTTAGTCACTTTCACTCTCAAATTGCACAGTCACAGCTTTCTATCAAAATGGTTCCACTCTCTGTTCAACTGCAGTTCTCCATTAAAGTTCCAATTGTTCTCTCTATTGTCTCTTTTCTGCTCTACTAGTAATCAATTCAAATTGTAGAAATTTTAAGTTTTTATTCACAGAGTCTCGATCTTTTCTTCTGTGGTGTTCTCTCTCAGCTGTCAAACTGTTCTGTTTCCTCCTCTCCCTTTCGCTCCGCTATCCCCCGCCAATTAGCCGCTGTATTCACTCTCTCTGGAGACTCCCTCTGTCAAAGTCTTTCACAGGGCTCTCTTCTCTCATCTCCCAAAAACTGTCCCAATCTGCCGTTCTTCTTCTGATGTTTGGCGTTGATCCACTTTCCTGCTTCCCGATTGCAACTGACTGTCACAGCTTCGGACCTGCTGTAGATGCCAGGTTTCTTTCGCACCGGATTCAAAGGGCTTCCCCTCATCGCAGTGGGAGGTTGCTTTCCTCCACTCTGTTCCTAGGCTTCTCCTTCTAATTTGTGTGTCTCTCCAAGCTTCACGATGCCTCTGAGAGCTTCCAAGCATGAAAATTCGGATACAGGATTGCAGAGATTGCTCTCCTGCTCCGCTCCACCGTGACCTCACCACCAGAAGTTTATTATGAAGCAAACCCAGGAAAACAATTGGCAATGGTCTTCCTCGATGTGCAAAAGGCATTTGACAATGTTAATTGGCAGTTCATAATGCAACAATTAAAAAGCATGCAATTTGGCAATAAATTTATTAAATTGATTTCGACAATTTATACGACACAGACAGCCAGTGTAATAATGAACGGTGACAGAACGGAAACATTTAAGATCAACAAGGGAGTAAGGCAGGGATGCCCACTGTCACTCCTTCTCTTTATTCTTACCTTAGAAAACATTGGAAAACATTAGGAAAAATGTAGAAATCAAAGGGGCTTTAATTAAAAAGGAGCATTATAAGGTACAGGCATTTGCTGATGATATAGCATTTTTTTTTGGAAGATCCAGAGGATACGGGAGTAAAATTAATAAAGGAAATAGAGGAATTTGGCAAGGTCACAGGCCTTAAGATTAATAAAAACAAAACAAAATTATTGACTAAAAACTTAAAAGATAAGCAAAAAAAGAATTAGAAGGAAAATTGGGAATGCAAAGTGTGAAAAAGGTAAAATATTTAGGCATTTGGTTAACAGCAAGATGCTCTTCAATCAAAAAAGATAACTATGACAAATTAATAATACAAATCAAAAAAGAACTGGAAATGTGGGGGAAATTACAGCTATCACTTCTGGGGAAAATTGTGGCAATTAAAATGTCTACCCTACCAAAAATACTGTATCTTTTTCAAACTGTACCAATAAGATAGGATAAAACCTTTTTTAGAGAATTAGATTGAATAATAAGTAAATTTGTTTGGGATGGGAAAAAAGCCAGGATAAAAATGAAATTGTTACAGGACAAAGGAGAAAGGGGTGGCTTTGGACTCCCTGACTGGGAAATGTATTATCAGGCTACGCCTATGGTATGGATTAAAGATTGGATCAACCTGGAAAATAGAAGAGTATTGTCGATAGAGGGTCACGACTTGCAGAGAGAGTGGCGTAGTTTCCAATGGGATGGGAAATGTAAACAGCATGCATATTTTCAGAGACACATGATTAGAGATTCATTAATTCAGACATGGAACAAGATTAAAAAGAATCATTATACTAAAATACCGAACTGGTTGTCAACTATGGAAGCACAAATCTACCCAAATGCAATGGATCTGGGGGAAAAGAGGAATTACAAAGACCTGTTAGACACACAAGGAAGATTAAAAATGAGACAAGAATTACAGCAACAAAATATAAAGATAGATTGGTGGCCATACATGCAAATTCAGGCAAGATATCAGAAGGACAAAGAACAACTTGGTTTCTGCATGGTAAAGCATCAATTAGATAAAATTCTACAAGAAATGGAAAAGAAAATGATTTCAAGAATATATAACTTTCTACTAGATTTTAAAATGGAAGATGAGGTGGTCAAAGAGATGGTGGTGGTATGGGCGAAAAACGTTGGCCACGGTATAGACCTGGAAAATTGGGAGAGAATGTGGGGATCAAATTACAAACTAATTACATCCACAGCATACAAGGAAAATCAATACAAAATGTTCTACAGATGGTACCTTCCCCCGCTAGATTGGCAAAAATGTTTAATTCAGACCCAAATTGTTGGAAATGTGGAAAAGAAAAAGGCACTTATTTTCATACCTGGTGGACATGCCAGGAAGTGAAAAAATATTGGAATACAATTAGACAATGGATAGAAGAAATCACGAATCAGAAAATTGAATTTAATCTGGAAACTTTTTTATTAGGTATAATAACACAAAAATGCAATAAAACAGATAGATATATTATGTTACATATATTAACAGCTGCAAGGATTTCATACGGACAACTCTGGAAGGAAAAAAGGATTCCACTGAAAGGCATGGTTATAAAAAAAAAAAAAGATTGTATAGAGATGGACAGGCTAACAATGAAAATAAAAGACAGAGAAGATTCAATTTATTATAGGGCCTGGGATGCCTGGGATGAGTGGTTTATAAATAAAAATAAAATAAAATGGCAATTAGGAAAAGAATGAGGGAATATGTAAATATGTAAATATACCATGGAGAAGATTGAGATGTAAGGATAAAAGATATTGATTTATAGGAAGAGTAAGATGTAATGGTAAAGGAATAAGTAAATACATATACTGAAAAATGTGAGGAGATGCAAAAGATGTCTTGATGTTGACAACAATGTATAAAGTTTTATGTTTTTAAAATTTGGAAACTTAATAAAATTTATTCAAAAAAATATGTCATACTGGATTAAAAAAAACAAAGTTTTATTTCAAGGATTTAGGACAATAATAATCCAAGCATATTACTAGAATATACACATTTTAAGATTTCCTCTACTGAAAATATAGTGATGTAATAGAAAACCAATTCAACTTTTTTTTCTCAGCTGAATTTTTAATGTGTAACTCAACAAAATAAGCTACCTTTCTAAACAAACCCAGCTGGAAGAAATTAATCGTATTATTGATAATACAATGACTCCAAGACCAGATAGTTTTCCTTTAAATTTATTTGTTCTAGACAGAGGACTTTCAATTTGAGATTATGAGTCAATTTTATAACATGAAATAATGCTAGGGTTTATCATGCAGAAAGGTATTTTACAGAATTTAACTGGCAATACCAATTTTATTACTTCAATATTTATATTTTCTTCAGGGATTTTTCAAATAGATTAAGGCCTTCCAAAAACACAAGTGAAAATTAGGGGGAACTCAAATGAAAGAAACAAGCTGTTAAAAAGTTATGATATTTATGCAGTTACTTACCAAACGCATCTATATTATATAAAAGTAACCAAAATATCTTTACAATTCCCAAGGTATGTCACAACTCTTGAGCACCCCTAATGTTTGGAAATTGAAAGTTGAAAAATTTGACATGCCCTACATTTAGTTGCTTTTTTAGGCATTGTTATCTTTCCTCTATTCTGTTGGCACTTTCAATATGTGGACTAAACAAACTAATACCAACAGAGGTATAATGGTGTATGGGAATGACCTTAACAGATAAGAGGAAAAGATGTTGCTTTGGGAATGACCAGATAAAAGGATGGAGACAGCCCACAATTGCATAACAGGTAAATGATCTGCCCTAATTTATCAGAATGTAAAAAAAAAAGATGATGGGAGATTTGTATTTTCAGATTTGCAAGACTGAGTTCAGTCTTCCCAGATAGTCCAGATAAGAAATATGACTAGATGAGCTAATTTCAGTTTATTATAAGGATACATTAACAGAATCTCACAAGTCTAAAAGTGCAGACCTCCCACTGACTCTTTTTAGAGCCTGATAATTTAGGGTGGAATCTTTATAGGAGTCTTCTTCTGTCTGTTTTGCAGTTGTGGGCTTCTCACTCGTTTATATGATTGTTGTCAAGGCAGCATCTCTTCCCCTTGTCTTTCAAGGTCATTCTCACATAGCATCACAACTGGTTTATTATATGCAGGGAAGGATTATACAATAGGGGAGCTTGAACTGGGCTGCACAGATGATGAACCCTAGATGGCAGCAAAGAGGTAGACTTTTCGTTTTCCTTTCTGACTATGTGGTGGTCCTCCAGATTTTTGCAACCAATGTTAGATAGGCTTAGTATACAGTAGCCCTGTCTGTAGATGATATGTTAATATTTATTGACCAACCTTAGTCTCCTATACAAAAATAAATACAATTAATTTATGCCTTTGGAGTCCTTTCTGTGTATAATTTTAATTGGTTTAAATCCTAAATGATGTCTTTGGGGCTTGCAAACTCTCAGTACCAGCTTTTTGATAGTTCCCAGAAGCAATAATTTACCTTGGGCTGAAAATATCTACAGATATATCTCAGATGATTAAACTGAATTTAAATGTATTGCTGTTAGAACAAGCAATAGATTTGGATAGACGGGCTTCACTTAAATGGAATATTTGAAGTAAAATTATCTCTTGCCACAGGTAATTTATACTATATATTATTATATATTCCCCAAAATGTACATTCAGAAATTTAATGCACTTTTAAAGGTTTCTTTGGGGAGGCTTTCCCCCTCATATTTCACTCAGGAAATTTCAACTGCCAGGGAGGAAAGATGGTTTCAATTTTCCTGATTTAAATGTATACCACAGAACATGTCTTTCTTCTTGAATTAATGAATGGCAAATTTCATCGATTGGAAATTATCTTGACACGTCTTGCAAATTGAAAAAAGTTAGAGCCTAACTACTTTAGCAAGTATGAATTCCCCCACCCTCTCTAGGTGGGGGGAAGAGAGGAGTAATTAAAAAATATGCTAGCTCTAATTTGATTCTTATAATCAGTTAGTATTGTGAGGGAATTCACATTTTAAAATAGCCAGGCAATCTTTTTGTTGGAGAAACTGGATTAAAACAGGAGTGTACATAATTATAACAATGGGTTAAGGTGACAATTTTTGTCTCTCTCTCTCTCTGTTATTTAAAGGCATTTATTTAAACACACACACACACTGATTTATCATATCATACTAATAATTGTTCTTTTTTTCTGCCTCCATTTTTAAAGACAAGCACATTTATAAAACATAATAGCAATCAAGAAACAATTATCTCCCTATTTTTTAGTAACATCATTTAATCTCCAGGCTTAATGCTACTGAAAATACCTTTCTTGGACAAAAAGCTTTTTTTAAAAAAACTGCCATTCTATTCTAATTAGAAAAGGGTCACCTCAGATAGAAACCAATGAATTTTGTCCTAAAATAGATTAGGGAGGGGTGAGCTGAAATCCCAGAGTTCCATCAAGCCCAACTATTATTCAAAGATAAGATCTCACGAAGAATTGTAAATGACATTTTACATTTACATGAACTTAGTTTTTTTTTTTTTTTAAAAAAAAACACCTTTCATTTGCAGCCCCAGCCCCCAAGATGTTTTTTATTGCAGGGAGTATAAAACTGTTGTCAGAAAGAGCTGCATCAACTTGGCATATTTGAGAGCCATTGCAAAAGAGAGCAGGGGCATATAAAATGATTTTAAAATGAATGGGGAAGAAAATAGGACTTAATTTTTTTAATTACAACTTTTAATACACACATTCGCATATGCACACTGATTTATATTGATCCCTGTCTTCTTGTGTCTTAGTGATCCTGAGTTTGAAACAAATTTGAGCAAAGAACATTTCATTTATATGGCAACGTTTAGCAAACTTTGGCTGGCCTCGGAAAGCAAAGTAGATATGAGATCTGATCAGTTCTAGAATGGGAGAAATTCAGTAGTAAAGATGGACTGAGAATAGGATACAGAATATAGGGAATACAGAATGCAGAATACTGAATGCAGAAGTTCAGAAAAGACCCAGGTAGAACGGTTGACAAGCCAGAAATGTCCACAAGAGTGAAGCCCACTTTTGCCAAATGATACCAACAGCATCTGTCAAAATGCAAAGCCTCCACCTTTTATACCTGTATGAGATGTCAAAAAGGTGTTGCGTTTGCATAATGACAGCCTTATCCTGCTTTCTCCATTTGCCCCAATCCCCTACCCCTGCACACCTTACAGGAACATATTCTTGATGTCACCAGAAGTTCACCTCCGTTTGGGGAGGTCTTTACCTTTTTATGTGAGAAAACATCCCAGCCCCCAAACCTCTTGCAATGATGGATTATGCCTAGTGGTGTGATTCAACCAGTGTAACAATTGGTTGGGTGAGCGCACGCTTTCGTGTGCACACAACATTTTAAAAAGCCCATTTTCAGCTCTAGTACTTACCTTCCACTGCAGCCCCTGTGAATAAAACAGCTGAAGTGCAGCAAACTGCCTTGCCTCATGGATCAACTGTGCTCTAAAACAGTGGTGGGATTCAAAAAAAATTACTACTGGCTCTGTGGGCGTGGCTTGGTGGGTATGGTTTGGTGGGCATGGCAGGGGAAGGATACTGTAAAATCTCCATTCCCTCTCCACTCCTGGGGGAAGGTTACTACAAAATCCCATTCCCTCCCCATCTCACTAACCCGCTTTCCAGCTCCGTCCTCCTGTGCAGGGCAACCAAAGAAGACGCAGCCAATCAGCTGGGACTCGGGAGGCAGAGAATAGATGGGGGCAGGGCCAGTCAGAGGTGGTATTTGCTGGTTCTCTGAACTACTCAAAATTTCCAGTACCGGTTCTCCAGAACTGGTAAGATCCTGCTGAATACCACCTCTGCTCTAAAACAACGAAATAAAGCACAGGAAAGAGCAGAGGTGGGCGCGTGGGGTCAAATGCTCACTGGAACTACCTGTTCACCCAAACTAGTCCGAACCAGTAGAATACCACCCCTGATTGTGCCTCCTGCTGGCCACCATATCTTTCCTGTTCTATTAATGAAACCCCAGCTTTTTGAATGAGTTTATCATTCAAAGTCACTTGTCTCTTTCTCTGGACCCAATCCACATTGCTCAGCGAACAGGAATTGTTGGCTCACTTCTTGCTTGTTTGGGGAAGAAAAGTGAGAACAATCTGCAACAAACCAGAAAAGCCAAAGATGCATGAAATCTCAGTATTATCATTATTATGGCTCATGAGCTGCATTCAAAGATGCTCTTTGAAATGCTAGCAGTGCATTAAAAAAAAACGCCTCATATTATTTCATTCAATATTGATTACTTGAAAGTGAGACAAAAAGGCAAAACATATTACAAACATACCAGCCCTTTCCAAAAGTCTGTCTAGCAAAGCTGGCTGGGGAATTCTGGGAGTTGAAGTCCGCCAGGCTTAAAGCGGCCCAGGTTGGAGACCCCTGGTCTAGATGCTGGTATAGAAAGATGTTGGTAGAAAACGTTTTTATAATTCCTATTTATGGATAAGATAAGCATTTGGATTTTACCATACTACATTCCTACAATCTTAAGCAGAACTTTGTGAACCTTAAAAGGGGTTTATTGCCTGCAAAGATTTATAATTTCAATAAAATGGAGGGACACTGAAATGTACCCAAATGTTGTTTGTTTCACAAATGGCTAGAACATGAGGCTGGAAGCAGTAAACAAAAAGAAATATTTATGACTCTATTTTGACAATTCGGGATATATTTGTAATGGTTTTTTTTTCTTCAAGTGGCTGCTCTATCCAGATTTTTTCTTCTTTTTTAATTGTTCTAGTGCCTTAAATGCTTCATCAATTTCTGCCAGTGCTTCGCTAAATTATGGGTTTTAACCTCCATTCTGACCATTTGAAAGGCACACGCATGCACTTAGAGGATAAGTAATTTCTCTCTCCTTTTCCATTGATAGATGCAATTTCAGCTTGCTTCCACGAATGTTATCGACAGCTGTGATAGACCCCTTGCCAGGAAGGAACACTCCTAAGACAAAAACACACTCTCCCTTTCTTTCTAAAGTTGCTGTTGCCTCCATCTTTTGTGGTGGGATTGAAACTTTTTTCATGAAATAGCTTTTCATGCATTGCACAGATTTGTATTCGGATAGGACTGGAATCCAAATCTCTGCAAGAAGCTGCACCAGGACAATGGCACAGAGCTTCTGGTCCAGAAAGCTTGATTTTGGCTGAAAAGGACAATTAGCTATCTTGCAGATAATCCTGGGCTCTGACCCTTTATCTGCACTACCACAGGGATCTGCTTGAATTATACCTCCCCAGGCTTGTGCTATGGAAAGAACAAGATAAGAGGAGCACACAGAGATGCAAGAGTGTGCCACCCTAGTACTGTCATCAGTATATTGTGAGTGGATTATCCCTGATTCTTTGATGTCTCAGGCTGGTCTCCAATCCATACTAAGGAAAATGTCAGAGTCTGAAAACAAGTGAAAGGGCACTAAAACAGAATCATTGGGTTCCCGCTTACCAGTCTGGCCCAGGGGTGGGATTCAAATTTTTTAACAACCAGTTCTGTGGGCGTGGCTTAGTTGGTGGGCATGGCTTGGTGGTCATGTTATTGGCTGGGCATGGCCAACTCAATATCACTCACATTGAAGCATGCATCTCCTTGCCTGGCCTCTCATGACTGTGGGGATGCTGCAATAGTCATAAGTGTGAAAAAGGGTCATAAGTCACTTTTTTCAGTGCCATTGTAACTTTGAATGGTCACTCCACACAAGCAAAGTACCAGCAAAGGAGGGGAAAGAAAACTCCAGAGAGGTTCCTGAGACAGGAATATTAGTGTAATATTACCAGAGAAAAATAGCTTTTCCTCTGGTAATATTACACTAATAACTAGAGCATACAAAACATTTGCTAGACCAATACTCAAATACAGCTCATCAGTCTGGAACCCACATTACGTATCTGATATTAACACAGCTGAGAAAGTCCAGAAATATTTCACAAGAACAGTTCTCCACTCCTCTACTTGTTGTAGAATACCTTATGCCACCAGACTCGAAATTCTAGACCTAGAAAACCTAGAACTACGCCGCCTTCGGTCCGATCTAAGTATAGTATATAAAATCATACATCGTAATGTCCTACCTGTCAATGAATACTTCAGCTTTAACCACAACAACACTAGAGCAAACAATAGATACACACTCAAGGTTAATCGCACCAAACTTGATTGCAGGAAATACGACTTCAGCAACAGAGTGGTCAATGTTTGGAATACTCTACCCGACTCTGTGGTTTCTTCCCCAAACCCCAAAAACTTTAACCTTAGACTGTCTACTATTGAACTCACCCCTTTCCTAAGAGATCTGTAGGGGGTGTGCATAAGCACACCAACGTGCCTACCGTCCCTGTCCTATTGTTTCTTTTATATTTGTATTTTTTTTTATTTTTCTTATATGTATCCATGTATTCATAACTATATTTTACTTATACCTATTATCTTGTAAGCAATTGAGAAATAAATAAATAAATAAATAAATAAACAAACTAGTCCTGCCAAGAATGTAATAAGGGTTAACAGAGAGGCAGTTTCTGTAAGCAACATCAGAATGTTTCCTTCCTGCCTTCCTTATAGGATTACGCCAGTACTTTCTTCTAACAACCGGTTCTCCGAACTGCTTAGAATGTTAACATCCGGTTCTAGTGAATAGGTGCAAATTGGTAGAATCCCATCCCTGGTCTGGCCCAATGTGTCACCTCTGCCCAATATATCTCTATTGTATCGTAGTACCGGATTCTCCTGTGTTGGCCTTTTACTGCCCTTCAATTGGTAATGAAGAAATGCTGGTTTCTCTCGATTTGTCATTTTGAAGAATATTTCCATTTCTGTTTCCAAATGTTAGCTAACTTTTTTTAAAGTTTGCAGTACAGTTGGATTTAAATTCCAAAATTGGCATAATATACACATTTTTTTTACCATTGTTGCTTAGATTCCTTCTGTACATTGTTTTCACAAATGCATGCTCATTGCACAGACTTTCCTCCTTATGGTTAAATAAATAAAAGGAATGAGAAGTGACTTGATTTAATAAGTTCAGATAAATGCGCATGTCAAATCCTAACTAAATAGTGGTTCCCATTTCAGTTTTAAAATGGTATAAGTTTCTACTCAAGTAAGAATTAACCCCATGTTCCCATCATTACTTCGACACATTGGGAGGGTGCCAGATCAGAGAAAACTGCCATAAGAGTTCAGTTGCTAGATATCAGAACTAACTCTGAATGCATGAACTTCTGCTTCCTCCGGACTCATTTTGCTTGTTCAATGGATGCAAACAATCCACTCCACAAGAGCCACAGTCACATACTCAAAATGCTTAAAACACTTGGATGCTGTGGTGCACAGTGGTTAGAGTGCAGCACTGCAGGCTACATCTGCTGACTGCTGGCTGCCTGCAATTTGGCAGTTCAAATTGCTGGGGGGCAATATGCTGACTCTGTAAACCATTTAGAGAGGGCTGTAAAGCACTATAAAACAGTACATAAGTCTAAGTGCTATTGCTATTCTTGCTATCTATTATAGAAGGAAGTAGCTTCATTTTAAGTAAAACTGATCGCTAAAGAAATATTCTGAATTGTGCAAGAGTGTGCAAGTCCTGTCCTTGTTCCTCAGAAGACTGATCTCTCTGAGTTCTGATGCTTATTTACTTGGTGATAAACTTCACTTTCAAGTCTGCATTTATTGGGTCAGGCTGCAAAGGACAAACTGACACATAAGATCCAGGGGTGGGATTTAATTTTTTTAACAACTGGTTCTGTGGGCATGGCTTAGTTGGTGGGTGTGGCTTGGTGGTCATGTTATTGGCTGGGTGTGGCCAACTCAATATCACTCACATCGAGGCACGCATCTCCTCGCCTGGCCTCTCATGACTGTGGGGATGCTGCAACAGTCGTAAGTGTGAAAAATGGTTATAAGTCACTTTTTTCAATGCCATTTTAACTTTGAATGTTCACTCCATACAAGCAAAGTACTAGCAAAGGAGGGAAAAAAACTCCAGAGATGTTCCTGAGACAGAAAGTCTAGTCCTGCCAAGAATGTAATAAGGGTTAACGGAGAGGCAGTTTCTGTAAGCCAGGGGTCCTCAACCACCGGGCCGCGGACCGGTACCGGTCCGTGGAGCACTCTGTACCGGGCCGCAAAGAAAAAAAATAAAAAAAAATGGCGGCTTTCTTCGCCTTCGGTGAATGCTGCTGGGATCGGGGATCAAGGACACAAATGAGAGAAGGGGAGGGAGGAAGCAACCGAAGCCTGTCCTGCTCTCTGGCTCAGCGGCTTCGGTTTCCTCCTGCCTCGTTCCTCTCTCAGTCACTCTCTCGCTGCTCCACCAGCCCAGGAAGAAACTGCTTCAAAGAAGCCGGGGGTGGCTTTTCCTGTCGCCACAGCGCCTCCGAGCGCCCATTCACCCCACCCGCCCACCCGCGCGGTTCAATTCAGTGCCCGTTCTGCCTGCCTGCCTGTTTGGTTGTTTGGGAGCAGCTTCGGCTGAGAATAATAACTATTCGCCTCTTTTATCAGCCGAAGCTGCTCCGAAACGAAGAAGGAAGGCAGGCAGGCAGGCAGAATGGAGCACTGTGGATTGAACCTCGGGTGGGCGGGGTGGGGGTGGGGGTAAACGGGTGCTTCGGAGGAGCTGCGGCGACAGGAAAAGCCACCCCCCCGCTTCTTTGAATCAGTTTCTTCCTGGGGTAGTGGAGCAGCGAGAGAGCGACTGAGAGAGGAATGAGGCAGACACCTGAGGGAGGGAGGGAGACACCTGAGGGATGGGGCTGAGGGAGGCAGGGCCGAGGCGCTCCCTGAACTTGGTGGTTTGCTGGCAGACGTTTTATTACCTGACTAGGTAACAACATCAGATGTTACCTAGTCAGGTAATGAAACGTCTGCAAGCAAACCACCAAACTCGGATTCTTCCCCCCCCCCCCAGGTCCTTGAGAAAGTATCTGTGCTTGAAACTGGTCCCTGGTACAAAAAAGGTTGGGGGCCACTGCTGTAAGCAACACCAGAATGTTTCCTTCCTGCCTTCCTTACAGGATTAGGACATTAATTTCTTTTAACAACCAGTTCTCCGAACTGCTTAGAATGTTAACAACCAGTTCTAGCGAATAGGTGCAAATTGGTAGAATCCCACCCCCCGATAAGACCCATTAAACTTGGCCAGCTCTCCAGAGGCTTAGATTGTCAATATCCCTACCATACCTAAGGGTGGCGTCAGATGTGGTACTCAGCAGGTTCTGACCAGTTCTGGAGAACCGGTAGCGGAAATTTTGAGTAGTTCGGAGAATTGGCAAATATTACCTCTGCCTGGAGATTTTACAGTATCCTTCCCCTGCCAGGCCCACCAAGCCACACCCACAGAATCAGTAGTAAAACTTTTTGAATCCCACCACTGCATGCCATAAAATATTTAAGAACAAGTCCCTACCTCTCACTGTGCCAAGAGAGAGAGAGAGAGAGGGAGGGAGGGAGGGAGGGAGGGGGAGAGAGAGAGAGAGAGAGAGAGAGAGAGAGAGAGAGAGAGAGAGAGAGAGATTGGAATGAAAATTAAATCTTTCTTAAACAGTGACAATGAGGCTAAAAGAAAAAGTTAGTGGATGGGACACAAGCAACAATTTCCATCTGGATTCCAGCCTCTTTGACTTGGGGGTGAACATCTCATCTCATTTTATCTACTGGTAAAACCAGCCCTGCCTATCCTATTAGCATAGCAAAGAACTCTGATGTTTAAGTCCTTTATGCATCTCAATTTCCATAAGCTTCAACTAGTTGCTCTGATGAGTGGAAAAATCATTAACATAGTATTTTTTGGGGGGGTTGTTATTTCAAAGATAAATTTCTAACCCTTGTGGGTTTAAAGCTAAAGCCTAGAAAATAAATGGTGTCAGGATGTAAGAAGTGGCAAACAAAAAGAGCTCAAACACATTACTTCTGTATTCTAATTATATGATTTTTATGCTATCTCATTATTTTTAGTGTGTTGAATAATGACTTTTGAGCATTTTGTGCCACCACATGCCGGATAACACTAATCAAAAGGTTGGATTATGCTTGAAAGGGAGAAATGAAGGGGGAGGGACACTTTTCCGCCAAGCCTTGCAAAAGTAATACAACAATGAAAGAAAGAAAAAAAGTGACAGACTTGCAGGTGGAGTAAATTGCTTTCTTCGCATAATGTATTTCTTATTTTTCCACGTGGCTCCAATGCTGAAATTGCAGATAAATGGGCACTAGCTTCTCTGAGTCTCTTGATTGTTGCAAGGGCAACAAGAGATAGGGACACAACAGTGCTGTCTTGGATACTTGAAAATAACAACCATCTCATTCTCAAATGGGTGACTACACACCATTGATTTCTTCCAGTGGTGACTAAGGATATCACAAAGAAATGTGGTGGAGGATGAGATAGGCCAGAGTTTGGGAGAAAAACCATGTTCCAGAGTGTGTGCAAAATTCACAAGTTGAGAGAACTGTAGAGGTAGTCTGTGACTTATGACCACAACTGAGCCCAACATTTCCATGGCTAAGCAAGACAGTTGTTAACTGAGTTTTGCTCCATTTTACGATCTTCCTTGTCACAGTTGTTAAGTGAATCACTGCAGTTGTTAAGTTAGTAACCCATTTGTTAAGTGAATCTTGCTTCCTCATCGACTTTGCTTGTTAGAAGGTTGCGTGTGACCCCGGAACATTGCAACCATCATAAATATGAATCAGTTGCCAGCATCTGAATTTTGATCATGTGACCACAGGGATGCCGTTTGAAAAATGCTCATTAAGTCACATTTTTCAGTGCTGTAGTAACTTTGAGCATTCACTAAACAAACTGTTGTAAATCAAGGACTACCTGTATCAATCCTCAATCTCAATTATGCAGATCCCTGCATTATTGTGTTTTGTTAATATATTGCAATTTAAGAGCATCTCAATCAGATGTGGCTGATATAAGGCTGATGCAATATAAGGATGATGCAATAAGGATGAATCAGCATAGCATGGGTATTGCTTTTTTAAGACGAAGAATGAGTCCACAAAAGTTTATATAAGGCATCCATTGGAGGGTGTGTTCTCTCTCCTTGTGTCCGGTATTCATTGCAGAGTTCTCCATGTAGAGTTAAGAAGAAGATTGGTTGCTTCTAAGGTATTTTGCTCACCACGTATATTTCTGTATATGTCTTGAATATAATCCACTGTTAAATGTCTAAGTCTCTGTTTGCTGTGTTTTGCTCATGGGTTGTCTCATAATAGTAGTCATGCTGCAAATGCTCTGTCATGTTTCTAACCCCTACATGCATAGTGTAACCACATAGTTCACAATATTCATTCAGATGCTCTGTATCTACAGCCTACCTTTCTTTCATTTTGATTTTCAAATTCCTATTTGAAAAAAAGGCTAGGGCCAGTGTGCATTATCATTTGATCCCAGTATAGGAGGTACTGTAATTAATAATGTTCTTGATGATTGTGCAAATGTCCAACTTAGATATATTCTAATCTTATTAGTGAGAATAGTTCTGTAGCTCTAGAACCTATTTAAGTAATAATTTCATCCAACTTCCATTCGGTCTTTGCATGGCTAGACGGCAGCAGCATTTGGTGTGTCTCAGAATTAGCGAGATGGCACATGGAGCACTGTGATGCATGTCCCACCCCCCTTTTAATATGTACAACAGCCTTGCATATATAGAAAGGGTGAGGTTACATCAAAATGCTCCATCTGCCCTTCTTGCCAATTTTGATACCCCATCCTCCTTGCCTTCATGGAAACCACTTTCAGAGAGATTTGTTGGGAATAAATCAACTGTATCATTGCTGAATATTTCTCCATGTAGCTGTTTTTCGCCATATGCATAGCTGTACCATACTGATTAACAACACAATCTTTGTTTTGAGGAATGCATTGTAGCATGCCACTCAGCTTTAAATATACCCACACAATCTGAAATAGCAATGTGAGCTTCTACTTCTCTATATGTGCAGTGTTATATTGCGATTTGTGGCATTATCTAATATCACAAACATAAATGCTATTGCTAAGACAATATAACCTTTCCATCATACCTAATTCCTGTACAATTTCAGCACTATGCATTTGTGTGGCATAAGATTATTGATTAGAGTATAAATACAGTAGATTCAGTGAAACATTCATTAAGTGTGCCTCAGAAACTAAAGGCGAGACAATGTGTCCGTAGGTCAAATTTGGTGAGAAGCACCTGCTGGAAAATATAGTAAAATAAACATGCTTCTTGATTTCAGAAAATTGCACATTGAAATACATCAGCGTTCTTCAGAATGGTGCTGAATTTAATTTGAGAATGATCTGTAGCACTATCCACTTGAAAGACAAACATGTAAAATTTAAACTTGTAAAATATGAAATAGTAAATTAAACATGAACATTCCATTATAAAAAAATAAGTAAAAATAAGGGTTTAAAATGCTAGTTAAATTCATATATGCCCTCAGCCTTGATTTGAAATATCCATGAGTCAAATCCAGACACAAGAAAATGCCAGCCATTTCAGTCTTCAAAAGAGCACCAGATTTAGGGTTGACTCCTGTTGAGGTAATTCCCCATTAGGAGAATGAACACACACAGGGAGACATAGTGAGAGTAGTGAAGAATAGCAAACACACGGCACACAGTCACACTGTATAGTAAAATGTAGGTTTCACTTCCAGTAAATGGTTAAGCAAACTCCAAACACAGTCCAAGTCATACACGGTTAAAGCAGTCAGTTTTCAGTCCAGGGATAATCTAATAACAAAATCCAGTATCAAAAACAGTTTAGTAACAGACTTACATCAAACCCAAGAAGAACTATGATCAGTAACAGTCAATAAGGAACAGCAACAATCTCAGCAACAGGACAGGAACTAAAACAACCCAGGTTTCTGGCTCCATCTTATGGCCGTTTGAGGAACCACACGCAATTACAATTTTAGCATTCCCTTAAAGAAACAGTATTAAAATGTCTGTCCTGGTTTATATATTTTCCAGTCCAACTAACTGTTAGGTGACTTACATTCCTAACAACTCCAACATTCTCTTTTATTCAATTTCTCTATGGAATGTGACATTCCAATGGTTCTTTTCTGCACACTGAATGGAACTTTATGTCGCAGCTTTTCTGTTTTTGTCTTTTGACATTCTCTGGAACTCTACATATTTTGATTAGGGATGTTAGAATCCATTAGAATGTGCCCCACTTTACTGTAGGTTTTGGGGGGCAGTCTGCTTACTATGAAAAGTGCATTACATATTCATAGAGTTCTTTATGTAACAGAAAGAATGGAACTTCTAGGGACAATAGTGGTTTTTCCCTTTTCTTTAACCATTAATTCTCCTGCATGTACACAATAGTGTGATGCTGTTTGCTGTGAAGCTGCCTCTTCTGTAGCACTTTTTGGACTGCCCATGAGCTCATGAAAAAAAAAGGTAAAGATTTCCCCTGTTCAGTCATGTCTGACTCTAGGGGCCGATGCTCATTTCCTCACTAAGGGAACCAGTATTTGTCCAAAGAGGCTTCCATGGTCATGTAGCTGTTACCCACCAAAGTGGCATCTATTTATCTACTTGCATTTGCATACTTTCAAACTGCTAGGTTGGCAGGAGATAGGGCAAGAACAGGAGCTCACCCATGTGACCACACAATTATTATCTATCTAGTCTCTCTTTCTCTCATCTCTCTCTCTCTCTTCTCTCTCTTTCTCTCTAATCTATCTGTCTGTCTATCTATCTATCTATCTATCTATCTATCTATCTATCTATCTATCTATCTATCTATCTATCTATCTATCTATCTATCATCTGTCTGTCTCTGTCTGTCTGTCTGTCTGTCTGTCTGTCTGTATCTCTCTCTCTGTCTCTCTCTCACTCTCTCTCACTCTCTCTATCATCTTTTTATCATCTGTCTGTCTGTCTGTCTGTCTGTCTGTCTGTCTGTCTGTCTGTCTGTCTATTGTCTGTCTCCCTGTGTCTGTCTGTCTGTCTGTCTGTCTCTGTCTGTCTGTCTGTCTATATCTCTCTCTCTCACTCTCTCTATCATCTTTTTATCATCTGTCTGTCTGTCTGTCTGTCTATCTATTGTCTGTCTCCCTGTGTCTGTCTGTCTGTCTGTCTCTGTCTGTCTGTCTGTCTGTCTGTCTGTCTGTCTGTCTGTCTGTCTGTCTGTCTCTCTCCCTCTCTCTCTCTCTCTCTCTCTCTCAACTCTTTCTTATCTATCTATCTATCTATCTATCTATCTATCTATCTATCTATCTATCTATCTATCTATCTATCTATCATCTATCTAGACACATGGGCATTTTGGGAAACTTAAGACAGGCAATTCTGTTTTGCTGTGAACATGCAAGGATTTTTAATGATTAAAGTACACTGAAGACATTAAATGAAATCCTTATCCTCCACTCACATTCATGCCACCATAGATCTTTTGGCCACAAAATGCCAAATTTCACTTCCATCAGCAGAATCTGTGAGAAATATATCATACCAATTCTTTATTGGATAGAATTACAGATTAATGGCCCATGACACCACTTCCTCTCTGGTTCAAAGGGTTAGTAGCAGCAGGGTCAACTTCAGAAAACAATTTGAAATTGCAAAGAAGTGAAGAAGATTATAATTATGAGTACAGGGGGTTTGATATATGAATTTAAAAACCAGCTTTGTGGGTGAAAACTGAGGAATTCTGGCTAGAGCATAGTTCTGGGGAATTATCTCCTGGCAGCACAGAGCTGAAATTACTGATCTGCCCTCAAAAGCAGGCAAGAATATTTATTTATTTTATCAAAGTTTGTGTGGCTGCTCATCTCACACAAGGTGACTGTGGGTGATATACAACAAAATAATTAAAATCAAATATAATCATTTTTGCAACAATTAAATAATTATCACAAGTAAAACTAAAATGGTGAGAGGGCTGATTAAGATCTGCAGGGTTCAACTTGGATCAGTCACTTGGACCAAAGATTTTGTCTTCCAAACTTTCGGATTCATCCTGGAGCTCTTCCTTACTGAGAAGATCCCTGAGGATGGGCTCCAGCATGAGTCTGAAAGCTCAAAAGACTAAACCTCTGGTCCCGGTGACTTGCTCAAATTGGACCGTGCAACGTTATCCTGGGACACGTGCTGTATATTCGCCTTCATTCATGATTAAGATCTCACACATGGTGCAACAACATGTGAACTCTCTACTGTCAGGGGATGAAAAAAAAATATCATGTTTTGAGGGCTTATCTCAGTGGGATGGTGTTCCAGAGGCATTGCAACAGAAAAAGCTAATCTCCTGGGTCCCATCAGATGAAACATCTTCGTGGACAGGACTCAACCTGCCCCTCCTGAGGACTTAATGGGATCAGTAGAAGTAAATGGGGTGAAGCAGATGTTCAGATAACATGGCCCATGCTATGTAGGGTTTTAAATTACACCCTGAAGCAAATTACACCCTGAATTACACCCTGAAGCAAACCCGCATCCAATACAGCTCATAGAGAAGAGGTATAACATTTCATTCTAGGAACACCAATAACTGCTTGTGCCACTGCATGTTGCACCTCCTGATGCTTCAGGTACTCTTCAAGGGCAGCCCATGTAGAGCATGCTAGAGAGTCCAGGAGACGACAAGGAATGAGTGATTGTGAGTATGGCAAGATAAGACAAGGTTAGGTGCATGTGACAAGGTCAGCAACTGGGTCAGAACACAAAATTGTGCAAAGAATCTCCTTGCCATGACTGCTCCTCAAGTAGGAGTCATGAGACCAGAAGGAAGTTTAGATTGTCCACCAGGTCTATTTAGGGCAGTACAACCCCTCCAGTACCAGAGATGCCCTAGTGTTAGAAGACCTTAAAAGAAAAAGCTCTCTTGGTCCTGTGAGGGCTCAGTTGAAGCCTACTGTTCTCCATTCAGAACAGTCTCCAGGTACTTGGGCAGAAAATGAATAGCAACACATGGTTTGCCAGAGGCAAAGAGATATAGTTGTCTATCATCAGCATATTGATAATATTTTGCCTCATTTTAATCAATAGATCTCTCCTAAGGATTTCATGCAGATTTTAAACAGGAGTGGAAAGACTACCAAACTCTGTGGCACCCCACATAGTAGGGAGTGAAGGTGGGGTGTCTCAACCTTGACTGGTATTGGTCCTCTAGGAAGACAGCTCAATAAAGAGCTACCTACTCCAAACCCTGAAGCCTATCCAGAAGGATACCATAGTTGATGGAATTAAAAGCTGTTGAGAGATCAAGGATAACCAGATGGATGCATTACTTCCATCCTGCTTCTGCCAAAGATCATCCACCAATGTCATTTCGATCACAAGTCCAGGCCTGAATCCAGACTGAAAGGAGTCCAAATAATCAATTTAATTCAGAATCAACTGAAACTGTGATGCAACCACCTTCTCCATAGCCTTCCCTAAAAAATGAAGGTTGGACGCTGTTGAAAGTTTTCCAGTATAGGGGGATTTAGCCAGAGGTGGGATTCAAATTTTTTAACAACCGGTTCTGTGGGTATGGCTTAGTTGGTGGGCATGGCTTGGTGGTCATGTGACTGGCTGGGTGTGGCCAACTCAATATCACTCACATCGAGGCACGCATCTCCTCACCTGGCCTCTCATGACTGTGGGGATGCTGCAACAGTCGTAAGCGTGAAAAACGGTCATAAGTCACTTTTTTTAGTGCCATTGTAACTTTGAATTATCATTCCACACAAGCAAAGTACCAGCAAAGGAGGGGAAAAAACTCCAGAGAAGTTCCAGAGACAGGAAGTCTAGTCCTGTCACGAATGTAATAAGGGTTAACGGAGAGGCAGTTTCTGTAAGCAACACCAGAATGTTTTCTTCCTGCCTTCCTTACAGGATTAGGCCAGTAATTTCTTCTGGTTCTCCAAACTGCTTAGAATGTTAACAACTGGTTCTAGCGAATAGGTGCGAACTGGTAGAATCCCACCCCTGGATTTAGCTCTTGAGGAGTAAATAGACCAATGCCTCCTTAGGCAGTAAAGGCACAACCCCCTCCCTCAAGGATGAATCCACCACCATGAGAACACACCCACATGTCATCCCAAGGGCAGCCTTCATTAGCAAGGAGCGACAGGGGTCTAAAAAGCAGGTGGTGAAGCTCATAGTCATAAATTCCCACAGGCCCAACAGGTTCAATCTGTTCCCAGAGAACAGAACAAGAACATCCTCCAGACATTTCTAAAGGAACTGAACCAAGATTGGACTCTAATTGGAAATGAATCTGAGTGGTTTTGTCTGATAGATATTCTGAAAATCATTTGTAGGTGAATCTCTGGTTACTTCAGCCCAAGGGAGGTCAGGTCTCCAGGAATAAGGTCAATGGGTTGCAATCTGCAAATGTAATAAGAACAGAGAAGAAATACAAAACTTGCAAGACATAATCTTAACTGCTTCATAAACTAGGAGTTGCAACTGAAAGGATTTTAGTCCGTTGCTGCTCCAAAGGTAAGCAACTTGTTATTCAGATGATGTAAAAAGCAAACCTACAAGCAAGCAAATTATACAATGGCCAAATTTCACAGAAAGTGCTTGAAACTAGAGATAGTAGCAGCTGCTTGCCCTGTTTGCTCAAAGTCACTGTTTCTGGACTAAGTGAAGGTAGAGTTGCAAAACACAGCATTGCCGCAAATGAAAGTGCTTGTTTTTTCTCTATCTATATGTGCTTCTGGGAAAAAAAAATTCTATTAAATATATTCCACCTCTGTTGTACACAAATGGAGAAGAAAAACCTGCAAGTGGACAGAGGGGGCGGTTTGTGTTATAACCTTTGTATTCTCAGATCAGATTAAATTTAATCCTCTGTCTGAGATCAAGCAGGAGCAATAGCTGTTCATCTATGGCTTATTCACCAACCATTCCTTGGATAAGCCAATCTTTCAAGTTAAAAAAACAGATGGAATCTAAAAGATTTTTTAAAGTGTAATAAATCACTTGCGAGCATGAGAAAAAAAAACCACACCATCCTGATCATGTGGAGTAACAGAAAAATCACATTTATTACTAACACAAAGTATACTAATCATAGCTCACCATGTGATAGTTCTACAGCATGTTAAAAGAGGTATGTGTTCACTATGGTGATGTCTCATGAATCATGCAACTTAGGGTCTGCCCCCATTTCTATACCCCCTCCCTTCTCTTTCCTATCTTGTCCTGGATGCCTGAATTTGCTGTTTAGCGAAGATGCATGTCAACATTTCCCATATATCCTTTTAATCCTTCCTTCAGGTCCATTTATCTGTGAAGATTTTGGCATACATTGCTAGTTCTCCTGTGTTGTATTGCAATGCAGCCCATAACTGAGCCTCTGCAGATACAATTGAAGCAATTAGAGATTTCCCCTACATTTGTTCTTTCTATTCCTTCCCTTCTTCTTCTTCTTCTTTTTTTAAAAATTTTGAAATGTATATGTAAATGTCTTGGACCAAGGCACCATCATCAGACTTGGCATTTCCCAGTGCTTATTGGGGATTGATTTGATTTGCTAAGGCTGCCTGATACCAAAAAGACTACGGAATTGTCACATGTGTCAGTCTCAACTGCCAAAACTCCCCAGCTAGCAGATCTATGACTGAGAATTCAGGAAGTTGATCTCCACATATTTGGAAGCTACTAAGACCAGGAAACACAAATATTGAATGTAAAACATGGCTAAACTGGCAATCTTCTAAACATCTTAGACACACCTCTCAGAATTCCCAAGCTTCTGCATTCCATTTTCCTCAATAAAGCTATCGAATTCCAAATGAAAGCTGTCAGGAGAGAGAAATTTTCTGTATCTGGCCTAACCTTTTGCATATGTAAATGAAAACAGGAATGCCACTGGGATATTTAGCTAGATAGATGTTCTGACCAGAATGATTACATGTTATCTAGATGCCCTCTTCCCACAAAAAGGGGCAAATTTTCTTCAGTTTAAGAGAGCTTTCTCTTCAAGTATTAGCATTCCTGCTAGGTCAAAGGTTCAGGCTCTTCATTTAATGGAAATGGCCAACTTATCTGCTGTCCTTCATTGTTTTTAAAATCCACGCATCAGGATGAGCTTAAAGAAACCTGACTTAGTCCCACAAACACTTTGGTATCTCATTAATGATATGATTTAAAAGAAGTGCTTTCTTTCTGGAGCTTGCACAACCATGAGCAATGACTGCTTATTAATCATCAAAGCAGTCCAATCTTTTCCACACTGTTATGAGAACATGAAAACCAGGTGCTGCAGCTTTAAGAATCGTAATGACTTTATGAATGGGTTCCTTAAAGCAGGGGTCACCAACCTTTTGGACCTCAGGGACCACCAAACTCGTAATTTTAAATCCCGTGGACCACTAATATGAATTTTGAGTGACGGTAGCTTGCTGACATTGGTGGGAAAGTTGGTCCCATATTCCAGAGCTACAGTAGTCACAAGGCTGGCGCTTTGGTCATCCCGGAGCAGCTCCTCCAGTCCATGACAGGCTGGTGCACCTCAGTAGAGGAGCAGCTGCTTAGGGATGACCAAAGGGCCAGTCCTGTGACTACTGCAGCTCTGGAATATGGGACTGACTTTCCCACCAACGTCAGCAAGCCACCCTGGGGCGGATTTCTCTCCCCCGCCATTGGTCTTACCTTCCAGTTCCAGCTCGCATGGCTCTACTCAAAGTAAGGTTTACGCTCGGCCGAAGGGTGGGGGCCAGCGGATGGGTGGGCCATGTGGGCAGCACAGCCTTGTGTTCCGTGCAGCATGAATTAATTGCTTTCGGGGGACGCTTTGGGGGGGTGCTTTGGGGGGACATTTCTCTGTGGACCACCAAAAGTTTCTTGCGGACCATCCGTGGTCCCCGGCCCACCTGTTGGCGATCACTGTCTTAAACCAACAGCAGCTTTTTCTGTTCAGGCTTTCATGGAAGCCAGGCTATTTTAATGGATAGCAGAGATCCTCCGTCTTCATCTAAGGTTTGAAGCACTCCTGAAAATTTCAAAGAGTTGCACAGTCCTACTGTGTACTTGTTCTTTTTTAATAACAGCACATCAGCAAGATAGTAGCTAGAAAAGAGCATTCCTTTCTTAAGTAACACTTTCTGGCTAGGGTAAAAAGCTATGATTTATATCAAGATTACAGAGAAGAAAACTTGCTCAAATCAGCGTTGTTTGACAGTGTGAGAAATGGCATTAGCTGAAAAATTAAGGCAACAACCACAACAAAAACCCTTGAAGATTCTTTTAGGTAAGAATTGTTTTTCTCACATTTGGTTGTTGTTGTTTTTTTTGTTGGTTAATGAATTAATTCTAGTTAGACAAATGCCTTTTTAGAACAAAATAACAAATCTGGTTAATATTTCATCTCTCTCTTTAATACAGTAAAATTTATGCGTGGTTCTTTTATTTTTACTTTATTTTTGCTGTCATGCCACTCTCATTGTTTTTTTATTATGATTTATTTTATTTTCAGTGCTTTGTTGGTATACCTAAATGGAAAATAACAATACATGTAAAGGAGGTAACCCTTGTCTTCCCTTAGATTAGAAAATGCCACATTTAGACATCCCAATGAGTTTAGCACGCACGGAAAAGACTAGGAAGGCTATTGTTTGTTTATTTGTTTTATTTTTAGTCTGTGCGGAGGCAAAACACAGTGGATGCCACCCAGCAACAATATTTTGTATTAAAAAAAGGAAAAAGTGGTGTGTATAAGGTAGGCAGGGGAAATCTTCCCTTCCACAACAGTGTGTATAATGATTAGGAGGCAGCCTTTAGAAGGTGCTGTCACTCTGGCTAGTAGTGGAGGTGTCAAGTCACCTCCTGAAGATATTCACAGGGAGATCACAAAGACCCAGCCAAAATGTGGAGCTGTTCATTTGACCCTTCAGCTACCAAGAACGTGGCACCATCTCAAAAGTGTCCAGTCCAGCCTTTCTGTGGATAAATGATTTAGACAGTTGTATTAAAATGCAAATTTCTGTCTTGCTTCCTAGTTTATCATTTGGACCCGTTACACAATTTGCCAGTTATAAAGGAAAAAATTATCATAATGGGTCCCTTGGGAACAATTATAGCAGGGATATCAAACGCTATTTAGCATCCCATTCTGCTGTAGTTACCTACCACTTTTGTTCTTTATAGGTTGGAACTGGGAGGGAAAGAAAAAACTGCTTCCGTATAGCTATCTATAAGTGGAGCAATAGCCAGGCTGAATTCCTGTTTATTCTTTCTCTCTTCTCCCCTTCCTCCCACTGCTCCAGAGAAGCCTATTCCATCATTGTCCTGTCTCCTTTGTCTTCCACTCAGCATTCCTATAAAGCAGGAGTTCTAATTGCCAGGAAACCTTACCAAGGTTGAAGAACCCATCAGGAAAAAAAAAGGGGGGGGGAAATCCCACCCCACATAGCTTTAATGTTTTCACTTCAAAAAGGAGAATGGGAAGAAATGAGAGCATAGCAGTGAAGTAAGATTTTTTTGTGGCATTAGGGAAAGGAACAAAAAACATTATTTCCTTCTAGCTCCACAGGAATAATTCAACTTGGACATCCTCAACTCCAGCAAACAATTGTCCTGTTGCTCCGAGGCCTTTTTTGCCAGTGTGATACTTCTAGAAATATGCCAATAGAAAACAAGAATAAAACAATGCATTTATAAAGTACAATGGAAATTAGCCATAATTGTCAGATTGTGAGATTTCCTAACTTTTCCTTAAAGTATTTTTAATTCAGAAAACTTATTTAGAAAAATTATGATTGGCATCCCTTTGAAAGAAAAACAAAACTTGCAGGACAATCTAGATTTAGGTCTAAGCAATTTGACATAAAATTGTTGTTTGCTAAACATGACATACACACCAGACGCAGTTGGACATTTACAACTGAGGACACCTACATAGGTGTGTTCTTCAAAGTAGCTCTGTGTGGAAGACAAAAATCAATCTTGTGATTGAAGAAACATCAAGTCCAAAGCCCCACTGAGCCAGTGTATATTTGTGAATATGGGGGTAGAGAATCCTTAATAGCTTTTATTTTTTCTACCACTGATTTGGTTTTGAAGAGAGAAATATTACACCAGTTTTCCTCTTCTCTTTTACACTCTAGGGGAGTTGTGGAAAGACAATCTGAGTCTCCTTCTAATATCTTCCTACCTCTCTGGACCTCATGCTTTTGTGTCTGCTGTTGTCTTATCAACTTCTGGATGGCTTTTCCTAAGTAATCTCCATGACTCCCTATCATATATACACAAATTAGATGCCTTTAAAAAGCCGTTCCTCCTTGTAACCAACCACTCTTGGTCTCTGTTGCAAAATCAGACTGTGGCTTCACAAGGAGCTGTGCTTCTGTGGAGAAAAATCACCCAAAATTACATTAGCCACCCAGCCTGTTCCACACATGAGATCAGAACCCAGACTAAGCAGGTGGGCCAAAATGAGACCACCCCATAGACCGGGGGTCTTCAAACTTGACAGCTTTAAGACTTGTGGACTTCAACTCCCAGAATTCCTCCTCCAGCCATGTTAGCTGAGGAATTCTGGGAGTTGAAGTCCCCAACTCTTAAACTTGCCAAGTTTGAAGACCCTTGCCATAGAAGCAGAAGAAATGTCTCACCTGGAAAAATCTGGAGCTAGCATGGAAGCTTTTGTCAAGCTCTTTACAATCTCTTTAGAAGGTTACAGTCCTGGATATTGAGAATCATCTAAACATTTGTTATGTTTGAATCTAGATGTGATATTAAGGAATAATTTTTTTAAACCTTCAAACCTCTTCGGTTTCTACCTCCTACCACCATCTTTGTTTTTTTAAACCTAATTGGCAATCCATCAATTGTAACCTTGTTGCTTGTATCATTACAATTTATATTGACTGTTTCCTAGTATTATTTGATTGCTTATTGTACCCCATGATTATTAAGTGTTGTACCTTATGATTCTTGATGAATGTATCTTTTATTTTATGTACACCGAGAGCATTTGTACAAGACAAATTCCTTGTGTGTCCAATCACACTTGGCCAATAAAGAATTCTATTCTATTCTATTCTATTCTATTCTATTCTATTCTATTCTATTCTATCAGGGGACAGTTCCTTGCATCCTATAACCATTATGTTTAATCAAGGGTCTTCGATGAAGAACATTGTCCAAAGCTTTTTGAAAATATATAAAGTCAACAAGACCATCTGTTAGCACTCCTAAAAACTTTGAAATGGTGGTGAGGCAGGATTTATGTTTATAGAATCCATACAAGACCTGTATTTATTTTTGTTCTTTAGTAACCTACCTGGAATAGGCATTAAGCTAACCAACTGTTTGCCAAGTGTCAAGGTAGTGATCAAGTACTCATGCAATTGGTTCTTTTGAATCCAGAGGCAATAATCACACAAGTAAATGAAGGGATTTTAATTTTTATTATTAGCTAAAAGCATAACAGAAAGAGCCTACATACCAAGTGAGATTTTATACAAATCTCCTACAAGCTGCAGGAGCTTTTAATTACGACAGCAGAATTACTCCAAAGGTGGTCAATTTCCACAGTACCAAGTACTAGGTTCCATGAAGAAGCTGCCAACAAAAACCCCAGAGCTTTTTTTTTTAATCAAAACCCAGCACCATGAATTCATGGTCCTGCTATGTCAGGAGCAGGGGTGGGCTGCTGGGGATTCACAGGGGTTCAGGAGACCCTCTAGCTAAGATTCTGCACAGTTTGGAGAACCCCCAAATCCCCACTCCTGGTTGGCTCCACCCACCCCTCCCCTGCCCTCCCAGGAGTCCTCACACGGCCCAGTTTGGATTCAGGTAAGTGTAGGATTCAGGTAAGTTTTGGAGATGGCAAAAAATGGGCCTCCTGGAAGTTTGGGAAGGCCAGAAATGGGCCTGTTTCTGGCTTCCAGAGAGCCTCCGGAGCTTCGGGAAGTCATTTTCGCCCTCCCGGAGGCATAAGGAAAGCCTCCAGAGCTCAGGGAGGAAAAAAAATGCCCTCCCCCCATGGTGCAGGAGGCTGATTAGGCCATGCCCACCATGGCCATGCCCTCATCCACCCAGCAACTGGGCAGAGAACCCATTGCTAAATTTTTTGAAGCCCACCCTGGTCAGAAGACTGCAAGACCTGACCTTGACTGGCTGGCATATATCTTCAGGATGGGAATCCTGAAGTTTTCACAGATCTGAAGACATTTGAAAATTCTATCCCCCCATCTCAAATTTTCCACAAATAAGAGTAGAAAAGCCAAGCAGAATCAGAGTCAGCATTAAAATAATACAAAGGAGAAATCAAAATAAGTCACTGAACTCCACAAAATAACAATAGTCTTCCACCAGCCCATAATCTACAATCTCTCCCTTGGATCACTTTTTAAAAGTTGGTATTATATTCATTACTTTTGGCACTGGACCAAATCTGGATTTTAAAAGTCACATAATTTTGCAAGGAGGTCAAAATGTCCACATTTGACCATTTTGGGAACTCTCAGATGGATTTGTTCCTGTAGGGTCTCTCAAACAGGTCTTAGAACATCTTTTATAACCTCAGTTTGCTTTCGTCATTCCAGTTCTGTCCTTGAGAAAATCGATAGAAGCTTGGGTATCTGTCCCATCTTTTCCGTAATAAAGACAGATGCAAATAGTTCTAAGAACTTGCTTCTTCCTTGCTGGGCGTATTTAAAGAAGCTCCTCAAATTCATTTTTTGTAGTTGATATGGGCTTTTTATACTTTTTCTCTAAGCGTTTGTGCTCTTTTTTAGGTTCTCCTTAGAAAGACAGGATGGACTCTACTAGAAAGTCATGTTGTTCTTTTCTTGGACTTTGGTTAATCTTTTTTTAACATTGCAGCATACATTCTAGCTGAGTGCAATCATTCTGGCTTTAAATAAGTTCTCAATTTTGTGAAGAATTTTGGCAATTGTTTTGTTTCAGTCTCTTTTTCAACAGAAGACAATATATGTAGCTCAGAGATGAACTGTGAAGTCCTTGGTACTCTTTGAGCTTGATTGTTTGTTTGCAGACATTTCATTACCCAAGTATATGACATCATCAGTGATAGTTAATGTGTGGTTTGCTCCCCATTTATATACAGTAGCTTGTTCTGCCAGTGTTGTTGGCAGTGTGGATTTTTCCCTTGGTAGTTCCTTGATTGTTTGTTTGATGTTACTCCCTGTTTATCTGGGTGTTGGCTGCAGGAAAGTGTGTGTTTTGTTTCCCTCTTAGCTTTTTTTGTTACCTACTTTGGGTGGTGTGTACATGTGTTTTATCCCTATGTGTCTGTTGGCAGCTGTTTTGTCTGAATGTCAAGCTTCCAGGAATTATCTAGCATTTTTGGATTTGGCTTGGTCTAGGATGCTCACAGTTTCTCAGTTGAAACTATGGTTGAGTCTGTCCGTGTGTTGTAAGATTAAGCCTCGGTTTTCAGCAGTTCTCTGAATATTTTCTTTTTAAAAAATTCCCTATTTGCAACCAAGTGTGACTATGTTACTGGGCACTGCTGACATTTTCCAATTTGCATGTAAATTATGGTAAATATAATGCCATTATATTCACTGTTTCCTACAGACACCAAGACATCTGTATCTTGCACCAAATCATTGCCACCTCTTAGGATTAAATCTAGGGCTGCCTCCCCACTTCCTCAGTTCAAAGATTAACTGTTCTAAGGCACAGTCATGTAGGGTACTTAGAAATGTGGTTTCTCTGTGTGGCCTGAACATGAATGTACCCTGTCTATGAAAATATAAAAGTGAAGTTCCTATTATCACAATTTCTCATTTTCTAACCTCTCTGATGTGAGTCGTAATTTCAAAGATAATTCTGCATTTTGATCATATACCTATATCAAATTGACACTTGAAAACAGATATTGAACTGTGGTGGTGCAATGGTTAGAATGCAGAATTGCAGGCTACTATCTGCTGATTGCCAGCTGCCTGCAATTTGGTAGTTTGAACCTCACCAGGCTCAAGGTTGACACAGCCTTCCATCCTTCCGAGGTTGGTAAAATGAGGACCCAGATTGTTGGGGGAAGTAATACTGACTCTCTGTAAACCACTTAGAGAGGGCTGTAAAGCACTGTGAAGCGGTATATAAGTCTAAGTGTTATTGATATTGTTATCAAGATTTTATGGAGAAATCAATAAATTCTCCAATGTTGTGTTTACCAATGTTTTCTAATACATTAGATGTTGCATCAACCATCTGGATATAAAGAGCTATTGCTTGCTTGTTATGTCCTTCCTTGTCCTGTTGATAAAGTTTGTGTGCAGCAATCACCATATCCAACTAATAAATCTGTGCTACCAAGTTTCTGGTTTAGCTGCAATATCTACATTCTTGGTCACAACCATTCCCCAATTTGGCTCAGAGATTTTACCACTTGCATTGTAGTACCTGTATACAAGTGGTTCAGTTGTAGTACCTGTATACAAGTGGTTCAGTGGCATTGTAGTACCTGTATACAAGTGGTTCTTGCCTCACAATCAGGAGGCTGTGTGTTCAATCCTAGGTAGCAGCAGATATTTCTGTCAGTGGGAACTATGACTTATTATTTGCTGCAAACTCTGTATTGGTGACTGGAATGGGCATCCGGTCAGTAAACACTCAAGTCCATTCAGTTGCCCTGACTCCACTCCCATGTAAGGGATTACAGGGTCATTAAAAGACAATAATAATAATAATAATAATAATAATAATAATAATAATAATAATAATAATAATAATAATAATAATTGTAGTACCTATATATCATACTTTTTTCCAAATACTGTTGGTCTGAACCCTTTTTCACAACATCTCCTAACTGTTGAGTCTGCGCATTAAACCCATCTCTTACAGCATTTACTGAAACATCACCCCTGTCCCAACCAAATGCTGCTTACTGCTTGTCCATTTGTAAAAGTGTTCCATTGAAAACCTGCTTTGTATTTTTTTTTCCTTTGATGTTACCCACCAGCAATCGGGTTCTACTTGGTTCAGGTACATGTTTGGTGTCCTGCCACTCCAAATTCCTTTGTTCCTACCAAATCTCTTCCACTCATTCAAACCTCTGAGCTCTGCATGCCTAGCTGTCTTCCTTGGTGGTCTTGAGTTTTATTCTCATCTGACTAACATTCCATGTTTGGCTTCCAGGATTGGCCAATTTCACTGTCCAATATCATTAGTGCTCAGCTTCCTCCCTGGTATTACTCAACAGTTTATCTAAACAGCACACCGATGTCTGCAACCTTTGTACCAGGCAGAGAAGCTACCATGAAAGCTACCCACCCATCAGAAACCCATCTGCATGTGTTTCTAATGCTTGAATTACATTTAAAAAACATGTCCATACTCATCCTCTCCTCGTTATCAGAAGAAAAAGGTCTTATCATCCAAGGATTGAGTTCCTCCTAGAGAAGTATCCTTTTAGAACTTTGCTTTCTCTAGTAGAAAAGGGGCTGTCATCCAGGACAGAGGATGAAGCTGTCTCATCTCTGAAGATTCATCTGCAGATAGTCCTTGACTTATGACTGCTTGCTTAAGGATCTTCGAAGTTACAATGAACCCCCAAGTAGGTATTTACGAGCTGGATTCTAAGTTATTTTATGTTATTTATTTATTTATTTTATTTGTCAATCGCTTACAAGATAATAGGTACAAGTATAAACATGAGTAAGAATACAGGAAATCGGTACGAATAAATGGGGACAATAAATGGGGACGGTAGGCACGATTGTGCACTTATGCACTCTTCTTACAGACCACTTAGGAATGGAGTGAGGTCAATAGTGGATAGTTTAAGGTTAAAGGAGTGGGGGTTAGAGGATGTAACAACAGAGTCAGGTAGTGCATTCCAGGCATTGACCACTCTGTTGCTGAAGTTCTAACAACCAGCTACCCCTCTCCCCTCCACACATTCACATGATGGCATTTTGGGCACTGGGCAACTAGCCTGCATTTACAGGCATTTGTAGCATCCTGTAGCCACATGATCATGATTTACAATGTTTTTGCAGGAAACTGGTGTTTGCTTCTAGTTTCCAGCAAAAAAACAAAGACATCGTGAAAGATGGGTTCATTTAATGACTGTGGCATTAACTTAACAATCATTGTGTTCATTTTACATGCCATGTTCTCTTAATGACCACTGCAAATCATGTTATAAACTCAGGCATACTCACGTGATGACCTGCTTAACGACTGGCATGACTGACGAGCATAATTGCAAGTTCAATGGTCATAAGTTGAGAACTACCTGTTCCTACCATTCTGCAGCTCCAGAGTAGCCACCTTAGTTTCAGGAGAATAGACTTGTTCTCTGATAGTCAGCAGTTCATTGCATCAAGCAAAAACTACAGTGTTTCTCACATAATAAGGCCGGGCCTTATTTTTTTTTGAGCCCTGAAAAAACGGCTAGGCCGTCTTTTCGGGGGTGACTTAATACCTCCCCTTGCATCCTCGCCAACAGCTGCTCCTAACGGGCGATCATGGCGAAGTGCGGAGAGCTCCCTACTCCCACCAAACACCTTTGCTGCAGACACCTTTGGCACCCGCCGCTGTTGTTTTCCCTTCTGCCCATTCTGCTGCCACGTTTGGAGCTGCCGCTTCCGTGTTTGGAGTGCCGCCGCCATTTGGAGCTCCAAACGCGGAAGTGGCAGCTCCAAACATGACGGCGGGCGATCTTTTTATTTTGGTCCACGCGAAGTTCAGAGCGAGCAAGAGAGGGAGACTGCGATGCCTCCATCCGAGATGGCAACCTCACTAGTGGATCATAACGTGGCTGGAAGCCCGAATCGGCGGGATACGATGGCAATCTTTTTGGAGCGAGAGGAAAGGGAGAGAAGAGTTGCGAGGCGTAATTTGCAGGAGGAAGTGGGTGTACCCCACGGCAGGGAGCCCAAGGAAGAAGGGTCGGTAGGCAACGGAGAGCGTCCCATAGCTCCGGAAGCAGCCTAGAGATGCGCCCGGGAAGAGGCGCAGATGCTGCCTTGTAGTCCCCAAACCAACTGCGTACACCGCCTTTAGTTATGTGCACTCCGCTCTTTGGGCATCTCCGTGTGATCGTGACCCTGTCCTTTCCACCTGGCGCCCTTGCTGCTTTCTGGCTCTTTAGTGACCAGCTTCGCGTTTGGAACACGTTCGCGTTTGGAGTTGGTTTGGGGACTACAAGGCAGCATCTGCGCCTCTTCCCGGGCGCGTCTCTAGGCTGCTTCCAGAGCTACGGGACGCTCTCTGTTGCCTACCGGCCCTTCTTCCTTGAGCTCCCTGCCATGGGGTACACCCACTTCCTCCTGCAAATTACGCCTCGCAACTCTTCTCTCCCTTTCCTCTCGCTCCAAAAAGATTGCCATCGTATCCCGCCGATTCGGGCTTCCAGCCACGTTGTGATCCACTAGTGAGGTTGCCATCTCGGATGGAGGTATCGCAGTCTCCCTCTCTTGCTCGCTCTGAACTTCACGCGGACCAAAATAAAAAGATCGCCCACCGTCATGTTTGGAGCTGCCACTTCCACGTTTGGAGCTCCAAATGGCGGCGGCACTCCAAACACGGAAGCGGCAGCTCCAAACGTGGCGGCAGAATGGGCAGAAGGGAAAACAACAGTGGCGGGTGCCAAAGGTGTCTGCAGCAAAGGTGTTTGGTGGGAGTAGGGAGCTCTCCGCACTTCGCCATGCTCACCCGTTAGGAGCGGCTGGTGGCAAGGAATTCCTGCCTGCCGGGCGCTCCTAACGGCAAGTCTCTCCGCCCTTCCCCCTTATTTTGCATATTTTAAAATAGGCCTAAATTTGGGGGGAGGGGCTTAATTTGATTTTATGCCCAAAAAACATGCTGGGCCTTCCTATTGGTGGAGGCCGTATTGTTGGAGAAACACGGTAGTAACTTAAGTCCAATAGGCAAGTAGTCATATATTTGACACTGTATACAATAAAAGAACAGCAGCTGAGTCAGGATAGGAATTTACAATTGTTTCAATAGGCAGCTTGTCAGTCCTGCACACATTTAGGCAGATAAACCCCATACCAAACTTGAAAACTTTTATAGATAGGTAGTCCTCAATTTATGACTGCAACTGGGACCAGAATTTCCATTGCTAAGCAAGGCAGTTGTTAAGTGAGTTGTGTCTGATTCAGTTGAATCTAGCTTCCCTCTGCTTGCCTGCAGCCAGCTGTGAAGGTCAGAAATAGAGATCACATGACCCTGGAATGCTATAATTCTCATAGGTACATCCTGGATGCCAAGCGCCCAAATGTTGATCATGTGATCTTGGGGATGCCGTGACGGTCCTAAGTGCAATAACTCATTGTCACTTCCCCCCCCCCCCCAATGCTGTTGTAACTTTGAATGGTCACTGAATGAGTGGTTGCAAGTCAAGGACTGCCTGAATATTGTAATACATTTGGGAGTTGGACTTTTCCCCTTTAGGATTTTAGGAGTGGGATTGAAAGAGCCATGGTGATGCAGTGGTTAGAATGCAGTATTACAGGCTAACTCTGCTCGCTGCTAGGAGTTCGATCCTGACCAGCTCAAAATAGACTCAACCTTCCATCCTTCTGAGGTCAGTAAAATGAGGATCCAGTTTGTTGGGGGGGGGGCAATATGCTGACTCTGTAAACCGCTTGGAGAGGACTATATAGCACTATTCTATAGGCTATATAGACTATTCTAGTCCAACCCCCTGCTCAGCAGGAGACCCTATACATTCAGCAACAATATTTTATCAAGCAGTTGACGTATTAGTGAATATCATGAAGAAATAGGAACCCTGGGAATGTAAAATGGAACTCTGGATATGTTTGGATAATGAAAAACACAGATTCCCATCCAAATACAGATCCAGGAATGAGAAGATAGAAATGGGCTTTCCATAGAAAGGTGTTAGTTCTCTGTGACACTGGATCGCAACCAATTGCTCTTCCACAAAGGGTGTTTTAACAATACCCAGGTTAATGGGCTTCATGTAGGTAGGAGTTCACTGACATAGTTCTACAGGCTCTCCTATAAAGGACTACATCAGGACTGCCTCAGTGGTATCTAAAGGTAAAGGTTCCCCTCTCAAAAAACGTGCTAGTCATTTCTGGGTGGTGCTCATCTCTATTACAAAGGCGAAGAGCCAGCACTGTCCGAAGATGTCTCCCTGGTCATGTGGCCAGCATGACTAAACGCCGAAGGGACACGGAACGCTGTTACCTTCCCACCAAAGGTGGTCCCTATTTTTCTACTTGCATTTTTACATGCTTTTGAACTGCTAGGTTGGCAGAAGCTGGGACAAATAACAGGAGCTCACTCCATTATGTGGTGCTAGGGATTCGAACCGCTGGCCTTTCTGATCAACAAGTTCAGCATCTTAGCCACTGAGCCACTGCCTTCCTTATCAGTGGTACCTGCTGACCTTTAAAAAGCATGAAATCTCCAACATGTTCTCCTTTCTGAGCCTGGACAGTACGTTGCTATTCGAAACGCCCTTTCTGCCTAACCACCAACCACCCCCATGGGTTACACGGCGAGTGTTGCAGATTCAGTGCCAAGGATTTATAACCTAAAGCCAAGGCAATAAATCTGCTTTCAATTGCCTGTTACTCTGGGTCATTTCTTCCCAGCTACACAGAATGTGATACAATATCCCCGGAAGCGAGCTGTGACTGTGCAGAATAGTTTGCTAATCGTATTATCTATGCAGCAGGCACCATGTACTTAATGTAATCATAACACTGGCACAAATTAATCCTTTGAGATTCCCCCCAAGAAAATAGATAAATCCCAGTAACCCCATTTCACAGGTGGGGAAACTATACTGACTTGCCTAAGGGTGAATAGTCTGTCACAACGCTCCTTCGTTCTCTTTCTTCATTACAGTTGTTACTCCTCCCCAGACAGTCCAATACTGAATGGAAAATTGTAGATGAACGTTCCTGCCAGCTAATACAAACTCTCTCATGTTGGTATTTCAAATGTAATTTTACTGCAGACTGTATGGAAGGATGAGTCATTAAACCAGGTCAGCCTCTATCCCCAGTGAATCCCACATACAGACAGAGATGTTTAGGCCTAGTTCTGTTTAATATGAAGAAGGATTTGGGCATTTCAGCTGCACAGGTATTGAACTGGGTGGAGGTTTCTCCCCCTCCCAGTTCATATCTGTTTGTTCTGTTTTCATGGATTTTTCACCCTATGACTGGGAGTGTGCAGGCTTCCTTCTTTTAGAATGGTAAAGTGGAATACAAAAGAGTAACAGAGTTGGAAGGGACCTTGGAAGTCTTGTAGTGTAGTCCAACCCCATGTCTAGGCAGGAAACCCTACACCCCTTCAGACAAATGGTTATCCAACCTCTTCTTAAAAACTTCCAGTGTTGGAGCATTCACAACTTCTGGAGGCAAGTTGTTCCACTGATTAATTGTTCTAACTGTCAGAAAATTTCTCCTTAGGTCTAGGTTGCTTCTCTCCTTGGTTGTTTTCCATCCATTGCTTCTGTCCTGCCCTCAGGTGCTTTGGAGAGTAACTTGACTCCCTCTTCTTTATGGCAGCCCCTGAGATATTGAAATACTGCTATCATGTCACCCCAGTTTTTCTTTTTCATTAAACTAGACACACCCAATTCTCACATACAATTTCCAGCTGCAGATAAAATTGTAGGAAGAAAATATCGTTTTTGTTTTTTAAAAAATGTATTTAAAGAATTTAAAGAAGACAGCCAGTTTGGTTTAGTGGTTAAAGCACCAGGCTAGAAACCAGGAGACTCCGAATATAGCAGTCTTCCAATACCTGAAGGGCTGTCACAGGGAAAAAGACATTGATTTATTCTCCACAGCTCCTAAGGGCAAGACAAGCAGAAATGGGTGGAAGCTCATCAGAGGGAGATTCAACCTGGAAGTAAGGAGGAATTTGCTGTCAGTAAAAATGATTACTCAATGGAACACTTGTCTCCTGGAGTTCTGAGTGCTCTGTTGCTGGATGTTTTCAAGAAAAGATTCGACAATCTTTGTCCAGGATGGTATAAGGACTCCTGCCTTGGGCAGAGAATTGGACTAGAAGACCTCCAAGGTCCCTTCCAGATCTATGATTCTATGAGGTCTAATTTCACCTTAGGTACAAAGCCAGCTGGGTGACCTTGGGCAAATCACTCTCTATCTGCTAGGAAGTAGGCAATGACAAACTACTTCTGAAAATCTTGCCCAGAAAACTGCAGGGCATAATCCACAAAGTTTCCAGGTGTCAAAAACTGATCTGAAGGCAGAAAGAGGAAGGAAGAAGGAAAAAGGGAAAGAAAGGAAGAAAGGAAGAAAAGAAGAAAAGAAGAAAGAAAGAAAGAAAGAAAGAAAGAAAGAAAGAAAGAAAGAAAGAAAGAAAGAAAGAAAGAAAGAAAGAAAGAAAGAAAGAAAGAAAGAAAGAAAGGGAAAAGATTTACACATTCACCAAACTCAACATGTGACTCCAGGCAGCATAAAATAAATAAATAAATAAATAAAACCTGAGGAAAAAGCCATGTTTTTGTAGCCTTTCTGAATCCAGCCAGGTTGGTATTTCAGAGAGGGGCAGATCATTCCAAAGGACTGAATATGCTGCTTTAGTTAGAGGAGGACTCCTAGCTCAAAGGTTTTATCTCACTCTTCCATCTTTTTCTCCTTCATAGGTGAGAAGGAAAAGGATACAACACGTGGTGAGAAAACCCAAGGCAGTTCAAAATAGAATAGGTTGCTGGACAATCTTTTCCCTCCAAGCCCGTTTCAGAAGAATCCCAACATCAAGTGCATCTGATATTATTATTCCCACTTGAAAGAAAGATAAAATGTTCAACAGTGACCCAAATTTGCAACTTGTTGCTTCTCCCTAACTTTTAGAAAAGATTTTGTAAAAAAGAAAATGTTGCAGCTTTGAGGCAGAGATGGGCAAAACTTTCAGTCCTGTGATCTGCATTGGTTGCCCAAACACAACTCAGAGGCTGAAGATCTAAGCATGCCTACATATTTATATCCACCTCTCCCCACTACACACTCACACACAGACTATCTATTTCCTGAACAATGGTGCTGGGTGGAAACCCCATTGTTATGCTGTTTCTCCCCAACATCCCTTCCCCCTCCCGGCCTCCCCCCCTTTTTGCAAACCCCTCTGTTACTCATGGCAGTTGACAACAGATAACCTGAGATCTTGAGCCAGATCACTTCCTCTTTTGACCCAGTGACGCACTTCAAATCAGTGAGTTTTGTGAGTTAGAAGAAGGAAGTCAGTAATCTCCTCTTTGCCTTTCTTGACAAGCAGGCGGCCATCTTATTATGGAGCATTTCTACATCATAGCATTTCCTGATAGCCAACCAATCAATTGGTCATCTGATTCCCAAGGAGAATGCACGTTGAACCTTAAAGGAAACTTCTGAGGGCTAGAGTTGGCCAGCTTTGCTCTAAGAAAAGGAATCCAGATTGATATCTGACTACATCACTATAAAGTTCCTTCAGAACATACTGAGGGTTAATTTGTATTTGGCTGCACAAAGCATGCACACCTTTTGCTAACAAAGTCTTTCTCTATCCAAAATGTAATCACCCCATTCCACCTTTTCCACTTTTGTTCCCTGTAGGTTCTTTCTTTCCTGTTTGTTTTTTAATTATCTAGGGAGGGGGAAGCAAAGGCAAAAAGCTGTGAAAAGTAAAGCATACAAAAATGTACACTAGCAGCAGCAACATGAACTCAAGATCCTAAATGTGAAGACGCAGTGACCTCCAGTTCCCTAATGAGGCCACATCAACGCCACTCTCATTAAGGTATTTTGATTAAGGATTCTTTATTATATATTTTTAATGTAAGATTTGCATTCAGGTTCATGAGTCAAGTGGTTTAGATGACAGAGAAAGAAAAGAGAGGGAAATAAGGATTTGTCAATGCTATGCCTGTTGTGGAAGGGAAGATTTCCCCTGCCTACCTTTTCTTTGGACTGATTTATACTTGATGAAAGGTTTTGCAGGGGAACATCTCCTGATACAACCTCCCAGCCTTGTAGAAATTAGCCTTCTTCTCCACAAATCAAACAATTCATCAAAAAGACTGATGATTTGAGGGGTCCTTGGTGCTCCATGTTTTCTTGGTTGTTTTCTTGCAGACATTTCAGTGCTACTGATGATGTTATATAGTTTGGGTAACGAAATGATTACCCATGCATTTGTATTTCTACAAATAGTCTCCTCTGTTAGACAGATGATATATTGTATCTAGGAGATACAGTGGCAAAACACTTCTGTATAGCTGCTCAGCAAATCACTTATCCATGCCCCTTTCCATGTCATCTCCAGGAATCACAGGGAGCCTAAACATTACTTGTGAAAGATACAGCTAAATGCAGAACTACACATGATAAATCCATTACACAACAAGCTTTGACTCGTCTGTAGCAGTATGGCCATCCTCATCATGCCCCTGTTCTACTTTCAGGAGCCAAGCTTCTCATGTATCTTTCTACACAACAGAGGGAAGATTCTATGATAAAAAGGAAGACATATCCCCATTTGGTCATAATGAAGAGTATTGTGAGTGTTGGTAAGTGAGCTTACAGCACAGGGGCAACATGCTAGGATCCTCCATTCACTCATTTGGCAGCAACTCCTTAGGCCTTCATGGGGTTCACTCCAGATTAATTGCATCTAGGTTGATGAGGGTGCAAATGTGAGTTGACTGGTGAATATGTATGAATAAAACCTGGAGTAGAAGCAGCATTGAAAAGAGGTTTTGCAGACTGCCTATTCAATATGGATAACTGCCTGGTGCTGCCAAAAAAATACAAATTGATTACAGGCATTTCATATATTACACTATTAATATGCATCCTTAAGCATAGAGTATGTACATCAACTGTAGAGTATAATGTATGACTTTGCTGATTTACAGATTCAGTTCTGCACATTTTCCAATATTATTTGAGTAAGTTTAGCAGGCACGGTCTGAAATTCATGCTGCTTTTTGCCCGTGGTTCACTCTTTCGTGGACTATGTCCAATAGCTACTCTTCATGCACAGATTCACCATTCATAGCTCAGCAATATAGTGCATGATTTACATTCAGAAGGTCCCAATTCAATTTTCCAAATAAGGCTGGCAACGATGCCTCTTGGAAATAGATAGCATAAACAATATGAGCTAAGATAGGTCTGTGCTCAGATGCGGTATCTTCTTATGTTCCTATTCAGCTCTTTGGTTCTTATGTTCTGCTGCCAGAAACATTTGACTTTCTTTTAAAATTCTCTTTTCTGTTACATTGACATATATAATTCCCAACCAAGGTGATCAAAGTCACATAATGTGGGTCCCAGGATATTGGATTTTTGGTCCAACCATCTGGTGACACCACTTTGGTGGGTGGGCCAATATAACTTGATGCATTTAGAACATCTTTTTGTAAACACTTCTATTTGAATCCTTGTCTAGCTGCACATAAGTAGAAGCAGGTATCCATTTTTCCATCCAGTTGGGTTCACTGAGATTTTGACTTGTGCTACTTCATCTGACAGTGCGGTCAGAAAAAGGGGAACAATTAAACAAGTCCATCACTATAAAATACCATTGATAAAAACAAAACAAAACATTGCACTGCCAGTCTTTGCTAGATTTATTTGCATATGTTTCTGCTCTTTGGGTTACTTCATTTTCCAAACAGTATCTGGGTTGTACTTCCCAAGCGAAAGCATCAGTGAGAGCTGACTCATAAGGCCTTGATTACATTGGCTCTTATCCAGCATAAGCTTTATAAGTGGTAGTTTCTTCTGCCTTTAAGCACTGTCCATTATGGTTAGTCGATAGTGTCTTTCTGTTATTTCTTTTAACATTTTATGGTGCAGAGAAAGAAGAAGCTACAGCAAAGCAGGCAGGAGACCGGGGGCTATACTGATGAGTTAATATTGGTAATATAAAGAGAAAGATATTTTCAACAATAGACTGCTTAATTCAAGTAACACTTGAGTAACTAACTCTATAGTTCGGGCACTTATCATCTGCAGTGCTCAATATATGAGAATTCGGGATAATAATCATATGTACATCTCTCTGATGTCACTGCTGCAGGTATTCACACATTCATCAAGAATATCTTCAGCTGTGAAGCTAAGATAGGCTCCACATGGGCTCAGATCTACCTAATGCAAGGTCTTGGCTCACGAGAAAGCTGTATGTACGGTGCTTCCCTGTGCAGATGTTCACAATCCACACGCGAGTGCTTGCAACAGATCATCATTAAAATAACATCGACAAGGGGAATGTATCTGGACTTTCATGTTTAGATTATTTTGGATAATGGATGTCTGAATGGGGTTTCTATCTCTTGTTTAAGTGCCAAATGGTAAAAATTGAGTTCATTGTCCACATGGCATATTTGGCAATAATTTGATCTTGCAGATGATTTTAAGACCCATTAAAAACTCTGCATTCTCATTTGCAACTTTCCCTAATATCTGGAATTTCCAAAGAACAAGAATAAAGCAGGAAGAGAGATTAAACAGAAAAGAAAGAGAATGGAATAGTAAAACAAGAAAGAAAAGATGGACACAAGTCCTGTGAAGAGGAAGAAAGATTAAAGTAGGAGTCAATAAAGAAGAATATCTATAGCTCAACATCATACTGAAGAATCTTTAGCACTCTCTGAACTTGGTTATTTCTTGCAGATATTTCATTATCCAAACTAGATAACATTATCAGTGCTCACTGATATAATAAATCTCTATCATCTATCTATCTATCTATCTATCTATCTATCTATCTATCTATCTATCTATCTATCTATCTATCTATCTATAAAATAAATATAAATACTGAAAAATTATTAATGTATAAATGCATTAGATTGCCTTCTATATGTCAAAAATACTGTTTGAATAGGTGCGTGTATTCAAATCTGTATTCAAACATATACAATATTACAATATCTTTTAAATATTACATCATTTAAATATGTTATTTTATTTTAAAAATAAAGAACAGTCCTGCTTTGCTCCAAGAAAATGACAAAATCCTGAATCTGTTCATGTGATTTATGAAGTCCTTCTCATTTGGGGCATGCTTTGTACCCTGCAAGTAGAACAGGAAGAGTTATCCTATATCATGAGAACAATGGCTTCAATTGTGCGATAACCTTGCACTGCGAAGAGAACAGGTGGACTTACTTTCATGAAGAGTCATATAGAACTAGCAAGATCTAAATATATGCATTCTCTCCTCCAGAGAGTCATGTACAACTAGCAAGATCTAAATATATGCATTCGCCCCTCCAGAGAAGCATCAGGCAAAACTGTAGTGTATTCAAATAGAGACTCCTAAGTCGATGTTCCTATTGGTTAATAAACACAACGAGCTATTGGCTAATAATGCGAGCATCTAATTGGTCGCCTAAAGCGGTGGGAAGTTTAAATAGATGCCATTGGTTGCGAGCCGCGAGCAGCCGCTATAAAAGGGGCTGCCGCGGCTCGACTGCAGTTGAAGTTACTTGTTATTATTAAAAGAGCTGAATTCAACTCTGGTCTGCGATTCTCTTTTTGGGCGACAGAACACTGGCAACGAAGGTGGGATTAAAGAGACAAGGACCGTAAGCATGTGGCAACGATAGCCAAAGGACCGATGAGATGGCCGGCAACAATTCGCCACCCGCACCATTCAACCCAGCTGAAGAAGACTGGGAATCATACATCGGCAGGTTCCTGATGTTTTTAGAAAGCAACGAACTGCAAGGAATCACTGACCAGAGGAAGACAAGGCAATACCCACTCCCCCAGGAACACAGATAGATCAACCGGAAAACATTGGAGCCGAGACGGAAAAAGTCAATGGCTAAATGAAAGGGAAGAAACGCACCAAACTATCACAATTGGGATGGCCAGAACAACAAAAACCAAGAAGGTTCAAATCAACGTCCTAATTGAAGGCAAGCCGTGTGAAATGGAAGTAGACTCCGGATCGTACTTATCGATGGTGTCATGGAACACAATAAAAAGTTTGATACCTGACATTAAACGAAGAGAACTTGAAAAGCAAAGCCTGATCATCAAAGACTACCAAGGCAACAAAATACCCGTAGTGGGACTGGGACATTTCACAGTGAACTTTAAAAGGCACACCGAAGTCCTCCCATTAACCATCGTAGACAGAGATCGCCCCAGCCTACTCGGGTTGGAATGGTTTGAACTGCTCAGAATCGAAGTGACAGGAATCAACAACGTTACCATGACCGACTGGGAAAAAAACCTGATGGAAGAATTCCATGACGTATTCGACGGAACCTTAGGCAAGTACCGTGGGACCCCTATATCATTTAGTTTAAACCCGAACATAGCTCCAGTCAGGCTTAAAGCTAGACAGGTACCATTTGCGTTAAGACCCAAAATTGATGAGCAACTAAACAAGCTAATCGCCCAGGGGGTACTAGAGCCAACCGACCATGCCAGATGGGAAACCCCATCTGACCCCCATAAAACCTGATGGGTCCATGAGCATCTGTGGTGACTATAAGGCCACCCTGAACCACGCATTGCAACAGAGCGCATATCCCGTTCCGGTAGTCCAACACCTGTTGCATTCACTAGGAAGAGGAAGAATTTTTGCAAAACTTGACCTTGCGCAGGCATATCAACAGTTACCCGTTGATGCTGAGACAGCTGAGGCACAAACCATTGTAACACATAGAGGAGCATTTAAATGTAATAGATTACAATTCGGTGTAAGCGTGGCCCCTGGCATTTTTCAGAGCCTGATGGAATGCCTCCTACAAGGACTAAAAGGGGTGGTGCCCTATTTCGATGATGTACTAATATCTGCTGAAAACAAAAAACAACTAAAAGATCATTTAAGAGCAGCCCTGACAAAATTTAGAGAAGCAGGACTCAAAGTCAAAAAAGAAAAATGCCAACTTGCCACAAACCGGGTCGAGTTCCTGGGATACCTTATCGATGAAACAGGAATCCACCCTACACACAAAAAAACCACGAGCGATAAAGGAAGCTCCCAGACCCAAAAACAAAACGGACTTGCAAGCCTTTTTGGGACTCATTAATTTTTATCATGTCTTTCTGCCGCAGAAGGCAACAGTAGCAGAACTACTGCATAGACTCCTCGACAAAAAAGCCAACTGGAAATGGGGTCACAAGGAAGAAACAGCGTTCCAAGAAATCAAAGACTTAATCACATCGAAATCAGTTTTGATTCAATACAGCGACACACTACTTCTAACTGTCACCTGCGATGCTTCCCCCTTCGGAATAGGCGCAATACTTAGCCACACATTACCAGATGGCAGAGAAGCACCGATCGCTTTTTATTCCAAGACGTTGTCAAAAACCGAAAGAAACCACAGTCAATTGGACAGGGAAGCCTTGGCAGTCATCTCGGGTGTGAAACGTTTCCACGAATATTTATACGGTAGGACATTTTCTTTAATTACCGACCACAAGCCGTTATTAGGAATCTTAGCCGGAGACAGGGCAACCCACAACATCCTATCCCCAAGAATGACTAGATGGTCAGAATTTCTAGCAGCTTACAATTACAAACTCATTTATCGCCCGGGGAAAGCCATATCCCACGCAGACGCTCTAAGCCGCTCACCACTACCGGATCACGATGACGATCCAGCTCCCACCACAGAGACATTACAAATTGAAACGATTCCAAATTGGCCAATCACCGCATCGGACATCGCAAGAGAGATGGCTAAAGACGCACTAATGGGCTGAATATTAAATTGGGTGGGACGGGGCTGGCCGGAAAACATAAAAACTGAGACCTTTAAACCATTTAAAAACCAGCAAACTGAGTTATCTCTGGAAAAAGGCTGCATTTTGTGGGGAGACCGGGTGGTTGTACCTCAAAAATTACAAAAAAACATGTTAAACATGCTACACGAAGGACACCCTGGCGTGGTAAAGATGAAGTCCCAGGCCAGAAGCTATGTCTGGTGGCCAGGAATAGATAAAGACATTGAAACCTGGGTTAAAACATGTCACAAATGCCAATCTTCCAGACCCACACCCCCTTCAGCACCGGTCCTTGAATGGGAGACACCCAGAGGCCCCTGGTCAAGAGTCCATATGGATTTCGCCGGCCCCACAAAAGGTCACACCTACCTGATCATCGTAGATGCCTATTCCAACTGGTTGGAAGTTATCGTCATGAACTCTACAACAACAGAAGCCGTCACCAAACAACTTAAAAAACTTTTCGCCACTCACGGTCTACCAGATGTAGTAGTATCGGACAATGGGCCGCAGTTTACAGCATTGGCTTTGGAACAATTTTTAGCAGAACATGGAATACGACACGCCTTAACAGCACCAGCTCATCCGGCGGCGAACGGTAGAGTGGAACGCATGGTTCGTTTCACGAAAGAAGCATTAGAAAAGCTTGACAGAAATGACATGCAAGAAAAACTCAACACCATGTTCACCCTCTAACATATAACACCATGCACGGCTACGAACAAAAGCCCAGCTGAACTTTTGATGGGGAGAAAGCTGCGTTCTTACTTGGATAGACTGCACCCCACTTACAACCCAGAAAAGCCACCAGACTCTTCCAGTAAGTACCGCTCCTTCTTACCAGGTGACTTAGCTTATGCAAAGAACCTCACCGGAGAACCATTGTGATTACCGGCAACAATTACACAAATTACCGGCCCTCGTTCCTACCGATTAGAAACCGCTGATGGCAGAGAATGGAAATGACACATTGATCAAATACGGTCACGATACATCGAACAAGACACTGATGTTCCCCAAAGTGCAGAACAGACAATTTCCCAAACACCCCCAGAGAGTAATAAAAAATCCGGAGGGGGCGGGGAACAAGTTATAAATAAAGAAAATGAAAATCATCCGGTCACAAAAAACCAACTGGAAACAGACATACCAGAAAGAAATAAAAATCACTTACCATTAGAAGTTTTCAAGAGAAGAGAAGAACCAAAGGAACCACAGGAGAGAGGCAGCCAGGCCGACTCAACCTGCCTGTGCAAGCTGGGAGGAGACCACACCGTCAGTCCAACCAACCCAGGGCAAAAGGAGACACCCGTCCACCCAACAAGGCATGGCGAGAGTGGCACAGTTGAGGAACCCTTCCAGGATATTCCAGGGAGACGAGTGGGATGGACAGCAGGCCTGTCCGAACCGGTGGAGACCAGCACAGGGACTGAACTGCGCAGGTCAACCAGGATGCATAGGAGCCCCGCCTACCTGTGCGACTACGTAACTTTGGAATGAACCAAGAGGGGAGGAGTGTAGTGTATTCAAAAAGAGACTCCTAAGTCGATGTTCCTATTGGTTAATAAACACAACGAGCTATTAGCGAATAACGCGAGCATCTAATTGGTCGCCTAAAGCGGCGGGAAGTTTAAACAGATGCCATTGATTGCGAGCCGTGAGCAGCCGCTATAAAAGGGGCTGCCGCAGCTCGACTGCAGTTGAAGCTACTTGTTATTATTAAAAGAGCTGAATTCAACTCCGGTCTGCGAGTCTCTTTTTTGGCGACAGAACAAAAGCCACAAAATCTAGTATGGGTGGCTTAATTTCTCCTTCTGGACTGGGCCTCCCATATACTTTTCCTCAAGCTTTCCAAGTTTTTCCCCAGCCAATAACTGGGCGATTTCCTCTCTCATAACACCGCCAATCTCATTCTCTCCCTGTTGGTCAAGCTGCCAATTGATACTCTGGAAGTCTTTGCATCTCACCAGCTGTTCCTTCCCAGGGTTAGTTGCAAAGGGTTGAATTCCAGGAAGGCAAAGCACTGCAGGCAGAAACATTCTGAAAGAAAGACTTTCTCCCATTATCCCTCATTATTCAAAAGTAATCTTTCTGCCTCCAGCAGGAACCATTTCTCTGGTTCCCAATACCTTTCTTGTCTTTTTTCCTTGTCTCCTTCACTATAGGTAGTCCTTGACTTACAACTGTTTGTTTAGTGACCGTTCGAAGTTACCACTGCACTGAAAAAAAGTGACTTATCCAGTGGTGGGATTCAATTTTTTTTACTACTGGTTCTATGGGCGTGGCTTGGTGGGCATGATGTGTCTTGATGGGCGTGGCTTGGTGGGCATGGCAGGAGAAGGATACTGCAAAATATCCATTCCCACCCCACTCCAGGGGAAGGTTACTGTTAAATCCCTGTTCCTTCCCCACCCCACTAACCTGCTTTTCAGCTCCGTTCTCCTGTGCAGGGCAACAAAAGAAAACCCAGCCAATCAGCTGGGACTGGGGAGGCAGAGAATAGATGAGGACAGGGCCAGTCAGAGGTGGTATTTGCCAGTTCTCCGAACTACTCAAAATTCCTGCTACCGGTTCTCCAGAACTTCTCAGAACCTGCTGAATACCACTTCTGCTTATGACTGCTTTTCACACTTACGGCCATTGCAGGAATCTCCATAGTCATGTGATCAAAATTCATATTTATGATGGTTGCAGTGTCCTGGAGACATGTGATCCCCTTGACTTTCTGTCAAGCAAAGTCAATGGGGAAACCCAATTCACTTAACAACCATGTTACTAATTTAAGAACTGCAGTGATTCATTTAACAAATGTGGCGGGAAAAGTCATAAAATGGGACAAAATCTGCTTAACAAATTTCTCCCTTAGCAACCTAAATTGTGGCCATAAATTGAGGACTACCTGTATTCCTTCCTTGGGTTTTGAGATATTTTCTGAGTCAACTCTGCTTCTTTCCGAACTAGTTTCACCCCTCCATTCACAACCTAACCTTCAGAGGCCAATCAACTTATAAATCTAGATGCCCAAACCTCTAATCACCATCACAATCTACTTATGTTTTGCACCTTCATCACACTTTAATCTTTGCTTCCTTGCATCGATTTCCCAGACCTACTTTCACAAACCTTTTTCCTAGTCCATAATGAATCCGGGTGCAGACTGTTATTCTTAAATTCGGCTGAGCCCAGCCTACAATGTTTAAATTCCTGCTTCCAAAGCACATCTCCAGACTTTGCTAAATCCGGATTTGACAGAGAGCCTCGCTCTGTTTCTCAGCCCCATCATAAGCTGTAAAGACTTAGTAAGTGGCAGCAGTAGCTCTGCCTCCATATAATTTACTGCAAGGCTATAGTCCATCAGGGGCAGAAAATCATCTTTATCTGTTTAGCAACACGTTCATTAAATAAACACCTTCCTGGCAGCAAGCAATTTCCTCAAGTGTTTCTATGAAAAATGCCTTCAACCAGATTATGATGGGACATTTTTCACTGGCAGCATCCAGGGGGAAAGACAGAGCTGGAACAGAAACTCGTTCATCTAGCTTAGCTGAAATGCAATTTTAAATGCTTGGTATATCACAGGCTCTCATTGGAGAGACAGCCTGGGTCAGCAGGCCCCAAATCTGATTTACCTTGTTTACTATTTCGTCTGCTCTCATAGTAGGAACGGGATGGGTGGTTTGTTCTCTCTGCCATTCTTCCCCTGCCAAGGGCTTAGAAATCACTAGACATAGTCAGTTCAGTTTTCAAACCTGGTTAGACTTTCCAAGCTTTGGTTAAGTTTCTCTTGTTTATCAGCTGCTGCTGGAAACCTAAAGAAAGCTGCCTGATACCATCTTGGTCCATACAATTGAATACTGGCCAGAACAGGCCCTTCTCCAGCTTTTCAGTTTTGTCCTTGATATATTAGTTGAAAATGCCAGGAATTGTATTTGGGATCTTTCATGTGAAATGTTCATCAGTCTGTCTGTCTGTCTATCATCTATCCAATCCACCTGTCAGAAAAGAAATAGTAAGTCAAATAAATTAAAGGCATGACCTAAGAAAAAGAAATATAATTAAATTAACTTTCCACCACCTCCATTCACTGTACTTGTGTACTTCCAAACCATCCTTTGCTTCTACTATAACTGCTCATCATTTCAGAAATTCATATTTCTTCCTTAAATTTGTCACAACTTCCCTTTTAAGGAACCCAACAATTCCACCGATCATGATTTGTAAGTTTCCTCCTTCCAAATGTCTATGGAGATTCTTGGTCATGGTTGTCCCAGAGCTGCTTTTTCAAGAAGCAACTGGACTTTCTGGTTTTTCCTTGAAGATGTTTTGCTTCTCATCCAAGAAGCTTCTTCAGTTCTGACTGAATGGTGGAGAATGGAAGGATTTATATTCCTTGCAGCCATCTGGCTGTTAGCACTCTTTCTGAGTTGCAAAGAATGTAAATCCTTCCATTCCCCACCATCCAGTCAAACCTGAAGAAGCTTGCCTTGGATGAGAAGCGAAATATCTTCAAAGAAAAACAAGGAGGTGCAGTTGGCTCTTGAAAAAGCACCTTTGGGATTTCCTCCTTCCCTTTTCATGTCTTCAGAAAACATTCATACCCTTACAGCATACTACTCAACCATATTTTTACCAGTATCTGCTCATCTTATATTTCCCCTGTTTTCATATCTTTCGTAAGTCTGCTGTCATCATACACAAATTGATTTACCCATTTTGGTTTATCACCATTTTGTATCCCTTGCAATTATTCATTCTACTTTTCTTGTCAAACACCATTTGTTTGTTCTGTGTTCATGTTAATGTTCAGATGATGTTGCATTACAAAATATGTTTAACAGTCACTGCAAATTGTTCTCAGCCAACAGTACGTCATCAGTGGCATTCAGCTCTCCCAACCAATGCATCTCTAATATCACCACAATCATTAATTTTATATGCATCCATAAATAAACAACCAAGGGAATACACATATCCTTGTCTTACTCCCAGCTCAATACTGAGCCATTTATTAAGCATTCCATTGATTTTCATGCATCTTTTACTTCCTTCATGTATCTCTGTCATCACATTCAATCACTTTCATATTTGTACAATAATTCCAGCCTGTAAGATTTATCATGTTTTCTCTAAATTAACAACTGTACAATAAACCCCAGTTATACACTTCTCAGTCACCTGCTTTGATGATTGGCATAAAGCCACACTGCATTTCACAGATATTACTCATGGTCCTCTCTTGTACTTTTTCAGAATTTTTTAAAATTCTGCAAAGTATCTTTCCAGGCACACTTAACAAAGCAATTCCCTTGTAGTTTTTACATTCACTTATCCTCCCTATTTTCTCTCTAGAAAGCATTCTTCCAATTATCATGCACAGGGTTAGTCTTCACATACATATTGGACAGGTTTCATAGTCATTTTATAAATAAGCCATATCCATAAGGAAGCCAAGATTTCTTTGGTTACACCATCTAAACCTGCAAACCTACAATTTTCCAATATTCTCACTTCGTATTTATGGCTTCCTTTTCATCATTTTTTTTCTTAGACTACTATACTTTCTACCATTTGTTTCTGTTTGACACTTTGACATATTCATACATACCTTTAAAAAAACTTTTTTCAGCTTTCTCTCACTTGGGAAATATGTCACCTATGTCTGTTATATCAATGTATATTGTTGCTCTCTTACAAGTGGGCAGCCTAAAGGTAAAAGTAAAAGTTCCCCTAGACACACTAGAGTCACTAGAGACATACATGCTAGTCATTTCCAGCTCTAGGGGGCGGTGCTCATTTCTTACAAAGCTGAAGAGCCAGCGCTGTCCAAAGACAACTATGTGGTCATGTGGCTGGCATGACTAAACGCCGAAGGCACATGGAACACTGTTACCTTCCCACCAAAGTGGTTCCCATTTTTCTACTTGCAGTTTTACATGCTTTCGAACTGCTAGGTTGGCAGAAGCTGGGACAAGTAATGGGAGCTCACTCCGTTACGTGGTGCTAGGGATTTGAACCGCCGAACTGCCAACCTTTCTGATTGACAAGCTCCACGTCTTAGCCACTGAGCATGATAACAGAATAACAGAGTTGGAAGGGACCCTGGTCCCTAGTCCAACCTCCTGCTCAGGCAGGAAACCCTATACCATTTCAGACAAATGGTTATCCAATCTCCTCTTAAAATCTTCCAGTGTTGGAGCATTCACAACTTCTGGAGGCAAGTTGTTCCACTGATTAATTGTTCTAACTGTCAGGTAATTTCTCCTTAGTTCCAGATTGCTTCTCTCCTTGATTAGTTTCCATCCATTGCTTCTTGTCCTGCCTTCAGGGGTTTTGGAGAATAGGGTGACACCTCCACTCTTCTTTATGGCAATCCTTTAGAGAAAAATAAAAAAATAATGGTGAGTGAAGATAAACCCAGCTCCAATCGTAAAGAAAAAACTCCTTGCACTGATAGGTTCACTCAACTTCCAAACTGAAAGGAACAACCATGTTTTTTTAAGGGCGTCTGAAATGCTAGTTGGGTTGGGATGGTCTATGATCTTTATGGCTCATCCCTAACCATTTCATTACTTTAATCTTTAATTACAACTACTTTGCCAGAGGTTCCTTGTTTAGCTCCCTTCATCCACTTCCAAGAATGTTTTTATTTCTGCATTTTCTCTCCCTTCTTGTTTAATCTTAAGTACTTATTTTCTTGGATTACATTTTTGCAACTATCTTTTTCTCTGGACTTCAACTCCCAGAATTCCTCCTCCAGTCATATTAGCTCAGGAATTCTGGGAGTTGAAGTCCACAAGTCTTAAACTTGCCAAGTTTGAAGACCCTTATATATACAATATCATTTTTGCAGGAATTCTTTCTCTTATGTGTATTTTATCTTTATTCATGCCCTTGTTTACTTTTGATGCTTTATATCCTTTTTAGCATAACTACATTACCATAGCCTTTCATTATTATAATTCCACATTTCTGTATGTACTCAGTTCCAAGTGGTTTCAAAGTCCCTTTTCATATCCATATTCTACCAATTGTATTGGAAGATTAGTCTTCCACATCATACGTATAAGTGCCAGCTCACTTCAAGAAACAAACCAACTAATGTATAGTTTGGCTGCAATTATAACTAAATATCTGCAAAATCAGAAAAGAAGAAATCCTGCCATCATACCTTTAACACTTTCAAACTACAACATCTACCTATCCCAGTACTCTGGAAAGGACTTTATAGGTGGATACCAAGTGCAAAATCCAGTCTAAAATTCTATTTGACTGTGTGGCCAACCATAATAATATTCCTGTTTTAAAAAAGAGTTACTCTCCAGTCACCTGAATGCTTGTAACTGCCTTCAAAGTTCATTGCATAGAAACATTGGGCTAGTTTTCTGACTGTGCCATAGGACACTGAGGATTTTCATACATTTCAGTTTAACTCTTCCTTGGATGTTTGAATATTCTGGTTCTTGTGGACATATGTAGAATGTTATGTGGATCTACCAAAAATATTCTTTAAAAAAATAACTTTATTAAGTTTCAAAAAGAGATAAAATACAAAATAATAACAATAAGAAAAATAGATTGGAAGAGAAGTGATCAAGGGAAAAGGAAAGTTAAAAGTGACCAACATATATGGAATAATATACTGTTTATTATATATATGGAAAAATGAAATACCAAAAACCTGACTTCTGACTTTCTTCAATACAGATACAAACATATAATAAACCAATCTCTTGTATAAAACAAAAATACAAAAACCTAATATAAAAAAATCTGAATTGAAACAAATGAAACAATCAAATTAACACCACAGTTATATATTGAAATACGGTAACCTCTTCTAAGCTTAAAGCTAAACATATACAAATATAAGGTATGCATATCTAATAATAATAAAAGTACACAATATTTCTATATCATGTTAGGTCTAAAAGTGGTCATCAAGGAGAAACAAAGCTAAATACGTTTTTGCTTTCATCAAAGTAGTCAGTTTTGCCATTTCTGTGAGTTCCATTAATTTTACAATCCATTCTTCAGTAGTGGGAATTTGTGTATCTTTTCACCTCTAGGCATACAAAAGTCTCATTGTTATTGTCATATATAGAAACAAAATACTATGTTTTCGTTCAATCTTCTTTTCTATAATACCTAAAAGAAAAGCTTTTGATTTTAATTGTGCATCCATTTTTAGTCCTTCTGAATTAAACAGCATGCCTGGTCCCAATATTTCTTGGCATTCTTACATGTCCACCAAAGATGATAAAAAGTACCTTCATATTAATTTCATTTTCAACACTTGTTTTATATTCCCTTATACATCTTTGACAATTTCTCAGGAGTTAAATATTAATGATATATCTTTTTATTAAAAAAATTCTTTCAAATTCAGTAAAAATTTCAATCCATTAATCCACATATTTCTCCATTGATCAAGCATAATACTGTATCCAAAGGTTTTTGTTTTTTGTTTTTGCTTATCATACAGTCTTCAACATATTCATCCTCTTGGTTCATTTTCAACAACAGTTTATATACCTTGGCAATAATATGTTCATCATTAGTACATAAATTCCTTTCAAAGTGTTTTCTTTAATGTACAAAAGCAAAATTATTTTTATCCAATTTAAATCTTTCTATCAGTTGTGCATAGGCGTACCATTGGCAAATAAGTTTTTTTTTCAACTTTAGTTTTTAATCTAAGTTCTCTTTCAGTAAAGGTCAATAAATCAACATAGGTCAACCAAGTTTGTGTAACTGTCATTTCTTTTCTAAAAAAGGCTTCCTGGGATGACAGCCATAAAAGGATTTTAGGAGACAATCTTTCTTTATGTCTGTTCCAAACTCTCAATATGGCACATCCAACAAAATGATTTTTAAAATCTATATTAACTTTAACTTTGTCATTCCATAGAGAGCTGCCAAAACATGCCTTAATTCATACATATTTCTCTCAAAAGTTACTGGTTCCATGTATGATTTTTTTTTTCTAATATTGATTACAATTTATTTATGGAAAGCATGTAGTTTCTTAAAGCACTTTATAAATAATAAATGTTATTATGTTTATCCATTTTTTCCAGATTAGTCTCCATATTAAAAAAGTAATGTACAAATTAAAATGCAACAGAATTAACTATGATATCAAAAAACAAGGAACAGGGAGAACTTTTTACATGGAATACATGGTACAAATGGTTAAATGAAAAGGAAATAAAGATGTATAGTGAAAATGATTAAAGAAATAATAGTTTCTTGAAGCACTTTATAAATAATAAATGTTATTATGTTTATCCATTTTTTCCAGATCAGTCTCCATATTAAAAAAGTCATGCACAAATTAAAATGCAACAGAATTAACTATGATATCAAAAAACAAGGAACAGGGAGAACTTTTTACATGGAATACATGGTACAAATGGTTAAATGAAAAGGAAATAAAGATGTATAGTGAAAATGATTAAAGAAATATTATGGAACAACAGAAATAAGGATAAATGTATAGCTATGTATATATGTATGGTACAGATATATAGGTGTAGTAGTGTAGTAACATAGAAAAACAAACAATGTATCACGACATATTAATAACTTAGATAAGTATGAAATTAGGAATTAGATTTAAGATATCTTTGTAGTAAATGATTTCAATTTACACTAATAGAGATGTACACTGTTATGAAAACACTGTAAAATGTGAGAATGTGATTCTCTTTTTAAAATATTTTTTTTCTTGAATAAAAACTTTAAAAAAAATAAAAATAAAATGCAACAGAATGAGTTGCATAAAAAATCTGGAGGATTAAACAAACAAATAACACAGCTAAAGAATAGTTAGCAACAGTTGCGTTTTTACTACAAGTCCCTTAAAGCTTTTTTTTTTGTTTAAACAAAAAGAAAGTTCATTTTTGCAAAAGTTTCCTGCACTTTTTCTTATAATTGGAAATTGTTGTTTTCTGTTTAAATGATTAGTCCAAACTTTTGATATCTTTACCAACTTTCAGGATCTCAGATATTTTATCCAGCAGCTCTTAAAGATTCTACTCTATTTAGAATTGGGTCCTGGGATCTACTCTTTCTTTTCAAAAGTTCAGAACATCCCATAAATCTGTACAAAGTTGCCCAGTTTTCCAGAAAAGGTTTATCTTTCTAGCTGTATAAAATGTTTTAAAAGTTCAAGTGATATTGGGAGCTTTACAGCATCTGTAAGGTCAGTAAAACTATTTATATACTTGATAATATTCACGTTACCCCAATCAAAGAATTCCAGGCAACTTACAGTTAAAGGTAAAAGTTCCCCTCGCACATATCTGCTAGTCGTTTCTGGCTCTAGGGGTCAGTGCTCATCTCCGTTACAAATCTAAAGAGCCAGTGCTATCTGTTAGGAATTGATGGTCACCTAACAGTTGGGTTGGAAATATATAAACCAGGATAGACATTTAATACTGTCTCTTTAAGGGAATGCTAAAATTATAATTGGGTGTGGTTCCTCAAACGGCCATAAGATGGAGCCAGAAACCTGGGTTGTTCTGTTCTGTTGTTGTTAGTTGCTAGTTGCTAGATGTTCTGATAGTTGATGTTCTTTGGTTCCTGCATTTCCCTATTGACTGTTGCTGATCGTTGTTATTCTTGGATTTGATGTGAGTCTGATTACTGAACTGTTTTTGATACTGGACTTTGTTATTTGGATTATCCCTGGACTGAATACTGACTGCTTTAACCGTGTATGACTTGGACTGCTTGTTGGACTTTGCTTAACCATTTACTGGAAGTAAAAATCTACATTTTACTATACAGTGTATCTGTGTGCTGGTTGTGTGTTATTCCTCACCACTCTCACTATGTCTCCCTGTGTGCAATCATTCTCCTACTGGGGAATTACCTCAACACTATCCGAAGACGTCTATGTGGTCATGTGGCTGGCATGATTAAATGCTGAATGGAATGCTGTTACCTTCCCACCAAAGTGGTCCCCATTTTTCTACTTGCATTTTTTACATGCTTTTGAACTAGGTTGGCAGAAGCTGGGACAAGTAACCTAACAACTCTAACCCCCAAATGCCTCCAAAATATAAAAACAAATGAACCACCACCAATTAACCCAGGTACGATGCTGAAGTTCTGTTTCTTAGGGCTGGAATAGCCATTAAGAAGACCTGTGGTGGATTTCCTATTCCTGTAAGTTTACATGGGGAGGACAATCTTCAGCACATTTTCTTGACTTAAGATAAGGAATGGCCAGACTTTACACAAAGATGATTCTGCAGGTGACACAGATGTCAGATGAAGCACCTTGAATTGCCAGTATAAGTTCCAGAATAGAGCATTAGCCTTATGGAACAGCTCTTTTACCTGTCATCCATTTGCATTTGTGGGCAACTGCATTTTGAAGAGATATAGTTTCTGAGTCATGTTAAGGACAGCTTCATGTAGAACAAGTTCTCCCACCCCCAACCCTTTCTTTCCATCCTTGTTATAGAACAGGGCTTGGCAACCTTAAATTCTCAAAGAGCCACAAAAGGTCCTAACCAGAAGCCCCCTGTTCAATTCTGGAGCTGACAGGAAGTCTGGTTTCCCCACCATAGAGTCTCCTCCTAATGTGGCGTCCTTTTTCCTCTGCCGACTGGAAGTCAGGTTTCCCCACCATAGAGTCTCTTCCCTAGCGCAGCATTCTTTTTTCTCGACCTGTCCTAAGCAAAAACCCTATCAATTGTAGAGCCAACCAGTGACAGGGAGCCACAGCAGAAGGATGAAAGAACCACGTGTGGCTCCAGAGCCACGGGTTGCTGACCCCTGGTATAGAAGGAAAGTATACATGGTCACCTTTCAGATTTGAAGAAGACATGCTGTTGTGCAATTCATTTGTGGACATAGAGGTAGCTCTGGAATCCCAATCTGGATGTGCAGAGTCTAGCACAATGGGGGGCACTGAAAGTTCATTGTTGTCGTAACTGTGGGTGTTATTCTGTGATGCTGCTTATGGTTTTGTATCATTTTTTAGTGGCAGATCAAGCCTGCGGAGGCTTCACAACACAGGGATTGCCAGCAGTTACAGCTTTGAATTCCCTTGGCTGGATGTCATAGTAGAGTTTCTTTCACAGCATTTTTGTAGTGGTTGCATGGCCAATCCTGAGTCTTTTCCCAGACTCCAATAAATTATAGAGCAACTGGCGAAGCATATTGTGGTCATATTTTCTGATGACATGTCCCACCTACTTCATTTAAGTTCTGATTCTGGGACTCAATACTGGTTGACTCTATAAGTTCCAAGACCTCCACCCTGGTGACTCAGTCCTGTCAATGAATGCCAAGGATGGAGCAGAGAGTGCACATTTCTCCAGTTGTTTGATGTGTCTTCAATGCAAAATTCAGATCAGGAGATTCCCACACTTACCAGTTTTTAACTATTACTTACTGCTGTCATTTGATTTACTGGCCCATAAATATATATATTTATCCTAATTACACTTAAGACTTTTGTTCTCCTATGTTACTATATAGAAATGTTTAAATTTACTAAGCAATATAAAGCTGTAGCATAAATCATTTCACCATATTCTGTACATTATAAAGGACTGAAAACTTTGCCCTTGATTTTACTGCCAAAATCACATGCCAATCTCAGATTCATATAGATGTACGTTTTTAGATACCATTTGATGCAAGAAGTGGTCTCTCGAGTTTACACTCGCAGGTAATTGTTACAGTATCACAACGTGTCTTCCTTACTTTCAGATAGAGCAGGAGTATCAAACTGGCATCCCGTGGACCATATGCATCACGTACAGGCCATGCCCACCCAGCTCCATGAATGGGAAAAAATGTCGTGAAACATTGCGTGACAGCAACGTGACATGGAAAGTTTGACACCCATGACATAAAGTATAAGAATGGAGTGATAGAAAAAGGGCAATGTGTTCTGGGCAAAAATCATATGGTTATATATTAATTTTATATTGTAGACTGTGGAACCGATAAAAAGATCCATGAGCCTGAGATAAACAGGGTCCCAGATATAGACAACCCAACCTCAACTGAGAGCTTCCCAAGAGAATAACCAGTCTAGGAGCCCTATCGGGTCAAAGCCACTTCTATGATACCTTTTCCTCTGGACCAATCATACTACTGGAGCTAAACATGACAACATTCCCCTTCATCAGAGTTCCAAAGCAGATCTATAATGTTAATCAGAAGAACCTTGGTATTCTGTAGGAGTGTGAGCCTGGAAGCAGGCTTTAGAAAAAAACAAAAACACCCTTGCTTTCAACTGCTTTCATTCTGCTTTGAGGTTAATAGAAGGCTAATTTGAAAGCATTTGGTTAATGAGAAAGCTAAAAATACACCTCCCTGTTCAGACCTTCCCTCTTGGTGCCTGTCATGGCAGCAACAGCTGCAAAGCATTTTTAAGAGGATGCATCATAATGCTTTTGGAAGAATAAGTGTTATAAATCACATGGGGGTAGTGGGGGGCAAAGCATCTGTTCCCCCATCAGTTCTAATAGTTCTCACAAGCTGGAAATGCAAAGGGCCCATTAGTGATTTAACTGTTACTGTTACTGCTAGAAAGCAATAGAGGGCTATGTACACAAATAGAAAAAGAGCACGATAAGATTCCTCCTCCAGCTTCAAGCTCAAATCCCAGTGGTGTGATTCCATTTTTTTTTTACTACCAATTCTGTGGCCATGGCTTGGTGGGCGTGGCAGGGGAAGGATACTGTAAAATCTCCAGTCAGAGGTGGGATTTGCCGGTTCTCCGAACTACTCAACATTTCTGCTACCAGTTCTCCAGAACTGCTCAGAACCTGCTGAATACCACCTCTGAATCCAGATATGCAGAACATAAAGTGAACCTCTCCTTCTGCATCTGCACCATAGGCTCTTCGCTGTTTCAGATTTGAAAGTATAGATAGGGCTTCAGAGCATGCAGGGTTTTCACATAGCACAACGGTAACTTAAACTGAAGGTATATTTTACCAAGATCAGGCTACAGCTGCAGAGGGTAGTCAGACAATTCTGAGAATAGAGTCAGCTGTTTTAAAAAGTTGCAGGCAGGTTCGACCTGGGCATTCCACTTGCTCTGAAGCACCTTTTTTTTTTGTACCTTCAAATCTAAAACCTTACCCATTTTACTGGTTTCATTCTCAGAGTAATGGTTTGGTCTTTTGGATGGGACTGTAAAGCACTGTGTGGTGACTTGGCTCTGCATCTATTGCAGCTCCTTGACTTTTACTCTGAGATTTATGGGAACAGCAGAGGCATGCTATTATGTTTAGTCCCTCATTCTGCAAGCTCAGTTTCTTTCTCTAGTCCCTTGTCTCTCTAAATTGGACTTTGTGGCGACCTGCTGCTAAAGTGAAGTTTACGCTCAGTAATCAAGATTAGCGAGCAATTTTACTTTAAGACAGAAGTTAAGAGATTGTGGCCTCTTTCTTATGCAGGCTTTTAAAAAAATGCATATTTCCAGGCTAAAGTTATTAAGCTTCAGATAAAAGATTTGGAGTCACACAAGACAAAACTACCAAGACTGAATGAATCTTCAGATAGGTGATTTGATGAAAGGAGGCCCAATCAATTTACTTCTTTCAATACACCTTTTAGCAGAGTGATGTGATGAAAAGAGTACCTTGAATCCCTTTGGAGACAGCAACGTCTCAGATATTGTTACAGATTGTATTCATTTGTTTGTCCAATTTATATGGCTGTCCTTCTCATAAATATGTAACTCTAAGTGGCTTACAGCAAAGATAAATCAATAATACTTAAAATAAACATAATCAAAAACATTAAAAACTTATAAAAACAAGAAGTAATGGGCAGAGCCACCTCACTACTTTGTCAGCTCCAACAAAGTTGGAGAATATGATTAGGTTTCTGATATTGGCAGGAATATCTAAGTTATTGAGTTTTATCACCTCTGCAATCCCTACCTATTAAAGAACCTGGAGCAATATTGCTGTATTGTTTACACCTCATATCTTTAGGCAGATTCACTGGAAGGGAGAGGAAGACATATTCAGTTTTGTGGATTATCTAAGTGTATCTGAACTAAATACTTGCTGTTAGTGTAATATATTAACTCTATGTTAATCAGAATGTTTCCTTATATCATAATAAATTATATAGGCAATTTGCTGGACAGTTGAAGATTGTAATGCTTTCCATTTGCCATTGCTATGATTTTTCTTTTAAAAGAGTAAAGTGGAAATATTTCAAAACCTTTGCTATGAAACCCATGAAATATCTGGTCAATACATTGCTAGGTTAATATCCTTTAAAGAATATATTCCTTATATCCCATTCCTGGTGGAAAAAAGCTATAGCTGAATTTTGTTTTGGATCTTGAATCAGTTTGAATCTAATCTTATGGCCTTGAATCTTGAAAAATGTATTTGAGTCATGCCATTTTCAGTCTCAGATACAAATCAGATTTTGGCTAATGCACACAATCGAATAACCTACCATTCCTAACTAAGATCAGCTCTTGATTTCTCCCCATCATGGTCTACCATGAACAAACAAAGATTCTACCATAGAGCATCCTTAGTTCACCAAAGGACATCTTCATCTTGGCTACTCACTTCTCAAGGTGATAAAAGTCTTAAATTAGAATCAGTAGCTATAGTATAAAGAATACTTTTTTTCTGGATCATATTGACCCCTTAACTTGAATTGTCTTGACTGAAGGTTTTATATTTTTCATGCTTTCCAACATGGAGGCAACTTGCCTAGGTTTCTCAAGGCGTGCTCATCTTTTATGCTCCCAAATATACAAAAACCCTGTATCCCTTGCCACCCATTAAATAAAATATTACCCTGATAGTGGATAGTAATAATATTACCCTGATAGTAGTTTCAGCTACTGCCCACTTTGGAGGAAGTCCCTACTGGATTGCCAAAACCATTCATAAAATATGATTTCACTGCCAGCCTACCTTCCCACACTTCCAAGCCTGATAGAACAAGAGATTCATAACTCATTATAGATGGCTGAACTCTATCAGAAGAATAATCTGAGACTGTCATTTTCACTCAGTTTCCATCCATTCTTGAGTTCTTGAAAGAAAAAAAAAGAGCAATTGGTTTACCATTTACTTTTTATATCAGGTGTTCCCTCCATACCACATGTTTGCAGGAACATGTCATAAATATGCCTTTCCTAATTCTATCTCTTCTCATATCTAGCTTCTGTCTTCGGCATATGCATATCATTTCTAATTTACATCCATCAAGGGAATATCCTGTTTTATGACATAAAACTTTATAATGTGAAGCTAATGGTCTGTGGACAGTAATACTGCTCCACTGGAAATGCAGTGAGGTACTTTGACTATTCGGAGATGCTGTGTGACATACTTTGATATCGACACCTGCTACCATTTGGGGCCAGGTAAACAAAATAGCCATATTTTAATTTATCAGCCAAACTGGCTTCTTCATACCTATTTTGTATTTCATGTGAAAGGAGTGGTAGGAGTTCACATTAATGTTAATCCTAGAATCTTTGCAGAGGGCATGAAAGAAAACAATCTTGTCCTTTTCCAAAATGGGTAATCAACTTCTGGAATATCATTTATATGCAAGAGCATTATTCTTTTCCAGCACTCAAAACCTTGACTAAAACAGTGGGTTGCGGGGTGAGGAAATCTTGTTTGAAATGTTATTATCTTGTTTTCCTATCTACATATGCTAAACAATTGAACAACTGATGTAGCATCCACAAAGCTATCTGTCACATAAAAGACAACTCAAGGAATGGTTAACTGGAAACAAATCTTCTCCAGCCCACACAGGACTGGGCCAGGCCAGCTTTACTTCTATCTTTAAGAATTCTGATATGCTAAGTTCATACAAACACTGAAGCAAATGTTTGTTTGTTTGGTTTGGCACCTTCAGGTATTGTGGTTTTGTGGCTGTGTTGTATGGACCAATCTAGTTTGGGATTATTCAAAGACCACTTGTTCAAGCAGACAAATGTGGAGATAAATTCAGAAAGTAGACACAAATCAGGTTGATAGGTTTGTAGCACATTGATCTTAGGCTAAACATGGAGGCAACAAGATTTAGTTCTGTAAATAGATAAGAATAAGTAGTAGCCAAGTCCAACAAAAGAAGTCCCCTGCGGATTTTACTCTGCTAGTCATTGCTGACTCTAGAGGATGCAGCTCATCTCCGTTTCAAGGCCATTGAGCCAGTGCTGTCCAAAGACACTTCTACAGCCATGTGGCTAGCATGACATTACAGAGTGCTGTTACCTATTTGGTGCCTATTTGTCAACTTGCATTTGTATGCTTTTGAACTGCTAGGTTGGCAGGAGCTTGGGTGAGGACGGGAGCTCACCCTATCATGTGGAGATGGGTCTTGAACCCTGGCTGCCAGCTTTCCAGCCAACAAGCAAAATGTCTTAATTGCTGAGCAATCACACTACTCAAGTACAACAAAACGTATTCAAAAATCTTAGTCAAATGGCCCTGGTAAACTTGGGTAATGAGGAGACAGCAGGAAAATAGCAACATTGTTCCAGTTTGACTAGTCATCATCATCTTCTGTACTATTATTATAGTACCTCTACTAGTAGTAATAATTCTTAATGAGAGAACAAAACCAACCTAGACTCTAATATTATTAGGGATATGTACATTTTTAAAATGTTTCAGAAAAATTGCTTCAAACCCCAGGTGAGCACTTTAATTAATTGAAACATTAAAGGAGCATATTTTAAATGCAACATTTAAGCCAATGGCATATTTATTGTAGGCTTTGGGGGAAACCTGAAAAAAGAAATGTATGCTTTAATCAATAGCAGAGATGTTCTGTACCTCTTTGAGATCCAAAGCACTTCCAAATTATTCTTCAAACATGCAGAGTCCTAAATATTTATTTATTTGGTATCCAGAACAGCTTGTCGGGAACATGGACTTATTCCAAAGCAGAGTTTCCATCTCTGAGCACTTCTTTCCTTGCAATCAAGAACTCTCTCAGCCTTCTGGCCCTGGATCCTCAGTTATCTGCTTTCTTAAGGACTTGTTGGGACTCAATCTCTGGATCACACTTAAGTTATAAATACTCCGGGCTGTAGAGATTAACCTTGGTACAGCCTCCTTTGTAAGAGTATAGATCATTGGGGCTATGCTTTGGATAAAGAATCTTTCATAGGATTAAGCAGTAGTCAACAATAAGTTTGTTGTTTTTTCAGACAAAAGTTTTTTCAATGTCATGCGAGATAGCTCTATAAATCTTTTATCTCTTAGGCTCCACTAGAGTGGACCACAGGCCCACTTAAGATTTCCATTGCCTTTATTGGCCAACCAAGTGTCCATTAAAGGCCCAACATGAATCCTGACATCATGCTGGCCTAGGATATTATCCAGTGTACAATATTGAGTATCAGCAACATGAAACATCTGCTGAGCGACACATCAGGTTTTCAAAGAGACGTAGGATGCTGTCTTATACAAAAGGAGACCATTGACCAATTAAATTCAGTAGATCCTCCTATAGACTGGTAATGGCTTTCTAAGATTTCATATACGATTATTTCTGCCACCCCCACTTTGCTGCCTCCGTGGTTGGTGCACGGATCAAAAAAAGTAAATTATGATTGCAGTAGAGTGATCGAAGCTCTCCCCTTGTTTGTATTGATGCCCTTGTAAAGGGCGAAGCTTCATCTGCTTTGTTGTAACCACCATCTTGCCCTTTCTTACTCTTCCTGCAAATGGCATCAATACTACAGGGCAGGGACCTTCTGCATACCAAGAGGTTTTGAACCGTATATGATATAGGCGAACTATTGATAGGCATATTGTCAGTCCAACAAGATAAACCAGTCTTAAGAAACAGAACTTGTCTTATGTCTGAAATGTAGAAACTAAAAAAGGGGAAATTATTAATTTAATATTTTTTTAAAAATTAAAAGCTTAATAAAACATAGATTTATATAGTTTTAGTCCAGTACCTAGTCATGTTAATGGCAGATATATTTTCGATCAGCAAGTCATTGTGTGTGCAGGTTGGTCCCAGAGGGCATAGTAAAAAATATTAATAGTTGTTTGAATAGTGCCACATTCACATTTGAACAAAGAAACTAATGCCATATAAATTAGGACTAATTTCATTGTAATAGCTATAATAATAGAATCTTGCAAATCTAAACATATCTCCCTCATTTTATCTTTGTGCTAGCTAAGGAGCGGCTAGTCTGAGATGTTTCAGATTATTTTTGTGCCTGGGTTCAAGTCTTTCTCTTATCTGACCATGGTCTTGGTACCAGCTTTTCCTCCTTTCCTCCAAGGTCATTCCCTATACCCTCTACATAGATTCTTCATCGATTAATGAAATTATTACTTCAACTTTTGAATTAATTCAACTTTTGCCAACTTCTGTCTTTATGCCAGAACTACAAAACCAGTCAACTATTGTCCAGGCTGGCTGGGAATTCTGAGAGCTCAAAATGCCAGGCTGATGGATTGCAAATTGCATTCCATGAGAAATGACATATAGAAGTAGCAGAAAAAGCAAAGTCATTCCTCTGTGCAGGTGCAACATGGAAGAGATGCTATGTGCATTAAATTAGAATAGAATTAGAGTTAGTTAGAGTTGGAGAATAGAATAGAATAGAATAGAATAGAATAGAATAGAATAGAATAGAACAGAATAGAATTCTTTATTGACCAAGTGTGATTGGACCGTGCATAAGCTCATAGCTTATACAGCTCATATAAACAGCAAATAATAGGTCCTTTCCTAGGCTTTTAAAGGACAGTGATTTGAGCACACCATCTAATTATGTACAGCAATAAATAAGAGCAGCCTTTGAGTGCCTACCAAATGAGACTTTGAGCAGTCTGCAGTTTCCTCAGCAAAAGCTGCCTTTTCATGCCTTTGACTCTAAAGATATTACACGTATGGCATTTCTTTCTTCCCTCTCCTTTTTTCTCCAGTATCTCTCTTCTCTCCCTTTCCCTAATCTCTGGCTCTGATCTCTCTCTCTCTCTCTGTATCCTGTCCCTTGGGCAAATGAGAGCCACAACAGTTTCATTGGCCACCACAGTCAAAGCTCAGGAGACAATTGCTACTCAGGCTTTGAAGTTCCTGGCTGAAAATCAATTGGATTTATTTATAAATGGAAGGGACATGCTGACAGAAGGATTCAGCTGTTATTATAAAGTGGCATGGCTGGTCAAATATGTATTACCATCTGAGGTAGAGTAGCAAATGGGGCAATCCATAAAACATAGTTGTAAGCACTATGTATTGATACCAGAAATATTATTATTTTTTTATTTTTTTAAATATTTATTATTTGCTGTTTACCCTGGCTTTTTTGTTGGTCAGCTCAAAGTGGCATATACCGTATTTTTCAGATTTTAAGATGCTCCAAATTATAAGAAGCTTCTAGCTTTTGGGGAGGAAAACAAGGGGAAAAAATCTGCCTCTGCCTCCCAGCAATTTGCCTCCTTGCAGCAAACAGCAAACAGCCTGCTCAGCTTCAGCACAGCCTGATTTAGTACGAACAGCTGATTGTCAGTTGGATCTGCCTCCTGGAATACCGACAATCAGCTGTTTCACACTGCTGGCATTGCCATTGCCTATCGCCACCTCCATGTGCCCCATTTTCAGTCTCTGCATCCTGTTTCTGGCTCTGTGCACCCCATTTTCAGCCTATGCATGCCCTGTTTTTGGCCCGTTCCAGGCGATGGTGATCAGAACAGGCTGAAAATGGGCTGCATGGAGGCAAAAAATGGGATGCATGGAGGCTGAAAATGGGGCGCACGGAGGCAGCAATAAACGATGGCGATCCCTGCAGCATGAAACAGCTGATCATCAGCATTCCAGGAGGCAGATCGAACTGACAATCAGCTTCTCATGCTACATCAGGTTGTGCTGAAGCTGATCAGGCTGTTTGCTGCAAGGAGGCAAATTGCTGGGAGGTAGAGGCTGAAGGGTGAGGGGTTGCGGGTGGGTGGGGCTTCAGCAACGTTCACTATATAAGATGCACAGACATTTCCACCCACTCTTTTTTTGCGGGGGGCGGAAGTGTCTTATACAACAAACAATGCTCTCTCTCTCTCTCTCTCTCTCTCTCTCTCTGTGTGTGTGTGTGTATGTATGGGGGAGGGTGGAGCTGCCTTACTACTGATTTTGGACAGTTGTAGCCAGGCCTCGCACACCCTGACACCTGCCTTGCTGGCCCATTTCTTCTGAAGCCGACAAAGCTCGCAAGGTTTTCCTGAAGGCCTCTGTAGCTGATAACAAAGCTCCGGATCGATCTGGAGCTCTGGCTGCAGAAGTTATTGGCTACAGAGGCCTTCAGGAAAGCCCTGCCAGCTGCAGAAGAAGAAGTTCCTGAAGGCCTCTGAAAGTGAAAAGGAGGCTGGGGGCGACATACGCAAGTGAGATTAGTCAGAGGATGACATCGTCTGAAAATAAGACCTGGTGCCTATTTTGGTGGCAAAAAAATATAAGAGTCTTATATTCGGGGAAACATGATATCTATCTATCTATCTATCTATCTATCTATCTATCTATCTATCTATCTGGAGGCTAAGCTGGAAAAAAATGAGCATAGTTTTAAAACTGGAGGAAGAAATATCAATAACCTGCACTATGCTGATGACACTATTCTGATAACTGAAAATGCAAATGATCTGGAAGCTCTAGTATAATAAAAGTCAAGGAGCACAGTTAAAAAAAAAAAGTGGGACTGTGATTAAATGTAAAAAACAAGCTCAAACTAATGACAACAGATTCTGCAACCAGTTTTAAAATTGTCAATGAAGACAGTGAGGGATGAATAGCTTCTGCTTTTTTGGCTCAATTATCAACCGTGTGGAATCAACAATCAAGAAATACGCTACAGACAAGCACTTGGTAGAATAGTAATGAAAGTCTTGGAAATTATATTTAGATTATTGTGTACCTACAAATTCAGAATTACACCAGCAATCTAATGCTGAAATCAGATTTTGTTTTTGTTTATTTAATAGTAATTTTGTGAAAGATTACAATTATTAATGGGAAAAACTAATACAAACTAAAAAAAGAAAAGAAAAAAAAGAAAAAGAAAAGGTGCAGAAAAGAAAGTGAAAAGAGAAAAATAAAAAGAAATAGAAATGAAAGAAAAAAGATAGTAACAAAAAAGAAAAAAAATATTAAGAAGTGACTTCATCCTTCATCAGAAGTATAAGCAATTTAACACTCCTCTTAAAATACAACAAATGACTCTACTTCCCATATTCCATCTCTTACCTATCAACAAATCCATGAAGCCTCATCATTTCAGTCCTTATGTTAGCAAGAGTCCATTAAGGCTTACCGAAGATAATAACAACATTTATTTTAACCTTGATCAAATAGACCAATTTTATACTTCTTACAATCTTGATCTTTTGTCCCTTCAAATAATGTCACAGAATTTGAGTTCGTTTTCACAGCTTCAACCAGCCTCTTTTGTAACTCCAATAAATTGTACAACTTTATCATTTTTTTTAAACAAATTTTATTCAGTTTTTCAGTTTAAAAACAAAAATCTCTTTTTAGTGGACAACATATTTCCGGGTCATCACCTTTACATACAAATATGACAGCAATTATACATTCATATATGGATACTTAATTCTATTATTACCTTTTCCATTCCAAATTTTCAATAAGGAGAGAAACAAACACATTAATTCTAACCTCTTTCATTAATCTCAATCGAAGCATCTTTTTGTTTCATTTCAATTATTTCAAATACAATCCCTTAATATTTATTTTAAAAATAAAAATAAACAATATGTATTTGCCTAATAATAGTAATAATAAAGTTACCAATGTCTCTCCTTGCTTTTAATAGTCTATATTAACTTATTAATTTAGCTGGTTCTTTAGTCTGTCATATTCCCTTTCCATTACACTTTTTTTAATAGATTCTAAATTAATAACACACACACACACACACACATCTCAACTTTTTAACCCTCCTTCTTTCCCCACATCTTTGTAGCGTTCTTTGTTTTAATTGTCTATTTAAAATGTCTTCTCCTTGAATCGACTCCTCCTCCTCTGAAGCTCTTTCTTCTTGTTCTTCAATCGCCAATTCCAGTTTTTCTAGGATAGAGCAAAGTGATTCTCCTCTTTCCTGTAGTAATTTTCTCATATTTTTAAGTTCCATTTTTAATTCCCGAAGAGATATCATCATTACACGCTCCTGTATTTTATGATTGTTAAAGTCCACACACACACACAAAAAAAACTTTTACTTTCCTTCTTTTTTCTTTCAGTTTTCTAAGGTTCTCAGTTATTCCAGTCCAAAGTTTATACCAAAAACATCAGGCAGTCCCACAAACAGTCTTTCCTTGCTTTTTGCTTTTTTCTGGTTCTGCTTTCACTTTCTAGAATTTTTACTTTCAATATTTTTGTAATGTTATATCCACACAAGTTCATTCAAAAACAGGATGCTTTCCCTTTTATTTGAACCAAACTTTTGTCAAGAGGTGACACTCTCCATTATACAAAGTCTTCACCTTTTCCCCTATTTTTTTATTTAAGGTTTTTCGAACCTCAATATTCCAGCACAGTCCAGTCTCCAATTTGTAAACTTTGTTATTATTATTCTTTGACAATCTTAAGTCCAGCTTTATTTTATGCCTGTTTATTGTCAAAATATTTTAGCCCAATTTTGTTAAATCTTTAATTCCAGCTTCTTCCTTTCCCGGTTCGAAGCCCCGCTTAGCTGTCAAAAATATTTTCTTTTTTTTTCTCTGTCCCTTTGTAATTTCACCGCTCACTTTTCTTTTCTTAAAAATTCTGTTACCTTAATCCCGGGGGTTTAGTTGTATTGCCCAGTTGTCCTGGTTCAGATGTTATCCACCTCTTTCTTCCCTCCTGCACAAAGCTTAATCCAGCTGAGTCGTCCTCTTCGGGGTGGCCATTTTAGACCACCACTGCAGTCGTCTTCGGGGAAAAAAAAAACAAAGCCCAAGGGGGGAGATGCGGCTCCCCACAATCTGGCTTGCTGCTTCCCCTTACTCCGCTGCCCCTCCAAGGCAGTTTCAGCCCCTAATCATAATAATTGGGGCTCTCCAACGAAAGAGCACGGACGATAGCCTCAGAGAGTTGCGAGCTACCATCCGTCAGCGAGGAGGCTCCGCCTTCTTCTCACAACTTTATCATTTTGTATAGATTATACAGGCCACTCTCTTGGTTTGTAATTTACATACAAGTAGTCCTCAACTTATGACCACAATTGAACCCCAAATTTATATTGCTAAGTGATAAATTTGTTGAGTTTTGCCCCATTTTACAGCTTTTCCTGCCACATTTGTTAAGTGAATCACTGCAGTTGTTAAACTAGCAACACAGTTGTTAAGTGAACTTGGTTTCCCCATTGACTTTGCTTGTCAAAAGGTTACAAAAGGTGATCCCATGACCTTGGGACACTCCAACCATCATAAATAGGAGTCAGTTGTCAGGTATCCAAATGTATGTCACATGACCATGGGGATACTGCAAAGATCATAAGTGTGAAAAATGGTCATAAAACACTTTTTTCAGTGCTGTTGTAACTTCAAATGGTCATGAAGTAAACAGTTGTATGTTGAGGACTATCTGTATCCTTTTTAATTATTAAGACATCAGTCTTTTTTTTATATCCAGTATAACATCTTTTTCCATGTCATTCTTGTAGTTTGCCATTTTTAAATCCACTTCCAAATTGATCTATGCTTGACAACTAGACTTTTCCATAACATCTTTTAAATGCAGTCTATCTACAGAGGTAGATACTACACTGCTCAAAAAAATAAAGGGAACACTTAAACAACACAATGTAACTCCAAGTCAATCACACTTCTGTGAAATCAAACTGTCCACTTAGGTAGCAACACTGATTGACAATCAATTTCACATGCTGTTGTGCAAATGGAATAGACAACAGGTGGAAAGCATAGGCAGTTAGTAAGACATCCCCAATAAAGGAGTGGTTCTGCAGGTGGTGACCACAGACCACTTCCCAGTTCCTATGCTTTCTGGCTGATGGTTTGGTCACTTTTGAATGCTGGCGGTGCTTTCACTCTAGTGGTAGCATGAGAGGAAATCTACAATCCACACAAGTGGCTCAGGTAGTGCAGCTCATCCAGGATAGCACATCAATGCGAGCTGTGGCAAGAAGGTTTGCTGTGTCGGTCAGCGTAGTGTCCAGAGCATGGAGGCGCTACCAGGAGACAGGCCAGTACATCAGGAGATGTGGAGGAGGCTGTAGGAGGGCAACAACCCAGCATCAGGACCACTACCTCTGCCTTTGTGCAAGGAGGGACAGGAGGAGCACTGCCAGAGTCCTGCAAAATGACCTCCAGCGGGCCACAAATGTGCATGTGGCTGCTAAAATGGTCAGAAACAGACTCCATGAGGGTGGTATAAGGGCCCAATGTCCACAGGTGGTGGTTGTACTTACAGCCCAACACCATGCATGATGTTTGGCATTTGCCAGAGAACACCAAGATTGGCAAATTCGCCACTGGCACCCTGTGCTCTTCACAAATGAAAGCAGGTTCACACTGAGCACATGTGACAGATGTGACAGGGTCTGGAGATGCCGTGGAGAACGTTCTGCTGCCTGCAACATCCTCCAGCATGACCGGTTTGGCAGTGGGTTAGTAATGGTGCAGGGTGGCATTTCTTTAGGGGGCCGCACAGCCCTCCATGTGCTCGCCAGAGGTAGCCTGACTGCCATTAGGTACCGAGATGAGATCCTCAGACCTCTTGTGAGACCATATGCTGGTGCGGTTGGCCCTGGGTTCCTCCTAATGCATGACAATGCTAGACCTCATGTGGCTGGAGTGTGTCAGCAGTTCCTGCAAGATGAAGGCATTGATGCTATGGACTGGCCCGCCCGTTCCCCAGACCTGAATCGAATTGAGCACATCTGGGACATCATGTCTCGCTCCATCCACCAACGCCACGTTGCACCACAGACTGTCCAGGAGTTGGGGGATGCTTTAGTCCAGGTGTGGGAGGAGATTCCTCAGGAGACCATCCGCCACCTCATCAGGAGCATGCCCAGGCATTGTAGGGAGGCCACATAGGCACATGGACGCCACACACACTAGTGAGCCTCATTTTGACTTGTTTTAAGGACATTACATCAAAGTTGGATCAGGCTGTAGTGTTTTTTTCCACTTTAATTTTGAGTGTAACTCCAAATGCAGACCTCCATGGTTTGCTAAATTTGATTTCCATTGATAATTTTTGTGTGATTTTGTTGTCAGCACATTCAACTATGTAATTAACAAAGTAATTAATAAGAATATTTCATTCATTCAGATCTAGGTAGTCTTATTTTTGTGTTCCCTTTATTTTTTTGAGCAGTGTATTAAAATGTACTTCTCAGTCAGATATTCATAAATTTCCTTCAGTATGTCCACTAGTAAATTACTTTGCTTTGTTCTGTCATTATAAATTGAGTTTAAGTGTTCTTCTCTTCTAATTCTAATCTTTAGTTCCCTGTAGTTCCCTCTAGTGCCCAATTTCTAAACTGTTATTGTATGTGTGTGTGTATACCGTCTGTCTGTCTGTCTGTCTGTCTGTCTGTCTGTCTGTCTGTCTGTCTGTCTGTCTGTCTGTCTATCTATCTATCTATCTATCTATCTACCTATCTATCTATCTATCTATCTATCTATCTATCTATCTATCTATCTATCTATCTATCTATCTATCTATCTATCTATCTACCGTATTTGCCGGCGTATAAGATGACTTTTTTGCCCTGAAAAAGATGCCTCCAATTGGGGGGGTCGTCTTATATGCCGGGTCGTCTTATACACCGGCAAATAGTAATTGGGAAGCACTGCGGCTGCCCGGCTGAGGCACTTTGTCTACCGTGGAAAGCGAATCCCGTGAAGCGAAAGGAGCAGCCAGCCTTCTCCCAGCTCCCAAGGAAACGAGGCTCGCACCGCCCGAGCTCCGCTGAGGTATCCGGCTGGGGCTGTCAGGAGTTGTTACCGCTGGCGCGGCTCCGCACGGCTCCAGTCCGCGTTGCCTCGGGAAGGGAAAGGCAAAACCAGGAGCCGCTGCTGCCATTGCAAAGCGCCGCCGCGGCTCTTCCTTTTTGCCTTTCCTTCCCGAGGCAACACGGGACTGGAGCCGCGGAGCCGCGCCAGCGGTAACAACTCCTGACAGCCCCAGCCGGATACCTCAGCGGAGCCCGGGCGGTGCGAGCCTCTTCCTTGGGAGCTGGGAGAAGGCTGGCTGCTCCTTTCAGCTTCACGGGATTCGTTCCACGGTAGACAAAAGTGCCTCAAAAAAAAAGTGCAAAAGTGGAAGGCGTGCGGAAGAGGGGCGAGTATATAACAAACTATATTTTGAGTGGAAATGTTGGGGGGTCGTCTTATACGCCGGGTCATCTTATACGCCGGCATATATGGTATCTATCTATCTATCTATCTATCATCTATCTACACACACACACACACACACACACACACACACACACGCATTTTCCCATGGAAAAGTATTTATCTTCAATTCCAAAATCTTATTTCAAATATATCTGGACCCTTAAGTCCATAAAACTTTCTAAAGTCAAAGTTTTAATCATCCTTTTGCTGTTTACTCCCATTTGAGTTGTTCAACTTGTACCTGAAACTTCTTTCGCTAAGAATAGAAGGGAACTCATTCAGGGCTGTCAAACTTGTCAATCCAAAGGTTCCTAATAGCTAAAAAAGAAAAAGCAGTTAGCAAGCAATTTTTGAAAGTGATTATAAAAGGAAGTATGCAAACTTAGTGTGTGCTCAAAAGGACTGACTGACTGCAATTTGAGGAAGGTGACTTCCCCTCATCTCCCAAAGCTCTAAGCCTAGTGGAGCAGGGGTCTCCAACCTTGGCAACTTTAAGACTTGTGGACTTCAACTCCCATAAAGCTGGCTGAGGAATTCTAGGAGTTGAAGTCCACAAGTCTTAAAGTTGCCAAGGTTGGAGACCCCTGCACTGGAGACTGTTGTTTTGTAGTCACTCATGAGAATCAGCTGTCTGAAGGTGTACCTGGCAGACACACATTATGCAAATAATGAGACCTTTGAGAAGTCCATAATGCTGAGAAAGTTGGAAGGAAAGAGGAGGCACCCAGTGGTAAAGTGAATGGAGTCCAATATAGTTGTGATAGATGCACCTTTGGAAGACCCGAAGGAATTGGTTTGGTTTATCTATGTGGTTCCTAAGAGTCACCATCAGAGTGATAATACATAATAAATAGGAAGTTCAGGGGCAACTTGTGCTTGGAAAGTTGCATCTACACTTTAGTTACTGTTGTTCTTACATGGATACCTTATTGGTACTTTTCCATATTTGTTAAAGTTTTTGAGGACTTAGGACTGTCTCCTGAATCATTAAGTCATTTTCATATAAAACCGAAGAAATCAGATGAACTTGAATATCCTGTTTTTGTAAATCTGTAGAACCTTTCCTTGTATAACGAAGTTAAATTGACAGCACATTTTATTTTGTATATATTGAATATAACAGAGAATTTTTAAATATAAATTAGCTACAATGATGCTACTGTTGGCAATGCAATTCAGGAACTGAAATATTAACACATTAACAGGTAGAATAATTACTACATAAATGTTGCATATGTTTTTCTCAATTATTACCTTAATATTTGAAATTTTCCAAAAGAAGAATTTTCACTCATGAAGAAAGGTCATAGGATCAACACTTGATTTTTAGCAATGAATTGCTGGTACATGAAATTTGTCAACATTTGAATTAGGTATTTGTGTTTCTGTGTGTTTTTCCCAGAAAAGGGCAAGGAAGAATTTGGAAGAATGGGTGGGGAAGATTATTTAGTTTATGATATTCACCTCCAGGTCTTCTTTTTTTCTTATATCACATTGTTTTCACAATGAAATATAATATTATCTTGGTTTCTTTGCTGTAAGAACTTTTTTTTAAAAAAAGTGTAAATTCAAAGGGTTCAATTCCCATAGGTCATAATACTACATTTCAGTAGCTTCCCTAAAGAATGTCTCCTTACACATTGCATTTTTAGTTTGAACTGTGCAAAAATGGCAGCTATTGATTGCCCAGTATTTTCAATGTAGAAGAAAACTGCAGGTGTTTTACACATTAAATGAAGTTTACTTTAGTACTTAACAATGAGACTTATAATGCAGTCAATTGGGGCTGGTGATGGCTTGGCACATAGTTAATGACAGTAATATTGTACATTCACCTGAGTGCTACTATGCAAAGGGTTAATTAACAGGCCATGCCCAAATTAACAGTATTAGATAGAGCGCATTAGTCAGTCTCTCTCCCTCCCCCTACCCTCCCCCTCCCCCCTTCTCTCTCCAAGTACATATACAGTTTGGGAAGCTGATTGCCTTAAATGCAAAGAGGAAACTTGGGAGGGGGGGAATGAGAAGCAAAAATAAAGACAGGGGGAAAGTACAGGACAAATCAACGTACATTACAAACGTCCACAGTATAATTGGATATGCAGCTCATAGGTGTCCGCAGGCAACTTGCCAGTTCAATTGATTACATCTGATGCCTTTTTATTTCACACCAATGTTCACAGCCAGTCCTGAGTTAGGAAGACGAAATATACAAGAAGGTTGCAGGAAATAAAAAGGGGTGTGGGGAGAGATATGAAAAGAAGATAGTGGACTGAATGTGAAAGGGAGAAAAGGAAAGCAGGGGGTTTCTGGTTGAATGTGGCCAGAGCAATTTCAGCTGAAGATGCTAACATTTTATTTTTGGTATCCCTTGACCTTCCTGACTAATTTTGGCAGGAGGCATGAATCATCCACAGGCTCTGGATTAAAAAAAAAGAATGAAAGAAAACACCAGTCACTTAATGGTGAGTGGAGCCCTAGAATGACTTCTGGTTAACAGTAATGGGGTGCCTGTAGGGTTTAGGAAATAAAAAACGGGGTGGGGGTGGAATGCCATGTCAGAGGGAAGGAAGAGAGATCTACTGTTGCCACTGAGAATTCATTCACATCATCTTTTTTGTGCATCAGAAAATAGATTGATGGCATCTAGGTGGCTCCCATCTGAGGCACTACTTGATTGCTTCTGCAGTGGCAACCTCATGTAATTAACAAACATATTAAGATGAAGACAAAACAACAAACAAAAAGAAGGTTGGGGGGAAGAACTATTTATTTTCATTCACACGTATCAGTAATTTCACTTGGAGGAGGCTTCATCACCAAAGGAGAAAGAGACCATCATTTTCCCTCCTAAAGATCCTCTAATTTACTGCTATAACCTGCTTCAGCAATGGCATCTCTGTTATGCAAACTTCTCATCTTGCCTTTGTCTGCTCTGATTCTAAGTAACAACTAATATTATTGGTGGTTCCTTCTGGTATTATTGAAATTAGGGTTGGACCATGGCCCCGCAACTCAGAGAGGCCCCATTAAGTGACCCTCAGAAAAATGGCAAATGTTGGACAGATAAGCTATTTGCCCAATATGGGTCGCCATGGATATACTGAAGTCCATCAGGATTGGTCCTCTTCATCATAACAAAACACTTCTTGTAACATTTAATCCAAATCTGAATTAGAAATATTGGGATGAGAGCTATCTGGAACCAAGCCCGGCTTCTATTTGTCCTTCCACATAAAAGTTGTGTAGGAGGTTGATTGTGATCCACTGAAACCTTGAGTTCATATTGCCAACTATTTATTTACCATCCATTTCCAAAGACTGGGAATAAAGGCATGAATAATAATGAGGTGGGTGGACCAACAGGAGAAAGAGCTCCTTATATCTCTAAATCCATTCACAGATCTGATCAGAGTGAATTTATAGATTAGCCTTAGTACAAACACTGAACTATTGCTGAAGATACCACACTCTGATCAGACCTGTGGGATGGATCTAGGGATATAAGGAGCTTCCCCCCCTGCCATTTGGCCCATTGTTATTCATGCCTTTATTCCCAATCTTTGGAAATGGATGGTAAATAAATAGTTGGCAATATGAACTCAAGGTTTCAGTTAAGGTTCACCTTCATTCCTATGCAGCATAACAGACAACTAGACTTGATAGAAATTAGGTGAAATGTATGTACGGAAGGCTTCAACATGTGATAGAAAAAATAATCATGGTATGAGTAGCCTATTTCTCTAATAATGGGTAACAATAATGGGTAAGTGTAACACTCAATTCAAAAGTACTCGGAGATCTCCGATTCCTCTCATCCTTGGCCAGCACGCCAGAAAAGAACTCATTCCTAGGTAAGCACTAAATTCAAAAGCACTCAACGATCTGTGTGATTCGGCCCATCCTTACTAGAAGGTAAGGCAGTGGGGCTTGCCAGTACCGGGGGCTCTACGATCCTCCTTGCAGGGTGGTGAGACGGTGAGATTCATCCCATCCTTGCAGGGCAGTTAGCACCGGGAGCTGTGAGTTGGTCTTCAGACGTTTGCAGCCAGGGTGTGAAGCAGACTGCTTCCCCCCACTCCTTCCCTCTTCCCTCTTCACCAATTTGCTAATCCGGACTCCCTCTTTAAAAGGACAGTAACTTTGGGCTTTCAATAAGTAGGGAAGTATTGTTATAACAACTCCTGTGAAGATTGGAAGCAATTTTATTTCCTGTGATAGAAGCAGAAGTATATTGAATGCTCAATAAAAATCTGAGACTACATAATAAAAATATAAACTGTTCAAATTGCCAGTGCAAGACTATCTACGTGCCTCTTTCTCTTAAAAGCAACAAACTTTGAAAGTGTATTTAAATTAACTAGGAGGGGGCCAGAAATCCCATTCATCAAGGGAAAACAAAACAAAAAGTTTCCTGTTACCTCCCAGTGAATTGTACTGTTTATCTCTGCTGAAGAAGGGGCCAGAGATCCCCCCTTCAGCATCTTTGCATCTTTACTATCTCAAAAACTCAATCTACAAAACAAGAAAGAGAGTGTAAACCTTTGCTCACTGATTGTTTTCAAACAGCCCAGGAAAAGAGACCCCCTGCCAGTTTATTAGGGGTTCTAAACCTATTCTCAGATATCAGCAACAGCAAAGCAAAGCAATAACCCTTTACTTACTAACTCTCAATACTCCTTCATTACTTCATTATCTCAAAAAATCAATTTCTTTAAAATAATTAATTTTTATCAAATGATTAATTGATTTATTGTTTTTATTGATTAGTATGATTGAGTGTTTAGTGCATATAGTGTAATTACTGAATATCTGATTAGTAAAATCAGTGATTTAGTGAATTTAATTGACCAGTGTGTTTAGTAATTACTGTAATAAATTAGGCTGTTTGTTGCTTAGCAAAATTATTTGATTAGAGTGATTTGAATAACCAATTGATTGACTGATTAATTTTTAGTAATAAGTAACCTTACTTTTGATTTGTTCTCTAACATATCAATTAACACTATTAATTACCAACATTCATTAAGTAACTGTCCACCTATCACACTAACTAGCTATTGTAATTGATTACTGTACTATTGCCATTGACCATGCCAGCCAAAAACTCCAAATCAAAACAAAAGAAAAATATCTCTACCAATGACCTCCCAGACTCCTGCACATGTTTCAGATGTCTTGAAACCATCAATGAAAGTGAAATTTACATCAAATGCCACCTATGCGATAATCTAGCCCACACTGCCTGCTTAAACACAAACAAAAGCCTAGCTGATATGATTAAAAATTCAGATACATTCTTTTATCTATGTCCATCATGTTCTCCTAAACTAAACAAACTGAGTACCCTACCTGACAGAGTTGAAAGCATAGAATCACTCATTCACTCAATAGAAAAACACTTAGCAACATGTTTTGAAACAACTATACAAGCAAGCCTAAACTCTCTTGAAAAAAAAAAATTACAGCACAGATAAGTGAGTACCTATCAGCTCAAAATCAAATCGCACAACAACCACAACCACTACCTCAACTATAATCACAACTACAACCAAAAATAACCACCAAACCACAGCCACAAACAATTACTATCACTTCAAATAATTCCACAAATAATATCTCCTTACTCACCAGAGACACCATGGAACGTGAACAGAAATGTCCAAATGCCGTCTTATTTGGTCTCAAAGACACCAACGAATCAGACAACATCACCAAAGTTCGTGATATCATAAGCAACTCAAATACAATAAACATCTCTCCTGAAGATATCATTGAAATAACCAGAGATGGCCCTGGGTGCAAATACAATGACGGCTCTGTGGCCCCAAGATTTTGTAGAGTTGTATGCAAAAATGAGTCCAGCAAACACATATTCATTCATACAATAAATGCCATTGCAAAAACCAATCCCAACCACAAAAAACTTTGCTCAAGACCAGACTTATCCAAACTGCAAAGAATCCGCTCCCATGAACTCCGCACAGAACTCAAAAACCATCTAGACAATGGAGAAAAGGACCTATACATTGACTATAGAGCTGATTGCATCAAAAGAAAGTCACACAACCCATTACTCTGCATCCAAGCCCACCCCATCCAATCCAACATCACTCAAAACTAGGCACGCATGCCCCTAACTACCTCTATTCCAACCACAACTGGCCTTAAATGCAAGCTACTCAATGCAAGAAGCCTTGTAAATAAAATACCTGAATTTCTCCTCTTACTAAATACGGCTAAATTCGACATTATATTTGTCTGTGAAACATGGCTCAATGCATCTCTCCCTGACTCCATTACCACAGTAGGAGACTATCATGTTTACTGATCAGATCATGAAATCCATAGAGGAAGTGATGTTGCTATCTTCTATAAAAAGTCCCTACATCTAAAAAACATCCAAGTTACCCAGGAGCTTGCTATTCCTGAGACCATCATCTGTGAACTGTCCTTAAATATCACATTTTGGTTCTTACTATGTTACAGAGCCCCTGATTGTGACATTGAACATGCAAACAAGCTAAATACACTATTAACATGGGCAGCATCCTGCCCACATGCTTTTATCTTTCTTGGTGACTTCAATCTACCTCATATTAACTGGACCCTAAACGAATGTATAACTGAACCCACACATGCAACCTTCTACAATGCAGTAACAAATCTGGGACTAGAACAACTAGTAACCAACAACACTAGACTTAACAACTGCCTCGATCTCATCTTCTGCAATAGTTTGAACTCAATTTATGGAATACAAATTAAAGAACTCTTTTCCAACAGTGACCACAACATGATAGACTTTTGTCTCAACATACGTCCAAACAAAAATCATCACAATGATGGAATCCCCAATTATAACTTCAAAAAAGGCAACTATGATCTTATAAACAACGATCTCTCATCCTTTGATCGGCAATTTCTATTCTCTGGATGCAATACTGTAGAAGACTATTACAACATATTTTTACTTGAAGTCAAAAAAGTCATCAAACTATATGTACCATTAACAATTCCCAAAACCATAAAAAACAAATTACCCATAACAATAAGGAAGCTTCAATCCAAAAAAAAAATCACTTTGGCAGAAAAACAAATCTGGTCACGTTGCCAACTTCAAAAGCCGATACAAAAATTTATGCCACCAGATAAAAACTGAATGCACCAATTATCACATTAAACAAGAAGAAAACCTTCTACGCACCAATTACACTCACGCTTTCTACAATTTTGTAAACAACAAACTAAAAGACCCAAGGTCCATCCCACCCCTGAAAGGACCTAATGGTAAAGACTGCAACGATGACACTATTAAAGCCAATCTCTTTAACACATTCTTTGGCTCAGTATTTGTAAACAGCAATGGATCATGTCCTAGTCGAACCACAGACAACTACAATGATCTAATACATATCGATTTTACAGAAGACAATGTTGAAAAAGCACTACGCAATCTAAAACCATCTCTATCTATTGGACCGGACGGAATATGTGCTTACTTCTTTAAAAAGCTATCCACTGCCATAGCCAAACCTCTAAGCATAATCTTTGAAAAATCTTTCAGGACTAGCTCCTTGCCAAAACTATGGTCACAAGCCACGGTCATCCCCATCTTCAAAAAAGGAGACCCCAGCCTAGTTGAAAATTACAGACCAATCTCCTTATGCTGCATCACCTGTAAAGTCATGGAATCAATTATTAACCAATCCATCATCCTCCACTTAGAAACAAACAACCTACTCTCTAATAAACAATTTGGTTTCAGGAAAAAACTATAATGTAATCTGCAACTCTTACACTGCAAAAACATATGGACTACAGAACTCAATCAGGGCAAAGCAATAGACGCAATCTACATAGACTTCTGTAAAGCCTTTGATTCAGTGGTACACGACAGACTATTCCTAAAATTAAAATCTTATGGTATCTCTGGACACCTGCATAACTGGATAGAAGCATTCCTGTCAAACAGACAACAAATGGTCAAAATTGGGAGCGTCCTATCAAATTCTGTACCTGTCAACAGTGGTGTCCCCCAAGGCAGTGTTCTAGGACCCTCTTTTCATACTCTACATAAATGACCTCTGTGATCATATGAAGAGCAACTGCATTTTCTTCGCTGATGATGTAAAGCTATTCAACACCACAGACAATACCTCTACCCTTCAAAAAGACCTTGACTATGTATCAGAATGGTTAAACAAATGGCAACTTCAAATCTCAACAAATAAATGCTCTGTCTTACATATTGGCAAAAAAAATATATCAGAAAATAAAATACAGGCTGAATAGTCAAGACCTGTTGATGATCCAAACTCTGTCAAGGACCTTGGGGTACTCATCTCTAATGATCTAAGTGCTAGAACCCACTGTAACTACATAGCCAAAAAGGCATTAAGAGTTGTTAACCTAATCTTACGTAGCTTTTTCTCTGGTAATATTACACTAATAACTAGAGCATACAAAACATTTGCTAGACCAATACTTGAATACAGCTCATCAGTCTGGAACCCACATTACGTATCTGATATTAACACAGTTGAGAAAGTCCAGAAATATTTCACGAGAAGAGTTCTCCACTCCTCTACTCATTGCAGAATACCTTCTGCCACCAGACTAGAAATTCTAGACCTAGAAAACCTAGAACTACGCCTCCTTCAGTCTGATCTAAGTATAGTATATAAAGTCATACATTGTCCTACCTGTCAATGAATACTTCAGCTTCAACCATAACAACACAAAAGCAAGCAATAGATACAAACTCAAGGTTAATCATACCAAACTTGATTGCAGGAAATACGACTTCAGTAACAGAGTGGTCAATGTCTGAAATACTCTACCTGACTCTGTGGTTTCTTCCCCAAACCCCCAAAACTTTAACCTTAGACCGTCTACTATTGACCTCGCCCCTTTCCTAAGAGGTCTTTAGGGGGCGTGCATAAGCGCACCAACGTGCCTACCATCCCTGTCCTATTGTTTCTTTTCTTTTTCTTTTTTATTTTTCTTATATGTATCCATGTATTCATAAATATTTTTTTAACTTATACCTATTATTTGTAAGCAATTGACAATAAAATAAAAATAAAATAAATAAATAAATAAACTATTGTGTTCAGACCTTTCTGCAACTTGATATTCCAGGATTCTAAAATTTCAGAAAGTGGATCCTTAGATTGACGTAAATCTTGTCTGTACAATGTTGGGTTCATATTTGGACAGCCATTAAGAATATGGGAGTGAAGGAGCTAGGGTGCTTGGGAGTATTCCCTCTGTTTATCTGTACAGCTTAGAAAGGAAAGAAATACTGTGTTTTCGTGCTTCCATTCGTAAAATGCTCTTTAAAGAATGATTCAGTTATTATACGCATTAAGTGCCATGCCTTGGAGCAATTTTATATATTACCTAAAACTTAGTAGATAAATGTAAAAGAGACCTTTTCCAAACAAAAAAATAAACTTGGACTGAAGTATAGCTTCTGAATTACTCCAGTGGCCTCAGATCTGCATCCCCCGTCATCTAATTTGCTTCACTGCTGTAAGTGTATATTTATTGGCTTTTCTAGCTATTCACCCTCCCCTGTGCTACTAAATAATGAATGTTTGAGGCAAGCAAATGTTTTGTCTTTCATTCACAAACCATCCACGATTGTTGAGGCTCAAGAGTTAAGAGTTGCTCCTTCCCCAGCATTACTTTTGCCGATTAAGGTATTATCTCAGCCATTTAGAGTCTCTCTTCTCTAACCTACAGTAATAAATAATGCACAGCTGGGCAGCCTTTAGCTCTCCTAATGTTTTTCATATGCATGTTTTTCTTTGTTAACAATGTTCCTGTTGACCAGACTCTTTCCTCCCATTGGGCTAGCTTTTGGATAGGAGAAAGAGAGAGAGACGAAAACAAATAAAGGAAAGAAGGATGTTCCCTTCTGAATTCAGATGACAATCTTAACTCATGTTTCTTGATCTTTGCCTTGCAATTTCTCAGAAGGTTGGTAAACAGACTGTAAGAGAAGTTTTGGATTGTACAGCTTATTGTTGGGCTGCTTAGACACACACATCTTTCAAATTTCTTTTGCTGGTTTAGTTGAGCTTCTTTTCTTTTGGGAAAGTGGTAGAAGGTGGGTTTTTTTTCCTGTTCACATCTTTCTATCTCCTCTTGAAGCCTCCCAGGCTTCCCATGTTGATCAGTCTGAAAATGGTCCAGAAGAGGAATTCCTTGATGACATCTTCTCTTGGGATTTAATGGAAGTATGGGAAGCCAGGGAGACTGAAAAATAGAAGGAAAGACATTGACTTGCATTCCTTGGCCATCTCATGACTTCACCCATAACATAACTTCACACTTCACTTGTAACAATAGCTGAAATGTTGCTCTCCTAAGAAAAGACATTTTGAAAGGAAGTTCCCTGCCATCAAAAAGTATGAGTCTGATTCAGAAAAATGCAAGGGAAATGTTCTCTATGGCCCTAATCTGAGTTGAACTGCCAGCTATTTTCTACCAATCCTCCCCTTCACCCCCACCCAGTATTTTATTTTACCTTCTTATTTTCCCCATTGGGTGAGTGCCCATCTAAGAACTAACCAAATTCAAGCTTGTTTGGCTTTCAAGGTCAGCCAGCTGCATGCTGCAACCAGCTTAATTTGGAAGAACGTACAACTTTCCATGAGTCTAAGCTTGTAGCAATGTATCATGAAGAGCATTAAAGGATGGCTAAACTACCTTGAAATTTATCTTTATATTTGCTCCTTTGTATCAGAGTTGTATAACTTTTCTCAGGCCAAGAGCCTCATTTGACTTTTGAATTATATACTAAGTGCCATACTACACTGTAAAATATGGTCAGAACAGTAGAGTCTTTGCATTTGAGAAGCTCAGCGTGATCTTTTGTTTAACTCTCTAGAATTTTTACTGGCACAATTGATGGTTTTTGTTCAATCTTGATTTCACATCTTGTAAATGTATTAAGATACAACAGAAATGGTACTGAGTATTAATCAGGAACCCAGGAGTTCCTTTTCTGACTAACAAATTGTATTAAGACCACAACCTTTTGTGAGCTCAAATACATATGAGCTACAACTCAGGAAAGCTCATGTCTTTTAATACAATTTGTTAGTTAGAAATAGTCTTACTTAGAAAATTATTCCATATTTTCTTTTTCCACCACACATCAACTTAGCTCTCCTCTTACAGTGGAGAATTAAGAAACTGTTGAGCTGAAGTAGGCCATTGGTAAGAAGCTGTGGGAGATGACCTTGGAGAAACCATCCAGAAGCCAAGGGAAGCGAAGGGAAGGAAAACACAAGATTTTAACACCAACTCTCTGAGATAAACCAGATCAGGAAGCTGATTCCACAGGAAAATTAAAACTATTGAGTTAGGCTCAAGTAACAGAATCTTGCAAATCTGCCTGTGTTTTCTCTTCTCTCACTAATAAACCTCCATGGAATTAAGGGGGAGCCAGTCTCTTTCTAACACTTTCTCAGTTTCCTAGGCTTAATGCATATTTCTGCCCTTGTCACTGTTTTAAGGGTTTCTGTATAGTTTCTCCAAGGTCATAGCCATGGCACCCTATAAGCATATGAGCCAGTTTTTATTACCAAACTCTGGAAATAAAAGTCCTCACTTTTAAATTATGAAGAACAAATCTGGTGGAACAAATGATTAATTATGTATCATCAGCTCAAGGTCAATTTTTAGTGAACACATAGATAGATCTTTTCCAGGACAATATATCCCCAAACTCACCCTACAAGTCTTCTAGTGGTATACTCATCACTGCTATAATTGAGTCCTTCACCTTGCTGTTGGTCATCCTCTTCTTGTCTTTCCTTCTATCTTTCACAGCATTACAGACTTTTCCAGAAAGATATATCTTCATATAGTAGGTCTGAAGTATGATAATTAGAATCTGGTCATTTTTGGGTCTTGAGTGAATGGGTTGATTTATATAATACATTTGTTTGTTTTCTTGGCTTTATCTCAATTGGATTCAGTGCTTTATTATTGCATTGATTTGGAATGACTAACAGGTTGTCTCAAAAGATTCAGTCAAAACAATGCCTCTTTCTGAGAAATTTGGTCTTGGTGATTTGAAGACCTCAGAATTTTAAAAATTGTCTAATTTTTGTGATCGGTTCTTCTTTATCTTTCATGTAGTTTGTTTGTGATGAATTGAATCCTGAACAGATAAATGAGAGAGGTAAGTAAAGTCAGAATGACACTTATGGTCTCATGGAGTGCTGAATGGTGCCATTTTCAGCATGACATTATTGGAACTGTATAGTCTGTGAATGACTGCAGACTACTTGATCTGGGATTGCCTTGTCAACAAATCTTTGGGGGAAAGCATGAGTGATCAAATCAATTTATTTATGTCTTTAAATCTATCTCATCATTTAATTACTTCATTTTGAGATCCAATTTGATTTCTACATTTATTAGAGTGGCTATATTCTTAAGATAAGCAGAATAGCATTAATAGCAAAGCATGCTGCACAATTTTGCAAGGCGGGATTCCTACTAGACTAGAATGTCATCTAGAGTAGGTGTGACAAACTCATGGCCTGTGGGCCAGATTTGTCACATGTTGGCCACACCCACCCCCAGGTTAGCAAAAGGGGAAAAAGTCCTGATATGTCACGTGATGACAACATGATGATGTGAGTTTGACACCCTTGATCTAGAGCAATCCAGCCATCACTGAGGTAATACAGAACCTTTTCTTAGTGCTATTATTTCAGAAAAGTGTTAGTTCTGTGACTAGAAGGTGTCACAGATTACTAATGGCGATCCTACCTAAATCATGAATAGATTGCAGGTTTTTCAAACCTAATTCATCATATGGCAACAGTCACCGAAAAGATGGACCCAGAAACATTATGATTTGACAATCATTATAGATTTTTCCTCCCTAGTTTTAGGTTTGTTGTTGTTTTTTAAACTATATCTCAAACATGGGCAGTAAACTCTAGTTATGTGATTATGATTGGGATGTTTGTTTTATTTTCCCATTGGTTAAATTAGAATCTCTGATATAACTGAACTCAGCTTCTTCAGTTGGGCTGGGAATTACATTAGTGGATTGAACTGTATCATATTTGGTTACTTTTTTTTTCCTGATTGGATTGTAGATTTTGGAAGGTGTGCATATTTTAAATCAATATTCAATAAAAGGTTAATAAGCCTACATTAGAAACTATTGAATCTTCCTGAGAACTTACTTCCAAGAGCTAGGATGTAAGCAGTACAATGTTTTATCTCATAGATAGATAAACTGTAAATGTCTATCAGAGTATCCACAGAATCCACAAACACACATACACTGACATAAAGGCTAAGATGGATAAAATCCATCTTATCTATCCGGTGAAGCTATTTGCTAAATTTGTTAAATTCCTATTGGATTTTCTCTTTTTTTCTTTGTCAAAGCAAACACTTTAGAGACTTTAATAACCATAGAAGGATGTTGTAAAGCAAACAAATATATCTATCATTTTTTCAGTCATGCCTGATAAAAAGTAAGTTTAGGCAATAAATCTTATGATCTTGAAAATTTAAAAACAGAACATTACAGCAATGACTTCTCTGTCAAAACAGCTCCTCTTTCAACCTCTTCTATGGGAGTTTAGAAACTTCCTTCTGTTGAAACACTGCTCCTAAATATTGGGTACTTTAAACAGGAAAGCATGGAAAGTCCAGAAAAGAGAATATTTTTTTCTTTATGATGAAAACTCCAAGCTGTTAAGAAGAAAACAACCACCAGTAACTTGAATGCATAGAAAACCTTTCCAATTTAGTCCTTCCCAGATGAGTTAGATTAGAGCGTCCTTCATCCCCTAGCATGCTCTTGGGTTCAAGGGCTTAACATTAAAGTGAATTTTAATTCAGATCTTGCCTTGATCTTTGAAGCTATGACTATTTTCCATGGAAATATTCCAATTTTAATGGAAATATTTAAAATACGTTCAGTGTTTAAAAAGTTTGTGGATCTGGATGGGATGCAGGGAACAGTTATTTTAATGAATAAAAATTATGACTTAAAATATTTTCGGTTCATAGCTTTGGAAGGAACATAAAGGGTCATGGACCCCAATTGGTGTTCTCATCAATACTTAGTGTGGAAGGCAAAAGTCCACCAAGAGAAAGGCGACAAAATCAGTTGACCTCCTGGTTGCAATGTTGGTGCCAACAACAGAAATCTGGATTTTTCAACAAAGGTCCAAGCTTGGACAAACTGCTTTTTCAGAGATAGTATTCATCTAAAGAAAGTATATATTTAAAGTATATATTTGCATAGGGCTGGCTTACTCGGTTAGGAGGCTTTAAGGAGAAGGTGGCGGGAAGGTGGTCATATGACCATTGGTGAGTATTAAAATGGAAAGTATTGGACTGTATATAGCAGCAAAATGTTTGGGAAATTATTTTAATTTTCTTTAATAAGGAAATAGAAATACATGCATAGAGGAAAAGGGACACTGAACACAGGAGGTCTAACCTATTATCTTAAATGCCTGTATGCTATTTCACAAAGTAAGGGTAACAAGTAAGATGAGTTAGATTTCATGAGGCACAAGGACGTATAAGGTATACAGGCGGTCCTTGACTTACCACCACAATTGAGTCCAAATTTCTATTGTTAAGTGAGATATTTGTTAAGTAAATTTTGCTCCATTGTATGTCTTTTCTTGCCACAGTTGTTAAGTGAATCACTGCAGCTGATAAGTTAATAACATGGTTGTTAAGTGAATAATTTTTCCTCATTGACTTTACTTGCCAGAAAGTTGCAAAAGGTGATCCCATGACCCTGGGACACAGCAACGGTCATAAGTAGGAACCAATTGCCAAGCATTTGAATTTTGATCACATGATCATGAGGCTGCTACAATGGTTGTAAGTATTAAAAATGGTCATAAATCACTTTTTTCATTGCCATTTGTGGGAAGGAATATCTGTCTGATTCAGTTCCAAGCCAAGAGAAAGGCCCTGCTGGAGGCTGATTGGAAAGAGGGGCCATTTATTGATAAACAGGGTCACATGTTTATGGTTCTGGTGCAGGTGACAAAATGGAGTTAAGAGTGAGGGGGATTTATACCTTCTTTGGGCTTTGCACTTGAACTTCCTGTTTCTGAGCAAGAACATGTACTCTATTAGTTGTTGTCAGACTCAAATGGGACCATGTAGTGGTTATGTAGGGGTCATCGCTGGCTCTATAGGCAAAGTACAAATCCTAGGTGCTTGTTTGAGTTAAGTTTGGTTGAAGTTTGGACTGTTCTGGGGTAATGCAATAATTCATATGGTGGATTAATGGCTTTTTCCTGTGTTGGATCTTAGATGATGGCTGCTTCTAATCCAACCATTATGCCTTTGTTTCAAAATATCCTATCTTGAATGGACCAAATCTACATTTCTAAAAGCTGGCCTCAGCATCAGCTGGGGCTATTAAGAAAGACATGAAGGCTGCTTTCTGTCTCGAAGAGCATGTTTCTCCACTTCTCCTTGAGGGAAATATAATATGCTGCCTTTTTAATATTTCCCAAAATATTTCATTCTTCTAGGAGAGGGGTGGGTAGTAACTTTCTACACATTGTAACTTTGAATGGTCCCTAAATGAACTGTTGTAAGTAGAGGACTACCTGTTCTAAGAAATATAGATCCATAATAGGGTAGAATGTACTATCTGTCTGAATACCAGTTGTTGGTGAGAAAATCAAGTGGGAAAAACCATTTACGTTTGTGCCCAATTTACCTTGGCCATGGAGGGAATTGCATCAATCTATTATAGCACTGATCTTCTCAATTTTTTTAAAAAAAATTCACACTCTGGGAAAGAAGAAGGAAAACAATATGGAGTCTTTGGTTTGTTCATGTGCCCATGTTCCTGAACTGCTCCCGTTGGTTTCTGGGCTAAGAAGGGAGTCACAGTGGGTTCAAGCTGAGAAAGCGTACTACGAAGCACAGGGAAGCATTGACCACCACTGCTCCTGGATCGCATTACTTTGACAGTTTTGCCAAATTGCAGAAATCAAGGATTCTTCTGTGTGATAGAAAATGAAATGACAGCACCAGGGAACTGCTCACAGCTCATTCCCTGTTCTGTCTACCACTAACTGAATTTGCATCCACTTAGTAATGAAGCCAGGCAGCCTGTCTCTTGGGGATGATCCTTGCCTGCACAGTTTTGTTTGCAGCTTCTTTTTTTCCTTCTTCTTCTTCTCCTTTTGGTGGCTTTTTTTTTGGCAAATTATTTGCTTCCTCAGTGAACCAAGCGCAGACAAAATAGTACCATTTTGTTGTGAAATTGACATGGCTGCCTGAAATTTCAGGTGGTTACTGGGTGGTGGGGAATAGGGAGAGAGCAGTTGATTGTTTCAAATTGCTGATGCTTTCCAACACTTTGGAAATGCCTAAATGAGCCCCCGTGAGTGACCCTATCTGATCAAGAGAAGAAAATGCGATGGAAGAACAGCCCTGGCCCCAGTGCTTTAAAAGCAAACCAGCAGGCTAAATGTTATACAAATAAACGAATCCATGCACCCATCAGGTAAAGATTAGGAAATCTTGCATAAGTGGGTATTGGCTTAGGCAACTTTAAAATAATAAGCAAAACTGTTACAGCATGCCAAATAACCTCAATGTGTGCTGCTTAATTCAAGCAATCCAAGAAAGGAGGCTGCTTGGTGTGGTGTTTTGCCTACTAATAATTCCTTATGGCAAATGAGTAAGAAAGGTTTTGTTATTGCTTGGGGCATAACTCCCTCACCCCCAGAAAACAATCAGGAAGTGTCCCATCAGAGCTGATTGCTTAGTAATTCAGTTGCTGGCCATTTAACCATCACCACTATCATCGCCACCAAAAAGAGAAAAGGCATTATGGTTGCTACAGATGACAAGGGTGGGATTCTACCAGTTCAGCCCGGTTCTATAGAATGGTAGCTCTGAAGAGCAGCAGACACCGAACCGGTTCAGTGTCTGCTGCTCTGTTTGGCCCAGCCACTTGCCTGGGCTCTTGGCTGTCCTTTATTTCCTGCTTTTTCAACCTCAGCTACTTTGTGTGGCACAGCTGAGGTTGAAAAAGCAGGAAATAAGAGGAGTTTGAAACGCTGCGCACCCGCGCGCAGCGCTTGTCAGCTGTCCGGGTGGCACAGCTGAGGCTTTTTGGAAATGGCCTACACACACATGCAAAACGCACTGTCACCAGGGGTGGGATTCTACCTACCGGAGAACCGGCAAATCGCACCACTGGTTGGCCCCGCCCGACCCACTCACTCCTTACCTGGCATGCGCACCAATAAAATTGCCTGCTAAATTGATATTTTCCCTTTTTTTCCCCCCCGACCATCAGCTGTTCTGCTGTGCCGGGAGATTTAGATTAGCTAGAAAGGAGGAAATCGTTGGATTTCTTGCTTTCTAGCTAATCTAAAAGTAGAGCTGAACCTTCCTTAGGACTGAAGCTTCTATTTTTCAGTGCAGACTCAGGTAGCTGATGGCAGAAAGATAGATCTCTGAGAGAATCTGTGATTCTGTCAGCAACTCAATCTGCCTGCCTGCTTTGCCTGATTTTGGACAAAAGTTGCTCTTTTTAAATAAAAAATTCAATATTTACATAAATATTTATAATATTTACATACAAACCATGCCCAGCCAGCCACATGACCACCAAGCCACACCCATAAATTAGGCCACACCCACAGAACTGGTTGTTAAGACATTTGAATCCTACACCTGACAGATGACCTTGCGCTCCAGATAGATTATGATCAGGGGCACAATACCAACTACTATTGCAAAAAAAAAAAAAAAAAGCCAGAAAAGCTAATAAAGTCCTGGGTTGTATAAACAAAGACATAGAATCAAGTTCACATGAAGTATTAGTGCCGCTTTATGAAACCCTAGTAAGACCAGTGGTGGGATTCCAATTTTTTTACTACCAGTTCTGTGGGCGTGGCTTGGTGGGCGTGGCAGGATACTGTAAAATCTCCAGTCAAAGGTGGAATTTGCTGGTTCTCTGAACTACTCAAAATTTCCATACCGGTTCTCCAGAACTGGTCAGAACCTGCTGAATACCACCTCTGAGTAAGACCATACCTGGAATACTGCAACCAATTTTAGTTACCATACCACAAAAAAGATGTTGAGACTTTGGAAAAAGTTAAGAGAAGAGTAACTATGATGATCAAAGGCCTGGAGACTAAACCTTATGAAGAATGGCTGCAGATTTTGGGTCTGGCTAGTCTAAAGAAAAGAAGAATTAGGGTGACATGATAGCAGTATTTCAGTATTTGAAGCGTTGCCACAAAGAAAAGGGGGTCAAATTATTCTCCAAAACACCAGAGGGCAAGACTAGAAATAATGGTTGGAAATTGATCAAAGGGAGAAGCAACCTGGGATTAAGGAAAAAACTTCCTAACAGTAGGGACAACTAACCAGTGGAACAGTTGGACAGTCACTTGTCTGAGATTGGATAGCTTCTCCTGCAGAAGGCTGGACTAGAAGACCTCCAAGGTCCCTTCCAGTTCTATTCTATTCTATTCTATTCTATTCTATTCTATTCTATTCTATTCCATTCTATTCCATTCTATTCTATGCTTTACCAGGCAATACTGCAAGTTTGAAACACAGTTAAGTCACCAGCATAAAGAAGCTGCAATCTGACAAGATATGAAATTGGATACAAAGATGAACATGTATGTCTGTATGGAGATGTGATAACCTGGAATCATGCTGCTCTCAAAAAAGATATTTTATTTGTACTATGTTTTGTGAAAACCCAAATAAAACTTTTATAAAAAAAAAAAAAAGAAGAAGCTGATGCAAGCTGTCCCAAATAACTGATAATAATAAGTAAATAAATCTGCAGCAAACTCAGCTTATGGCAAAATGATGACAAACATACAGTGACTTGTGCCTGACAAATTAGCAAGTATCTACATTGCAGCTTTTTCATCATGATGTCACAAGGTGTGTACGGAAGTGAGCAAGAAAAGAAAACTACTTTGAGAGTAATAATACCAGAATGGCAGTTGGAGAGAGTGCCGTCTAATTCAGACATGAGGTACAATCAAATCTTTATGTAGATCTGCTTTAGACTTAGATTAAAGAATGCTAAGGCCTCACTCAGCCATGGGAGATCTCAGGTTATAGGGATAATATTGGAGGAAGTAACTACGGGACATACCTTGAGTTCGTGAAGGAAAGGAAGAATATAAATATAATATAATAGCAGCTTCAGCAACATTTCCATTTAAACGTGGAATATTGCCAAACATCCAACTCTATTAATTTCCTTTCCTACATGCATTTTTTGGGTTCACAGAATTCTTATCAGAGCATGTATTAGAGACAGTTCTTGATCATTTATATTGTCTACTGTGGAGATGATCAATTCAGGATAATCACTCTGAGTATAATCAGAATCCCTGCAATGAAGACAGCTACTTATCTATGTGAATAAATATTTCAGTGAATATGATGCTCCAAACAATTTAAGAAAATCTTACTCACAGCTATTAAGGGAATCGTTATATGTAAATTACTGCAGAATCCTGCAAGGCCTTCAGAATTTTTCTAATGTTAACATAAATGCTGTGGAAGCCCATAACTAACTGCTCCCCCTGCCCCATAAAATTTTTCATCTAAGAGATATATAGTTCCTTTCTTAATTGGTCTGTCCAAAATATGTTACTATTGCTAATCCCATATTTCCTCCAAAAATTTATTAAAGTTCAGAATAATATAAAATATAACACGCACCCAAAAAGAAAAGAAAAATTAAAAAGAAAGATGGAAGGGTAGGGAAAAACAAATTGGGGAGTGCAGACAAAAAGGGGGAAAATGTTTTTTAAAACGTAACTTCTGATTTGTCTTTGTTACAGATAAAAACCTAAAAAATCAATGACCCTTTGAAGAGGAATAAACCATAACAAACAGTGCATCATAAAACAAGTCTAAACATCAAAACCCAAGATTAAAATTTCACCCCTTTTAGTTTCGAGCAAAAATATCCAAAAGTGAAAATAAAAATAAAGTTAGATAAAATATTTTTCCAAATAAAAATGAAGTTAGATAAAATATTTTAATCAAAGCAGTCAATCTCTGCTAACTCCATTAATTTCACCATCCATTTCTTCATTGTGTGTAAACCTGAATCCTTCCATCTCTGCGTAGAGAAGCTTTGCTGCTGGTGACATATAAGAATAAAGTTTCATCTCTTTTTTTCAATCTGCCCATCAACCTTCAGTACTCTGGCTTCAATAGTACATTCAGTTTAAGAATTCTCTGTGCTAGAATACATGTCTGATTCCAATATGTCTTAGCTCTTTTAAATGTCCACCAGAGGTGATTAAAAAGTACTTTCAGATTGTTTACATTTCCAACCTACATTTGACATACCTTTATAACACACCTTTGACAATTTATCAGGTGTTAAATACCAACAGTACATCACCCAATAAAAATTCCCTTTCATAATTCTGTGTAAATTTTAGCGCTTTGCACCACATATTCTTTCACTTATTAAGCATTGCATCTTAATCATCTGCATTTGATCACACAATTTTTAAAATATTCATCCTCCATGCTCATTTTCACCAACAATTAATGTATCTTAGCAAACCAATGTTTGCCATCAGTACATAAATCTAACTCAAAAGCACTTTTCTCATTGGTTAAAAACAAATTGTTTCTCATCCAGTTTAAATCTTTCTGTTAACTTAGCAATAGGCAAAGCATTGGCAAATATAATCTTCCCTTTGTGATTCTCTGGTTTTTTGAGGGGTCCTTGGTGCTTTCTGAGCTTGGTTGTTTTCTTGCAGATGTTTCATTACCTAAACCATGCAACATCATCAGTGCCAGTAGGGAGTGGGGTTTGCTGTCAATTTATATTCTAATGCAGGGCTGTCAAACTCCCAGCCTGTGGGCCAGATGTCATGCACCACGCCAGTTTAGCGAAGGGGAAAAAAAATCCCAATACATCACATGACAGTGCTGTGATGACGTGAGTTCGACACCCCTGTTCTAGTGGCTTGCTCTGTCAGTGTTGGTTGGGATAGTCTTGGACTGTTTGCTGTTAGCTTGTTTGGCAGTTCTTTGATTGGGGTATTGCTTACTTCTTGATTGTTGATCTGATATTAATCTTGGTGTTAATGCCAAGCCACTAGAATTCAGAGCAAACTCCACTCTCTACTACCACTAGTGCTGTTATCTAGTTTAGGTAATGAAACATCTGCAAGAAACCAACTAAGCTCAGAGAGCACCAAGGACACCTCATTTTTACTCTGAGCTGCAAATATTCTCTCCATTGGACTCTGGTTTTTAATCTAGGATCTCCTTCAGAAAAATTCAGTAAATCAATATATATCAGTCAAGTTTGTACAGTTATCATTTTTCTTTAAAAATGCCTCTTGGGGTGACAACTGTAAATGAATCTTGGGAGTCAATCTTACTTTACATCTATTCCAAACTTTCAGATTGGTGTGCCTAGCAAAATGAATTTGTAAATCTATATTAATTTTATCTTTGTCATAGCATAAATAGCCATGCCATCCAAACTTCAAATTGTGTCCTTCTAACTCCAATAACCTCCTATTCCTCAGAGTCACCTAATCTTTCATCCATACCAGAGAACAAGCAGCAAAGTTCAATTTTAAATAGGGTAGAGCTAGTTCACCATTTTTTAGCATGTTGTAATAATTTGTATTTAATTCTGGTCCCCCCCTTTATACAAGCTTAGAAATGTCTTTTTGCCATTGTTTAAATGGTGCATCCGTAGTCAATATCAGCACTGTCTGGAATAAGAATAACATCCTGGAAAACACATTCATCTTAATCACTGAAATTCTACCTAGCAATGACAATTGAAGTTTATCCCACCTGAATAAACCCTGTTTAATGTCCTTCCGTGCCTTGACATAGTTATTCTAAAACAACATATAATTCATATTAGTCAATGTAACCTCCAAAGTATTTAACCTTCTTTTCAGTTTTGAAACCCATCCGTTTTATCAAGATATCTTCACCTTGAGCATTCATATTTGTAATCAACTTTTTTTTGTTTTTGTTTACTTATTTTAAGTCCAGCTAATACACCAATGTCCTTTCATTTCTTCTTTAAGTGTTCTATTCTATTCTGGAGTTCTTGTCGAATCAAAACGTAGTTATCAGCAAAACCTCTCAGTTTATACATTTCTTTCTTAATTTTCATAGTACCATAATTTCCAGTCAGAATGGGATTTGTAGCTCCAATTCATTTAGAGCATATCACATGAGGTAAAGGCACCCCCTCCCCAAACTTTTATTTTAATCAAGGATCTGTCTCAGTTGCTAAATCTGGCTTTAACGTTGTTGTCTACTTCCTTGATAGATGTTATACACAACACATGCTCCTTCCTCATCCTGATTATTGCTGTTCTTTTTGTTCTTTATGAAACTTACATGCTGCCCAACTCCCAGCAACTCTTTATTTAGAATTCAATTATTAAGCATGAAAATTAAGACAATAAAAACAACAAGAAACAAAACAGAAGAGAGATGGAAGAGTAACAAACTGGGTGGAAAGAAAAGAAAACAGCCTACTTAAAAGGAAGCTCCAAGCTTCCTCGTGAAAGGCCTGGGCATAGAGCCAGATCTTCAGCCCAATTTCCACAGTACACAATGCTCCCAAGAACAACCACAACCACCTCAAGTTTTTACCAAAACTTGGCACCATGACTTCTATGCACATGAGACTGTAAGACTTAACTTTGTTTGGGTGGCATGTGACTCTGGGATGGGAACCAAAAGTCTGAGACTTTCACAGATTTGCTGTGAAGAGAAGATTCCCTCTCCCCTTCTCCTTTATTCAGCAAACAAGAGTGAAAAGCAAGCATGTTAACTTGGAATGTGCTTTAAACTTTTAAACTTTTTTTTTTTTAATATGAAGGAGAAATCAAAATGTCCCACTAAATTCCTTGAAATAACAATAGTTGTCCGTATTCCAATACATCAGAGGAAATGCCTTCCTCTGATCAGCCTCCCTGACATATTGTCTAAATCAACTAAAGGTCACGAGATCTTGGTATTCAGCTTTGATTGGGTGCTGAAGAAAACCCACAGTAGATTGACATACACAGTCACCCAAGGACAACCTGCATTTGTCCCTCTCATCTTGTACTGAAATTAAGAGACAGCGAATGTTTTGTGGCTGTTCTAGAACATAAACAGCCACCATAAATAATTGTCCTGGCCAATGACTTCCATGACCTAAGCTATTATGGAATGTTGTGCTGACATGCCAAGGTATCATCGTTAAGTTTTTCTCTCTTATTTTGTAGTATAGATTGACCCTTATTTTGCTGCTGTGGAATTACACTGTCGGCACAAGGAACCAGATCCATATGTGTAAAGTTCAAGCTAACACCTTTATTATGTTCTGCCTAATACACAGGAATCTCCCCAATCTGCTTGCCTTCTCTTGGGAACAGAAAGATAAAGCTTTATTGGTGCTTGCTGTGTGTGTGTGTGTGTGTGTGTGCGCGCGCACTGAATCTCTTGCTATTACACAAGAATTCAAAGCTAATCCCCCCTAATCAACTCTCTGCCTGGCTGGACGTTTTCCAACACACACTGACAATGGTGCACAAGATGCATAAAATTCCTTAGACTAATAATGAGAGAATAAGGCCACTATCTGTCCTTATGACGAAATGTTCTTGAGAAACATACAACAAGAAACGATCATTTAATTAATTTCCGCCTTTCCATGCCCTATTTTGGGTTTCCCATCAATATCTTTTGGGCAATTCTGGATTAGTAGAACTTTGGTTTGTTTGATCAATGGTTAAGGGCCTCCAGGAGACAAGATAAATGGAGCTTCTGCAACTTGGACTGTTTTTCTCTACTGGGTGAGATTCCACATTTAAGTCCCATGTGTTGTAGAATTCAGCCTGGCTGATTAATTTATGGTTGAGTGTATTTTACAAATCCAGAAAATTGATTCCATTCAATTAATCATTCAATTAATCTTATTTAAGCTAAGTACGGGTAATCATATCATGCAAACATAGCAATTCAGGTCATTGAAAAATCTCACAGGGGAGGCCAGCAGTTAGATATCTGCTATCTTAAAGCACTAAGGGAGAAATTTAAGTTTTCTGGTCAGACTTCAGATAACTACAATAGACCTGAAATCATTTTCTTTGTCTGAGTGCTGTTAAAATAAGCAAATCATGAAAGATTTTCATTGAGCTTAAGAAGTCTCTGATATTAGGGGGAAAAGGTAACAGCAGCAACAGAAAACCTCCACATTCAGAATTCTCCCTCAAGTCCACATTTTTCCTTTCATTTAAAAAAAAAACACTTGCCAAACTGCCAAACTCAGAAATATTTCAAGATGTGCTTCATTTTCTAGCTTATAAATAAAGGTTGGTACTCTTGGCAGTCGTTAAAAAGTAAACCAGAGAGGCAAGCAGTTTCAAATGAAGTCCATCCCCACTTGAAAGTCCTTAACTTCTAAAATGGCAGGCACAAGGCCAGGTGGCAATAAAGCCCCAGGACCTCCAGCATGGAAGATAACTAGGCAACAACCTCTAAACAAGAGTACTAAAAGTTCCATCCCTTTCTTTTTAACCTAAGTGGGAATGTCCAGCTATCATTATATTTTATACTGAATTACAAAAAGAGGATCCCAAGCTTGCCTTACATTTTCATACATGGAGGATTATCTCTATATGGGAGAGAGACGTTCCTTCTTTCGAGTGACTTCTGTTTTTGTTTGGGCATTATACTGTAATGGGGGCAGCACTATGGTTCAATGGTTAAAGACACTAAGCTTGTCAGTTGGAAAGCTGACAGCCCGGGTTCGAGATCTGAGCACCGTGAGATGGGGTGAGCTCCCATTACTTGCCCCAGCTCCAGCCTACCAACAGTTTGAAAACATGAAAATGCGAGAAGATAAATGGGTACCACTTTGGGGGGGAAGGTAACCGTGTGCAGTGTGCCTTGGCATACAGTCATGCTGGCCACATGACCACAGAAACGTTTTCAAACAACTCTGGTTCCACTTGAAAAGGGAGATGAGCCCACCCCCTAGAGTCGAACATGACTGGATAGGGGAAACTTTTACCTTTACCTTACTGAGCTGCGGTGGTGCAGTGGTTAGAGTGCAGTACTGCAGTCTACTTCTGCTGATCAACATTTGCATGCAATTTGGCAGTTCAAATCTCACCAGGCTCAAGGTTGACTCAGCCTTCCATCCTTCTGAGGTCGGTAAAATGAGGACCCAGATTGTTGGGGGCAATATACTGACTCTGTAAACCACTTAGAGAGGGCTGAAAAGCACTGTGAAGCGGTATATGAGTCTAAGTGCTATTGGCATTGCTATCTTACTGTAATAAACCAAAGTTTCTACTATCTCTTGCATGGTTCACCTTTTAGATCTCTCACTTCACAATCCAGATTGTTTCGACTGAAAGTGGGCACAGCTCACAGGAATTGAGCCACATATTACTTTGACCGACTTCTTCTAATTAATGCAGAAGCACCTTCTCTATCGGACTCAGGATTTGAACCTTTATCTTCATATTCCACAGACATCATTAGAAAGCAAGAATTGCTATTGTTTTCCAATTTACAGAAAGTAATGTCATTTTTTTTTCAGAAATGATAATCCTTTGGCAAGGATTATAAGATATTAAAGTTCAGGCAAATAGGTACAGCTAATTTAACATTGCAGAGTTTTCACTTTGTTTATTTTAAAAATAAATCAATGTTTTAGCTCTTGGTGGAATTAAATAAAATTTTCAAAGTTTGAGTCATCCAAGGAGATTGAGTTTCTCTGTTTCTTTTAATGAACCGTTTCAAGGATTTTATTTTTTACTCTTCAGAGCTTCATGAAAAGCTTACATTTATTTTTTTAAAGTGAGAAATTGCTGTGAGAATATTAATATACAATGGAAAAGTGTAATAAGCCAGCAAAAATTCTGAAGGATTACTTCAGTGATTATAGCTGCCTTCATTATGATATAAGCATAGCCACCGATAAAACAAAAGACAAAAGCCTTATTCCTCAAACTCTTTGATAGCTGGCAACCTCAGGTCTTTCTTTAGCAGCTACATGACCTGCAGATTTCAACAAGTGGATTTATTTTAGAAATTCTTTTCCATGAAAAAGCCAGCTTTGTTCTTAGCTGTAGACTGGCAAGCAAATGTTAATGATAACATAACTTTTTTTCCCCATGAAGGCCAGTGTCTTTCTTATTTTTCCTTGCATTTTCTCCCCCACTGCCAGCTATGACATTCGGGATCTTGGAGGTTTGACCTTTGTGTCATGTGAATTCCCAAAGTTTATTTGGTGTAGCAATGCAGGATTCAGGAAGTTCTGAGATGCCAGCGTTGGCACCTCTGTGCTGCTTTCTCTAACCTCAAGAGCAGTTGCATGTAAACAGCAATAGCAGCCATCAAATATTATTTGGACTGAGACAGTTTGCCCCCTATTTACAAGAGAATGGAAACAATAGGGATCGTAGCTACAGACAAGCATGGCAGCATGAATAAATATGAGGGGAAAATCAACCTATCACTTTAATAAGGAAATAATGTCATTAGCCTGAATTTTCTTGTCACCTGCTTTTATTAAACACAGACAAAACCATGCTATTAGCTACACTAAACAAATCTAATACCGAGAAAATAATCCCTCCTGCATCTTTGTCCAGCTGAGCTGGTTAAGCAGAATACAAGAAAGGCAGAAAGAGGAGGGAAAAAATATTCAAACACAATGAATAGAGCAAGGGAAAGAAATTACAGTGCCGTCCAGCAGCTCTTGATCAAATATTTGGGCAAAGAGCAGGGCTGGGAGGATGAATACCCCCACCAAAATCTTCTCACAGTTTAGCACAATATCAGTTTGGCCATCTCCGGTCCAAATAAATTATGAACACTTTGTTGCTCTTTCCAATTCCAACATTTGCATTTTTGTTGATGGATTACATGCAGCTGGGGGATTCTGGAAGCTGGAATTCAGTACTGTGGATGGGCATTTGGATGGGGAGACTAGCTTAATTCGTTTATTCCTGAGTTCATACCAGCCAGAAGCAGTTTTCCAAATTCCTAGGCAGAGAAAGGATTTTTTCATCAGCAGATATTAATAGCTGGCAATGCCAGTGTTAGTCAAGATTTTTCTCTCCAAGAATTCTGCTAAGAAGCCATTTACTTTTAAAAGAAAGTGAAGTTTGCAGCCATGGCAAATTCTCTGTTGGCTCTATGCAGTAGATGAAGCTCTTCCTGGAATGGAGAGACGTATATTGAATATGCCTACTGTGTAATTCTTAAAAAGGACTGGCCCATGAGTAGGAAAAGGTGGTGAACTCAATTCAAACTTCCAGCCTGTGTATTGCACAAATCCAGATGTGTGGATTTCAAATCCGAGAATTTTCAACAACGGGCAAGCTGGCTGGAATTTCTGAGAACTGAGGTTTACATATCTAGAATGTGTCCAGATTAGAAAAGATGGTTGCTCTACTTTAATACATTAATACCCAGAGTTTATGATGGAGGAGGAGGAGGAGGAGGAGGATTTGAATCTAGATGGACAAATCTCTGGCAATATTTTTCATGTTCACCGTTTTCATAAATTGCTAGTTCCTTTTGAAGATATTTATATATTTTGTTTTTATTTTTCTGAGGGGTGAATGAATATTTCATCCATTTTACATATATCATCTGAAAAAACTGCCCTAGTAAAACAAGTAGGTCATTTACTACTGGAGAGAGTCAGGTATTTTTCTTCCAGCACTGTTTAACTTTGCTGATGGACAAACTGAATCTCCTCTCTGTGTATTATTATTGCCTTTGTAAAAACAAACAAAACAAAAAAGCCCTCCACTCTTTTTTTGTAATATGTGTGCCCCAGATTGTGATATGTCTGAATGCAAGATCCTTTGGTGGGTTTGTTTTCAGAAATGTCTTGCAAGTATAGCCAATTACTGTTGGAAGAATTGAGGCTGCTGTTTCACAGCAGATCATTAATGGCCACAAACTATACCTTTTTAAGATACTGTTTGTGATTGAAGAGTTGAAAAGTAAACATTTGTGTTTCTAACTGTTGTTTTGCGGAGTAGAAAGGAACAATCCATTTTTTCTACAGTTAAACAACAAAGAGTCCATTAAAAACAATTGTATTATGAACATGCTCTCAGCTTCATAGCTATAGAATATTTTCCCCAAAGAACTACCTGGAACCTAGACTACAAGGATCCTCAGTGGCGCAGTGGTTAGAGAGCAGTACTGCAAGCTACTTCTGCTGCAGCCAAGCTGCCTGCAATTTGGCATATCAAATCTCACCAGGCTCAAGGTTGACTCAGTCTTCCATCCTTCCGAGATGGGTAAAATGATTGCGCGCGGGGGGGGGGAGATATTTATTTATTTATTTATTTATTTTATTTTATTTTATTTTATTTTTTTATTTTATTTTATTTTATTTTATTTTATTTTATTTTTTTTATTTATTTATATTGCCTCCTATTTGCCCATGGTGACTCGAGGTGGCTTACACAATGTAAAATCATATTTAAAACAAAAAATAAAAACAATATAAACTAACAAAAAGAATCAAATTACTAAAGTACAAGAGAACAAAATTTGGGAAAAACAAAAACAAAACAAAACAAAAACAGAAAATCAAAAAGCAACTCCCATCCCCATCCCTGATGACAGCAGATCACGCTAGCCACTTGATGGGCTCCATCCCTCTCTTGGTTCCCCAGGCCCACTGGCAAAACCAGGTCTTCAGTGCCTTTCGGAAGAGAGCTAGAGTGGGGGCCATTCTAATCTCTGGGGGAATGATGTTCCAGAGAGACGGAGCCACCACAGAGAAGGCCCTTCTTCTGGGTCCCACAAGGTATCTCTCCCTCAGAGGTGGGACTTGCAACATTCCCTGCCTCCTCGCTCTAATGGGTCAGGTAGATGTGATTGACAAGAAATGTTTCCTTAGATAACCCGGACCCAAGCCATGAAGGGCTTTAAAGGTGATAACCAGCACCTTGAATTGCACCTGGAATCAAATTGGCAACCAATGCAGCTCCTTCAGGAGAGGTAACACATGTGCACACTGGGGTCTGCATAAAACCATGCAGGCTGCTGCATTTTGCACCAACTGGAGCTTCCGGATGCTCTTCAAGGGCAGCCCCATGTAGAGCACATTGCAATAATCAAGATGGGAAGTGACCAGGGCATGAGTGACTGTGAGTAGGGACCGCTGAGCCAGGAAAGGGCGTAACTGGTGCACAACCCACAGTTGCGCAAAGGCCCTCCTGGCCACGACCGCCACCTGCTCTTCGAATAGGAGTCATGAGTCCAGGAAAACCCCTAGGTTACGCACAGGGTCTGTTTGGGGTAGTGCCACCCCATCCAAGACTAAAGGTGGTAATTCTCCCTGAACCAATGAACCCCAAACCCAAAGCCATTCGGTCTTGCAAGGGTTTGGTTTCAACCCGTTGCTCCCCATCCAACCTCTAATAGCGTCCAGGCACTGCAAGAGGGAGGACACAGCAACATTTAACTCACCATGGGCTAAGACATACAGCTGAGTATCATCAGCATATTGGTGATACCTTAGTCCCTGGTGATGGATGATCTCACCCAGTGGCTTCATATAAATGTTGAATAGGAGTGGAGAGAGTACCGAGCCCTGTGGAACTCCGTAAAGCAATGGGTGAGGGTTGGATCTCTCCCCCCTATCAACACGGACTGAAAGCGGCTGCAGAGGAAGGAAGTGAACCAAAACAGCACAAGGCCTCCCATACCCATTCCCCGAAGCCACCCCAGGAGAATCCCATGCTCAATGGTATCAAAAGCTGCTGAGTGGTCAAGTAGAGCAAGGAGAGATGCACTACCCCCATCCTGCTCCCACCAGAGATCATCCAAAAGTGCGACAAATGCCGTTTCTGTCCCAAATGCAGGCCTGAATCCTGACAGGTAGGGGTCAAGATAATCCATTTCATTCAGAAACCTCTGGAGCTGCTGTGGAGACAGGTTGAAAATTATCCAACCGGGTGGAGTCCAGTGATGGCTTAAGAAGAGGGCAGACCACAGCCTCCTTAAAGTGATGGGGCACTATCCCCTCCTGTAGAGAAGTGTTAATCACCACCAGAATCCACCCGCCTGTCACCTCCTAGGAACCTTTCACAAGCAAGGAGGGACATGGGTCTAAAACACAGGTGCTCGCGCGCATACTCCCTAGGATCCTGTCAACTTCCTCAGGAGCAACAGGGTCAAACCGTTCCCAGATAACAGGGCAAGAACCTGCCTTAGGAGCTTCCATTGGATCAGCAACCACACCGGCATCTAACTGGGAACGAAGTCAAGTGATTTTGTCTTTCAGAAAATCTGCAAATTCCTCAGCACGCCCCTTCAGGTGGACCTCAATCTCCTCCTTGCCTAGGAGGAGATGGCTCACCTTAAAGAGGGTCACTTTGTGATTATCTGCGAGACGCAATTAGTGTGGAGAAATATTTACACTTCACCTCACGAATCGCCACAAGGTAGGCCTTAGTATCAGCTCTTACCCGTGTTCGATCGAGTTCATCTCCTGTCTTCCGGTATATGCTGACTCTGTAAAATCGCTTAGAGAGGGCTATAAAGTGATATATAAGTCTAAGAGCTATTGTCATTTTAGCTGTAATTATCACACATTGTTATAGTTTTTAATAACAATTGTTTCATACGCTTTACAATATTCACTTTTTTAGTTCTTAAGTTCTATATGACACGGAGTAATTGTCTTGTGAAATCATATAAATATGATTTATGGCAATCACATGGCAATCATGTGACACTTTGCTCATCATTTTGAAATGATGGTTTTGGTTCTGTATTGATTTTATTTGTATTCATACTGTGTTACCTTTGAGAGCTTTTGTTTTGGAACAATCCATAATTTTTAAAAATAAAGAAATCATTGAAAGTCATTTTAAAACCCATGGCTCAACTTCTAGGATAAATAAACACATGAATTAAGTTTGTTTTATCTGACATAAAATAAGGCAGGAATCCTTTCTTATCAATAGCTGCCTAAGACAATTGTGTCTAGTGTTGCTTTTATACTCATATTGCTGAAGTTGTAAAAGGTGCTTTGGTTCTCTGAATTTCACTCTAAGGGTGAAATCTGGCACTTCCCCTGCTAAGAGGATTAAGGTCAATGGGAAGAAACTGAGATTAAGCTATGAAATTTTGCCACCTATAAGAAATATACAACAGCTATATAGGATACCTTAAAAAAAACTATAGATATTTTTTCAGGGTGTATTTTTCCCCTCAAATAAGTTTTTGTAGGCCAAGATTAATCCATAACCTATAATCTTTTTTTCATGAGCTGCTACTAATGGAGACTTGTGGATGCAGCTCCCTTGGATTAGAAGACAGGCTATTCAATTGTCTCCTTCTCACATTTTCCACCTTTTTTAAAATAAAGAAACAAATGCCTAGTTGTGTTCAATTCTGATTAGTTTGGAGAGAAAGAGCTATGGATTTCATCCAAAAAAAAAACCAGCATAAAATTTGAGGCAAAATCTTTATCAATAAACCCATGGAGTTTAATCACTCAGTTATTTCATTCTTCATCTTCAACCATAGTTGAATTGGGGTGACAAAAAGTTATCCTTTCCCTTACCTCGGGAATCCTTGCCCCAACTTCTGGACCTGGCATAGGATTTCACCCTCTGCTGCAATGTCAATGTAATCATCATCTGATAGATACAAAACTCCTAATGGAAATTAACCCTGACTGTTCTTTGGAAGGACAGATACTGAAGGTGAAGCTTAAATACTATGACCATCAAATAAGAAGGAGGGACTGATTGGAAAAGATTCTGATTGTCCCAAAGGTGCTTTTTCAGGAGGCAACTGGACTTTCTTGTTTTTTCTTTGAAGACCTTTTGCTTCTCGTCCAGGAAGTTTCTTTAGTTCTCAGGATAGTGGGGAATGGAAGTATTTATATTCTTTGCAGACAGCTGGTCATTTGCATCCTTTTAGAGGGTCCCTGAAGCACTTGGAGGTTTATCTGTGTCCTCGGGGTCACCTGAGTGGTGCTCCTGGTTCCTGTAGTCTGCAATTTTTCTCTGGAAATCCATTCCTATACCCACACTATTCAATGGGTATTCATCCCAAATTGGATAGCTAAACATCTGTAGAGATTCTCAGTCATCCAGGTCACAGTTGAGACCCTGATGTTGTGAAAAATGGAAGGCAAAAAGGGACAGGGATGGCAGAGGATGAGATGGTTAGAAAGCATCATCAATGCAATGGACATGAATTTGGGCAAATTCTGGGAGACGGTGGAGAACAGGGGTGCTATAATCCATTGGGTTGCAAAGAACTGGGCTTGGCTAGTCTAGTGAAGAGAATGACCAGGGAAACATGATCGCAGTCTTCCAATATTTGAGGGGCTGCCACAGAGAGAAAGGGGTCAAGCTATTTTCTAAAGCACCTGAAGGCCAGACAAGGAATAATGGAAGGAAACTGAACAAGGAGAGATTTAACCTGGAAATAAGGAGAAACTTTTTGACAGTGAGAACAATCAACCGATGGAACAGCTTGCCCTCGGAAGTTGTGGGAGCACCATCACTGGAGACTTTCAAGAAGAGATTGGACTGCCATTTGTCAGAAATGGTGTAGGGCTGGATCCCAACCTTTCGAAGAAGCCAGATTGGAGCTGAGCATTTGTAGAAACGCTTCTACCGAAAGCTCACCGCTCGCGCCATTTTTGAAAAATTGCTTTTTACCAAAAGATGGCGGCGCCAGCAACAAATGGTGTGGGTCTCCCACGTTTGTAGGGTCTCCCACTTGGGCTGGGGGTTGGACTAGATGACCTACAAGGTCCCTTCCAACACTGATTATCTGTTATCTGTTATGTGTTAATCAGACATGACTTAGCAATTGAACAACACAACAACAACAATAAAACAACCAAGACATCTGAAGGTAGTGGTCCTAGAAGAAGTTGACAAAAATGATTGTGATTGTGGGGGCAAAATAAAATAAACCTGAATGTGACTGCTGGCATTAAAATAAATACAATTCACTCCAGACCTGCAGTCTGTGCATTTTCTTCTTTTATAAACAGTGGGGTTACTTCAGGTTAAGTGTCTATTGCTACACTCCAATTGTTGATATTTAATTAGCTCTAAAATTAAAGCTTGCTTTCATCATTGTTAGAAAGCATCCAATTTCTAATTGATTGAGATGAAATGCCTCCTAGAGATTTCAGTGTTGGTTTATTAGGATGGGGTGGCCCATGCAGAGAAAGAAGGTCTTTGGGGAAACAATGGATTTTTTTTTCAAGGAAAGCAATTAAAAACACAAAAGAACTGTGATTTTTTTTTTCCTGCTCCCTGGTGATGATGGTGATATTTGATACCTGAATTCTGCAAGAAGATATATTGGTGATCAGCCATACAAAAGAAGGAAGGTTTTGTATTAATTTGTAGAAGTGGATTCAGTGATCGGTAGAAGAGGAATTCTGATGTAGTGGTGATTTGCATATATTTATTTCAGTCTTTCAACATTCCTGGTCTCATTCTGATGCCAAGCCAAAGGTATACTATTGTTCTAGAGATTGAGGAATGGAAGATGTTAAAAAACCCAAACAGATTTAAGATATTGATTAGATTAAAGAACATTATTGTCATGGAACTGCATTTACAAGCAAATTCCTATTTGTCTGCTGAATTGCGAGTTACCTATATCCCACAAAGAGATGCCAGTAAAGTAGCCATCTTGGATATACAGCCAGTCCCAAAGCACTTCTACCCCAAAGGGGAATGATCAATAGCTTCCTTCTGAAGTCTCTTGGCTTGCTCCCATCCTGAAACCATCCTTAGTGTCTTGAGATGTTTCCTCTACTCTTTATTCAAAACCTACAAGAACTTTCAGGTTTCTCATTTCTTTCCATTCTGGTCAAAGACTAACCCCAAATTGTTTGGGTTTCCAGGACTGCTCATTATAACTGTTTCTTAGCAGCTATTAGTTTAGAGAACTATTTGTTTGTTTGCTTACTGCATTTATATGACTACCCAAAAGTTGGGACTCTGTATGGAGTACATAAAGGAAAAATAAAAATTGATATAAATACATACATACCCAATATTAACAAAAAGTAATGATCAACACATACCTAAGTATATGTATAACAAAAGTATTGGCATAGGTACAACAATCATTAACACAATCTTAATTCAATGTCATTAATTCATTTTACATGACCTTAAATACCACCAGTAATTGGATTAAAACAATGAGTAGGGGGTTGGAGTAGAAGACCTCCAAGGTCCCTTTCAATTCTATTATTCTGTTATTTATTTAATTTTAGATTTAATTGCCTGTGCAATACCATTGGTCTGATCCCCCTTCCTTTGGGTATGTGTGTATTTATATCAATTTTTATTTTTCATTTATGTGCAAAGTTCATGGGGCAACTCCATAGACAAAAATGGACATTGCTGTCCACCCACCAAATAGCTTAGAGGGATCCTTTTAGAGGGTCTTTGAAGCACTTGGAGGTTTATCTGTGTCCTCAGAGTGATTTTTTTTCCTCTGGAAAAAGTCCATTCTGACTCCCACACCATTCAAAGGGTGTCCATCCCAAATTGTATAGCTAAAAGTCTGTAGAGATCCTTAGTCATCCAGGTCCTGTTTGTCCCAAAGGTGATTTTTTTTTTAGGAGGCAACTGGACTTTCTTGTGTTTTCTTTTGAAGATGTATCACTTCTCATCCAAGAAGCTTCTTCAACTCTGACAGGATGGTGGGGAATGGAAAGATGAGCCACAGTGGCACAGTGGTTAGAATGCAGTACTGCAGGCTACTTCTGCTGACTGCCGGTTGCCTGCAATTTGGCAGTTCGAATCTCACCAGGCTCAAGGTTGACTCTGTGTTCCATCCTTCTGAGATCGGTAAAATGAGGACTCAGATTGTTGGAGGCAATATGCTGACTCTGTAAACCACTTAGAGAGGGCTGTAAAGCACTGTGAAATGGTATATAAGTCTAAGTGCTATTGCTATTTATATTCCTTGCAGACAGCTGGTAATTTGCATCCTTTTAGAGCAGGGGTGTCAAACTCACATCACAGTGGCATCACATGACCTATTAGGACTTTTTTCCCCTTTGCAAAACTGGGTGCGGGCGTAGCCGGTGCATGAGGCATCCAGCCCACGAACTGGGAGTTTGACAGCCCTGTTTTAGAGGGTTGTTGAAGCACTTGGAGGTTTATCTGTGTCCTCAGAGACACCTACATAGTGCTCCTGGTTCCTGTAGTCTGCAATTTTCTCCTCTATCCTGTAAGAGCTGAAGAAGCTTCTTGGATGAGAAGCAAAACGTCTTCAAAAGAAAAAACAGGAATGTCCTGAAAATGCACCTTTGGAACATCCAAGACCTGAATGACTGAGAATCTCTCCAGACTCATAGGCTAGAATTAAAACTGAAAGCATGGGAGGGAGAGAGAGAGAGATCGATTGAGAAAGGAAAGAGGTACATATAGTAATATATCCATAGCATGAGACAAAAGGAATCCTTATGGATGAGAGAGCAGGGAAGGATGAATTAAGTTACCATCTTCTTGCTGTGGGTACTGATATCCATCTTTTTATACAAAGGTATTCCAACATTTCCACTGGATTTTTGAAGGAAATTTTCTACTTTTTCTGTGTGTTTCTTATGCTAATCCTGGCTCTGTTTGTGACCTAGGCTTTCCCCAAAAGCACTAAGTAGACTCTTTGTCCTGGCAAAACCCCTTTTATTAAATGAAGGTGAATTTCTTCCATTCACATTCAGCCAAAAGCCTGGCAAACAGTCTTTCATGGTGTAATTAGGAGCACAGACCTTATCTAACTTGGAGAGCTGCCAAGTAAATATTTTCAAACGCAGTGCTGACAAGGAAGGGCTTGGCACAGAGTCTCTGAGATGCACAGACCGATCTTTACACTGCTGCAACAAACGAATTGTTTCCTGCAAACATCCCCTCCCCTTTTGCTCCTCCTTTAATCCCTACGGGAGGGGCCATTCACCGTCCACATGTGGCTTTACTTCCACATCAACCCTTAGTTCGTAACTGTTCTTTTCTTTTGGCAGCTCTGCACATGCGCAGGCTGGGAACTGGCTCCATCTGCTCCCCCACCTCACTGCTATCCATCTCTGAAGGCAGCTGACAACTACCAGACTGCCCTGGCCCCATCTCTGCCTCTGACTCAGAGCCCTCATCCCAGCCTTCCTCAGCCTCCAGGACTGGCCCATGTTCCTCCCCAACCTCCTCACTGTTTGACTCTGCTGCCAGTTCTGCTAGCCGCTGGTGACCCACAACAGGTTGCCTTTTGTATATTGGGTTGTACTGTAGAGTTTCAGACCCTAGAACAATTGGGAGAGAGGTGTTAAAGTATGTCATAGTTCACCACGGAAAAAGATCTGTAACGAACTGGTAATAAACATTAAATTAAATAAATATAATCTAAAAATGGCAAGTATGACCAAAACCTTGTATGAAGTATAACTCTTTACTTGTGGTGGGTGAAAAACATCTTTCATCCTTTCCACATCAATTTCTTCTTCCTTTTAAGAACACATTCCTCCTTGAGTGCAAAGATGAATATCTTTTTTTAAAAAAAAAAATCATAAGGCCTCTCAGAAAGGAATTGGATTTAGTGATCATCTTTCTCCATTCCATTTTTGGACTTTCACTCTTGCCATTCTCTAGACATTTTTCATTGTTATTTTTTGCCTTTCCTCAGATTAATTACTGCAAAGGTAGAGAAGAATCAGTAATGATGGCTTCTCTCATTTTCCACATCCTTTTGAGGGCTTCAGTCTTCCTCCCTTTGCCATTATAAACTATTGACCTACCTTATTTCAAATTTCAATAAAAGTTTACACATTTCAATTATATGTTCATTATCTGTACAAGTTCTATTTCAAACTCAGTCTTAAAAAAAATAACAGTAAAAAAAAGATGATAATGGACTAAAACTTTTGGTTATAATATACAAATGGAACAAATAAGTGACTGAACAGACTGAAATTTATATTATGCAATAATTCTAAGACAATTTTTATAAAATGATGTATTGCTGGTATAATTATCTAAAATGTATAAAAGTACTTTAAATTTATGTTGGAAACATGAGCAACATGAAAGGACATTTTACCATATTTGTGGGCATATAAAAAATGGACACAGAAACATACATTAATTCAGAAAAATCCAAATACAATTGAAATCAGAGGGTTTTCTTTTGGGACAAACCAAAAGACAACTAGAAAAAAGTCATGGGACCTTGCCTATATATACATATATATACTGTATATCATTAGTGGGATTCAATTTTTTTTACTACCGGTTCTGTGGGCGTGGCTTGATGGGTGTGATAGGGGAAGGATTCTGTAAAATCTCCAGTCAGAGGTGGTATTTGCCGGTTCTCTGAACTACTCAAAATTTCTGCTACCAGTTCTCCAGAACTGGTCAGAACCTGCTGAATACCACCTCTGATATATGTTCCAGCTTTTTTATTGCATTTTATTGCATTTTTATTTTTTATTTTTATTGCTTTTTTATTATCCTCACTAGTCCAACATATGAAAGCCACAGGTCATAGCATCGACTTCAATGGCACCAAAACCCTAGCCACTATAGAAAACCCCAGCTACAGAATCATCAAAGAAGCCATAGAAATTGATAAAAGACCTAACATAGAAAGATAGCCATAGAAATTGATAAAAGAAGAGATGACTCCACCAGACTATCAATCATCAAGCCTGCACTCACAAACAAAGAAATCTCCATACCACAATCCAAGCACCTAAACACAAACAGACCCCCCCCCAATACCCCTAGCCCAAACACGCCCCAGCCAGCTACCCAAATAAAACCTAGCTTCCTAATAAATAATTATCGGCCCTTCACAAGAAACCAAGCTGCACTAAGAAACCCCAATGCACAAAACACAATGTTGCCAACCAATCAAGAACACAGCAACTCGAAGACCAATAAAAACAGACCTAGACTCCCAGCCAATCAGGATGTGGAAAAAAACATTCAAATAAAGCAGAAAGCCAGCACCAAATTCAAACAAAAAATGGCTGCCAAGCCTGACACACAAGATTAAAAAGAACCCAATACACAAGCCTGAGGATGGCAGATGAGATTGTGACTGGAAGGATTGACCCTGCTGGGAGTTTTGATTCTGATGCCTCTGAAGATGGAAGGTTTGAGCCTGCTGTGAATGTGGAGTCTGAGTTATCAGAGGACACAGATGTGAGCCAGGAGGATGAGAGAGTGTTGGAGAGACAGTCCTCTCCAGAACCTTCTACTTCGTTCATGCCTCGGATGTCAGCAGCTGATCCACAGAATGAGCCAGAGGCTTCGAGTGAGGAAGAGACTGACGGATGTTGGCTTGATGCTAGGACTAGAAGAAGATTGAAACGTCAATCACAATCTGAAAGGAGACGTCAATCCAGGCATTAATTAGAGAGACTGACACGCCCATCCAGGGGATTTAAGGAGGCGTGCTGGCTCTCAATCTTTGCTTGGAGCCAAGTGCTTTTTGGATTCGGAAGAATACGGTTGAAGTGGCTGTCGTGATTTATGGACAATTCAGACTTGCCAGACAGATTCCAGGAAGACTGCCAAGGACTGTGAAAACAGAGCAGTTAACTCTTTTGGGTCTGGTTTTGTTTTGCTTGAATATTTGAACTCTGGAACTTTGGATTCTCACCTGTGGATACAGGTGAGACATAACATGTGTGTGTGTGTGTGTGTGTGTGTGTGTGTGTGTGTATCTTTGGTTATTCGGGTTTTCTCCCATGTAAAATTGGAAGTATCTAGGCGACATTTCGATTAAGTCTCATTCATCATCTTCAGGCTTGTGTCTTCGGCTTTGTGCTTCTCGGAATAATGTGAGCTTGCAGCTGCTTCTTCCTTTTAACTGCTAGTGGGGGTGTGACTTGATTGGGTGGGGGCTTGGTTGTGTTCTGATTGGGTGGGGGTGTATTCTCATTGGTTGGGGGTTTGGCTGTGTTCTGATTGGTTGGGGGGTGGGCTGTGTTCTGATTGGCTGGGGGTGTGTTCTGTTCAGGTGGGAGCTTGGTTGTGCTCAGGTTAGTCTTAGTTGCCGGGGGATTTGAGCTGGTGAACTGTGATCCTGTTGTTTGGCTTCACGTTCGTGGTCATGCCACATCTTCATGGTGGGCGTCCGTTCGCTTCATGTATGGGTCGGAGGGGTTTGAAGCGGGTAGTGATGCAGCTGCGGTATGGCTTCTGGTCAGGAAATACAGGAAATAGGTACGGATAAATGGGGACAATAGGACAGGGACAGTAGGCACGATTGTGCGTTTATGCACATCTCTTACAGACCACTTAGGAATGGGGTGACGTCAATAGTGGATAGTTTAAGGTTAAAGGAGTAGGGGTTTGAGGATGTAACAACAGAGTCAGGTAGTGCATTCCAGGCATTGACCACTCTGTTGCTGAAGTCATACTTTCTGCAATCAAGCTTGGAGCGGTTTATATTGAGTTTGTATCTGTTGTGTGCTCTTTTATTGTTGCGGTTGAAGCTGAAGTAGTCATTGACTGGTAGGACATTGCAGCAGATAATTTTGTATACTACACTTAAGTCCAACTGTAGGCAGTGTAGTCCAAGTTGTCCAAGCCCAAAATCTCAAGCTTGGTGGTGTAGGGTTTTCTGTTGCAAGCAGAGGAGTGTAGTACTTTTCTCGTGAAATACTTCTGGACTTGCTCAATTGTTTTAATGTCCAATATATAGTGCGGATTCAAGACAGATGAGCTGTATTCAAGTATTGGTCCAGCAAAGGTTTTGTATACCCTAGTTAGCAATTCAGTATTACCAGAGGAGAAGCTTTGTTTGATTAAATTTACAACTCTTAATGCCTTTTTGGCAATGCTGTTGCAGTGAGCTCTGGCGCTTAGATCATTTGATATGAGTACTCCAAGGTCCTTGACAGAGTGAGGGTCATCAATGAGGTCATATGACAAGTATAGTAAGATTATTACATGGTCAAAGTGAAAAACTTTGATACCACCCACAATGACAGAATAGATAGTTGGTGAAGATGATAGAGCTGGCTAAATTGACGTTCTTGATTAGAGAAAAGACAACATCTATGCTTATTGCTGACTTTAAAGAAATCCCGTAAAGACTTTTGGTGTTAAACAGAAAAAAAATGAACTTATGATTTATAGTTTCAATGATTAAAAAAGTATAATAGAAAAAATAAAGAATATTTTGCATTATAGAGTAAGAGGTAATTTCATATTTGTATTTATAATTACTGTAAAAAATAGAAGTTAGTCCGATTTATTTTCATTTCTCTTTTTCCACTTTTGGCATTTTCTTTGTTTTCTTGTTTCTTTTCTCTACATTAATTCTGGTTTTTAACTCTTTTTACAAACTCTTAATACCAATTGTATAAAAAGAAACCCTACTGACCTATCTTCTGAAAAAAAAATTGCAATGCTTAAATCCCAGAATCATAGGACAAAGTATGAACGTTTGGCCTCTTAAATTGTTGTCTTATAAATTTTACATTCAGGGGAAGAATGTTAGTGAAATCAAATGTCACTGCAAAGCAAGAGAGCAGCAATTTTAATTTATATTAATTAGGCAAGGAGAGATGGCTTATTGATCATGCATAAATCTCAAGCAGTAATCTGACTTTATTTATCCTAATATCACCAGTTTCAACTATTCTAAGTTAATCTGAAAATTTCCCTCCCCGTATTCTCCTCCAAATCATGGATCAGTTGTGAGCATGCGAGCTTCCTATAATCTTCTTGACTGTCCTTACTACTGTCTGTATGGACTTTCTATCTGAGGCACTGCTGCCACCAAACCAAACAGTGATGCAGTTTGTCAAAATGGTCTCAATTGTGCCTCTATAAAAAATGCCCAAGACAGAAGGAAAAAGATATGCTTTCCTCATCCAATGCAGGAAATGCAGACACTGGTTCTCACATTTCACTAAGGATGATGTGTGGAGAGACCAATTCATGTTTTATTAACATTTAGAATTAGGTTACTTTTATTGCACCAGTCTACCAGAGCCTTTACTTCTTCCATATAAGCATCTTCATTGTTCAGCTACTTTGTAAGTGCATAAATAATTAGCTTTAACAGTTTCACTTGCCTGACTTGATTTTTCCATTTCCTATTTTTCTTATGCTTTAATATCTTTCCTATCAGTATTTTCATAATGTATAATAGGCATCCCTAAGCATGGGATGGATAGGTGTTTAACAGGGTGTTTTTAAGACAATTTAAACAATTCCTGCATTGTAAATGTTGTATTAGCAAAAAGACTAATATATCCAGCACTCATCATCTGGTGCTATGTTAGCTCAATCTGCCTTTGATATTCTGGTTTACAGTCACATATGTACTACAGACAAAATCAGTAAGATACTACACAGGCATCACATCAAGACTGCCTTCAAAACAGACAGAAAAATAGCAGCCATCCTTAGAAACCCCAAAGATAAAATTGACCTGGAAAACCAAGGCATATACGAAGTCCCCTGTGCATCGTGCCCGGTCACATACATTGGACAGACCAATAGAAGAATAAGTACCTGCCTGGATGAACACAAAAATGCAGTAAAAAAGCTGGAACACACTTCCTCACTAGTCCAACACATGAAAGCCACAGGTCATAGCATCAACTTCAATGGCACCAAAACCCTAGCCACTATAGAAAACCCCAGCCACAGAATTATCAGAGAAGTCATAGAGATTGAAAAAAGACCTGAAAGCATGAATAGAAGAGATGATTCCACCAGACTGTCAATTATTTGGAAGCCTGCACTCACAAACAAAAAAATCTCCACACCACTAGCCAGGCAAACACCTGGGCACAAACAGATCCCCCCTGATACCTCCAGCTCAAACACACCCCAACCAGGCACCCAGATGAAACCTAGCTTCCTAACAAATGATAGTCGTCCATTTACTCGGAGCCAAGCTGCACTAAAAGCCTCCAATACAGGAAACACAATGTTGCCAGCCAATCAAAACAAAAAAAGCTACAAAACAGACAGAAGATATTAGAAACACCAATCAAGCAGAACACAGCAAACTCCAAGACCAATAAACACAGACCAAGACTCCCAACCAATCAGGATGAAGAAAAAACCATTCTGGCACAGCAGTAGGCTAGCCCCAAATTAAAATCAGAAACGGCTCTGAAAGTCTGACTCACAGACGAACACAATACAGAAGCCTGATGATGATATATCTTTGGTTATTCGGGTTTTCTCCCGCGTAAGATTGGAAGTATCTAGGCAACGTTTCGATGAAGTCTCATTCATCATCTTCAGGCTTCTGTCTTCAGCTCTGTGCTTCTCAGAGTGATGTGAGCTTGCAGCTGCTTCTTCCTTTTAACTGCTAGTGGGGGTGTGACTTGATTGGGTGGGGGCTTGGCTGTGTTCTGATTGGGTGGTGGTGTGTCCTCATTGGTTGGGGGTTGGCCGTGTTCTGATTGGCTGGAGGTGTGTTCTGTTCAGGTGGGGGCTTGGTTGTGCTCAGGTTGGTCTTAATTACTGGGGGATTTGTGCTGGTGAGCTGTGATCTTGCTGTTTGGCTTCGAGTTCGTGGTCGTGCTGCATCTTCATGGTGGGGTCAGTTCGCTTCATGTATGGCTCAGGGGGGTTTGAAGTGGATAGTGATGCAGCTGCAGTGCGGCTTCTGGTCTGTGGTCATGTCTCATCTTCTGTGTGGGTGTGAGTCTGCTTTTTACGTGGAAGTGTGGTGGTGGCATCTTGTGTGGCCCTCGTGGGTGTGGGTCTGGTGTCATTCATCATGTTAGGTACTCGTCTGTTCATGAGGGCGGGTTTCCAAATGGCTGGTAAGCGGGAGGTGTCATCTCTTTTATTCATGCTGTGTGGGCGTTTTTCTATCTCTATGGCTTCTCTGATTGTTCTGTTGTTGAAGTGTTCTGTTTTGGCGATAGTTCTGGTATTTTTAAAGTCAATCTCATGTCCTGTGGCTTTGAGGTGTTGGACCAGGGAAGAGGTCGGTTCTTCTTTTTTGATTGAGTTCTTATGTTCTTCAATGTGTGCACTTATTCTTCTGTTAGTTTGTCCAATGTATGTGGTGGGGCAGGCGGTGCAAGGGATTTCGTATACTCCTTGGTTTTCTAACTCGATTTTGTCTTTAGGGTTTCTTAGGATGGTGGATATTTTTCTGTTTGTGCAGAATGCTGTTTTAATGTTGTGTTTTTGGAGGATCTTGCTGATTTTGTCTGTAGTGCCTTTTATATATGGGAGGAGGGCTTTGCCGTTCTCTTGTTCTCTGTCTTGGATTTTGGTTGGGGTTTCTTTTTGGATTAGGTGGGTAATCTTCTTTCTTTGGAATCCATTGGCTGTAAGTACGTTGGTGAGAGTGTTTAGTTCGGTTTTTAGGTGTTGTTCATCAGCTAAGCATTTTGTTCTGGAGATGAGTGTCTCAGCTACGGAATTGATCTGTGCTGGGTGGTGGTGTGAGAGTGCATGTAGATAGCGGTTAGTATGTGTTTTCTTCTGGTAGATGGTGTGTCCTAGGGAGCCATTGGGTTTTTTGTATACCAAGACATCTAGGAAGGGAAGTTGATTGTTAGCTTCTGTTTCCATGGTGAATTGTATTTTGGGGTGTAGGCTGTTGAGGTGTGTGAGGAAGTTGTTCAGTTTTTCTTTCCCGTGTGGCCAGATTATGAAGGTGTCATCTACGTATCTGAGCCAGAGTTTGGGTTTGTGATCATATTTTTCTAGAGCTTGTGTTTCAAAGTGTTCCATGTAGAGGTTTGCAATGACAGGTGAGAGGGGTGATCCATGGGTGCTCCTTCTATTTGTTTGTATTTTTGTCCGTTGTAAGTGAAGTATGTATTGGATAGACAGTGGTTGGTCAGATCTAGGATGTGCTGGGGGGGGGGGGTTGTATTTGTTTTGGATGGCTGTCAAGGCTTCTTTTATTGGCACTTGGGTGAAGAGGGATATGACATCGAAGCTCACTAGTAGGTCGCTGGGTTGTAAGTTTTGTTTCTTTATGATCTCGATGAACTGGAATGAGTTTATTACATGTAAGTTGATGGATTCTGCATAGGGCTGTAGTTGTTTGGCGAGAAATTTGGCTAGGTTTTGTAGAGGTGAGCCTATGGAGCTGACTATTGGTCTAAGTGGAGTTCCTTCTTTGTGTATCTTGGGGAGACCATAAAGCTTCGGGCATCTGGATGATTTCTCTCTGGGTATGATATATATATGTTTTCTTAAGTTTTCGTGGGTACTTACATGTATGGCTTTCGGCTTTGTTCGGGTATTTTCCCACGTCATTGTAGTTGTTCTTTTAAAGTTGTAGAAACGTTTCAGCAGAATCTCATCTGCCATCATCAGGCTTCTGTATAGTGTTAGTCTGTGAGTCAGACTTTTACAGTGGTTTCAGATTTAAATTTGGGGCAGCCTATTGCTGTGCCAGAATGGTTTTTTCTTCATCCTGATTGGTTGGGAGTCTTGGTCTGTGTTTATTGGTCTCGGAGTTTGCTGTGTTCTGCTTGATTGGTGTCTCTAATATCTTCTGTTTGTTTTTTGGCTCTTTTTGTATCTTGGTTGGCTGGCAGCATTGTGTTACTTTATTGGAGGCCTTTAGTGCAGCTTGGCTTTGGGTAAATGGACGGCTATCATTAGTTAGGAAGTTGGGTTTCATCTGGGTGCCTGGTTGGGGTGTGTTTGAGCTGGAGGTATCAGGGGGGATCTGTTTGTGCCTAGGTGTTTGCCTGGCTTGTGGTGTGGAGATTTTTTTGTTTGTGAGTGCAGGCTTCCAAATGATTGACAGCCTGGTGGAATCATATCTTCTATTCATGCTTTCTGGTCTTTTTCAATCTCTATGGCTTCTCTGATGATTCTGTGGCTAGGGTTATATATATATATATATATATATATATATATATATATATATATATATATATATATATATATATATATATATAATATATATATTTTCCCACGTCATTGTAGTTGTTCTAAAGTTGCAACGTTTCAGCAGGGTCATTTGTATGTGGATCTTTGACTTTTATTGGGATTTAAATTTGGGCAGCCTATTGCTGTGCCGTTTTCTTAAGATTGGAAGTATCTCGAGCAACGTGTTCTGCTTGATTGAAGTCTCTAATATTCATCATCTTCATGGGCCTTCTGTCTTCGAAAGCTCTAGTAGAAGCTTCATCTGGGTGAGTGATGTGTGAGCTTGCAGCTGCTTTTGCCCAGGTGTTTTAACTGCTAGTGAGTGGGTGTGACTTGATGCTTTCTGGTTGGGGGCTTGGCTGTGTTCTGATTGGGTCAGCTCTGGGGGTGTGTTCTCTATTGGTTGGGGTTTGGCTGTGTTCTGATTGGTTGGGGTTTGGGGGTTGGCCATGTTCTGATTGGCTGGAGGTGTGTTCTGTTCAGGGGGCTTGGTTGTGCTCAGGTTGGTCTTAGTTACTGGGGGATTTGAGCTGGTGAGCTGTGATCTTGCTGTTTGGCTTCGGGTTCGTGGTCGTGCTGCATCTTCATGGTGGGGGTCAGTTCGCTTCATGTATGGCTCAGGAGGGGTAGTTAAAAGGAAGAAGCAGCTGCAAGCTCACATCACTCTGAGAAGCACAGAGCTGAAGACAGAAGCCTGAAGATGACGAATGAGACTTCATCGAAACGTTGCCTAGATACTTCCAATCTTACGGGAGAAAACCCGAATAACCAAAGATCCATATATATATATATATATATATATATATATATATATATATATATATATATATATATATATATAAAATTTGCTATGTTTTTAAAAATTTTCTTTTTACATTTTCAAGGGGAAGTACCAAGCAGAGTCTGAATGATGAGATCTACATAATATAAAATAGATATTAGACATTTGAATGTTATAATTTTAGAATGCACAAATTCAAAGTTTAATGAGATTTCATATGATAATAACAATAAGATTTAAAGGTGTTGCACTTCGATTGGCAATCATAGGGGGAATTTTGCTTCTTAAGAATGTTGGAAGGGAACATATGAAGTTGTGAACAAGACAGACGAAAGTATAAGTACAATGAATAAAAAGATATAGAAATTTAGGTAAAAGAAATACAATTGAATAAGAAGAAAATGAGATAACCATAAAAGAAAATTAAGAGAAGTAAAGGGAGAAATAGTGAGAAGTTGGGAAAAGTAATAAGATATGAAGTTGAATACATAAGATGAATATGCATATGAAATTGTGTCTGTATGGAAATGTGATAACCCAGAACGATGCTGTACTCAAATAAGATGTTTTATTTGTTTTGTTAAAACTCAGTAAAACTTTATTTAAAAACAACAACCCAGAAGAACGATGAGACAGAAACATAGTGGTCTTTTCATGACTCTGTCAGCTGAACAAATTGATGGAAGTTACTATGCTCCTTCTCCATTCATCTAACAGGATAAAACTCCAACTTCTGGGAATCAGAAGATATGAAAAATTCAGAACCCAGATAAGTCAGACTGATAATTTACTACTACTGTTGAGAATCCAAAATTGTACTAGTTTTCCTAAAGGGAAAATGAGACAATTTCCTCCATCAAGGCAACATTTCAAATTGTGTTTATATCACTGACCCAATCTTGATTCTTCTAGCAAAATAATCCAAAGGTAGAAAGGCAATGAGGAAAGTTCAGTAATTCTAGACATTAACACTGAAAGACAGAGAAAGGTGATGCTCTTTAAATGATTTCCCAGAAAGGAATTGATAACTGGAAAATGGATGTTAGCCTAGTTATAGAAGAGCCACACTTCTTTTCCTTTCAAAGTTATTTTGTTCCATCACTACTCACTGATATTTTGGTCATTGTTGATGTGTTTCTCTGCTGGAAGAGTTCCTGAAGGTCATCCTGTGTAAAGCTCCCTTATCATATGCAATAAATAGTTTTCTTATGTTCCTAAGACATGTGGGTAACTTACATCAGCTGTGATAAAAGTGAATAGAGAATTCAAAATGCCAAGGTTTATCTGACTTTTGATGAAATCTATATAGATTAGCTTTATTCTCAGCTGAATGGGAGGCTTGGAAATGCAGAGGGTATGGTTTGATTTAAGTACATGCAAGGGACAACTGATACAATGCAAGCCATTTGGAGAGTCATAGTTCATAGTTGTATTACTTTTGGGTAGAAAGGGATGAAAAAGTTGGGACATTTACTGTTGAGAGTACATTCACTCTGCCAAGCTTTAGTTGGATACTTGCAAGGGTTTCATTAATAAATATTTGAAATGGTTCCCCTGGACTTTTTCTTATTTCTTTATTTAAGAAAATTTAATGGTTGTCCACTCTCAGTGATTCTGGATGGCTCTGCCTTATCTTAGGGCAGAGATAGCAGAGAAAAAGAAAGGACTTGGAAAGGAGTCCAAATTATCTAATAAAAAGTTAATTTTTTGTGGTTGATGGATTCAATACAAGATGTGTTTTATTCCAACTGAAAAATAAAATAATTGAAAAACTGTAGTAAGTTCTTTTCCCCTTGCTCTTCTGAAGTACCAACCCCATTTGTTGTGTCCCTGCAAAGTGACCTAGCATTCAGCTTCTGATTGTTGATTTTGGGGGAATCAGACAGATTAGCTTCATTCGTTGGCAAACTTGGCCTGTTCTGGAAAACATCTCATTTCTGATGTCAGGCTGAATAGCTTCAATAAGCAAAGTCTGGCATCTTTCAAACAGGACATTGTTTATGTCAAAGGGGTGGCTTTGTTGTTCAGAGGCAGCAGAAGCAGACTCTGCTAGTGGCACAAAACTACAGAGATAGGCAGGTTACAAAGAGAGATGCCAAAACAGAAAAATAACATTTTAAAACTTGCCTTCACTATTCTTAAAGGAAGCGCTATTTGGATCAACTGTTCTAAATTAGCCTGGCACTAATTCGCTCATTGTTAAGGGATGTCAACCTGTCTTACTCATGCTGACTTTAAAGGGGGTTGATTCAGGAATGCATACAGACTGCTGAGACTGGAGCCAGTTTTAAGTGTGTTGAGGACTTGAAATAGATTCCCAGTGGTATTGGCAGGATTCACTGTTCCATTAGCACAAGAGAGAACCAAGGTAGAGTTTGTAGGTGGCCATTTGAACAAATGTGAGAGTTGAGAAAATGAAAAAGGTCAAAAGCAATATTTGCTTGGCCTCCCCCAAACAGCAAAGAGTTTAATGAGGTGATAAATCTCATGGGCCACCTACTTATGTCAATGTCAGAGAGTCCATCACACCATTCCAGACTCTCAGCATTCTTCACATATGGAAATAGAGTTGCCACATAATGTATTTTCTGTAATAACTCCAAAAGCAGCATCGAAACAAAACAAACAAACAAAAGGCACCAAAGCACTTTATAAGATTACTGAGTTATTGGCAGCCCCATAATTCCATTTGCTTGTGTTTTGATCTGCAAAACTGCTTTAATAGGATAGTTTGATCAAAGTTTTCTCAACTGAATCATCCATGCAAAGCTTTGCAATATCCTACCCTTTTACAAATCACACACAACTTCAGCAAGCTCTATTCTGCTAACCATAGTAGAATAGCTAACTTATGTAAAGGTCAGATAGTCTGTTGCAGAAAGTTCATATCTATTAATGGGTTCAAGAGTTCCATAGTAACTTATGATACTCACATACCTGTACACTGAGCACAGTACAGTCCTTGATCCCTATGGTCATGGCAGTGGGAAGTAAGCCATCTCTTTCCTTCTCCTTCTCCTTCTCCTTCCTTCTCCTTCTCCTTCTCCTTCTCCTTCTCCTTCTCCTCCTCCTCCTCCTCCTCCTCCTCCTCCTCCTCCTCCTCCTCCTCCTCCTCCTCCTCCTCCTCCTCCTCCTCCTCCTCCTCCTCCTCCTCCTCCATCATCTCCATATCTGTCATCAGATGTTGGCTATCCTATTTTTATCAATAGCCGCATGAAAAAGTGCTGTTGAGTTTTGTCCAAACCAGTCCCTTAGATTTTGAAGCCATGATGTTCTTCTTCTGGTTGGACCTCATTTGCCTTCAATCTTTCCTTGGAGGATTAAGTGAAGTATGACCTATTTTTCTGGGTGTCGCATGCAATCTTACCTGTAATAATAAGGTGTTGATCCTTTCTTAGACTGATACTTTCCTACTGCTTATGCCATCTTCAGAGTGGGGTCTTTGGTGCTCTCTGAGCTTAGTTGTTTTCTTGCAAATGTGATAATGAAATATCTGAAAGCAAACAGCCAAATTCAGAAAGTACCAGAAACCCCACAGTTTAACCTTGAGCTATAAATATTCTCTTCCATCTGCATCTTCAGAGTGTTCAGCTGACCATATGGACCAGGACTTAGCCATCATTTCTTGATTTCACATGGATTAATTTGCTTGCTAGACTCAGATGTGTCTTTGAGACTCACAACATAGTTAAGATAAGTAAGAATCTTTACTGCAAACTAGAATAAAGCTATGTTGAATAGTTGATTGCATTCTATTGATTGGCCTCTTATAACCATAGCAATTAAAACCATCATTTTCCTTACTTTTCAACAGTCTCTTTGCTGTATGCTCCATGATACTGAAGCTAAGTAGTTATTGGAGGTTGACATAACTGACTTCTCTATCTGGAGAACTAATTTCTCTCAGCTGATGTCTTTGAATTATGTCTCAGGGTTGGGCATGAAATTACTCCAAACCTGAAAATGCAAAAGTAATAGAGAAGGGTGGGATGTCCCAAATATATTAACCTTTCCCAATGTCATTTCTTTTACTCTGACCTAATTACTCACTTTCCTATCTACATCTCCAGTTTTTTGTTTCTTTTGCTGGAATAAAATATTGGAAAATGAGATAGCTGCAACTGGTGACAGTATAATTCTGATTTCCATTAAATTAGATGAAAGAAGACTGGAAGAAGCAACAGAATTATGAGATCTCTAGTATTTACCAGAAAATATGCAACCGATGCATCTTTTCTCCCTCCTTTCAAAAAAAATGATATTTATAAAGGTTTATATATTTCGGCAATTACCTATTTATCATTTGTACATAGTTCAAATTCTGCCTTCTGCTGCTCATTTCCAAGTGTCATATTTATCTACCTTAAATCTTTCTCTTAACTGTGCATACAAAAACCATTGAAAACTAAATCCCTTTGCAGTTGATTGCTCTCTTGATTCCATCTTATATTCTCCATCTTTCTGTTCTAACAACTTTCAGTTTATGGATATTGGATTTTTTAACAAATCGTCCACAAAGAGTTAAACTGAATGATTATACTTCTACTGTCAAGACACTTAGCATTGGCACTCCACAAGGTTGTGTCCTTAGTCCACTACTGTTCTCCATCTATTCATCTGATTGCACAAATAAACATCCCAACAATAGGATAATGAAATTTGCAGACGATACTATGCTTGTAGGACTTATTTCTGGGGATGATGAGTCTGCATATCGGGATGAGGTATTACAGCTATCCCGCTGGTGAAAAAATAATAATCTTCTATTTAATATTAAGAAGACTAAGGAGGTTATAGTGGACTATAGGAAAAAAAGAGCGGACATTCAGCCACTGTATATAGAGGAGCTCGTGTGGAACAGGTGGTTGAATGTAAGTTTCTCGGGACCATCATTACAAATGACTTGACCTGGAGTGCAAACACCGCTGCTTTAATTAAGAAGGCACAACAACGGTTGTATTTACTAAGCATTCTTAGGAAACAACAACTGGCTGAGAGTCTATTGACTACCTTCTATCGGAGTTCAATTGAGAGTATATTATCCTACTGTCTCTGTGTATGGTTCTCAGAGCTGCACAGTGGCAGAGAAAAAGGCAATTCAGAGGGTGATCAAGCGGCCCAAAACATCATTGGCTGCTCACTCCCTCTTTGGAAGAACTGTATAGGAATAGATGTAAGAGGAAGATACTTAACATATTGAATGACTCCTCTCATCCGGGACATCAGAACTATTACCATCGAGAAGGAGATTTAGGGTATTAAGAACAAGGACGACCAGATTTAAGAACAGTTTTTATCCAAGTGCAGTTTTGAGTCTGAATGCAGGGTCATAAGATTTTTGTGGAGTCTAATGGCTGAGAGTAGTGGGGTATTTACATTTTTAAATTGTATAGAGATTATTGTATGGTTGGTTGTGTTTAGTTTAATTTTTTTTTCTTTTTAGTGGTGTTTGTCCAGTTTTACTTGTGGAAGAGCACCTCATTTCGTTGCACCCGCTTGCGAGTGTAATGACAAATAAATTCTTATGTCTTATGTCTTAAGTTAACCATTTTTATTTACATACTGTTTCTTTCTTATAAAATGTGCTGAAAACCATAGGGGCATTTTTGGGCACAATCTGGGTTTACATCTGTTCCATATTCTCAATAAGGCACTTCTAAATAATGGTTCTTAAAATCTACATTAAATTTAACTTTATCATATCATAAATATCTGTGCCATCCAAACCTCAGGTCATGATCTTCTAACTCTAAAAGTCTCCTGTTTCTCAGCAATATCTGCTCTTTCATCCAGACCAAATAGCAAGCAGTGAAATGTAATTCCAAATTTGATAAACCCAATCCTCCCTTTTCATTGGTATCGTGTAACTTTTATATTTAGCAATAGCACTTAGACTTATATACCACTTTATAGTGCTTTAGAGCCCTCTCTAAACAGTCAGCATATTGTCCCCAACAATTTGGGTCCTCATTTTACCTTCCTCGGAAGGATGGAAGGCTGAGTCAACCTTGAGCCTGGTGAGATTCGATCTGCCAAATTGCAGGCAGCTTGGCTGCAGCAGAAGTAGCTTGCAGTACTGCACTCTAACCACTGTGCCACCGAGGCTCTAACTTTTAATTTAATTTAATTTAACTTTTTTTCCTTTCCCATATAAATTTAAATTTATCTTTTGGCCATTGTTTAAAGAGTACACCAGTTGTCAAAACAGTATTGTCTGAACAAAACATTGTTTTGACAAAACATTCATTTTCTCTCATCTCACCTTATATATCTATTCACTACTTCCAAAGTTAAAATAAATGACAGTGATTACAAGGCACATCCTTGTCTAGTTTCTTTCTGTATCTCACAAGGTTTTGCTAATTGCCCATTCACAATTTTGTGAAGTTTTACTCATTTGCTAATATTTTACCAAAATCTATATCCTCCAAAATTTTAAATGATAAAGTCCAGCTTAAATTTACAAAGCTCTTTTCTTTATTAAGAGTGGGAAAACAAATAGTTAAAAGGACTGAAATTTACATTATGATATAACTTAAAAGAAAATTGTTATAAAACGATGTACCATTGGCACGTAACTATAGAAAAATTGTCAAGAATAGATAAAGGTACTTCAAATTTATGTTGGAAATGTGGATAACATGAAGGGTCATTTTATCATACTTGGTGGGCTTGTAAAAAACTGGAAATTTCTGGGTTCAAATGCATATAAAAGTATAATGAAATTTAAAGGTCAACATTCAGCTAAACTTTTCTTGCTGGGATTAATGGGCAGTTAATTATAAAAGAGTCATGGAATATTATGGTATTATTATATATGATTATGGCTGCTAGACTATTATATGCATAAAGATGGACAGATTCTGACATACCCATAACAAAACAATGATGAAGATGACAGAACTAACAGAAATGACAAAATTATCTTTTTTCTGATTAGAGAAAGATCGACAACTACATTTATCAGTGACTAGAAATCCTTTATGGACATGTTGCTGAAAAAAAAGCATAACAGATCTTGTGATTTATGGATCTGAAGATTAGAAAGAGTAGCTTATGGAAAGAAGGAAATTACAATGTAACTCTAGCAAGAGGGGGGTAAAATTTTAAATGCATTTATAACTGTTGGCGAAAAGATTAGAAGTCATTTTTTATAATCTTTTCTTTTTCTTTTCTTTTCCTTCTTACTTATTCACTATTCTTATTTTTTTCATTCCTTTTCTAATGTTGTTTTTAATCTTGTTAATATTTCTTTCATAAAAATGATGTTAATGAAAAATAATATGTATTGCTCTTGCATTCTACGTTCACTCTAAATAGCCTAAGATGTTTATGTGAGGTTTGTGCTTATCTTTATCCTCTCAACTATCCTACTTAAATAAGGTATATGAAGAAGTAGTACCTGATCAAGGGTCACCTCACTAATTTTAAAGCTTAGTGAGGATGTGAATTTAAGTTTAATGCCTGCACCATCAGTGATCTGCACTGATGCCATCAACCCTTTCAAAATGTGGAACAATCAAGTGGTCATATAGGCAACTCATGGAGCAATGAAGCTCCTTTCAGCCACTTGTTAGAAAGGTTTTGAGAAGACTGTAAAGGAGATAGATGAGCTTAAAGGTTAATGGTCCTCAACAGAAGATGGGAAGTGTTAGTCAATTAGCTAGAATCTATTTCCCTGGCCCAAGGCTATGACACAGGAGAAGAGCCTGGGTAGTCAGCAGGGAGAGGAAAGAACTGAGCCTCTTGAGCAGTTCTTTGCTCCTCTGGATTGAAAATCACTCTCTGTAAAGTTAATATCACAGCCAGCTGAGAAGAGGAAATTGAGTGAGAGCCAGTAAATTGGAATGCCTTTGCAAAAGAGGAGGAGGAATGAGCAATGCTGAAACCCTTATAACTTCTCACATATTGCACGGTGCCTGCACCAGATAATCAAGTGCCCTCCCCTTTATTAAACCAATAAAAATAACAAGACCCATTCTTTGATCACTTAGCTGATCATGACTGCTGGAGCAAAGTTTCCAGAGTGGAATGGAGTGACTATTTATATAGCTAAAGAGCATATTGCTGCTTGCGATGCTCTGATGGAAAGTTTGCTTTCTGGTGTGCAAGGAGAAACGGCAACAAAGGTATTTGCCCCAGAACATTTTTTGTTGGGATAAAGAGCCACAAAGGATGAACATGGTGTGTTTGTTTGTTTTAAATTACAGTGGATTTGCAAGAGGTGCCGAAACAGCTGTTTGTGGGTTTTGTACGGCATGGATAGAAGGATTCAAAAATATCCTACTATCTCTTTCTGATGAAAAAAAAATCCAAAGGAAAGGCCCATTCACAGAGACTCCCTGGGGGCAACCAGTGATAAAAGCGGTGTCATGCCCCTGGTGGAGACTGACTCTGAGGAAGAGGAGGAACAGCCAACAGGGAGTGGGAGTGCGGCTCCAGAGGTGGAGGAGGAGGCTGGGGAAGGGCAGAGGCCAGTTGAGCAGTCAGAGGAGGATCCAGGCCCATCCCCGATCCATCCTAGATACGCAGGGAGGAGGGGATCAGGGAAAAGCAAGGTCTACTCAAGAGGAGATTACCATGATCCTCCTCGTGGCTTGCAGGTGGGAGCTATGTATATAAGTTTGCAACTGCGCAGTTAGAATTTGCAGGAGTCAATTTAGTGTTCACCTTGAAAGAGGTTTATCTTTGCTGGCGTTCTTCCCATGGACTTTTCTTGGTTATTTTCCTGGAGTTTATGATTAGTTATCCTGGCTTGCTTCGGAACTCTCATCAATGCGGTTTGTTTTGGTTTTATGTTTGCCTCATTATTTACTTTTGTGACTTTAAACTGTGCCTAATTAAACAGTGAAGTTAACTTGAAGGCTTTACCAGACTTTAATATATGTTTTGGGTTATTTTGAGAGACTACGGGTCATCCCAAGCAGTGTCACAACATTGAGACTCAAGTTCCAATCCTTTTGTCCATGCATTGTGTCATTGCACTCATCTACATAAGGGGAGGATCTAGCATTACAAGAATGTGATGAAGCTTTCATTATTTTGAGGGACAAGTTGGATCTTGTAAGTTCTTCTGGCCATATTTGCTGTAAGGGATGAACTGTAAAAAGGATAGTTCTGCGAGATCTGTAAAATATGATTTAAAAATGTACAATGTGGCATTTATAATAACAAAACATATAATAAGACACAAGACTGAAATAAGAGCAGTTTGTATTGAAAACAAATGATTTCACATAATGATTAGTAACTTGTGGACGCTTCTAAATTATGAAGAAGTGCTTTGGATCTTGAATCAACACAGCACTTCTCTTTTGCTCACTACAGCCATATTCCTAAAACCATATTTTTTCAGGCTTTTGTGTAAAGCTGCAGCATCTTTTGTCAAACCCAGGTAAAAATCCAGAGGATAAAAAGACCCAGCTTATTGTAATGAATGGCAGAAAGGTGCTATGTTCACACTCATATGAGAACCTCAGCACCTCTTCCTTTGCAAAGTCTTAATGATTCATATTAAAGCTATGTGCCACGATGAGGGCAATTAAAAAAATAAAGGCCAGGAAAAGACAAGGTGACTAGATACTGTAAATGATGGCAGAAGCATGGACTTCTAAGAACTCAGTTATAAGCAGTTACTGATAGACAATACTGGCGAAAGGGTGACCATTGGGGTCATGAAGTGTCAGAAGCAACTGAAAACCAGCAGCTATAAACTATTTCTGTATTGCTGCCAAGAAAACTACATAGACTTCAAGCTTGACTTGAAGGGGGCTTTCTCTTTTTGTTCCAAAGGTGCTTTTTTCAAAAGGCAGCCAGAGTTTCTTTGTTTTTCCTTGAGGACATTTTGCTTCTCATCCAAGAAACTTCTTCAGTTCTGACTGAATGGTGGAGAATTGAAGGAGGGAAGGATCCTTGCAGTCATCTGATCATTAGCACTCTTTCTTAGAGTCACAAAGAATATAGTTCCTTCCATTCTTCACCATTTAATCAGAACTGGAGAAGCTTCTTGGATGAGAAGTGAAACATCTTCAAGGGAAAACAAAGAAAGTCCAATTGCCTTTTTTGAAAAAAGCACCTTTGGGACAACCATGATCTGGATCAGTGGTGGCATTCATTTTTTTTTTTTATTTTTTTTTGCTACTGGTTCTGTGGGCATGGCTCGGTGAATGTGGCAGGGGAAGGATACTGTAATATCTCCAGTCAGAGGTGGTATTTGCCGGTTTTCCGAACTACTCAAAATTTCTGCTACTGGTTCTCCAGAACTGGTCAGAATCTGCTGAATACCACCTCTGATCTGCATGACTGAGAATCTCTATAGACATGTTATCTTTTTATATGAGAATGGATGCAGGGCCTTTGTTTTGGTGGGGTTTGGGAATCCACCAATTGTCTCCCATTGAAATTGTAAGGAAAGCAGCAGCCATGAGCCTCATTGAAGAAGACAGAATAGAGCTCAGCCTCACAGCAGTTCCCCAAATTCTGAGTCAGTTATTCCCCCGCAACCCAACTTATTTCACAGAGTTAGGGTTGTGGAGAAGACTTAAAAGGGACAGTTCTACATACTACTTTGTGTTAGAAATTCTGTTTATATAAAGCACCACAGAGCAAACAGAGCATAGTCATCATGTGTTTTATTGCTCAACCATATATCTATAACAGGAAACAGAAAATTCTATTTAGAACAAAGAGCATAGAGTATCTGCCATATATCCAAACTTTTAAACACTGCAATCTACTGACTGATTACTATTGTAGTCATTGCATAAAAATACATTCCAACAATGAATTCCAATATTTTGAATTTCAGGAGGAAAGGAGAGATCAACCCAAAAAAGAAATGATTTTTGCAAATTCAAGGATGGAGAAATGCAGATTCACATGACTGTGAGAGAGAACCATATGCCTGTAAGTTGCAATAGATGGCATCCCTTAGCTAACTTTGTTTGATCTTGAAGGACCTGGTGAGAACTTGGTTCAAAGACTATCCAGGAATATCTGGGCTGTAGGCTAGAAAGAGGTGTGGATGTAAAATCATTAACTCTGAACTCCAGAGAAATGAAAAAAAGGTCAGAAAATGTTAATGAGTGGAAATTTATTTCTCTGTTCTTTAAGACAGTGCTTAGAGCTATTTTTATCATGTTTTGCTGCCTTATTTAATGTGCATTTTGGAGACAGAATTGCTACTTGTTACTTTAAGTAACATTACTTTATAAAAATAACTAAGTAAAAAATTGTTTTAGTTTAACATTTGTATATATTTTAATTGTTTTAATGTGAGCTTCTCAGGGTCCTGTACTTGAGATGGGCAGCTGTATAAAACAAGCATATAAATAAATCAACACACAGTTTTTGAATACCACATTTCTTAGAGAAAACTTCTTTCAAAAATGTATCCCTCCTTCTATGCATGGGAAATATTAGTGTGGCTTTGAGGGAGAAGCAAACAACTGTTTGTTGAGGAATGATTGAGTCTGTCATCTGCACCTCTATAACTGTCTGGTTTGGTTCTGCAACCCAACACGACAGACACAGACTTCAGAGAGTAATTAGGACTGCAGAAAAAACAATTACTACCAACCTGCCTTCAATCAAGGACCTGTATACTGCATGAGTCAAAAAGAGGGCTGTGAAAATATTTACAGACCCCTCACATCCCAGACATAAACTGTTTCAACTCCTTCCCTCAAAACGACACAATAGAGCACTGCACACCAGAATAACTAGACACAAGAATAGTTTTTTCCCGAATGCCATCACTCTGCTAAACAAATAATTCCCTCAACCCTGTTCAACTATTACAAAGTATGCACTACTATTACTGTTAACCTTCTCATCACTCCTTATCACCTATCCCCTCCCACTTGTGACTGTATGACTATAACTTTGTCGCTTGTATCCTTACGATTTATATTGACTGTTTCCTAATATGATTTGATTGTTGATTATATCCTATGACTATCATTAAGTGTTGTCCCTGATGATTCTTGACTCTTGACAAATGTATCTTTTTTTTAATGTATACTGAGAGTATTTGCACCAAGACAAATTCCTTGTGTGTCCAGTCACACTTGGCCAATAAAGTATTCTATTCTAATAAAGTGATGGAATGAACCTGTGCTTGAAAGAAATAGGCAAATATTATAGAAAGCAGAACAGACAGAACATTTATCCTTGGTGACTCGAATACTCAGTATCCAGAGATCTCTCTCCTAGTATAAATCTTGAGAACTTGTTTTGGAACAGCAATTAATAGTCCCACAAGAGGCCCATGAGATAGAAGGAGGTGCTGTGCATCAGTGATTTGAGGCCTTTAGAGACTTAAAGAAAAGGACATTAGATTCATAGGGAAGATTTGCTGCAGCAGAAGAATCAGTAAAACTGGGATTTCAAGATAAATAAGGGCATTACTCTGCACTGTCTCTAGCCAGGATCATGGATTTTGGCCTCTCAATATCAGGGGAAATTATTACCTAGCTGCTCCTCAGGGAGGAGATTTTACAGACTGAGGTAGGCATCAGGCACTGGGAAAAGCTGTCTCTCTAAGTTTACTGTCAGAAAAGCTATTGCGTAATTAACCAGAGCAATTTAGCCTGATCTCTTTTATACCAGTCTTATGCTGGGGATGTCTGGAGCAAGGGATCTTGGCTAGGATAGGCAGAAGAAATTTAGCTCTGGTTGAACAATCGCAACCCCAAACTCAGGTAATTTGGGAGGCTTAGGTGATGAATACAGGACTCAAAAAGGCTTAACTCATTGAGACCCATCTCCCAAGCACCCCTCCCACCCAACTAGACAATCTGCTTTCTTAAATGTTCTGTAAAAGAATCCTTCTGCCATTGCTAAATGGTTGATAGTACAGCTAATCCTGATGGACCATGGCAGGCTGTCAGTCATTCAGCTTGACTGGCAGCAAATCATCTCTTCTTTTCTTTCCTTGATGATGGGCTGTTTTTTTGGGGGAGGAAAACAGCTTTGAGAAACACTATGAGCTGGCTTCTGATCTCTTCTGTAGCACTCCTATGATGTATATCAGGGTCAGCAACCTTTTGCAGAGAGACAATTTCTGGGTGGGGCTTGTTGCCCTCTCTACCATGCTGAAGAGGCTTGTGAAGTGGTCACCAAAATGGTGCTAGAGGAAGTGGCAAGCACTCTTCCATTCTCTCATAGGCTGGGTGAATATATATCTTTGTTTTTAATCATCGGCAGAATAATTTCAAGCAGTGGGCCACTGGAAGAAATATAGGCTGCTGAGCCCTGACTGGACCTGCTCACTTGGCCTTGTCTTCATGGACAACATTTGTTTATGCAAGTGGCCTACATGTAAAAGCAGAATTTACAGGAAACACTCCATTTCCACAGTCCATTTCAGGAATAAAATGGACAGAAAGAGGAACAATTTATCCTCTGAAAATGGGAGGCTTTAATACACTTCACACTACGTGGAACTGTGCAATTTGACCTAGGTTGTCACTGAGATCCATGTTACAGTTCAAATTGTGGTTAAGGCAGAGTTTTGTCACGGAAAAAAATGTCACGGAAAAAAATTAAACATTTGTTTAAAATTGTGACTCTTTCTGAACTCATATAAAAAAGTTGTTCTGATATCAAGTTTCTGTTCTCCAGGCCGCAAAAAGATGCTGCTGTAATTAGCTTTTCTTCAGTTCTTGGGGGTTCACATCCCACAGAGATACAAAGGCCTTTACAGAGACTTTACAGTCCCCTTCCCCTGGACTGGATGGCCAGTCAGCCATCACAATATGTGACACCAGTTGAAAAAAAATTGTGGGAAGTTTGTTGTCATCTGCCATAGGACAAATGGATAACTAAGTAGCCTTTCTTTGATTAGGCTCAGATTGGACCAGCACACAAAGACTGTAAAATATGTAAAATGTTTATTTATTTTACAGTCTTTGTGTGCTGGTCCAATCTGAGATCCGTGTGGATCATAGCAGTTACAACACACAATTTTAAAATATCATGAAAACATCACAAAATCTGGAATCAGAATATATAATCAGCCTACCTAATCAAAACAAAATAATCAGCAATGATAACATATATTGTAGAAGCCACAAAAGCCTAGCTATAAAAAAAGACCTGCCTCTATCCTCAAACCATCTCTGGGAAGAAATTAGAAATAGGTTTTCCACAGTGGATAGTACATCCGATGGAAAGATTTTATTTCCTTTGGTCTCAAAGGGAATGAAAACTTGAGACATACAGAGCTTTAGAGGTAATAAGCAAACCTGAATCTATGTAGTACTCTTGTCATGATCTTTAACTGGGCAAAATGATGCATCATAGGGCAACAATTTGTGAACTAAGGTACCTCAAATGAACTAACTTACAAAATATGTCCAAAATCTGGAACCCATGATTCCTCAGGGAATGAAATTTGGGGAAGTTGTTGCTGTATCAAGTGCTAATGGGTGCTGCTGTGGTCATTTTATCTTTATTTTCAAAGTTCTGTGACACTTTCCCAGCCAGTCTTGCAATCCCTCACTCCTGCCCCTACCCATACGCAGCCCCTTACCTGTTTGCCAGGAAGTGAAGGGTAGATGTCTGATGCTCCCTGCCAGATTCCCACAAAGAAACTCAATGGGGAAGCTGGCAGAAAGTTGGAAGTTATTTCTGCTCCAGCGGCTTTTTTTCCCCTGCCCTTGGTCATTCTGTTACTTTGTTTAGGTAAGGAAATATCTCCAAAATGATGGCCCAATAGACCCAAATTATCTAGCTGTATCTAGAAATGTGCCCTGTAACTAATGCAGCTCACATGCATTGGATTTCACTCTGCTGAACTGGATTCAATCCAAATCTACAACCATAAATTCCATTATGGTTCTTCAAGTGGTACCCAGTGGCATTCCAGAGACGACACTAGCAATTCTCTCACTGCCTTTTCTAGCATACAATGTTGTCTATAATAATGGCAGAAATTACATACACAAGATGCTATCAGTGCCATCTACCCAGCTCCCTTCATGCAATTCCCTGTTCCCTAATCAAAATTCCTCCATTGATTCTGTTTGCAGCAGTTATTCTATCTGATAAACACATACAAATTCACACTCTTTGCAATTCCATAATCTAATTTGTTCATCAGTTGAACTTAGCCTAGCCTTCCATCTACTTTCACAGACTGTATTTAATTCAGTGAGCTGGTTGCTAAGGATGTTATGGAAACATGCTCAATATGAAGGCCTACTGAACTAATCTGATCTGGAATGGAACTGAGGACAATATCTTTCTTCCAGATTTGCCTAGTTAATAAAACAGTCATTGCTGCTTCCTGCATTTTAAGTAATTTCTCCTATTTCAAAGTCTGGATTGACAAATACTTTGACATACAGAATGCAACCTCCAAAATTAGGGGTGGATAATAAATGGGTTCATTTCACATTCTTTTGTAAACTGGGGCCTCATCTACATAGAATCCTTTTCCAAGTACTGAGGAAGCATGCTTATTATTTGTTGAGAAACTGTCTTCAAACAGAGCTTCCATCTTGTTGACAGTCTATTGCTGAGGCATGTTGAAGCCATATCAGAATGATCCAGTATGAAAACCAAGGGAGAATTCATTTATGGATATCCTGTGTTTTATGATAGGTCTTAGAGGGACAGTGACCTGAATGAGCTCCAAATTTACCCTTGCAGTTCCTTCCCAGGAGGCCACTGAATTCATTACTTGATGTTTGGTTGCTAAAAGGAGCCAAACCTATTCCAGAAAGTTTTCTAAGTATTTGTGCAAATACTTGGTTTATCACCCCCTCCATAAAAAGTTTATTGAACTACATGTAGTTTGGGGCTGGTTGAAAGTCACTTTCAGGTGGGTGGGGAGATTTTCTATAGAAAGGGTTGGCAGAAAGGAGAATGAGTTTAGGAAGACTCTGTTTCAGAAGTAAACAGGTGGGTACTTCTCCCATGAATGGTGCCTCCGCTTCCCTAGTGCTCCAGAAGAGAAAAATGCTGGTGAATCAATATGAAAATTAACCTCATGCATTTGAAGCTGGGGTAGGATAGAGGTCAGCCACCAAGGCTGCAGCAGATATCACCAGAACTACCAGTTCTGCATAGCCTGTCTTTCCCCACACTTCACCCCAATTTAAACCCTTAATATCAGTTTAGTCACTTTATGGATCTGAAGTGATCTGTCATTCACAAAACCTCTGATTTGAGGGATTTGGCAAAATATATTTTTCAAAAAAGGTTTCCCCAAGTGTGATTTGCTTTATGGATTCACTTTATGGATCTGAAGTGATCTGTCATTCACAAAACCTCTGATTTGAGGGATTTGGCAAAATATATTTTTCAAAAAGGTTTCCCCAGTGTGATTTGCTTTATGGATTCACTTTATGGATCTGAAGTGATCTGTCATTCACAAAACCTCTGATTTGAGGGATTTGGCAAAATATATTTTTCAAAAAGGTTTCCCCAGTGTGATTTGCTTTATGGATTCACTTTATGGATCTGAAGTGATCTGTCATTCACAAAACCTCTGATTTGAGGGATTTGGCAAAATATATTTTTCAAAAAGGTTTCCCCAGTGTGATTTGCTTTATGGATTCACTTTATGGATCTGAAGTGATCTGTCATTCACAAAACCTCTGATTTGAGGGATTTGGCAAAATATATTTTTCAAAAAAGGTTTCCCCAGTGTGATTTGCAGCCTCCCTTAGAAAGTCACTGCTCAATCACCACTCTATAAATAACCTGCCTTCCTTTTTCTGGGAGCAGCAGACTTCATTCTGAGATGATGTGGAAGGTGGATTGTATTTGTTATGTTGAATGTTAATTTTACTAACTTAGGGGAAGGATAGAAAGGCATCATACTCTGATTAGTGATTTCAGGAGAAATTCTTTTTATTATAAGAAGAGATAGAGGGATAATGAATGGGCAAAAGATACAAATTTAATGATTTAATTAAGATGGATTAAATAAAGATAGAATTGTGAAGAGTGATATGCGCTATTATTTTAGCCCATGCAAAGAGAGGTAACTGGGGCCAAGGTACTTTACTAAAAGATTTTTTTATGTTTGTTTGTGTTTGTTTGTGTTTTATGAGAATATTGGGGAAATTATTGTAGAAAGACAGGAAAGATTTAATATGTAATGATTTGTTTGTTAGTTGAAACTTTTAATAAAACTTGTTTTAAAAAAAAAAAAATGTGTTGCATCAGAGGGAGTCAATAACAAATGAAAGCATCTGGGATTTCCACCTTCCCACATCTTCTGTCTGAGTATTGCCTCAGAGTACCAGCCATAATGGTTGCCGGAGGTCAGCAATAATAAAGTTGTTTCTTGACTGATTATGTGACTGAAATCCATTTTTCTGTTATAATAATGCTGCTGCCTTTGATCCTCTGTCCTATTCACCTGCTTATTAGCCACCTAACCACCTACATACGCATACATAGATCATTTACGCCTTCTTCAATATAGTCACAATTTCATGCTCTACATGTACAGCTGCAAATGGGTTCATTCCTTTTCTGTGGGATGGCAACTGTTCCCCCTCTTGCTTATTCTCTTTTGAACCCCTGCTTTATCTTTAGCATAAATCCTTTGCATTAGAGTTGAAAATGATAGGCAGTCACGTGTATCTGTTCTGTTTTTTGTCAGCCCAAAGCAGCATTCAGATGCTAGGACTTTAAATGGAGGAAGAGTAAGGAAAAGGGCTTAATCTCTGCAATAAGAGAGGGGAAAGTTAAAACAAACTTGAAGAGGGAACATGCTTGCAGCTGAGTTATATCTATTTTGGAGCAGATGTTGCACCTCAAGTCTTGCTATTATTATTTCTGATTTTTAAATTCATCCCAAAACACATAAAGGTGTCCCTCCAGATATTATCTTCTTTTACCGACCCCTTGTGGGGTGGAGTCTGGGCAACTGAATGGAGCTGAGTGTTTTACTGGCTGGATGCCCTTCCTGTCACCAATGCAGAGTCATATTCAGCAGATATATTCTCATTGTGCTCAGAAAGAGAAACATCTGCCTCTACCTAGAATCAAACCCAGACAGACGGTTCACCTCCTGATTGCAAAGCAAGAGCTCCACCTCTAGGCCACAGCACCATGAGGTGTCCTTCCAGAAACGCAGGAAAAAATCTCTACTAACCATGAACAATTTTCAAACAAACTTCAAAAACATCCTGGCCCATGAATAACACATAGCAAATGATGTGTTCAAAGCTTCTATTTTTGGAGTTAATACGATGATGAAGATAATGACTGCACATTCTATCAGTCTCCGAGGGATTGTGCTGACCAGTGTGCTTCTGTCTGGATAAGAGGGCCAGCACTGATACTTGATGACATTCTGTATCATAAATATACAAATCAAGATCAAGTAAAGGCAAACAGCAAGCCCTCCTTCAAGACAGTCATCCTAAATTAGATCCCACGAGAGGTATTTGAACTTCCATCATTTAGGTATTACCATCAGCATATTTTTTTCCCTTTAGTTGTAATCCAGGTATTTCTTGACTACACTTGCATACACACAAACACACTGGCTCACCTCTCCAACAGGTTGTGTTCCAGACATGTGGGTTTTCAAATCTCATTGGTCCTATTGAGCCTGCTGGAGGATGGGAGCTGTAGTCCATATAATTTTTTAAGAATATTCAAGTGAGACAGGGTGTAGTGCAAGCTTTACCTCCAGGCGTTAACTGGGAAGTTTGTGTCCGTTGTACAGTTCGAAAAGAGAAAGGATTGTGAAGCAGCACTCTGTATATTATGAGTATTAGTGGGAAAAACTTAAACTCATGGGAAAATTTATGGGAATACTAATGTCTTCTCAGGCTGGGATTTCCCATTATTTTTTTCTTGATAATGCCTTTTTTAGTAAATCTAGCCAGATTCTAGTAACTCAGAATCTCTACATCCACTGTATTTAATTTAACCTTTGCTTCAAATGGCCCACATTCCTCTTATTCACTTTTTGTAGGAGAGCGAAATAGGTATGAGTCCATTTTGCTCAGTTCTTAACTACCAGACACATAGTAGTAGTAGCATTAGTCAATTTTAATTTAGAATGAGCTTATGACTAAGCATAGCTAAATACGTAAGAGACAAAACGTTCTAATGATAGAATATAGTGATTATCCTGTAATGATTATCTCTCTTGGGGTTACTGCTCTGGGCTATTGGTCAAATAAATAATCAGACACTAATCACAATGGAGCAACTCTTCCAAAATGCTAAAGGGGGAATAAAAAGATATTGGGAATACAAGAAAGTTTCCACTTAATTATCAACAAAAGCAAAGGTTATTGCATATGCTTTTGAACAACTTGCTACCTGAGCAAAATATAAAAATTGATCATCTGTAGTCAAGAGTTTTCTCCTAGCCTGTTTTTTTTTTTTAATTTATTATCAGCTATGGTCTTGCTATAAAGAAGATAATATACTGCATATGTCACAGCATTGCTGGGATTATTCAGCAGGCACAAGATCTCTTTTCCATTTCCTCGCCATGAGAGTAGCAGCACCTTCATTAGTTTTCACTGTCTTCCTCACCTATATTGAAAGGGAAGGGGACACATTAAAACAATGGCTGGCCTTTTATGCACCGGACACAGAGCAGATTCTTGCTGCATCAAACAGACATTTCAGTTGTCAATCAAATAACTACTAGGGCAGCTTTGTGCACTTACTTAAGCATAAATAATAGTGTGTGAGCATGTGATATGTTCATGTGTGTATGTATCTGACAAAGCTATAACAGGCATATCACAGGTGACACACCATTTTTGCTAACATGCAAGGCACCTGGAATCTCCAAACATTGTGCAAGTGTTCTCAATCAATTTCAGGAGACTTCAGAGGTCTGGACACTTTGCAAGTTGCACAAGAGGGCCCTACTGAGGCATCCAGATATTGTATGAGCATTCTTATGCAATTTCCAGAGGCTCCAGAGACCCACAAAAGCAGGACCCTTTTGCACAATGTCCAGAGGAGAATTTGGAGGTGCCTCTTTTGTCTGGAGTTTGGTGTGTGAGACACACCACCAGAATCCAGGAAGGCATATTCTGAATTTTTGACCAGCAGAGCACAAAAGGTTCATCATAACTACTCTATGATGATCTCTCTCTCGCTCTCTCTCCCTCCCTCCCTCCCTCCCTCCCTTCTGCACACAAAATATCAAAATGAGGCCTGTAGAGATTCTCAGTCATCCACGTCATGGTTGGGACACAAATAAACCTCCAAGTGCTTCAATGACCCTCTCTAAAGGGATGCACATGACCAGCTGTCTGCAAGGATATAAATCCTTCCATTCCTCATCATCCTGTTGGAGCTGAAGAAGCTTCTTAGGTGAAAAGTGAAACATCTTCAAAGAAAAACACAAGAAAGTCCAGTTGCCTCCTATCAAAATGAGGAAAAAATGAAAGAATCTGTCATCAATGACACAGAGATCTATTAGGGAGAAGAGCAGAAAGAAAGATTTATAATATGGGTATGCAGTTGGTCAATGTTAAATTCAAGAGGAGTTTATTTTCCAAGGGGAAAATGGAATGCTTGGATTTATGAAAGACAAACACTTCTAGAAGGATTAAGGTGGACAATGAATTTCAATCCTAAAGATATTATGAGGTTCAGTATCCACAAAAAAGATTTATGAATTATGCAGTAGATGAAACATGTGACCTGGGCACCAAATGTAACTTCTGGAGAAGTTCACCCTGATGTGCCAAATTTATGCTTTTAATTTCCCCAATGAATCAAGCGATTTCCCTGAGACTGGACATAAAGCTGTCACCATTCACGACTATTTCCCTCCCCAACATAACCATCCCAATCCTGCTGTCATTTGGCCTCCAAATCTTTCTAATGTGGCAAAATTAGCACTGAAACAAACAGCTCCATGGAATTCAAGCTCTGACAAATTACATGCATTTGCAATTGTCAGATTCAATTGTGAATAAATTTCCAAGGCAAAAAAATCTACTCAGGACTCTAAATCTCAGGTCTTGATATTAGAGAGAGCTTGGGTGCAAATTTTAGGGAAGAGCCAGACTAATGGATATTTAAACACAATGAGATGTGTTTTTATGTGATTGTTTAAAAAGCAAGCAAATCAGCAGTTATCCTGAAGTTAGTGTGGGTGGAGGAAATTTAGTTGCAGCTGTAATGTCAGAATCATTTTTAAATGTATTTCCTCTATGAGATCTACAGTTCAAAGCAAAAAATTAGGCACATTTTCAAGCTTTGATTCAATTTACCTGTTAAAATATAAAATCTCCTTCAAGTTGAATGGATTCCTAGTGACTTGATGTACCACTTCTTGGCAACAATACTGCCTGGATTTTCTAGAAGAAAATATAATATACAGTGATGATCCATCCTAAAGCTACAGAATTACCATGCTATCATATATCTGTCTAGTGACAAGCTAATATCATTCTGTTTAACAGGATTTACCTCTAGATAAAGTTTTTGGTCTTAAAATATATTACTAAGTTATTTTAATGTGTACTCTATCTCCCCCCTCCTTTTTTTATTCAGTCATAGCCAGTTCTCCGAGACTGCCTTGGACTGCCTTGGCAAGAAAACTGCCATGCAGTTTGTTTTGGCAAGGTTTTTCAGAAGTGGGTTTGCCATTGACTCCTTCCTAGGGCTGAGAGAGAAAGTAACTAACCCAAGGTCATCCAGTTAGCTTTGTGCCTAAGGCAGGACAAGAATTCAATATCTTGGTTTTTAGGCCTTAACCACTACACCAAACTGGCTCTCATTCTATCTATAGCTTTTGGCAAAATCTATCTGTAGCTATTGGCAAAATCTGATACTTCTACTCTGGGAAATTGGAATGTCCCACCAAACTAGAATCTAATAATATAAACCACAAATAATTTGATTTACCTCAGTGTATTATTGTTAGTATCTCATAGTATATAATACAATGGAATAGAGATAATATGTAGCTTTATACAATGTATTTGTAGAAATCAATATATATAAAAGAGGAACAGATGGTGGTGATTCTAGTTTATTTCAATTTATGGGGTCTGTTGAAGAATATCAGAAAAGGTTGCTAAGAAAACATAATGAGAAGAGGTTCTCAAATCATGAGGTGGTTCTCATGTCAACTCGATATGGTGATGATGCACAAATGGAAGAATATTTGGAATCATGAAAACAGTTCCAAGCTGGATGAATCTTGTTGGACATTATAAAGGTTGGTGGGAACAATAGTACTTTGGAACTTTCACACAGAATGAGGGATTATATATGGTGGCTATCCTACCTGACTGTTCTACAACTTAAAGCTAATCTGGAATTGAGTAAGTATGCACATATGTGCAAGTTTTGGAGCTTTTAGTTCAGAAAGTGAACAGTACTAAGTATAAAATTTGCATCCTAAATTATTGGATTTGTAGCACTGGGGGTGTCATAAAGGCCCTCTATATAACTCCATGTGAAAATGCTGTTCAATGCTCCACATACACAGACACACATTTTCAGACTCTATTTTGCCTTCAAATCCCAGGGCACACCGATATTCTTATAAATTTATGTGAAGTTTAAATCAATCCTTCCCTACTACCATTGCCATCAAAATAATTCTTAGAGAGTCTAGAAAGATTGATTTATGCTGTATAGTCTGCAATCTGTTCAAAGGCATCTGCACCTTGCGGTGGCACTCAGAATTAAATAATTCCTTGACAGGAAACCATTTAGTCACCAACAAAATCTGTTTTAAGGTACAGCTGTCGCCAAACTTTACTTTCAGTCAAAATTAAAACAAATATTCCTAGACTTAGTTTTAATGTAATATTAGGCGGCATGTAATAATTTGACAATATGTAAGATTTCTGACTTCAGTAGAATGTCCTGTACTCTCAGATATGTCTTTAGAATTGTAAATTTTAATTGTGTCACACTGATATAGCTAACAGAATGGTAGACTTAATCAAATACCATTTTGCTAAGACTTTTTTTTCTAACTCCACATTTGTGTTTGAAAATCATTAGTTTTCAGAAATAAAAAAAATCAAATCTGTCATTATTAGAAAATAAAATTTTGTATTAAGTTGTATTTCAAAGGTAGTATAATGGCTAAGTAACCAACTTCACCTTTGTCACTAATTCACTGGATGAGGAATTGAGCAGATGAGTGCCTTCTAACCTAGGTTTCCCTGTCAGATGAGTTCTCTTAAATATTTGTATATAATTCCCAGAGTTCTTCCAAAGTTGCATCCAATTTTCAATTTTTAATATAATGGAAAAGGGGAGTGGGTATTTAATACATTCAGGAAAAACTGTGTTTAATAAATTAAATTAAATTTTAATTAGACTTAAATTCAATCAAATGGTGTAACAAACTCAATATAGTAATCCCATGGCTCTACAGTTAAAACTGAAGTGCGAAACAGAAGCAGCAACAAGAGCAGGAACCTTCACTAGTCTATCCACCCTTCATGCCTGCCAGAATTATGTCATCCTGTAGCTCACATCCCCTCAGACAGCTGGGGTTTCTTTTTAAAGTCCCTGGAGATTTTGCTTGAGCCTTGGCAATCTGGTGATCTGTATAAAGCACAACTTTACACAGGGACCTTTGAAGACCCTCCAAGGATATGAGCAGATGGGTACTCTTTAATTGAAAATGCTTCAACAGACCCATATCTACTCCCACTTCATGGTGAGACAGGGAAAGCATCCTTGCCAGACTGTTTATTCTTCTTTCTTCTTTGTTGTTAGAGTACTATATCTGAGACTGAAGAACACTGCAAAAGAAGAAAATATATGTAGCTTAGGGATGAACTGTCCAATCCTTGATGCTCCTAGCTTGGTCACTTTGCAGACATTTCATTTAACAAAACATCTGCAAGCAGACAGCCAAGTTCAGAGAACATCAAAGACATCATGCTCAGAAGTTTCAGGACCATGGACAGCCACCAAGACAGTCCTGTCAGCAGGGATATTTTCAGCTTAGCCACTTGAGAAGCCATTGAACCGTAGTAGAGCTTCAGAGTTGCCATCTGTTATGCATTTGTATTGTTTTTTCTATACATTCTGAATAATGAATTTTTAAACCTTTAGCATTAAATGACAAAATGTAGTTCAATATAAGCAATCAAACCCCAAATAAAGAACTATCAACTCAGACAAAGAAGTTAACCATAAGCAACAGCCAATCTAGGAGCCAGCAAGGCCAATCCCTCTAATACTGACAGGATAAGCCACTAGTATATAAAATGAGAGCAAACCCCACTTCCTACTAGCACTGATGATGTTACCTAGTTTGTAATGAAACACATGCAAGAAAACAACCAAGCTCAGAGAACACCAAGGATCCCACAGTTCAACCCTGAGCCACAAATATTCTCTTCTATTCATACAATATAAACAAGATATGGAGGGGAGAAATTATATATACTCTGTTAGAATCTGGGCTGGCCAGAAAAGAGAGTTGTGTTATATAATTCAAAATAAATATGTATCCAATATGCAGTTGTTTAGAAGTAGTAACTTAGATGTTATGGTTTATTTAGAAAAAGATTGAAAATTGTGGAGAACATTTGCCTTTACTTAAAAACAGAAACAAAAACAAACGATGATTCTGAGCAGGGTGACTCAAAAAAGATACTACTGAGCTGAATATGTTTCATAAAAAGGCACTCAAATAATCAAGGAGAAATTTTCCATAAGAAGAAATAATGCTATGGACTCTTTTGCTCAGGGAATAAAATGAGTAAAGAGATATGACAAAGATAGATAAAGCAATGCATGAAAAAAATTCTGCCTCTCTCTGATAATGTTAGAATCCAATCATCACCCAGTGAATGTATAGTAGGATATTCACAAGGGAGACAAAAGGAAGAATCCTCACATAGATCATAGTAAAACCGGAAATCACTATAATTGGAATCCACCTATTTTAATGGCTTTTCAAGGGGGTTAAATAAACTCATAGAAGACAAGGCAATCACTTGTTATTAGTCATAATGACCTCTTGTTACTTCTGGAATACTGCTGCAGTAATAAGATACTACATCCGTCTTTCCCATTGATTAAATTTCATGCTGAATTAACCAGATAGCACAACATTAAATTAAACAATATTTAATAAAAATATTCCCAATTGTATGGGAAATGCCATTTTATATTTGTGTCTTTTTCACTTACCCATCCTTTATCAGATGGTACAGATTGTGACACATGTATGCATTAACTAAAACCAACAGCAAATATCATTAAAGCATTTGCTCTGTTCTTAGCCCTTTTATATAGCATTCTTTGGGAGGTTCTTGGATTGACTGGCTAAAAAAGTCAGTTAATTGATATCTAGAGAAATTTAATTCCACCCAGTTTAACTGGCCAACCAGAAAGGTGGCAACTTAATTTGGCCAGTTGTCAATGAATCATGTCTTTCCAGACAAAGAGGGCTCTTTGAAATTGCAGAATGCCAGCGGAGAAGCAACAGTCAACAGGAGCCAGTAGTGAAAGGTTTAGTGTTTGTTGCTCTTTTGTAGGTATAATCAAGAGAAGGAAATACATTGAAAATTCTTCCAACCTTGCCTAAGAGACACTTAGAAGCTTTCTTAAGCAGCAGGCACAAATGAGTCTGTCTCTTTGCTAATGAGGACATCAAATGCCCCATTAAGTTCCACAAGCAAGGGTAGACAAACTGTTCATACCCAGAATTTGCAACTTCTATGGAGACCTCCTTGTTTTGTAGGACAGAACACTTTCCATCCCTTAAAACCTAAATCTGATTCATATGTGTGTGTGTGTGTGTGTGTGTGTGTGTGTGTGTGTGTGTGTGTATGGAACACATGGAAGCCACAGGTCATAGCATCAACTTCAATGGCACCAAAACCCTGGCCACTATAGAAAACCCTAATCACAGAATCATCAGAGAAGCCATAGAGATTGAAAAAAGACCAGAAAGCATGAATAGAAGAGATGATTCCACCAGGCTGTCAATCATTTGGAAGCCTGCACTCACAAACAAAAAATCTCCACACCACAAGCCAGGCAAACACCTGGGCACAAACAGATCCCCCTGATACCTCCAGCTCAAACACATCCCAACCAGGCACCCAGATGAAACCCAGCTTCCTAACTAATGATAGCCGTCCATTTACCCGAAGCCAAGCTGCACTAAAGGCCTCCATTAAAGCAACACAATGCTGCCAGCCAATCAAGATACAAAAGAGCCAAAAACCAGACAGAAGATATTAGAGACACCAATCAAGCAGAACACAGCAAACTCCGAGACCAATAAACACAGACCAAGACTCCCAACCAATCAGGATGAAGAAAAACCATTCTGGCACAGCAATAGGCTGCCCCAAATTCAAATCTGAAACCACTGTAAAAGTCTGACTCACAGACGGACACAATACAGAAGCCTGATGATGGCAGATGAGATTCTGCCGAAACATTGCTACAACTTTAAAAGAACAACTATAATGATGTGGGAAAATACCCGAACAAAGCTGAATACCATACATGTAAGTAGCCACGAAAACTTAAGAAAACATATCTATCTATCTATCTGTCTGTCTGTCTGTCTGTCTGTCTGTCTGTCTGTATGTATGTATGTATGTATGTATGTATGCATGTATGTATGTATGTCTTGGCGTATTCAGGTCTTTTCCCATGTAAGATTGAGAGCATCTTGGCAACGTTTCGAGGAGATCCCACTCGTCATCTTCAGGCTGATGCTTTCGGCTTCGTGCTTGTGCGAGCAAAGTATGATTGGAGCTGCCGTCTCCCTATATATACTGGTGGGGAGATGGCAGCTCCTGATCACGCTTTGCTTGCACAAGCATCAAGCTGAAAGCACCAGCCTGAAGATGGTGAGTGGGACCTGGTTGAAACGTTGCCAAGGTGCTCTCAATCTTACATGGGAAAAGACCCGAACACGCCAAGACCTGCATATCTGTATCCGTGAAAATCTATGAATATATATATATGTTGTGACTCCGGGATTGGAATCTGCTCCTTTGGCAGATGTGAGTTCGAGCGAAGAGGATATGGCAGCGAAATATGAGCCGGCATTGCTAAGTGACTTGGATGTTAACCAGGATGAGGAAATGGATTTAGCAAGGAGAGATGAACCTGATTTAGTAGAGATGTCAGGACCTTCGACCTCCTCTAATTCTTCCTCTGAGCAGCAGCCGGGAATAGCTAACAAGGAAAACATGCGAGAGTTTTCCAGCGAAGAAGAGAACTTTGAGAGATCCTGGCTTGATGTAAGAAATAGACGGAGATTGAGACGTCAATCTCAATTGGGAAGGAGGCGTCGAGCCAGTGACTAATTAGGGAAATTAACACGCTCCATAAGAGGATAAAAGGAAACGGCTTGGCTGGTGAAATTTGCCAGAAGCAAAGTGATTAATGGGAGTGAAAACACGAAGAGAACTCTTTGAGGCTTTGAGAATTATTGCCACATCAGGATTGCTGGACAGAGTGTGGATTTACTGCTGAGGATTGGAAATACCTCAACAGTTCTCTTGTGGGGGTTTGTTTTTTGGTTTGTGATATTTCTGGAACTGCTGAATTTCGTTTTGCTTACCTGTAATTAAAGGGGAGACATCACATTTTTGCTTCTGGCCATACAAACCATCTTCAAACCAAGATGGACCAAACCCAACTGCAGCGTTTGGTGGAGCAGCAACAGCAACAGATAAATCAACTGATACAGAGTAACCAGATCCTCCAAAACCAGGTGACACAATTGGTGAACCATGTTTCAAGTTTGCAAAGTCCTGCTGCTCCTTCAGCCCCTCCCTTGAGGAAAAACCCGGTATCCATGCCAGAGAAATTTTCAGGGCAAACGGACATGTTCCCGGCATTTATGGGGCAGTGCCAATTATTTATAACCTTGAGGCCTGAAGACTTTCCAAATGACTGGGCTAAGGTAGGATTTATTATTAGCCTTTTATCTGGGCAGGCTGCCAAATGGGCTACTCCCTTGTTAATTCAAGATAGCCCTTTGTTGGATAATTTTCAGGGTTTTCTGCAGCAAATGAGGGTTATGTTTGAAAACCCAATTAAAACTCAAACTGTGGCTAGACGGTTATGGGACATTTATCAGGGGAAACGTCCCCTGCAGGAATACATTGCAGAATTTCGTTTACTCTGGACTCTAACTGGAACGAATCGGCCCACATGGATGCGTTTCAGGAGGGCTTGGCTGATACCATCAAGGATGAGTTAGTACATGCAGAGCGGGCTTCAACCCTGGATGCACTAGTGATACAGTGCTTACGTATTGAAGCCCGTTTACAACAGCGCGGAAGCAAATGGCCCGTTGTGGAACCACATTCTCGTTCTCGTTCACAAACCACGCCACCGAAAGTTTTTCAAACCATGGTTAAGACGGAGGAGCCAATGGAGTTGGGAGCACTCTGCCCTCGCTTAACAGCGTGAGAACATTCGAGAAGGTTTCAGGAAGGCTTGTGCCTTTATTGCGGGGGTCCGGGACATTTTGCTAATTCCTGCCAACGGAGAGGGACTCGCAGACCTGTGCCTGAAACCACTCCTGACCCGTCGGGAAACGGGGTAGGCCCGACCTCGGGGAAACCCTAGGTCGGGCACGTTCTACACCCCCACCCCAAATTGCTGAAGTGAATCCTGGCCCTCCTCGGCATTTACTTTTGGACACTCGAATCTTTTTACAGTCCCAGAAGGAGGGAATCCCTGCAGTTGCGTTGGTGGACTCAGGGGCTACAACCAGTTTTATGGACCGGGCTTTTGCTACGCACTTTGGGATCCCATTGGTTGCTGTAGATCCACCCATTAAGGTGGAAACAGTGGATGGGCGTGAGCTCAAGTCTGGGCCCATTCGTTTCGCCACCCAACCAGTGCGTATGGTTATTGGGGATCACGAGGAAGCGATAAACTTCTACATCACTTCGGACCTTCATCTCCCCTTGGTACTCGGTGTGTCCTGGCTGCGTTTGCACAATCCGTTGGTGGCTTGGGCGCAGAACGCCATTTCCTTTCCAAGTCTCCAATGTGTGGATCATCTGAGACATATCTGCGCTGGCCAGGATATCGCCGCTTCTGCTGTTTCCATACCTTCGGAGCTATCGGACTTCTCCGACGTTTTCAGCGAGAAGGAGGCGGACCAGTTACCACCGCATCGTGCTTATGATTGTCCCATGGACCTGATACCGGATGCTCCATTGCCCAAGGGTCGGTTATACTCCATGTCGGAGCCCGAGTTGGTTGCGCTTCGAGAGTTTTTAGATAAAAACTTGGCTCGGGGATTTATTCGACCATCGTCGTCCCCTCTTTCGGCTCCCGTTCTTTTTGTTAAAAAGAAGTCGGGAGAGCTCCGTTTATGCTGTGATTACTGCCGGTTGAACGCCATCACTGTGAGGAATAGTTATCCTTTGCCGCTCATTCCGGAATTGATGGAGCGGTTGCGGGAGGCTACTATCTTCACTAAACTCGATCTGCATGGGGCTTACAACCTGGTTCGGATGCGCAAGGGGGACGAGTGGAAGACGGCGTTTGGCACTCGTTATGGCCATTTCGAGTACACCGTCATGCCATTTGGTCTGACCAACGCTCCCGCGGTATTCCAGCATTTGATGAATGACATTTTTCGGGACATGCTGGATAGGTTTGTTGTGGTGTATCTGGATGACATTTTGATATACTCTCAGTCCAGGGATCACCACCTTCATCAGGTCCGTCAAGTGCTTCAGCGTCTTCGGGAGCATAAACTCTATGCGAAACTGGAGAAGTGTTTCTTTTGTCAGTCGTCAATAGAGTTTTTCGGGCATATCATCTCTCCCGAGGGCATTGCTATGGACCCTAAAAAAGTTGAGGCCTTGTGTAGTTGGGAAGCCCCTCGTCGAGTAAAGGACGTGCAACGTCTTCTGGGGTTTGCCAATTACTATAGGACTTTCATTCCGGATTTTGCTAAGCTAATGGATCCCATCACTCAGCTCCTTCGCAAGAAGGTCCCGTTCAGGTGGGGCCCCCCACAACCACAGGCTTTTGAAACTTTAAAGAAAGTGTTTGTGGCCGAGCCGATATTGAGGCATCCTGATCCGAATCGTCCATTTGTGGTTGAGACAGATGCCTCTAATGTAGCTATCGGGGTGGTATTGTTGCAAGCTTCGAAGGATGGAGCACCTCTTTTCCCCTGCGCATATTATTCTAGGAAGCTCACAGCTTCTGAGCGCAATTATACTATCTGGGAAAAGGAGTTGTTGGCTATCAAGGCTGCATTTGAGACCTGGCGACATCACCTAGAGGGGGCTCGGCACAAGGTGGAGGTTCGGACGGATCACCGAAACTTGGAACATTTGTCTACCGCCAAGAAGTTGAACCAATGCCAGATCCAGTGGTTGTTGTTTTTCGCAAGGTTCAATTTTTCCGTCACTTATGTTCCAAGTGGACAGAATCGGAGAGCAGACGTGTTGTCTAGAAAACCCGAATATATCGGTCCCGAGGATCCTCTTCCCCCACGAACGGTGTTGCCACTGGAATCCTTGGCCGTGCTTCAAGATCCGGTAGATTTGCGGGCTCGCATACGGGAGGCGCAGCGATTAGACGCTTGGACGCAGCAGAGAAGGGGGGAAGTTGGACCTGATTCCCCATGGTCTTTTGAAGAAGGCTTGCTAAGACATCGGGGTTTATTGTATGTACCCACCAGGTCGCTGAGAGCTCTCATCATGATGCAATGTCATGACAACCCCGCTGCTGGCCATTTTGGTTTTTACAAAACTTTGCACTTGGTCACCCAGACTTTTTGGTGGCCTCGGGTTCGACACGATGTGTTTTCCTATGTCGCTTCTTGCGTACAATGTCGACAAGTGAAAGCGGCGTCAGGTGCGCCTCCTGGACTCCTTCAACCATTGCCGACTCCGGGCAGACCATGGGGAGCGATCTCCATGGACTTTCTCACACACTTGCCATCCTCGTCGGGTTTCACGACGGTGCTCGTGGTGGTCGATATGCTGACTAAAATGGCTCATTTTATTCCCTGTCGGAAACTACCATCAGCCCGCACTACGGCCCAGTTATTTTTACAGCATGTCTTTCGCCTACATGGTCTGCCGGATAGAGTGGTTTCGGATCGTGGGGTCCAGTTTACTGCGCAGTTTTGGAAATGGTTAATGACGGCGTTACAAGTACAGGTGTGTCTAGCATCAGCGCACCATCCGGAAACTGATGGTGGGACTGAGAAGGTTATTGGCATTCTCACTCAATATTTGAGATGTTTTGTCAATCATTGACAGAACGATTGGGAAAAATACTTCCCATTGGCAGAATTTGCCTTTAATAACTCTCAACATACCTCCACTCGAGTAACGCCGTTTTACGCGAATGTGGGCTATCATCCGCGATTCTTCCCGTTGACTATGATGGATTCCCCGGTTCCCGAGACACAATATTTTCTTGAGGAATTACAAGCGGTTCACCGTTTAGTAGTGCAACAACTAGAATGGAAAGAAGACTACAAACGGTTTGCGGACCGTTCTCGTAGAGCAACGCCTCCGTTAGCTGTGGGTGACAAGGTGTGGTTATCCACAAGGCACCTTCGGGTTGATCGTCCAGTTAGGAAGCTGGACCATCGTTTCATCGGTCCGTTCCCGATTGAGGCGGTCATCAACCCTGTGGCGTATCGACTCACCTTACCATGCTCCATGCGCATTCATCCTGTCTTCCATCATTCTCTCTTGGTTCCTGACTCCCCGGAGTGTTCTCTTCGTGCTCCCGCTAGTGCGGTTTCTCCATCAACGCCCAGTGAGGAGGCTGATGTTGATGACACTATGGTCAGCATTACTGATTCTCGTTGGATAAAGGGTCGCTTCCAGTACTTAGTCAGGAGGAGAGCGGATGGCTCGGAGGTTTTTTCGTGGACAGATGCTTCTGCAGTTCATGCTCCAGACATTATTCAGAGCTTCCATGAATGCTTTCCATTGAAACCGCATCCGGATCATCAGACCCGGGGGAAGGGTCCTGCGGTGAGGGATAGTGTTGAGACTCCGGGATTGGAATCTGCTCCTTTGGCAGATGTGAGTTCGAGCAAAGAGGATATGGCAGCGAAATATGAGCCGGAATTGCTAAGTGACTTGGATGTTAGCCAGGATGAGGAAATGGATTTAACAAGGAGAGATGAACCTGATTTAGTAGAGATGTCAGGACCTTCGACCTCCTCTAATTCTTCCTCTGAGCAGCAGCCGGGAATAGCTAACAAGGAAAACATGTGAGAGTTTTCCAGCGAAGAAGAGAACTTTGAGAGATCCTGGCTTGATGTAAGAAATAGACGGAGATTGAGACGTCAATCTCAATTGGGAAGGAGGCGTCGAGCCAGTGACTAATTAGGGAAATTAACACGCTCCATAAGAGGATAAAAGGAAATGGCTTGGCTGGTGAAATTCGCCAGAAGCAAAGTGATTAATGGGAGCGAAAACACGAAGAGAACTCTTTGAGGCTTTGAGAATTATTGCCACATCAGGATTGCCGGACAGGGTGTGGATTTACTGCTGAGGATTGGAAATACCTCAACAGTTCTCTTGTGGGGGTTTGTTTTTTGGTTTGTGATATTTCTGGAACTGCTGAATTTCATTTTGCTCACCTGTAATTAAAGGGGAGACATAACATATATAGATGTTTTCTGAGGTTTTCAGAAAAACAAAACTTACAGGCCAGCGACCTACTAGTGAGCTTCGATGTCATATCCCTCTTCACCCAAGTACCTATAAAAGAAGCCTTGACAGCCATCCAAAACAAATACAACCCACCCAAGCACATCCTAGATCTGACCAACCACTGCCTATCCAATACATACTTCACTTACAATGGACAAAAATACAAACAAATAGAAGGAGCACCCATGGGGTCACCCCTCTCACCTGTCATCGCAAACCTCTACATGGAACACTTTGAAACACAAGCTCTAGAAAAATATGATAACAAACCCAAACTCTGGCTCAGGTACATAGATGACACCTTCATAATCTGGCCAGACGGGAAAGAAAAACTGAACAACTTTCTCACACACCTCAACAGCCTACACCCCAAAATAAAATTCACCATGGAAACAGAAGCTAACAATCAACTTCCCTTCCTAGATGTCTTAGTATACAAAAAATCCAATGGCTCCCTAGGACACACCATCTACCAGATGAAAACACATACAAACCGCTATCTACATGCACTTTCACGCCACCACCCAGCACAGATAAATTCCGTAGCCGAGACACTCACCTCCAGAACAAAATGCTTAGCCGACAAACACCTAAAAACTGAACTACACACTCTCACTAACATACTAACAGCCAATGGATTCCAAAGAAAGAAGATTACCCACCTAATCCAAAAAGAAACCCCAACCAAAATCCAAGATAGAGGACAAGAGAACTGCAAAGCCCTCCTCCCATATATAAAAGGCACTACAGACAAAATCGGCAAGATCCTCCAAAATCACAACATTAAAACAGCATTCTGCACAAACAGAAAAATATCCACCATCCTAAGAAACCCTAAAGACAGAATCGAGTTAGAAAACCAAGGAGTATACAAAATCCCATGCACCGCCTTCCCCACCACATACATCGGACAAACCAACAGAAGAATAAGTGCACGCATTGAAGAACACAAGAATTCAATCAAAAAAGAAGAAGCAACCTCTTCCCTGGTCCAACACCTCAAAGCCACAGGACATGAGATTGACTTTAGAAATACCAGAACTATCGTCAAAACTGAACACTTCAACAACAGAATAATCAGAGAAGCCATAGAGATAGAAAAATGCCCACACAGCATGAATAAACAAGATGATACCTCCCACCTACCAGCCATTTGGAAACCTGCCCTCATTAACAAACGAGTACCTAACATGAAGAATGACACCAGACCCACACCCACAAGGGCCACACAAGATGCCACCACCACACTTCCACGTAGAAAGCAGACTCACACAGATGATGAGACACGACCACGGACCAGAAGCTGTACCTCAGCTGCATCACTACCCGCTTCAAACCCCTCCGATCCATACATGAAGCCAACGGACACCCACCATGAAGATGTGGCATGACCACGAATGCAAAGCCAAACAACAGGATCCCAGCTCACCAGCTCAAATCCCCCAGCAACTAAGACTAACCTGAGCACAACCAAGCCCCCACCTGAACAGAACACACCCCCAGCCAATCAGAACACAGCCAAACCCCCAACCAATGAGAACACACCCCCACCCAATCAGAACACAGCCAAGCTCCCACCCAATCAAGTCACACCCCCACTAGCAATTAAAAGGAAGAAGCAGCTGCAAGCTCACATTATTCCGAGAAGCACAAAGCCGAAGACACAAGCCTGAAGATGACGAATGAGATTTCATCGAAACGTCGCCAGGATACTTTCAATTTTACGCTGGAGAAAACCCGAATAATCAAAGATCCACATACAAATACCCACGAAAACCTCAGAAAATATATGTGTGTGTGTGTGTGTGTGTGTGTGTGTGTATATGTATAATATATATATATAATAAAAGTAAAAAATCAAAGTAAATATTTAAAAAAAACAAAACCAAAGAAAGAGGGATTTTATTTTTAAAAGGCACATTCTGTAGAAATACTTCCCTACCATTCATCATGCACTGTTTACCCCCAACCCTCTCCCAAGTGTGCACTTCTGCCCTAAAGTGTGTACAATGCAATTAGTGTGAGCTTCAAGTGAATATTTGAAATGGCCCTTATCATCCATTTGTAATGCACGGCACAACATTTCTGGCTCTCTTTTTTGGAAACAAACTCATAAAACCCTTTTTAAAGGTATAAGTGAAATTAGCTTTAATTTGAAGCTTACCCTTAATAGAATAAGCATTCCGTTGCTTCCTCCAAACAACAAAGGTACACTTTCCTCTCACAGTTTGATCAGAACAACTGAAACATGAGACAGGTGTTGGGATGGAGTTGGCTCAACAACGGGAACATTGATAGCCTCTTCACATGAGAAGCAAACAAGATGTATGGTGTTTTTTTTTAAAGAAAAACTAGCTTTAGGCATGGAACTTGCGACCAACCAATTATATTATTATTGATTCAATCACTAGAATTATTTCAAACATTGCCTTACAATGTTTCCACTCCATTACTTGGAATTCAGTTTGATGCAATAGCACTGAGACTTATATACTACTTCATAGTGTTTTACAGTGCTCTCTGAGCAGTTTACAGAATCAGCATATTTCCCCCAACAATCTGGGTCCTCATTTTACCCACCTTTAACCACTTCACCACCACAGTATCCTCTACTGTGACATGCTGTGCCATATGGTTTAAATATGTATGCATCAGTAATAACAGACTGATAAAATGGGATTTTTTTGAAACAACCATTTATCAATATTGTTCAGTCTCTTAGACAAAACTGAGAAGTGACCTTTAGAATAAGAACATGGGAAGACCATTACTAGAATCAGAGTAAAGGGTCATTTATCCCATCACCTGTATGCCACCTTGCCTAACATGGTATTTCTATCAAATTGACCACCTGGATTTTGAAGGCAATAGCTTTCTTCCAATACTAGTCTTCAATCAGCACAACGTCTCTGAGCAAACAAGCTTTGTTTTAGTCATTAGAGCTCATGGGCGTTAGCTGATTAGTCCCCTTCAATGGTGTTTTCATTTTTAATGCTGTCTAACACAGTATCCCCTTCACATAGAGTGGCAGCAGTCTTCAGAACTTAGGAAAGTGCAGTGTGCCCTTTAGGGATGTCAGAATTTTTTTTTTATAAATTCTATATTTTTAAATAAACTAATCATAGGCATCCATGAATAACCCCACTGCCACCAAAGGGACAAAACCTATGTCATGATGTCATAATGCAAGTATTAAATGACTGAAGCTCAAATTACCCGGCTTCCAAAAACTCCTGCTTTTTCACTTCCCCAACATCCTGTTTTGCTTTGAAATATGAAAATGGGTCTTTTTTTCATTCTTCCCAGATTTTCATAGTGATTAGAAGATAGTTTTCATTCAAATGTCATACTACTTGCGATGATGTGATATGCCTTTCAAAGCTTGCATAAAATGTGTAATAAGGAAAGTTCTGTACAAAAATGTAAAAGTAAGATAAAAATGCATTCAGAAATATGTGCACATGCACACACACACACACACACACAGACAGACACACACACACACACAGAGTGGTACCTTGCTATGCAACTGCTTTGAAACTTATCAAATTTGATACTCAATGCATTTTGATGTGAAAATGTTGTCCCAGTATTCATCGTTTGTTTGGTACTCAATGCACAAGCTGGAATTTGTTGGTGTCAACTGTCTTGTGACTCATTGCATATATATATATATATATATATATATATATATATATATATATATATATATATATATATATTTCTGAGGTTCTGGGTATATGTGGATCTTTGGTTATTCGGGTTTCTCCCGCGTAAGATTCAAAGTATCTAGGCAACGTTTCGGCGAGGTCCCACTCGCCATCTTCAGGCTGGTGCTTTCGGCTTAGTGCCAGTGCAAGCAGTGTGTGACCGGAGCTGCCATCTCTCTATATACAAGTGGTGGGGATGGTGTGCTGGGCTGGTTGGCTGTGCTGCAGCCTCTTGATTGGTTGATGGAGTTGATGTTGGTATAATGGGCTGTGTAATGGCCTTTTGTTGTAGAGATATCCTGGATCTTGTGCTGTCATCTCCTGGGTCGTTAGCCTCTTGTGTTTTAACGGCTTGGGTAATGGGTTGTGTGATGGGCTTGTGAGTTCTTTTGTTGTGGTATCCTGGGTCTTGCGTTGTAATCTCCTGGGTCGTTTGTGTTTTGATCTCTTTTCGATTAGCCTCCTCGCCGAAACGTTGCCTAGATACTTTGAATCTTACGTGGGAGAAAACCCGAATAACCAAAGATCCACATACAAATACCCGCAATACCTCAGAAAACACACATATATATATATATATATATATATATATATATATATATATATATATATATATATATATATATATATATATATAATATAAATGTGTGTGTGTAAGCATATATAGAGAGTGTGTGCATACACAGACACAGACACACAGACACAGACACACACACACACACACACACACACATTACAGACAGAGTGGGGGGATGGGGAGGGGGGGAGGCCATTGGCCACTGAAATCCTGAAATCCCCCAGAGGGCAACAAAGCAGTACTGAAAGCTCAAACTCTTTGATGCCAATCAGACTAACAAAGATAGAGAGACATCAGGGTCCATGCAGCCTTGAAGAGAGCATGTCAAAAGGATCTGGTTCTAACTGGACTTGCTACCCGGCTCCAGCCAAGCTGTGATTTAGTTTTAAGACCTGCTAGGGGGAAAATACTGCTGCCAAATACTGAACATTTCAGCTTCCACATTGCCATTAGTTTAATTGCAGTAGCATGAAGGGCTTGACAACTCCAGCTCCTGTTTTCAGAGATCTGAGTGGGGAAAAGTTCTCTCAGAGGATTCTGCCTGATCAAACACTTCTGCTCTCGTGCTATTGTTAGGAACTAGCTGAAATGTGAATGCATGACCCTGGGGGGCAGCTCTTCTTTCTGGGCTTCCATTCTTCCAGTTATCTCTGAATCATTTCAAAAGAAAAAAAAAAGTAAGGCAAATGGGGGACAAAAGAGGCGAGGAGAAATATTAAGTTAGAGGTGTAAGAATTTGTGAATGTTTCTCATTATGTGTAAAGTTTAACAAGGGTGAATCGACAAAGACACATGAGCTACCTGGAAGACCAGCATATTTATGATGGCATTAAAACTATACAGTTCTTCACAATAAAATGTGATAGCCCCTGAGGTCTCACAGGACACATTATTGTATTTGCTGCTACAGATTAACGCTCCTGAATGTTTTCATAAGTTGAGCTCATGCAGTACGTGGAATCAAATTAATTAGGTCCCCTACCTGATAATGTGCTCCAAGTGACAATTAAAGGAGTCCACTTACTTATCAGGTAATCCTCTAATAACAACCAATGGACAATGCTTTCTTTAGAAAAAAATTACAAGTTTTTGTGCAAAGTGACATTGTGATGGTATGAAGTTCATTGAAATATTCTAAGAGTACAGATGTTTATTCCATTTCATACTACTTGTAACAGTCTGCCTTATAGAAAAACAAAATTTCCCTTAATATTAATAGGAATGCCTATCAAATAACTCCTCTTTCCCCCACCCAACTAAATGAATAAAAATGGACCTTTCTGAATCCAACATTTTCCTTCATTCTTTGATGCACTCTCATTCTTAGCCATGCCATAATCTCACGTGTTCAGAAGAAAAAGCTTTTTGTTCTGAACACTAAAGGTGGTAAGAGATTATGATTTATCCCCTGCTTTTTAAAATAAACTGGTGCTTGCTTGCCTCAACAGAAAAGAAATGGGGACAAAAAGCCAATTATCAAAACTTGAAAATATTACACTGAATGGCAACACAACCAGTCAACATCTGACAAAGAAAAAAAAAAACAATGCAATTCTTGGCTTAACAATGGGACAACAAAGAAATACCACAATGATGCAGCTTAGAAGGAGAAGGAGAGGGAAAGGGAGAAAGAGATGGAGCAGGAGAAGGAATGAAGCAGAAATTGTGGAGAAAAGATCAAGGAAAAACAAGAATCATCAGCACCAGGTGAAGATAAATTGCATGGCTTTTGGTTGAAACAGTTTGCTGATCTATATACACTCATAGCCAACAATGTAACCACATAGTGCAGGGAGATGAAATTGAAGATTAGTTGGCATCTGGCAGAACCTTACCTGACAACACAGAGGAAATAGTCAAGGGCCCGATGATAGCATGGGCAAGGAATGTAGGACACAATATCAATTTGGAAGACTGGGAAAGAATTTGGAAACAAAATTATAAATTAACTAAATTGGTGGTCTATAAAGAGAACCAATATAAAATGTGCTATCGATGGTATCTGGCACCTTCAAGATTGGCCAATATGAATCCAAATTTAAGGCACCTCTGTTGGAAATGTAAATAAATAAGGGATACCTTCTTCCACGCTGGGTGCCTTTGTCTGAAGAGCATAAAATATTGGGAAAAAATATGAATATGGATAAGAGAGATCACAAACATTCAATTAGAACTCAAGGTTGAAACTTTTTTGTTGGGAATAATAAAAGGTGAACACGCAAAAGAAATAAAATATTTAATTTTACATATAATCACTGCAGCAAGGATAGCACTAGCACAATGTTGGAAGGGTGATCAGATGCCAACGGATAACTTGATAATCCAGAAGATCTATGACTGCGCTGAAATGGATAAACTTACCACAAAGTTAAAAGATAAGGAAGACTCAAAATACTATACAGTTTGGGAAAACTGGTATAATTGGATAAAGGATAGAAACCAGCGAGTAAATAGATAAGGAAGGGAAATTATAAACAGGAGTATTTACCAGATACAGGAAATAAGTATTAGAAAATTGTTTGATACGAATACACCATCTAAGTAATTAGAAATGTATATGTTTCATGTTTATTGGTTATGTTTCTCTTTTTGGTTTCATTTTTAATGAAATGTTTTGTACTATGTATATATTTTTTAATGTTTAATAAAGTTTATTTTTAAAAAATTTTTAAAAAAGAAAATGATCACGACAAATATCTGGGCATCCTTCAGGTCGGTAACATCAAACACACCAAGGTCAAGAAGAAGGTTAGAAGTGAAAATATCAAGAAAATGAAGATCTTAAAGTCCAAACTTGGGGGAGGAAATAACATCAAAGCAATAAACACCTGGACAATTCCAGTCATCAGATACACTGTTGGAAAAATGGATTGGTGTCAAGCAGAACTAAAAGCTTTGGATAGGAAGATTAGAGAAATAATGACAATGAATCATGCCTTTCATTCATGCAGCAATGTTCACTGACACCAATTAGTAAGGAAAAAGGAAAAAGGACATTGGAAGAATATCTGAAGGACAGTGACGCAGATACACTGAAGCTAGCATATAACATCCTGGGAAAGACTCAATAGATGGATAAAAATGGCAAATCCTGTCTAAACATCTGGCTGACAGTGTGGCCAATCATCATAATTTTGTAATTTTGTTAATTCCAAAAAGCCACATGGTGGATCCGCAAATATATTACACCAATATATTATGAGACCTTAGATTTGTTGGAAGAACTCAATCCATATGAAGGCAAACAACAAGTAAAGACTGGCAACTGCATATATAATAATATCTTTAGCTGCTAAATGAATTAACTTGCTGAATAAATACATTTGCATACATTTGAATAAATGAATTCATAAAGTCCAGGTTAGGCTCTTAAATTACTCATAAGAACAACATGCAAATGAGGTAATGATGTAGATTTTGATTTGTCTTTTTTCTGCTCTTGGCTATATGCATTATATTTGCAGGTGAACAGAAATACCTGACTATAGGAAGGAATATGCTCAGTGGGATTCTAAGAAATGTGATGACAAAGACTTTTTCAAAACTGGTATTCTCAGCACAAAAAACTGCGACAAAGGGATTAAATGGAAGACATGTCTGGAGCAATGTAAGGGCTACTAAGTTCCCTGAAGCTGATTCTCTTGAGCAGGGGCTATAAAAAGATTCAGAAATCTGAATGTTTGTTCTAAGAAAGAACAAGATCAAAAGAAGAGAATTGCTGGCTTTAAAGAAAAGGGAATTAACTAGGTGGGGAGAAAGGAGCTTAGAGTAACTCTAAAGCAATGGAATGAATGAAATCTTGAGTTACGTTTTTCCAGAAATTGGCCATAGGCAAAGAAGTCAAAACTAGGAGAAGGAAAATGTGAACTAGGAGTGTCTCAAAGTAACACAGACCATTCTGCTTCTGTTTTACCTGACAGCTGGAAAGGAAACATTTCCTTTTGTCTGTTCAAGGGTGAGCAAGAATTCTTGAGGGTGGAAGCAGCAGCATCCACAGGCAGAATGGGACAACTCACCATAGCCAACTCACTGCAACCAACTCACCATGGCCAACTCACTGCATCCAACTCATCATAGCCAACTCACCCTGGCCAATTCACCATGACCAACTTGCCGTGGCCAATTCACCATGGTCAACTCACCATAGCCAACTTGTCAGGGTAATGATTTAAGAGCTGACCAGCTGCTACAATGTTATGCTAGGACTGAATCAGCAAGGATTTTAGGCTGATATCACTTTAAGAGCATGTAATAATAAGAGGCCCTGTTGGGATGTATCTCTCTCTGTTTGTGCTTCTGTGCTGTAAATTGCTGATTGCTGTTTGTTTGAGGTCTGACTAAATAACGTGTATGTATATATTCTTTGTAGATAAACCACTATTTAAAATACACACCTCTGTTTACTGTATTTGCTCCTGGGTTGTCTCACATAGTCACACTGTGTATACTCTGACACAACTCACCATGGTCAACTCACCATGGCCAACATGCTTCAACCAACTCACCATGGCCAATTCATCACAGGACAACTCACCATGGCCAACTCACCATGGGGCAACTTGACACAGGGCAATTTAACAATACAATTTAATTCTTTAAAACAAATTAAAAAATATTTTAATTTTTGTCATTCACATTTCATTTTTCCCTGTTTGTGCATCCCTTCTTTAATGATTCTATGCCAACATTTCTTTGATATTAGTGTAACTTTTGCCCTGCAGTAAGTTGGCCTTGGCTTCCTGTGGCAAGTTGGCCATGGCAAGTTGGCTGTGGCGAGCAGGCCACAGAGGCAGGGTGGGGTCCCCAAAAGTTGAGGAGGCAGCTGCAGCAGCATGATTAAGTCCCACCTTGCATACATGTGTGCAATGCTGACAATCAAAAGGAGTAGAGCTTCAGCTGTGCTACCAAGAGCATTTACCTTGTCTTTTGTGAAGACCACCATAGATGTGCTGGATGGAAGAAAAAAGAATACAACAGGCCACTGTTTTGTCTTTTTCCAAAGCAGATCACATCTGAAAACCTTTTTGAATTATAGAAAGTTCAAAATGACTGTCAATTGAATAATCCCCCCCCAAAGCCTCAGTTTTCCCCTTTTTCTAGCAAAATATGTTCCAGAAGTACACTATTAATCACTTCACCAGAGAGAGAAGTAGGCTTGTCATACAGTGTTCCCTTCATCCTGGTTTTAAAACACAATCAGCAATTTTTAGTTTTTTATTTCTTTATTTATTTCTAGCCACCCTTTTCATATATATGGCTTTGGGCAGCTCACAGTTTAAAATGTAAAAAAAACCAACAATAAACAGAGTACAAATAGGAACAAGCTAAAAACTATTAGAAAAAAATGTATTACAAACACAAACATAATCAGCAGCAGAGTACAAATCATTTATCCCAACCATTGGACAGACTCCCCATCACAACCGGATCCCCTATCCTACCCTGATGGCAAAGCCATGTCTTTAGAGGCTTAAAAAGGCTAGTAGAGTTGCCTGAACTCTGGGTAGATAGCATGCCAAAGAATGGGTGCCATATCAGGAAAGGTTCTCTTCCTGGCCCCGTCAGATGGCACTCCTTAGTGGATGGAATCCATAACTGGGTCTCCTGCCCAACTCCTCCTGGTTGGGTAGGTAGATGTAACCATGGAGAGGTAGTCCCTCAAATAACATTTTTTAAAAAATTAAAGTGTCAGAAAAACCTTCTCTACTTATCTCTGCTTGACATTAGAGTTTATTTTAAAAGATACTGCAAGTTGAGTTGAATAGCACTGACTGCAATACATTGGAACAAAATTTGCAAATTAGTTTTCAAACGTAGGAGATCAGAAGATGCTTTACAAAATGACATTATCTATTACAGGTAGACAACGATTTACAACAGTTTGTTTATTCACTTTTAACGGCAGTGGAAAAAAGTGACTTAAGACCTTTTTTCCATGTTACGATCTTTGCAGCACCCCCATGATCATGTGATCAAAATTCAGGTGCTTGTCAACTGCTTCATATTTATGACTGTTGCTGTGTCCAAAGGTCATGTGATCACTTTTTGCAACCTTCTCACGAGCAAAGTCAATGGGGAAGTCATTTAACAACTGGGTTACTAACGTGTCAATTGCAGTGATTTACTTATCAACTGTGGCAAGAAAAGTTGTAAAATAGGGCAAAACTCAGTTGACAAGCATCTCACTAAAGAACAGAAATTTTGGGCTCAGTTGTGGTCAGAAGCCGAAGTCTACCTGTATACAAAAGACAGACTTAGTCATCGTTTTCTGCTAATTCCACCCTAGGACATCTCAAAAGCAAGTGCTCATAAACAGTAAGGACCAATCATCTCTATCCCCCAGTCTTCCTCTCTTCCCTTTCAGGCTGTTCTTCCTTAAACAACTGCGGAGCAATAGAAAAGCCACACTGCTTCAGAGGCAAAAATTTATATAGCCCTCCATCATATGGCCAATTAAATGCCTCTGAAAAGCTATTACTCTGTAATAAGTTCAATATTAGCTTCTTCTTTTTATTCAGTTTTGAGAGATTCTGTTACTAGAACCAGTGGAGAGGCATCATTACCAGGGCTAGCTGTTCTCTCTTGTTGTTTCTATCCACTTATCCCCTTCTCTCATTCCTCTGCTTTTGTTCCTATACTTTAAATCCTTTTTTTTTTAAATGCACTGGATCTTTTCTGTTGAAAAGGTAGAATGACACTCGAGAAATGAATTTACAAAAAAAATATATCCCAAAGAACTTTTCCCCGTATCTGGAGGACCTGTTGTGTTCTATAATTAACATCCTCCTTTGGGAATGCTTTGAAGGAGTATTTCAAATCTATAGGTGGACAATGTGGGGGAAATAAAGGCAGTAACCTATCTAATTTGCAATCTCTCTCTCTCTCTCTCTCTCTCTCTCTCTCTCTCTCTCTCTCTCTCTCTCTGAGTGCTTTTAAAGTATGAAAGCAGGATAAATATGTCTATCATTTCCATTTACCTCATAAGATAAGTTGTTATGCAAATACATATAGTTTTGAGAATCAACATGATTTTGAAGGGGGAGAGATAGTAAGTTGAATCAGCATCTTCAAGCTTTAATAACCTAGTGATGGTTAATCTTTCGGTCTTGGAGTGTCCAAAATTCAGAAAATGCTTATCTTGATTCTGCTGGCATGTTAGCATTCCCCCCGGACAAATGAGAAACAACTTATAACCAAGATTAATCAATTAAATTATTTAAATTTATTTTTAAAAAATAAATTAATCAATACTTACAGAATTATAAATATTTCTTAAAATGTTTATCCGGAGCAGTTTCGGGTCACATGAGGCTTGGAAACTTAGTCTTGCAGCCTCTGAAAAGAGCGGGAAAGCACGCACCATTCTCACACAATTTTTGGAGGCCTCAGAGGCTGCATGAGAGGATAACATCTAAAGTGTCCAGACATCTAAAGTGTTCTGTTACCAGAAATAGTGTGGTGTGTTACCTATGATAGGTTTGTCATAGGTTCACCACCAGTGCCCTAACCTGTCTGACCAATGCAACCTTTCACAACCAAGCGATAGACAGGCAGAAGTGATATGCCACCCACCAATTCTTGCCATTGGCCACGTTAACTAGGACTGTTGGAAGTGAATATCCACAATATCTCCAACTTGTTTACCTCCCTGCTATTGGTCATAACAGATAATTAGATTGCAACAATGCAGTTAAAGCTACTCGAGTGAGGTAGGAATTGAAAGGTAGCAAATATGGGCTCAAGGCCCAACTTTGCCTCAGACTCAAATTTCACTTCAACTACAGTAAAAATAAAATAAAATAAAAATCTCTTGTCTTTATTTTATTTATGGTGTTTATATAAGTAACTCAATTACTCTGTTCTTTGGGAGGCTCAAAACATTAAATAATCAAATACAAAATCATAAAATAATAACTCTAGCATAAAAAATTCCTGCGGAGACCAGTACAATTATTTCTCAGCATATCTAAAACCTATACACAGTTTGTTTAAAGGACTCTAAAATGTTATAAGGTCTGCTGTCAAAAATAAATATAAAGAAGATCCCAGGTGACCTGCTCTGGAGGGGAGGATTGCAAATTACCAATCAAGATGGTCTTCTCTGTAGTAATTACAAGTAGTTCTCCAGTAATGATGGCACACGGGACCGGAGTTTCCATCGCTAATGTCGCAGTCATAAAGAATGTGTGGCAATCCCTGCAGTCCCTGTCATTAAACAAGGATCATAGGTTGTTAAGGCAAGAACCTGACCAGCACAATACAGAATAACAGAGTTGGAAGGGACCTTCAAAGGTCTTCTGGTAACCCAATCCCCTGCTCAGGCAGGAGACTCTATACCATTTCAGACAAATGGTTGTCCAATCTCTTCTTAAAAACTTCCATGTTGGAGCACCCATAACTTCTGGAGGGAAGTAGTTCCACCTCTTTGCAGCTTACTGCCAGCTTCCAACAGCTAAAGTCAATGGGGAAGGTGGCAAGAAGTTGCAAGTCTTGGGTGGGTTACAAACTGGCCGGCAGGCAGGAAGATAACTGCTGTTGGGAGGGAGAGGCAGCAAGGGGTGCATTAGAGGCCAGAGTGGGTTGCTTGGGTTAACTGTTGCTGAGTGGGAGTGTGTGTGTGTGTGTGTGTGTGTGTGCGTGTGGATCCTCAAGTGGCAGGGGAGGTGCAATGTGAGTGCAGTGGGGCCAGAGGTGGCTGCTGTTGCATGAGCAAAGGTGCATGAGGGTGTTTGAGTGACTGGAGAGGTACAATGCAAGCACAATGAGGCTCAGGAAGAGTACCCAAGTAGGAGAGACTCACCCAAGCAATTTGCTATCTTTCCCGCAGGCTTTGCTTGTTGGAAGCTGGTAGGGAAAGTCTCAAATCACAAACACATGACTGTGGGATGACACTGACATCATCATAAGTGCAAGCTGGTGGCCAAGTGCCTAGACCATAATCACATGGCTATCAGGATGCTGGGATGGCTGGAATTTCAGGGATCGGACATAACCACCATTCATTCAGCGTTGTCTTAATTTTGAACATTCACTGAAGCAGTGGTCATTAATCAAGGACAACCTGTTTCCTTCCCATATACCCCATTAGGATTCTTGGGAATCCTGACCCTAAACAGTATTTCAAGGTTCAGGTGTATAATTGTAAGAGAAAACAACCTGGACTCAAGCTGTTTAAGCTGGGTTTGAAAAGGATGAGGAAGCTCGAACAGTTAATAGAACATTGTTATATGGTGTGTTTTTTTGAAACAAATTTTATTAATTTTAAGGACAAACAAACCATCATTAACCATTGAATACATAGAACCTCTTTCTATTATAAATTTTACAAGTCGAATAGAACATTATTTTATACAACATAATTCTATTTTACACCATTTCCATATGAACATATAAATATCTCTTAACAAATTTCTCATTATTTCTCTTTACTCTTATTCAATTTCATTATTATTATTATTTTTCCCTATATTTATCCAATTTATAGTTATCATCTTCATTTCTCTCTGACTTGGTTACCGTTATTCTCCTCCAACATTGAACATTGTTATATGTTTTAATCATCCAGTGAGCCATCTTGTACTTCTCTATAAGACAATTAGCGGGTCCCCAAAAATTTCATTGAGAACTTCACATAAACAGAATGAGGAGTGATCAGAACTAGTTGCCTTTTTTACCCAGATATGGTCACCTAACTTTAAGATCTGTGGACTTCAACTCCCAGAATTCTCCAGCCAGCATGCTGATCTAGGACTCCTTGAAGGTTGGCAGGTCTTCAAGGATGGGATTCTACAGGTTCGCACCTATTCGCTAGAACCGGTTGTTAACATTCTAAGCAGTTCAGAGAACCAGTTGTTAGAAGAAATTACTGGCCTAATCCTGTAAGGAAGGCAGGAAGGAAACATTCTGGTGTTGCTTACAGAAACTGCCTCTCCGTTAACCCTTATTACATTCTTGACAGGACTAGACTTCCTGTCTCTGGAACTTCTCTGGAGTTTTTTCCTCTCCTTTGCTGGTACTTTGCTTGTGTGGAGTGACCATTCAAAGTTACAATGGCACTGAAAAAAGTGACTTATGACAATTTTTCACACTCACAACTGTTGCAGCATCCCCACAGTCATGAGAGGGCAGGCGAGGAGATGCGTGCCTCGATGTGAGTGATACTGAGTTGGCCACACCCAGCCAATAACATGACCACCAAGCCACACCCACCACCTAAGCCACACCCACAGAACCGGTTGTTAAAAAAATTGAATCCCACCCCTGGAGGTCTTCGACAGTCTTTGCCTTCTGTGCATCCGTTGGGACTTGTCTCCTAGATTTGGGGTTGGTGCCCTTATTATCCACCCAACTATTTATGATTACAATATTTTGCTTACTTGGATGGATAGAAATATATATGGTTTGAGTGGGCTGTATAAAGCTAATCATGAGTCAGGTGGGCTCTAAATTTAGATAATTTAAATGGCAGTAATATATAGGTAGTCCTTGACTTAGTTGCTTAATGACTATTCCAGAGTTGCAAGGGACCCTGAAAAAGGTACTTGTATTTGATGTTCTGATGAGCATGCCCCCTTCCCCGCAGTCATGTGAATACATTTGGGTGCCTGGCAATCAGTCCATATTTATGTCTGTTTGCAACATCCCGTGTTCAGATATATATCACATGATTTACATTTTTGCCAGAAACCAGTGTTTACTTCCAGTTTCTGGCAAAAAATGTCACATAGTGAAAAATGGGTTTGCTTAATGACTGTGGTGTTTATTTTATGACCATGCCAAAAAGTTGATAAAATTGTACATAGTCACATGGTGATTTGCTTAACAACTGTCAGTGGGATCCATTATGATTATAAGTCAGGGACTACTCCTGTACTGTCCCAACTGACATAGACATCGTAGTACCAAGTATAAGATGATATGCTTATCTTAAAAATTCTTGATTTTTTTTTTTTTGAAGCCAAAGTGGAAATTGAAAGCATCTTATATTTTCATCTTAAACCAAGTTTTTTTCACAATTGAAACTGCATGTTTTTATATCAGGAATAACAGGTCAATAAACTGTGAATAACGTTATACAATTTAACCTGGAGCTATTAACATCTGGTAGTGAAAAGAAAACCTGCAGTTGGGGGTAAGAAATCAGCATGCTCATCTTGCAGGCATTCAATTAGAATTGCTCTCACAACTCTGAGTTAAAATCCATCTTTGTCAGTTAAATTTCTGCCTGTCTGTCCATTGAATGCAAAATGGCATGGTGACCTATTTGGTAAATTGCCTAATCCATTATCTTCTTCTGGCTCTTACTCTAGGTTTGCTACCACCCAGCAATGCCAACTCCTAGCCTTTTCCTTTAATCAAATAGAGATTTGTTTGGAAGAATGGCCAATTGAATTTTTTACAGAGGTCTTCAAACTTGACAGCTTTAAGACTTGTGGACTTCAACTCCCAGAATTCTTCCTCCAGTCATGTTAGCTCAGGAATTCTGGGAGTTGAAGTCCACAAGTCTTAAACTTGCCAAGTTTGAAGACCCTTGTGCTATGCTCCATCCCTCATTGCTCAGCTCTTCTTCTTGTTTATGGATCCTTCAGGATGGAGCTGGCTACAGGTTTAAACTGCACTCTGCTGTGTTCAACAACTCAGCGAGCAGAGAAGAGTGACAAAGATGCAAGGGGGCTTAGAGGCTAAATCCTATTAAGAGCACTTGAAGGAACTGAGTATATTTAGTCTAAAGAAAGGATGGCTACAGAGAGACACCATAGCAGTCTTCCAATACATGAAGGGATGTCACAGGGAAGAGAGTATGCATTTATTCTCTTTGTGCCCAAGAGTAAGACTGGAACAGGGTTTGGATCTCTGTCAATCAGAGATCCAAACTTGAGATGAGGAGGAATTTTCTGACTGTGAGAGGATTAAGCAGTGGAACAGTATGGCTCCTGAAGTCATGGGTGCTCCATTTTTGAAGATTTTGAAGCAAAGATTAGGCAATCATTTGTCTGAGATGATGTGAGGATCCTGAATTGGGCAAGGAGTTGGACTGCAGGACTTCTAACCCTATGATTCTCTGATTCATTGAAAATAGCCATCAGTCAGAATGGGATTCCCATTATACCATCTCCCTACTATTAATAGGACAACCTATTCTCCTAATTTACCCTATACAATAAAGCAATTTTTGATTCATTGTACATTTTTACTTGCACACTCAATATTCTCAGAGATTGAAGTAAAACACCCAAACTTTCAAATGAGATTTACTCCAAGTGGGCCACCGTGCTCATGTCTTAGTTTATTTCACAGCAAGCAACGAAAGATTGATGGATGGATGGATTTGGAGACACAAAACTCTTGGCTTCCTGATATTATATTCATTTATTTTTATGGGCAGGCCACTAGGGATGAATTAAACATTTAAATTTGAAAGGAAGGAGGGAGAGATAAGGAAGAAACTTGTATTTTATGGCTACTGTCCAATGCAAAAATATATGAGAGTAAGCCTTGCTGGAATTATAAAGAGTTTGCTTGGCATATTTCATCTCATTCTATATCTCTGGGTTTTCTTCCCCTTACCTCTGCACTTTGAACAAAATAATAATAAGAATGCAGACAGACAAGCATCTGCCACACCACACCCCAGACTTAACAACTATTGATGAGAAAGACAAAAAAAAAAAAGATGTATAGCAGATGGTCCATAGATATTCTCAGTCATGCAGGTCATGGTTTTCCCAAAGGTGCTTTTTTTCAGAAGGAAACTGGACTTTCTTGTTTTTTCTTTGAAGACATTTTGCTTCTCATCCAAGAAGCTTCTTCAGCTCTGACTGGATAGTGAGGAGTGGAAGGATATATCTATAGACCTTTAGCTTTGCACTTTGGGATGAACACTTTTGAATGGTGTGGGAGGTTGAATGGATTTCCCAGAAAAATTGCACTTTGCAGGAACCATTTGCCCTTCAGTTTGAGATGCAGACAAACAGACTCATCCCCAACAGCTTGCACCTGTCTTCAACAGGGAAGGGACACAGGGCAGAAAACAGCCTGCAGCAAAGAAGGCTCCACCCCCATATGCACTACTCAGGTGACCCTGAGGACACAGAAAAACCTCCAAGTGGCCTCAACGACACTCTAAAGGAATGCAAATGACCAGCTGTCTGCAAGGAATATAAATCCTTCCATTTCCCACCATCCAGTCAGAGCTCATTTAGCAACATAAATTCTGGGCTCAGTTATGGTTGAAGGTCGAGGACTTGCTGTACAACCCCTTGCCTTTTGCCAAAGATTATTGCATTAATTTGGATAAAGTAGAAAAGTGGTTGCTCCTTTGCTGTTACTGAGCTCCCAGCAAAGTTCAGGCAAAGTTCCCACTAGATTATCAATTAATTTATTAAATTTATATGCCACCTGTCTCACTATTGAAACAACTCTGGGTGTTTCATATGCTACTCATCATAGTTTGTGGTCCTGGCAGTTGAATGAAAGTGTTCTTGCCTACTTATAATAACTGCCAATCTCCAGATGTTGCTTTCATTTCCTCCTCTGCAAGCCATTTGCTTTCACCTTTCCTGATACACATCATCCCCCATTCCCACTCTGCCTTAGCATTTGCTTTTGTAAACTAAAAGATTGAGTAGAGTGAGGCTGCCTCTGGACATCAGCATGTCCTTGAAAGCACCAAGATGTTACCAAGGCAGCTGGAACACTGGTTTGAATGCCTGTGAGTACAATTTGAAGGAATGTCTGAATGCCTAAGAGGAAGGGTGGAAAGACTTGTCTGCATTACTGCAACTACTTTGGAAAAGATCACTACCTCACATCTCCCCATTAAAATGGGACTTTCCTACTCTTATCAGTTTAACAATGTGTGATTGTTCTTGATTTTTCTTAACTTACAAAAGCACAACTTCTAGCGACTGTTCTGATTTTTTTTAACCATCTCCCAGTTCCCACAAATCAGGGATGGGCAACCAGGGGCCCTTTACGACCTGTGGACTTCAGCTCTCAGAATTCATGAGCCAGATGGAATTCTGGGAGTTGAAGTCTACAAGTCATACAGGGCCCATAGATGCCTACCCCTGCCAAAATCCTTAAGGAAATATTTCCATAACCTTCAACATGGATGGTACAGTGCTGATATACTGTATGTCAAGAGTTTTATAATTACTCAGCCTCAGCTAAATTTTATTCAGTTTCAACCAGTTGAGATTGGTGGCATAATGCACCTGTACTACATTTCAAATAGCTAGAAAGGATGCATTAGCTTTTATGAGTAATAGACTATGGGGAGGTAAAATGGCTGGATATTAAAAAAAAAACTAACATGTTTTCCATCTTATGAAGGTAGGCTTATGCCCTCGTAATTATAAGTGGAAACTAACTGCTGGTTTCCAAGGTAACCAAATATAAACAGCTTATCAACAGATGTGCACAATAGTGACAGAGAGAGATGGTCACATTGAACTTAAGCAGATGATGACTTTATGTTTACTTCTATCTTTTTCAATAGGATTTGTCTGGTATACTTCCCTTATTTTTTTGAATCGGCTGACGAAAACCAGATTAATAGTTTGATGGTTGTCCTTTCACTGAATGTAGGCTATCTTCTAGAAGTTTGCACTAGTGGAGCTATAATATTGGAGAGAAGCTATAATTTGCTGCTTCTTGGAGATTGATAGGTGAATTTTGCTGTTCAGATAATCTCTCTTCCCAAAGCCCTCTTCCTTTTGTTACTCCATAGAAGAAGAGTGAATTGCCACACTGGACCTATTCTACGATGTAGCATCTCTGCTAGCAGCATCTCAGCCTCTATACTCTCCAAATATATGCAAACGAGAGGCAGAAACTATACTGGGTTGAAAGTGGGAGAGGGAAAACCATAATCCCAGAGGATATGAACTAGTCTCTTTTCAAATGACTGAAACAGAGCTGTTTTGTCTCCAAATAACATCCTATCAGGAAGGCAAGCACACACTTTCTGACATGTGCTCATTTCCTTCCTTCCCCTGCCCTCCCTTGACAGTGCTTCTCCTAATCCAGACACACAATTCTAAGCCTTTCTAAATGCACTTTAAAAATAGCTTCTGAAGGTTGAGAGGCCCAGCAATGTAACAGAAACAATCCGGCTGCATAAACGACAACAGCAAGGAATCGGCGTGACATTTAGTTAAATGCTACAGCCATTTGTAAGTGTTCATTTCAGCCAGTGCCCCATCTATTACACAACAGCTATTTGTTTAACATCCCAGGGAGAATTCTTTCCACTTAAAGACAAGCTATTTAAGGAGGCGCTAGTATCTAGATGTAAAGTGTTATAATGTGGACAATTTGTTACACACCACATCTAACTGTCTCATTAGGCCTATGGAGCGCAGGACATAGTTGACTGTTTCTTAAACTTCCGAGTTAATGGGGGATGAGAAGATGATGGGGTGAAACAGGAGAGTGGGCTGATTGAGAAGAAGTAGTGTGATGCAAATTTGCAAAGAATAAATTCAACAAAGGTTGATTAGCCACTAGAACTGATGGAGAACTTCCTCCAATACTCATTAACCAGAGAAGGTGATTAGGGCAATAGAGGATAAAACCATCATGAGTTATGAGACAAGACAGACAGGAGAGACATCTTAGGGAAGGCATTCAGGAAGTGCCTGGTTGTCTGAAGACTGTATGGTAAAACAAAACAAAAAAGTGGGATGATCCCATTATTGACATTGTGTAGTTTCACTGCTTAGCAATTGATGCTTGTTACTAAGAGATGCAAGACCCTGGGTATCATAGGGAGATTTGAGCCTTTCATTGAAAGGAAGTAACAGTTTGTAGATTGACATATTAACTATTCACACCCAGGAAACAGAATGCTTTATAATATCTATGGAGATTCTCAGCAATGCAGTCCAAAGATGCTTTTTCAAAAGGCAACTGGACTGACTTTGTTTTACTTGAAGATGTTTTGCTTCTCATCCAAGAAGCTTCTTCAGTTCTGATTGAATGGTGGAGAATGGAAGGATTTATATTCCTTACAGTCAACTGGTCATTCGCACTCTTCTTGAGAGTCGTTGAAGCTACTTGGAGGTTTCTCTATGTGGTCAGAGTCACCTGAACAATGGAAATGGGTGTGGAATATTGTCCAGAATATGGACTGGAGGAGGACTATTGGTTTGAAAAAGGGATCAAAGAGGCCATCTACATTAAGACTGAACAGCCCTCTCTCAACAGAGGGAGAGGGTTTCAACACTACTTCTCTCCTGTTTACAACACAGTCCTTTCAGCAGTTCCAAGAAGGTTCTACACCCATTTGCACTATTCACGTGACCCTGAGGACACAGATAAATCTCTAAGTATCCTCAATGACTCTCAGTAAGACTACTAATGACCAGATGACTGCAAGGAATATAAATCTTTCCATTCTCCACCATTCAGTAAGAAGTGAAGAAGCTTCTTGGATGAAAAGCATAATGTCTTCAAACAAAACAAAGGAAGTCCAGTTGCCTTTTTAAAAAAGCACCTTTTGGAATGCTGTATGCTGTATTATAAAAGCTGAGTGTGGTGGGTGTTGTTGTGGAGTGATTTTTGTGTTGGAATTATTGGAACTAGAATTGTTCTGGGAGTGGGGCAGCAGTGGTTTCTGTTATCCTGTGGATAGAGCAACTGGAAGCAACCTAGGGATAAGAGATAATGGTAGTTTACTAATAGTACCATGAGCAGTAATAGTATTGTTGGGGAAGTGTGTGGGAAGCAACCTAGGGCTGAAAGATAGTAGTAGTTTACTACTAGTAGTATGAGCAGTAGTAATATTGTTGGGGAAGTGTGTGGGAAAGAACTGCAAATACTGTATTTTTTGTGTGTGGATTGCCTAAAAGCCAAGGGGGCTTGTGTTTTGGGAACCCAGTGAATTTGGATTCGACTAAAAGAACCTGTGAATTAATTTTTGAGATTAACCCAGGTATTACTTTGCAAGGAGCATCTTTTAGCCTGTAGTTTTTGTAAATGGAATTTCACATGACGGAAATAAAATGATAACATGATAGGTATGAAATGGCTTGGTCTTATATAAGCAACATGTCAAGTCTAGCCCAGGAACAACATAGAACATAGTGGTTCTCAACCTGTGGTCCATGGACCCCGGGGGAGGGTGCGTCTGCCATTTTGTCACAGGGGGTCCACAAAAGCTTGAATGAATGTTATGGTTTAAATCTTGAGTTAAGTCTTGGTAGTCTGTGGCCACAAAGGGTATTTTAAAGGGTTCCGTGGTGAAGAAAAGGTTGAGAACCACTGATATATAATAATCCAGGCAACATTCAGTTCTATATTTGTTCACCACCAAATAGACAGAATCTCAGCAGACTAAACCTATGCATCTCTCACCCTAATAAATATATCCTGGGGGATTCCAAGGAACGGCTATCCTAAATCTCTTCCTCTGATATAGCTCTGGACTGGGTTGACACCTGTGCTCCTTCCTTCCTGGGAAACTGCCACTTCACATTGTAGTACATTACCCAACACCAGGTATTCCACAATTCTTGGTGATACAGGTAATCCTTGGCTTGTGACCAAAACTGAGCCCAAAATTTCTGTTCCTAAGCAAGTCAGTTGTTAAGTGAGTTGTGTCCCTTGTATGATCACAGTTTTGCCACAGTTGTTAAGCAAATCACTGGCAATTGTTTAGTGCATCTGGCTTCCTCCACTGACTTTTCTTATTGAAAGCTGGTTGTGAGGATTGCAAATGGTGATCACATGACTGCAGGACTATGCAACCATCATAAATACACGCCAGTTGCCAAGCACCTGAATTTTAACCACATGACCATGAGGATGCTGCAACCATCATAAATATGAAAAACATTCATAAGTCACTTTTTTTCAGTGCCATTATTATTTTGAGCAGCCACCTAATGGTTGTGACTTGAAGGCTAACTGTAGTGGCAAACTTTGGAGCTCTATGGCTCAGCACACATTGCCCAATTTACAAGTTCTCTCTATTCTGATTTATCAACATTACTCATTATTTAACCCCAATTCATAATGACAGCAGACACCATTGAGGATTTTGTTAATCATAATTCATAAAAGGTAGAGGTATTGCTCTTTGCTTTATTTAGTATTCTATCTTTGCTGTATAAGTTGTGTACTTCACAAGATTGACAAGATATCATAATTTACTAACCCGTTTGCTAATGGGCAGTGCATTAAAAGATTTCCACTCAATAAACAACTAAAATATTCACCATAATTAACATATTTTTTGTTGGCTGGTAATTTTGTTTATTAACTGAGACTCTAAAATAACTCAGTAATATCACTTATCTCTAGGCAGTTGTACAACCTGTTATAATTTTACTGACTTCATAACACTCTCTATAATAGATGTTAATTTTTCAACAAATCCACCGAATGCTTTCAAAATTACCCTTTTCTTTGCTACCCCTTCTATATTTAGTGTTCTCAAACTATGCATTTTAATCATTCCAATATTAAATAAAGTTGAAGTTGGTAATTATTTTTCTTAAAACGAATACAGGGAGATGCATCCACAGCAATGGATATAACATTATTTTTGCATTTATGCTGTCGCAATGGTTATCCCAGAAAAAAGTTCCTTTTATTTTGCTCTTTTGTACTTTTGAAACACTGCTCACATCTGTGCATGTGTATGGGTGAGCATGTGTGTATGGGTGTATGCATATACACCTTTTGTGTTTTGCTTTGTTTTTTTGCACAGGCATTCAAATTTAGTGCACATCATTCTCCATTTGACTTTTGTCTCAACATACGTCCACACAAAAATCACCACAATGATGTAATCCCCAATTGTAACTTCAAAAAAGGCAACTATGATCTTATAGACAACGATCTCTCATCCCTTGATTGGCAATCTCTATTCACTGGATGCAATACTGTTGAAGACCATTACAACATATTTTTACTTGAAGTCAAAAGAGTCATCAAACTATATGTTCCAACAACAACTCCCAAAACAAAACAAAAAAGCAGATTACCCATATCAATAAGGAAACTTCAATCCAAAAAGAGATCACTCTGGCAGAAAAACAAATCTGGTCACGTTGCCAATTTCAAAAACCGATACAAAAATTTATGCCACCAGATAAAGACCGAATGCACCAATTATCACATTAAACAAGAGGAAAACCTTCTAAGCACCAATTCCACCCGTGCTTTTTACAATTTTGTAAACAACAAACTAAAAGACTCAAGGTCCATCCCTCCCTTGATAGGACCTGATGGTAAAGACTGCAACGACAACACCATTAAAGCCAACATCTTTAACACATTCTTGGCTCAGTATTTGTAAACAGCAATGGATCATGCCCAGTATTTCCTAGCTGTACCACAGATAACAACAATGATCTAATACATATCGATTTCACAGAAGACAATGTTGAAAAATCACTACGCAATCTAAAACCATCTCTATCTATTGGACCGGATGGAATTTGTGCCTACTTCTTAAGAAAGCTATCCACTGCCATAGCCAAACCTCTAAGCATAATCTTTGAAAAATCTTTCAGGACCAGCTCCTTGCCTAACCTGTGGTCACAAGCCACAGTCATCCCCATCTTCAAAAGGGAGACCCAAGCCTAGTTGAAAATTACAGGCCAATCTCCTTATGCTGCGTCACCTGTAAAGTCATGGAATCAATTATTAACCAATCCATTATCCTCCACTTAGAGACAAACAACCTACTCTCCAATAAACAATTTGGTTTCAGAAAAAAACTATCCTGTAATCTGCAACTCTTACACTGCAAAAACATATGGACGACACAACTCGACCAGGGCAAAGCAATAGACGCAATCTACATAGACTTCTGTAAAGCCTTTGATTCAGTGGTACACGACAAACTACTCCTAAAAATAAAATCCTATGGTATCTCTGGACAACTGAATAACTGGATAGAAGCATTCCTGTCAAACAGACAACAAATGGTCAAAATCGGGAGCGTCCTATCAAATCCAGTACCTGTCAATAGTGGTGTCCCCCAAGGCAGTGTTCTAGGACCAACTCTCTTCATACTCTACATAAACGACCTCTGTGATCATATTAAAAGCAATTGCGTTCTCTTCGCTGATGATGTAAAGCTGTTCAATACCACAGACAATACTGCTACCCTACAAAAAGATCTTGACTATGTATCTGAATGGTCAAACAAATGGCAACTTCAAATCTCAACAAATAAATGCTCTGTCTTACATATTGGCAAAAAAAATCAGAAAATAAAATACAAGCTGAATAGTCAAGATCTTGTTGATGACCCAAGCTCTGTAAAGGACCTTGGAATACTCACCTCTAATGATCTAAGTGCTAGAGCCCACTGCAACTACATAGCCAAAAGGCATTAAGAGTTGTTAACCTAATCCTACGTAGCTTTTTCTCTGGTAATATCACACTACTAACCAGAGCATACAAAACATTTGCTAGACCAATACTCGAATACAGTTCATCAGTCTGGAACCCTCATTACGTATCTGATATTAGCACAATTGAGAAAGTCCAGAAATATTTCACAAGAAGAGTTCTCCACTCTTCTACTCGTTGTAGAATACCTTATGCCACCAGACTTGAAATTCTAGAACTAGAAAACCTTGAATTACGCCGTCTTCGGTCTGACTTAAGCATGGTATATAAAATCATACATTGCAATGTCCTACCTGTCAATGAATACTTCAGCTTCAACCATAACAACACAAGAGCACACAATAGATACAAACTCAAAGTAAACCGCACCAAACTTGATTGCAGGAAATACGACTTCAGCAATAGAGTGGTCAATGTCTGGAATACTCTACCTGACTCTGTAGTCTCTTCCCCAAACCCAAAAAACTTTAACCTTAGACTGTCTCACCCCTTTCCTAAGAGGTCTGTAGGGGGGCGTGCATAAGCGCACCAACGTGCCTACCGTCCCTGTCCTATTGTTTCTCTTATTCTTTTATTTTTCTTATATGTACCCATTTCATGTATTCACAACTATGTATACACTTATACTTATTATCTTGTAAACAATTGGCAAATCAAATAAATAAATAAATAAATAAATAAAATTACATACAGATCTTGATTCCTGACTGAAAGGAATAAAATCACAATGGCATCTCATCTTCATATCGTCATACGTAGTTTGATACAAATCTTACTTGATTGCATTTTTATTACTTTTTGAAAAGTAAATATATCAACACCCCCACCACCCCTTTTCAATTTCCAGCCAATAATTCTTTTTCATAACAAGAAATAAAAACCTAACTATTCTGGATTCCATTTTCTACCCTCTGAATAGTTTCCTAGGTCTAAGCGCCACAAACTCCAAACAGACTTATACTTAAGTAGGCATCTTTTGGACTGTCCTGAACATTCTGCACATTTACATGGTCATAGAATAGAGTAGAATAGAATAACAGAGTTGGAAGGGACCTTGGAGGCATTCTAGTCCACCCCCCCCTGCTTAGGCAGGAAACCATACACCACTTCAGACAAATCTCTTCTTAAAAACGTCCAGTGTTGGAGGCAAGTTGTTCCACTGATTAGTTGTTCTAACTGTCTTGATAGCTGTACAGAAAGATGGATAAACAAATCCATCCAGATGCTCATTCAACTGGTAGTAATATAACAAAGACAGACAAAGGAAATACTTCTCCCGTTCCTGCCTATTACTTAGCTGTTAGAGGAGAGTTTCCCCTCCACTGAGCAGGAGGGGTTGCATACAAAATTCAAAAGGCAACAACTGTAGCTTGAATCTAGTAGGAATTGGAAGCACCGTGTGGTTTCTCTTAACAGATGTCTTCCTGGTAAATCTTATTAATAATAGAGCCAACTTATAAATGGAATGATCCATCTATTATGGGAAGAAAAGGTTTTCAAATTTGATCAGACACATTGTCAGAAGATAGTTCAGAGAAACCTTCATTCCAAATGGATCAACTGACTTAGTTAACTTTGTTGCTTCTAGCAGAGAGAATAAATCCTTCATGTTCTTTCAAGGGACTTAATTAATTCACAAGTAGATCTGGCAACAATTTGTTAAGTGAGCCCTTCAGAATGAAAACAAAACAATCCAAGTTGTTAATTATCAAGATATGCATAAAAAGGTCTATTATTGCAACAAGGTTTTAAAAACAGTGAGTCATAATCGTGCCAATAAGACCAGGAAACTCAACATTTGCAGACCATGACTTCCTAACATTTCAAATAAGTTAGATATTCATCACGCATTTTGATATCATAAATTCTGATAAATAATACAATTTAACCAATTAAAACTCTTGAGAAATGTGGTTATGGAATGTAAGACTTTGGAGGGAAAGCTACATAAAGAATTCCCTTTGAGAATCACATTATTTGATCATATAAATGAGCGGATAATTTGACTTTACTCAGGAAATTGAAGAAATATGGAGAAGCAGCTTTTATTCTTCATGAACTGGATGTCACAAATATGGGTATTTTTTCCCTTTACAGGTAGTCCTCACTTAACAACCACAATTGAGATAGGCAACTCCATTGCTGAATGACACAATCGTTAAGCAAGACATCACATTACCAAAGCTTGAGGTTTTATTTCTGGCTTCTCCACTGACTCTGCTTGTAGGACGCCAACTGTGAAGCATGCAAATGATTACAATGAAGAATAAGAGGGACAATGCAATAGTTGAAAACATGAGGATAGGTCATAAAATTACTTTTTCAGTATCATCATAACTTTAAGTGGTTTCTAAACAGGGTAGTCATTAGGTAAAGACCACCTGTAGTTAACACATGAGTACAGATTTTCAGAGACTCTAGGAAACAGGATGGGGGAATATATTGTAAAATGGACTATAGTACAACTGAGAAAGTATAATTCAAAACATAATGAAAATTAATTACTATTAATTTAATATAGATAATATGATTATCCTGTATCTATTTAATAATGTCTACCTTCTATCATTCATGAGCTGTGGTGGCACAGTGGTTAGAATGCAGTACTATAGGCTAATTCTAATTGACTGTAGCAGTTCAAGTCTCAATGGCTCAAGGTTGACTCAGCCTTCCATCCTTCCAAGGTGGGTAAAATGAGGACCCAGACTGTTGGGAGCAATAGGCTGACTCTGTAAACCACTTAGAGACTATAACCGCTTAAAACACTATAAAGCGGTATATAAGTCTAAGTGCTATTTGTCTATGGAGATTCTCAGTCATCCAGTCATGGTAGTCCCAATGGTGCATATTCAAGAGGCAACTGGACTTTCTGGTTTAAATCAGAAAATCCAGTTACCTCTTGAAAAAGCACCTTTGGGACAGTTTAACTGCCATTGCCATTGCTATTTTGAAAATTAAAATCTGGTGCCAACTCTGGACTTAAAGGTTTTTCAGAGGTTGTGTGATGCACAAGAGCTTAAAGGCTGTGCAGCTTTGGCTTCAACAAAACCTGAGGTTGAATGATTTGCAATGATTAGTAACACCAATGTCAGAAAACATTACTTGGAAGACATGAAGGACTAGGTTGGGAACAGATCCTCCTAGAGAACATCTATTTATGTGGCCACTAAAAGTTGATATCAACTTGATGCATATAAATGCTGTAAGGCCATTTTGCATGGCTAGTTGAAATTGCACGTTTATTGGTCTTGCTCATCTCTTATCTATGTAAAAGCTAACACTGGAATAAACAGGAATGGAGCAAAACTTCCAAATTTTTCTCCAGGCCCAGAGGGAAGTTGAGAGGAAGCTGCAAGCTTCCATTAAGGTTGGACCACTACTGTAGTCTTCCTCTGCCTATACATTACCTCACTACATCTAATACAAATAAAAGGGATCCATGTAAGACCTGGTGACTGCAGCCACACAAGAATCTTAACCAATTTATGGTTAGCATTTGTGTAAACTTTACAACCTAATCAAAAGTGTTAACTTTACCGCATAACAGCACCGAGTGAGCTGTATCATCAGAGCAGGGATGAAAAAGCTAATTCTGGGTTCTTTTGCCAAGACAGAGTGTGGCCTCACACACAAAAAAGGAGTCTGCTGGACTTCCGGTTTGAGCTTCTTCGGCGACAGACTGAAACCTCGTTTCTACGAGGCTTTGATCCATGCTCGCCACTGGAGCTCCCCAAGCCGGCTGGTTTCGGGGCAAAACCACCCCGTAGAGGTGGTGAAGAGTGGGGAGACTGCCTGTAGGGTTGAGGAGAGCCGTATCTCTCCTCCCCAGCTGGCCATTACTCCTTTTCCCAAAGGCGGTTGTAGCGGTGGTCAGAAATGGCCACCAAAAGAAGAACTCGACCGGAAAAGAATGTGGAGGAAGAAGATAAGAAGAGAAAGTTTTGGTTGACCGGGTCAAACAGCAAAAGCAACAAATAAGGTACCCTGGAATTGAAACTATAAAAAAAAACAATAACATTGTTCCCTAAGAAGATTTTTAAGCTGCGAAGGAGAGAGAAAAGGGAAAAGATTTGGTTTTTTTCCCTCCTTTTCCTATACTGACAGCTAAGAGACTTAAGCAAGAAATTGGAAAAAAATCCACTTTGAAGTTAATAGGCATTTAATGCTGAAAATAAAAAGTCAAAGGGATAATAAAGATTTCTGGATAATCAAAAGCTTTTGAAAACAGGAAAGGAGAGAAAAAGAATAAAAGGGCAGGATCTGGAAGGGAGGAGACTGCCTGGAATTAAAAAGAACTTACAGCAAAATCTCAACAAGACTTCCAAAAGATACATTTTAACTAAAATATCACAACAAAACCCCCAGGAAGAAAAAGTGGAAAAAGAAATAAGAAGAAATAATTTGGGACTATTTGGATTACTTGATGATTTCTGGATTTTTGGTTATTGTATTTGAATGACTAAAATCAATCGGGTGTTGTTTAAAACTGTTTAAAATGGCTCCACTTTTAGAAGAACTGAAAATGGAACTTAAAAAGTACAAAGAAGATGCATAAGAAGGAGAGGTTCTTTTGGCTTCGTATTTCAGTTTTTAGAAATGGAGATTTGGAATTATGAGAAACAACAAGAAATGCCTGCAGAACAAGAAGATTGTGACAAAGAAGAAGCCATCTTTAATGAACAAGTAATCTTAGATCGGGGAAAAAAGGAAAGAGGGGAAAGAGAATGGAAAATTTAAGATTGGGAAAAACAACTCCAAAAAAAATAGAGTGAAAAATAAGTATAAAATCAGAAAGCAACAGAAGAGGAAAATGCAAAAGAGAGAATTAGAAGTAGAGAGACAAGGGGGTAAAAAGGGCAGGGAGAAGAAGAGAGGGAAAAAAGAAAGGAAAAGAAGTTATAAAGGACAGAAACAAAATATAGAGAAACAGGGCCTATTTATAGATAATGGGTGAAAATTTAATGGAAAAAGGGATTCTGCAAAGGTACATAAGATAATATTGTTATATTAGAAATAGAAATAATTTTAGAAAATATGAAACAATGTATGATTAAAATGTTTGATAAAATAGCTATCATAATTCAGTGGAATGCTTGTCAATAAATAAATGTAACAAAATGAATATTTAATGATTTACAAAACATATGTGAAGAGAAATAAGGGAAAAATTAATTATGGAGATTATATGTGTCTTTAAGGAAGTATGATATTTAATTAAAAAGAAGTGTTAAAGGTGTTCAGATTTTAATGATTATTAATGATAGAACTGAATTGGAATGGAATGAGGGTTTATAATTACATATATTTATAATCTTTTTTAAAAAGAATATAGGGTGTATTATAAGAATGTACCAAGCAGAATTCGATTGGAAGTTATGTATTATGTATTATATTGAAGGTCATAACCTTAAGGTATATATTGAAGTTTAAATAAGAGTTGAATGGATGTAATTAAAAGATATAAAGGTGTCATTCTCCAATTAGTAACTACAGGAGAAAATTTGTTTAATGAGAAAAGATAATATGAAATTGAAACAGAACAGACAAAAGTATAAATATAATGATTTGAATTGAGATGCGATAATCAAAATAAAATTGAGAAAATTAAAAGAGGGGAAAAACTATATAGAAAATGTAGAATAGTATAAGATATGGAATAGAATACAAAAAGGAGCATGAAATTGAGTTTTGTGTCTGTATAAAGAAGTTCAAACCGGGACCATGCTATTTTCAAAAAAGATGTTTTACTTGTATTTTGTATGTGTGAAAACCCAAATAAAATTTTATTAAAAAAAAAAAAAAAAGGAGTCTGCTAGGAATTTCCATTTGTTTTATTAGCAGACAAAAAAGGGAGATCAGCCCTGCTTTGATTTTTTTTACCCCCAAAAACATCAAATGGATGCTGTTGTCTTGATGCAACACTGGCATGCAGTGGTGGGTATCGCTGCCAAGAAGGCAGCCATGTTTTCTGAACAGAATTTTTTTTTACACAGCATCGATTTATTGTTGTCCAGTGCAAGAGCCAACACTAAAATAGGCTGGCTCAGAGAAGTGGTGAGATAAATTTATTGATGAGGACCTGCCTTCCTGCTTTAGACTTCTGGCCCCTATTCTCCCAGTGAATGGGGCAGAATATGGGTTCTGTCTGCCATGAGAGCTCAGGGAGGAGAAAGGCAGGTAAGAAACATCTCCATTGGAGACCCTTGGGTCTTGTCCATTCTTCCAGTGTCAAGGGAGAAGGGAACACAGGGAAGCAGTTCTGCAACTGCCCCCTCCTCCTTTTCCAAGGGGTCTGCTTTTGTCACTGCAGCAAAGCTGCAGGATGGTGTTTAATACACACATCCAGCAGTAGTGGTAGATGTTTAGGAGCTACAGGTAGTCCCTGACTTATGACCGGTGATTTAGTGCATTTGGGGCACTTGGCATCAGCCTGCAATGGCAGCCATTTGCAGCATCCCATGGTCATGTAACCACAACTAATCCTAATGTTAGTATACATGTTTATATTAAGATCTAGTCAGAAGTCATTTTACTTTATTTAAGAGTTTTTCTTATTCCCATAATTGAGACTCCAGTAATCATAAAATAGATAATTATAGAACAGTAACTATCACCACAGTCCTCCAGATGAATATTGTTTATTTCTCTTATCAGAAACTTTCCCAGGCTTGTAGCGGTATGGTATATTTTCCATTCAACAGCAGGTCATGCTCTCAGCTTAGGTTTCAATATTGTTTCAAATCTTAAAAGGTATTTAATCCAATTTTAATTCAATTTATAAAAGCAAAGTCAATTATTCGAGTAGATAATTCCAGCATTTTAAAATGACTTTCCAAAAAAAACACCTAACCAGTTTGAAAGTCCAAATTTCTATGTTTTAAAAAGTTTTTAACTTTTCTCCCCTTAGTTCCTTTATTTCGGGTCTAGTATTTTTCTCTGTGTAATTATTCGCCGCTTTAGCATACAGTTCTAAGAGTTTCTTTTCCTGGATTTTCTTTTTTTCCTTTTAAAGTTAGGTTCTAAATAAAAAAGGAATTCTCTCACCCAGTTCATTTACACTGTTCCTGCATTTTCTTTGTTGCCTTGGCTGTTCCAGCTTCATGGCAGCCATGGTGGCTGCCTCTTCTCATTTTGGATGAGAGGGAAGAAACCCTGGGTGGAGCGAAAGAGTTGCTGCTCTCTGTGACCTACATGGTGCCCCTCTTTTCTTTACCATCCCTACAGGGTGGTTTTAGCTCCTTTCGGAGCCCTCCAATGGGAAGAACTCGGCACAGGAAGGCAGAGACCAGCTCCTCACATCTGATCTCGCCACGACATCAGCTGGAAGTCCCAGTCTCTTCTTGAAAACCTCCAGTGATGAAGCACCCACAACTTCTGAAGGCCAGCTGTTCCACTGGTTAATTATCCTCACTGTTAGGAAGCTTCTCCTTAATTCCAGGTTGCTTCTCTTCTTGATTAGTTTCCATCCATTGTTTCTTGTCTTGCCCTCTGGTGCTTTGGAAACTAAGTTGACCACCTCTTCTATCTTGTCACCCCCAGTCCTTCTTTTCTCTAGACTTAGCCATACCCAGTTTCTGCATCTGTTCTTCATATGTTTTTGTCCCCAGGCCTTTAATCATCTTAGTTACTCTTCTCTGCACTTGTTCTGAAGTCTCAACATCTGCTTTGTAATGTGGTGACCAAAATTGGATAAGAGTACAAGTGGGGAGACTGTAACTCTTCTGAAATACACTCCCAACTAGTCTGATTAAAGGTGAAGAATGCTGGGAATGGTGGATCAACCTTGCTTACCCACTACTTCTATGATCTAAGGCAGGGGTGTCAAACACAAGGCCTGTGGGCTGGATCCGGCCCACGATGTGGTCAGATCCAGCCCGCATGGCTGTCCTGGAAAATGTAAGAGCCTGGCCCGCATTGTTTTGGCCCGGTCTACCCAATGCAAAAAGGAAACATTGGACCAGCATGGCTTTGGCCCAGTCTACCTAGCGTGAAGAGTAAACATGCCAGCAGTGTAGGGTGTGGTGTCAAGCTGGCCATGCCCACCCAGTTGGCCACATCCGCCTGGACCCCCAAGGTCAACCACAGCCCTGATGCGGCCTTCAATGAAATTGAGTTTGACACCCCTGGTCTAAGAAAAAGACATAAGAAAATAGAAGCAAAATAATAAGACACTTAAAAACCAGTAAAGCCAATTCAGATAAAAGCCAGGAAGCCAGGAGGTTAAAAAAAAATAAGTTACAACAAAGTGAACTCTTCTTATTTCAGTTTGCTCAGTATTTGCACACATTCCCCAGAAAAGCTTGCTTCTTTCCCAAGAGTTTTTTCTTGGCTGATAACTTGCAGATGATGGTGACAGATGCAGAAGCATTTTCATCCTGTCCTCTGTAAGCTAAGGTTCTCAGACATAGTTAGGACACTCAGAAGTTTGATTTTCCTCAAACAAAAACACAAGAGGACAAGAAAAGGTTGCAGTTCCGGATGGTGGTGATGGGAGAATGGAATGGGGCAGCAACAGAACTTGCACAATAAGTTGTAGAAATTAACCGAGGAGCATATTGTGGAGAAGAAGTCATCTAGAGATGCTTTCCCCCAAACTGCTGGGGTGGGGGAGAGGCAGGGCTCTGGCCACATTGTTTACACAAATCGAGACATTTTTCATCCAAAGGAAAAGGTTAATGTTAATGAATTTCTGTTTGTGGGCCTGCAGAGCGGTTGCTGCTGGAATTCACATGGCTCACCACGATCAATGGGAATTTAATTCGTAGAAAAGGGATGAGGAGAAAAAAACCCATTTGGAGAAAAGCAGCTTTCCTTTAATAACTTGCTTTGAGTGCTTAACTGCCTTAAAAAAACAGCCCCATAATTGATTTCAAATAAGCACAAATAAGGCAGTATTGAAGAAATAGCCTGCCTTGATAGGGGTGTTATTATGTTTCCCATCAGGATTTGGAAAAGCCTTTGTTTCTTCTTTATCTTTGGTATTCGTGGAATGCCAACCCTCTTCTTCTTCTTCCTAGTGTATTCCTGCAGGTGCAAGGTCTCCTTTTTGGATCATTGAACGCCACTTTGCATGGTCAGCTGCATCTCCAGGGCACAGGTCGGCAGCTTGCATATCTTTGTTAATGGTGTCATCTCTGTTTTGGGCGCTCACAAGGTCACTGACCATTGACTTCTAGTTGATAGGCAGTCTTGGTCACGGTGTAAGGTGCTGATTTCTGGACATGTCCATACCAGCGCAGTCAGCCTTCTCTCATTTTCTCTATAATTGGTGCCACACCAAAATGTTGTTGAATTTGTGATGTAGCCAAGAAAGGAGATGCCCAATGCTCCAATGGAGCATTCTTATTTCCATGGCATGGAGATAGCGTTTGGTCCCTGTTGTTCCATTCAATGCCATACAGTGCAACAGGGCAGATGGTTGTCTTGTAAATCTTAGATTTAAGACGGGTTGGCATTCATCTGTCACATAACACACCAGTGTGGAGTGCCAACCCTGCCACCAGTTAAAGGTGAGAAGCAACTGAGGTGTCTTCTGTGAGTCTTCCTCATTCTCTAGAAGCCAAGCCCTCTTTCACACACATCCTCCATCAGAGGGTGAACTGCTATCTTCACCTCCTGATGTGGGGAAACCATTTCCGTCACCACCAACATGGTGCCTCCCTCTCCTTAAACAGAAGTTCTAAATCTACTCTCCAAATGGGTTAGCACATTTGGAATTTGAAAAGCAATTTTGTCCACACTGGCTTAAGAAATATCCAGTGCTTTCTGGAGTCAGAGCCCTAAGAGCTCTGGTGAAAAAGAATGCAGTATTGCAAGCTAACTCTGCCCACAGCCTGGAGTTCAATCCTGATGCGGCTCAAGGTTGACTCAGCCTTCCATCCTTCCGAGGTTGGTAAAATGAGGACCCAGATTGTTGGGGGCAATATGCTGATGTTGTAAACTGCCCAGACAGTGCTGTAAAGCACTATGGAACGGTATATAAGTCTAAGTGCTATTGCTATTACTGGAGGTAGAGGTAAAATGGAAGAGAATGAGCAAAAGAGAACATTCATGTTTTTATGCAGACTTCCTGAATTCACACCTGTAACTATACATAAACTGGAATGCATTTACATACTGAAATCCATGTTTTGAAACACTTTACAGTGTGGTATGTGATTCACAAATGTAAGTGAGAGACCGAGGGAGGGAGGGAGGGAGGGAGGGAGGAAGGAAGGAAGGAAGGAAGGACGGAAGGAAGGAAGGAAGGAAGGAAAGAAGGAAGGTCATTCATTGCAGAATGAAGTCATGGACCTTCAATCTACCATGCTGGTCCAGTATAGATAGATGGTTTTTAACTTTTCATTCTGTGGCAGACTGAGTCACCAATGTCTGTGTCTAAGAGAGAACTAGCATGTGGATCTCCCTGCTTCTAGTCCAGCAACCTTATCCTCTATACTACACTGGCTTTTTGTAACAGGGGATAACTGTTT